>NC_134837.1:155335780-155979313 GCF_004210375.1 Tachypleus tridentatus | reverse complement strand
TGGGCTAAGCAGGAACAACCCTGATGGACCTAATCGTTCCTCAAATAAAAAGTCTGAAGACGACCTGACTGGAAAAAAAAATATAAATCCTCGGGTTCTTGAGGATGACATAATATTGTCATACATTTATAATAATGTTCTCTTCATAAAACCGTCTTCAAACTTTTAGTTTCTTAAACAAAAAGTGGGTTCTTTCTCATCAATTCTAATGGTTCCTTGTTTTATCTATGTTTATGTCATGTGTATTATGATGACCTTTTTCATATTCTTGTTTTTTTCTGGCACATCATTTATCAGTAAACTTTCAACAAAACATAATGCACAAGGGCAACAACAAAGAAATGTGTTCTCCACATATTAGCTTCTGGTGGTGATCAAAGAAAAATATAACGAGTTAAACTGTTCTTACGATGTAAGTTAGCTTTGAGCAGTTATAAAAAATAATCTGAAAATTTTCATTAGTTTCAGTGAGACTATCTAGTACATATTATGAGATTTTTAACAAACTGAAACTGACCTTTCTCTCTGTCATAACGTACAGGTTGTGCCCGTTGTGGTCAAAGGTCAAATCCTGATTCACGGGTGATCCTTCGTCAATTACAGAGTCTGAATACTCAAAAGCACTGGTAACTGAGTCCACTACAATCTAAAAACAAATCCATATTTCTTATAAGTGACAAAAAACGACATACTAATATTAAAGTATCTGCTATCACGACTGTTGTTCACACCTGTAAAATCACAAACCTAAAAATTAAGCAACTACGACTTTCAGAAGTTCTAAAATAATAGCTTCAGCAAAACGATAGAAGTTTTGCATAGCAAGTAAGCAAGATGATTTCGTTTTCCTACACACAATTATTTTCTTTCTGAGACTCCTTACATTGATGTCTCCGATACTCACTAGCCGATTGATGTTGCTATGAGAAACCGACAGATTGTTATTTTGTACTAATAACATATCAGATCATTTACTGTACAAAGTTCTAATGAGTTATTACCAGTACGTACTTTAAATTATATGATTATATGCCCTCATTAGCACTAAACATTATATGCATTGTCTTGTGAGCTTAACATAAATGAATTCGACTGTGAGGCTTTACTACTTTACTTCCCTATCAATCGGCAATATTAAACATTCGAATGTAATATTATTTTTCATATGATCATTATTAAAATCCGTCTCTTTGTTCGCTTTTTAACTTTCATAGACTATTCTCTCAATATTTTTGTTCAATTTCTTTTTAAGTCTTAGCATTGTATGTTTTTTTCACACAATTGATCAGGTTTCCCGCCAGCACGACCAACATAAATAAATTATTTTAATACAGATGATACGTGCAATGGTTAAATGTTTATATTTTAACTTTACAATTTCTTCCCCATTTTAAACTACAGATAATATTACTTTTTCAAATTATGTTTTTGATAATAAGAAATTTTCAATACTTGGTCGTAAAGTGTTTTTTTCTAGTGTGGGATATATACAAAAGTAAAATCGCGTTTCTTTCAATATACAGAGTTAGATTAGTCGCTGACAAAGATAATACATTGTAAGCATACGCGCGCGTGTGTGTGTGGGGTGTATGTAAGTTACAAACACAAGCATCATATATGTAAACAAATAAATATAATAAATAATTTGTAAATAAAACAAAGATTATGTTACCTTCTTTACACATACAGTATTGTTTAATGTGAAAAGTATCATACTCCAGAATTATGGGGGGGGATATAGAAAGATATACAAGAACATATTACCTCATACGTTCTTGTTCATGAAATCAATAAAACGGAAACACAAACACTTGCATTAGATATTAAAGGCGGAGAGAACCTGGGGTCAGTTACAAATGGCTTCACAACAAACGTTTTTATGACCAGATTTGAGTTTCCATTTCTCTTCACCAAAGAACATCTCTACTGGTTAAATTAGTTTGCATATCTTCTCCTCCAATGGTCTAAAAGTCTGTAAAGAATGCATTCAAGATTTTCCCATCGCTACCTTTGAACATGAAATGAATCATAAAATGAAAAGAGTGTCGTATCAATAGGAAAACGAACACGTAGGGAAACTAATTGAAAGGGGGTTAAACCAAATGGGTCGCTCGGAGGTCTATATTAAGTTCAGAGAGCTTCATAGTACTTCATAGCTCTGTCTTCATGTCAAGCTGCCATGGGAACGGGTTGATGGCCTCCTACGGATGGACTCGGAAGATATATGGTATTAACTATAAAAGAGATGGATGAGGCTTCACTGCCTTAAAGCGATGTCTGTTTCACATGATTTTACACCGTAGTTACTAAAGTAGTAAAATTGTGTGTGTAGAAAAAGAGTTTTCTTTGGGTAGTTCACTGAACGAGTAACTTGTTACATCTTCATCAACATCAACTGCAAGATATTCTTTTGTGTATTTCTTTTAGTTCTGTACACAGTGTAATTCTACTGATGACAATAGGAATGTATGCAGTAACTGTGTTCTGTAGATACGGTTGTTTTGGGTAATAATTACAAAATACTAATCTTTAAAATAAATCTACACAAAACAGTAGCAAAATCAGCTAGAACAATTGCTTTTATTGCAATTTAAATAACTGTTTTGACCTGACATTACATCTTCCAGACCAAGAGTAATAAAACTTCTATTCTCCTTAGAAGGCAATAAGAGAGACAAGAAACATTAATAACTTACATGATAAAAAGACGCTAAAGATAAATCATTATGTGTACGTGTTTATTTATAAACACCCTAAAAGCTAAGTGTTTTTTATTATTATCGAAAACATTGTATTTCTCCAAGGAACCTTCTTTCTTTACCAACAATACATGCGATGGAAGTTCTAGGTATCTTAGTTGCACACCCGCTCTATGTTGTAATTTGTTTGTTCCTTGACAAGCTTTGTGTTGAATTATTCACTTCAAAGAATGAATGACATTGCCTTTCACGTTTGGCACTGTATGCGTGCTTTCACAAATATTTGAAGTAACTTTGCATCTCAATAGAAATCTCAACAATGGGAATGTAGGCCTAGCGAGAAAAGTATCTCTCGCGGTTTACGTGCTTACTGAAAGAAAACGTTATTTAATCAGATCTTTCAATATGCCTCCAGCTACATGGAAATTACTGTGAAAGAACACGAAAGAGAACATTCATTTAATTTATAAACGTTTAAGCACAGTAAGAAATGAACTGACACTTGAATAAAAACGGAAAGCAAATGGGTATAACATTTTCTGGGCAGCATTTATAAGTACAAATCAAATTACTGTGAGACCAATAGTAATAATATAAATTGTTCCTCTTCAACATAGTTTAAAAAAAAACAAATTTACTAAAATGATCAAGCATGTAAAAAAATTAAATATACAACGAACCATTAATACAGGTACTTTTTTTTCATTTCGTGCGACCTTTTCATGTGGCGACATTTATAAGATGGCATGTTGAGAATTTGGGCATATGTAATCATGTAAGTAAAGCTTAATCATGAAAATGTTTTTTGTGATACTTGTAGTTTTTGTGTTAGTTTATCGAGGAAACACTATGGTCGACCTTGTATTTAATACACATTATCCATTCGAATAATAATATGATGGATGGGAAACGATGTCCTACGGCAATTCTTACTTCTGCGTATAGCTGTTTCATGTTCATTTGCATCAAGACTGTTAAGTTTAAATATCTAGACCGGCCATTGTTAAAATGAAGTTACAGCATCAAATGTCAAGCAGTATTACAGACTGTAACAGTATAATTATAATGATTGTGGAAAGGAAGTGCAATCATACCAGTTTCTCCCCTGTAAAAGAAGATTTCCCTTAAAACATATGTAACGCGATGCGGAAATGCCTACATAAACGGGTCGGGGAGAACATATCCTGTTGCTCTTCTCCACGAATAGTAACTATGCTCGTTAATAGAACTAGTTTCACACACACACACACATAAGAGAAACAATTCTCGCTACCAGGAATACTAGTTGAAATACAAGAGTTAAGCACGGTGATCATAGTTGACATTTATATTAAAGTTGTACAAAGTTAATCCTTTCGCTAGGAGATACTTGTAAGTGAATCTTCTATAAGTTCCTCATGATGACTAAGGATGGAACAACAAAAACGTATCTCATATATTCTAGTTTTCTACGAGGAAATCTGTTTCTATATTACCTCAGAGGGTGGTAAATACGTCCAAAAACATCTTAACTTAAATATAAACCTTCTGCTTTTCAGTTTTGAACTATGATATTTGCCCCGCGCTAGTACAGCGGTATGTCTTCGGATTTACAACGCAAAATCAGGGGTTCGATTCCCCTCGGTGGGCTCAGCAGATAGCCCGACGTGGCTTTGCTATAAGAAAAACACACTCAGTTTTAAACGATACTCCCCTCTTTGATACAAAACACCAATAACACCGGAACCGATTATTCAGTTTACTTTATATTACCGCCTCCATTTTTCCAAGTCACTGTGTGTTGTTATCTCTTTCCACACGAACTACATTGTCTTTGAATATCATCGTAACCCTAAAGGAAAAAAAAACGTTCCATTCCTTAGTGATTTGTTTTTATAATTTCATATAAAGTATCAGATGCACTTAGATTGCTTGAACGTAAAAAGAACTGTGTTTTGTACCCGTTATTACTTCCATTAAATGAATTAGTGTGCATAAAGTATACGGTATGTTAGTATACTCATTAGGGCAGTGATTCCCAAACTGTACGCTGCGGCGTCCTGGGTCTTCGCGGGATATTTCAAATTTTCGATGGTAACATAGCGATATTGACATCTGTAGGACACCGCGCGAACTACTAGCTCGAGGTAGTTCACAGTTTTAACATTAAACAGCGCTACATTCCTTTCGATGCAGTTCACGAATGTTTAAGATATGTTTTTGTTTTCTTGTACTTTCGGCTACGACTGTAACTTCTCGAACTTTCTCGTTTGTTAGATTTTGTATATAAATACTTGTAGACTTTCCAGGTCTGTCAGTAATAATCAAAATAACTGAAGGGTGTTGTGATGAAGTGTCTGCAAGGTTTAGCGAAGTTCAGTGAATTATTTTGTTAAGTTTTAGTCCTAGTGCATGAAAATGGAAAGATTTTTAAACATTAATAAGAAGTATGGGAGTGAAGAAAAGGATAACGAACCACAGACCAGTGGAAAAGTTGTGAAGAAACGGAAATATCGGAAATATGACAATAGTTATCAAGATTTTGGTTTTACTTCGTTAGATGTCAATCATGAAGAGTGTCCGTAGTGTGTATTATGTCTAAAAGTTTCGGCTCCAGATTGCACGTTTCCAAGTAAACTAAAACACCACGTAGAGGCCAATCATTCTAACATGGCTAGTAAATCCCATGATTATTTTACCAGAAAGTTAAAAGAATTGAAAAAACAAAAAGCACCAACACCAACTAATGCTTTGCTAGCATCCTACAAGCTGGCGGAAGAACTGATTTTACCGTCTGCAGTGGATATGGTGGAAATTATGGTTGGTGAATTTGCGGAAAGACTGCTTTCAAAGGTGCCTTTATCCAACAATAACTATCAGTCGCAGAATCCAACACATGGCCAAAGATCTCAACAATTAGCTAACTGAAAAGATGAAAGGGAAGAAATTTGGGCTACAGGTAAGATGAGACGACTGATAGTAACAAGGATGCTCATTTGAGTTGCTACATACGATTCGTGGATAGTGATAAAATTGTGGAAGACCTTCTATTTTATAAAAGTATCACTGCAGGTACAAAACCTCAAGATTTGTTTGAGATCCTTGACACTTTAATGTGTGAAAACAACTTGACTAAGTGCGTTGGCGTCTGTACAGATGGTGGTCGCTCTATGTTCGGCTGTTATGGAAGATTGCAGGCACTCGTACAAAGCGAAGTTCTTGGTGCACTATGGACCCACTGCATAACCCACAGGGAAACCCTTGCGTCAAAGCACTTGAATATAGTAGTTCATTTTTAACCACAATTTCCATTTTATAATTTGTTGGCCTCATTTTATATGTTCATACGTCAAATGTTGAAATAAGCATTCCACATCAAACGTAGAATGTAAGCGTTTATTTTTCCGGTCATAACACACAATATACATTTCCGTATCCACCTCCATGTGAATATGGAGTATTTTATGTATTTTATGGAGCATAAAATATATTTTATGCCCCACAAGCAAGTACATGTGCAACAAGCCGCGGTTATTTCTAACTTGTAAATAGCCAATGCATATTGTTATTAGTAAGTAGTGCTATAAAGTTTAAGGTTTAAACGCAAAATTTAAAATATATATATATATATATATATATATATACACACACACACAAGTACAATAAAACGTGATGATAATAAAATGTTAGTTTTAAATTTTACGTTTAAACCTTAAACTTTATAGCACTACTTACTGATAACAATCACTGTTTGTGAAGTATAAATCATAATGAAGTGTTGTGGAAACATTAAATAACTTGTACTCAGACTTAATACACTAAAAGCAAGTTTACTTAAGCTGTGGTTCCATGCAGAAATTGAAAATCTAAACACTAATACCGATTTGTTAAGTCCCACTGGGCAACACTTGGTGTTCAGAAACCCGTGGAAAATTATTTGAGCAAATATTAAGATTCCTTGTCACCCATAAAGCTGAACGCCAAGTGTGAAACGACACAGAGAGCTGTAGGTGATATAACAATGATCTGATACGCCTGAATCACCTTCTAAAACAACCATTCCCCTCTTCTTTCTAAGCTATACTTTGCTGTCTTGTGACCAGTTTCCGAGATCGAGTAAATCAATCTGAGGACACCCCAGAGATTTCGTGACGGATTTCACTTCACCGAAGCAATTTAAAGATGATTCCTTGATCAGCCGCTGCACGAAATAACAAGCTCGCTGACTCGACAGAACACAGTACCTTTTGGGGTTCGTGAGGGAGAGACATTGGAATGGCAATATTGGATAGAAGATGACGAGTCGAGGGGTTTAGTAGCATACCATGTCGAGAAGGTAGAGGTGTAACTTTCAATAATGTTGACAGCCTTCAAGTACAAAGTTCATTAATGAAGCGGATAAGATTTGTAAGCGCCTGCGCCAAGAGAATATTTTTCTTTCCGAAATAGGACATTCTTTAAAACAAACTAACATTATTAAATATCTTGTGAAGATTGTTGTTGTTTTTGAATTAAGCACAAAGCTACACAATAGGCTATCTGTGCTCTGCCCACCACGGGTATCGAAACCCGGGTTCTAGCGTTGTAAGTCCGCAGACATACCGCTGAGCTACTGGGGGGCGTCTTGTGAATAAACGAGTTTGTTAGTGTTTGAATTTCGCGCAAAGCTACACGAGGGCTATCTGTGGTAGCCGTCACTAATTCAGCAGTGTAAGACTAGAGGGAAGTAGCGAGTCATCACCACCAATCACCAACTCTTGGGCTACTCTTTTACCAACGAATAGTGGGATTGATCGTTACTTTATAACGCCCCCACGGGTGAAAGGACGAGCATGTTTGGTGTGACGGGGATTCAAACCCATGACCCTCGGATTACGAGTCGATGCCAGACCTGTGAAGAAACGAATTTACTACTAATTTCTTATTATTTATTATTTTTAAAAAGGAATAATTCTGTAAATTAAATCCAAGTAATTGCTTAAATAATTATAGGATGGTCTGGGAATGGGTGATAATTTTTAAACGCCTTGTAATAATTTTGTATGAAAATTTAATTATAAGAACTTCTGTATGGATATAAAGAATAATCTATTAATATCCCAAGTACACTAAATCTACAATATCCAGTGCTGATGTGACCTTTCGGTCAATACCAGCGCTCATCAAGCCAGTTAGAGTACGAAAGACACAAAAGTGGTCGAGACGCTATTTAGATCTTCACATTGCTTGAACAAAACAGTTATGGTGTAAACTAGATCATCTGTATTATTTAATTCATGACAAATCACTATTAACTTTACTATTTTTAATACAATCAAATTGTTTATTATTAGTATTTTATATATATATACACACACTACTTGAATTAACTTTTACACATCATTAAGCGAGATAGAATTATGCTATACATGTGGATCGCCAACATAAATGAAAAAATGGAATTTGTATCTAAACGTAGGTTTTACTGCTAAAACAAAAGAAATGTTTCTTAAACATTAACTTTGGTTCATTACCACAGGACCCGGCATGGCCAGGTGGTTAAGGCACCCGACTCCTAATCCGAGGATCGCGGGTTCGAATTCCCGTCACACCAAACATGGGGACGTTATAATTTGTCGATCAATCCTACTATTCGTTGGTAAAAGAGTTGCTCAAGAGTTGGCAGTGGGTGGTGATGGCTAGCTGACTTCCCTCTAATCTTGCACTGCAAAATTAGGAACGGCTAGCGTAGATAACACTTGTGTAGTTTTGCGCGAAATTCAAACCAAATCATTGCCACAGTTCACTTTTATATAAAGCACTGAAACAGAGCATGTATGTCAATTACTATTCAAAGCGTTTCATTTACAAAATCAAAACCTACACGATTCTCTTCATTCAGAAGCATTTACAGCTGCGAATAGTCTTTTTTTAAAAAAATCACGACAAATGAGATTTATTCTTAAATATATTAAACCTCCAATAATTTAAACTAATATTCAATATTACATAGAAAACGAGTAACTTATATACTTAAAATGTATTATTGTTTCAGCCGTATATTTAAACAACCTAATTCCTATTTGCTGCATCGCAGTGGCACAGCGGCATGTCTCTGGACTCACACCGCTAAAAAGCAGGTTTCGACACCCGTGGTAGGCAGAGCACATATAACCCATTGTGTAGCTTTGTGCTAAATTCTAAACAAATTAACAATTTCTATATACTAAATAAGTGTCTCTTGAACAACAATTTCATTCTACAGGGACTTGACATAAGTAAGTGCACCTCATCGTTCTTCCTTCTCGATGTAAAGAGTCAGAGCATCATAACTCTGCGAACAGCCTGGCCAATCACCGGAAATAAACCCCACTGAGCACGCGTGAAATCGACTCCTGCAAGAACGTCCCAGTGACTCCTTAAAACAGATTCTGTGTCCGGAAATGGTTGCAATTCCTCAGACCGAAACTGCTGATGTCGTCCACATAATATATAAACCCATTGCTGCCCCTAACAAGACAAAAGCTTGCATCACAAAGTATTGCCCCTCTCACATTTTGTCAGTGTTATGTATGAACAAAATGGTGTTATTTCAAACCTCAATGTGTATTTATTTACGTCAAAACTAGATTTGTATCCGTTTGTTTCTACACACAAACGTTGCGATCAATGATAAATTCGGTTTGTTGTTTGGAAATAACCACAAACTACACAATCTATGCTCTGTCCACCACCGGTATTGAAACCCGGCTTCTAGCAGTCTGAGTCCGCAGACATACCGCTACGCCACTAGGGAGAAAATATCAACATCATCTTCGTGAAATAAATGTTTTTATTTTTTGTCAAGGCAATTTGTTTACTCAAAATGTAAAAAATTACATATTCTGTAATATAACACAATATTTATTTTCAATTCTAAATCAAGATCCTAGTCTGAGAAGCTTAAGTATTTGTTTTAGAATTTTCGTGTGAATCAACACAAAGAAACATGAACGGCTGCTCGCCAGTTTTACGTGAAGAAAAGTTTGAAATGTTTATCCGTAAAGTTTGTTTGTTTGATTTTGAAATTCGCACAAAGCTACTCGAGGGCTATCTGTGCTAGACGTCCCTAATTTAGTAGTGTAAGACTAGAGGGAAGACAGCTAGTCATCACCACCCACCGCCAACTATTGGGCTGCTCTTTTACCAACGAATAGTGGGATTGACTGTCACATTATAACGCCCCCACGGCTGAAAGGGCGAGCATGTTTAGCGCGACTCGGATGCGAACCCGCGACCCTCAGATTACGAGCGCATGCCTTTCGCGCTCGGCCATGCAAGGCCTTATCCGTAAAGATAAGTTACAATAGCAACTATCTCTAGTACCAAATAAAGTATTTTTTTTTAAATATACAGAGATATTATTATTGCCCGTTTATACATTTGTCGCACTGTATACAACACAGACGATATTCTAGACAAAGTACAAGTTTTAAATCCCACAATACTAAGCATCATAATGCCTCAAGCTAACAAACTTCTAACCAAAACAGCTTTATTAGCAACATTTTACGAAGACAAATGCAGTTGTCAGTTTGCATGAGAATAAAAACTTTCAAATAAAACTAAGAACTTAAGATCTTATAAAAATTTTTATCGTTACAGTTCAAATTTTTCAAACCATAATTCTAAACATTATTCAGTTTCATTTCTCTGTGCACCATTTTTCCTTTTGTAGTTTAGTGGTCAATGATGTGAGAGTAATACCTGAAGTACACGTGAGAATGATAGCAGGTGCCCGATGGTTTGCAACGAGAATCACGTGACGGACAACCATTTTTCCCAGCGTTCGCAAGTTAAAGTAGTGGTTAAAAAGCAGAAACCAGCTGAATCCTATCCCATTCGCATGGCAGAGCTAGAAGGTTTAATACTGGTGATGCAAATCCCACAAGACCAGGTCCGTTTCTAATCCCACTCTCCTTTCCTCCTGCTGTTCAATCCACTGTAAACAGTTTTGTACAAAATTCGTATTTCCGGCAACTTTGTTTTTCAACACACGTATAAATAATAGATAGCTACTGTGTGTTTGATACCATTCAATATTTACACTAAAAAAATTCTCAATCAGAGTAAAGTAAGCGTAATTTCTCTAATGATACAATAAACATGAGGTTTTACATATTTAAATTCTACAGTCATGACAGGGGTATGATATGAACCCTAAAAACCACTAAAAGTTAAAGCAATCATCCATTTTTCCCCTCTATACTATATAAAATCATTTTAGAGATTTTATCGCTTGGTTTCAGTTTTATTTAAGACCCTCATTGAACCAGTTAGAAAGGCTACAAGTACAGCGTGATAAGAATTCGACTACTTCATATTCAAAAATAAAATCCTACTTTTTATTTTAAGCATACTTTAAATAAAAAGTAATGTCTTTATCTCAATGTAGAAACACACCCACAGTGTCCATAAAAGAATCTACCGACTACAGATTTATGACGGCTTCACTGGGTAACAAAACAACTTTATTATGAATGTACGACATTTCGACAGGATTATCATCCTCAGGTACAAGTTACATGTGAAGCAATATCTGGTCATGTTACCTCTTTGTTCCCTAAATATATATACCTTTGTATATATGTAAACTACTTGTACCTCAGGTTACAAAATATTGTCGAAACGTCGTACGTTCATAATGATTTTTTATTACCAACTCAAGCTGTCCCCAAAACTTTTATTTTCTAAAAAGTGGGTTTCTCGTTATCAAGAACGACTTGTTTAGTTTAGCTTATCACAATTAAACAACTGTAATCGGTTCTAAAAGTGTCTGAAAGTACACAGAGGCTACGTGCGTTATATCAAAATGATTTTGAAACTTCTTCACGTAGTTACAGTCCATGTCGCTACGTCCAGTCTTATTCTAGCTGATAAACGTGCATTCTGACAATAGCCACCAACATACTTTCCATTACAAAAGGCTTTATCTTGTCAAAAGTACATCACTCCTCCCTGCATGTCATCCATAACTCATCTAGTACACAAAGATGACAGCTTCACATCGCCCATTTCGTGTCTTGGTACGTAATATCATTAATACTCGCTTCATTCTAAAGTTGTTTGAGGTGTGAAATGGTTCAACAGATGTCGTGGAAATAACTTGTATGCCTGTGGAAAGTCCATGAAAGTATTTAACGTGTGATATAAAAATAACCTCACGTTCTTTCACAAAATCTTGTTACAGTGAAAATATTGGTACACACTCGTGACCATCGGAATAGGCATAATCGACAGAGGAAACACTTTCATGAGAAAGGTGGATCTAGGCCATCGTTTTTATAAAGTGCAATTAACATCTTGTATATAAACAATTTTGTTAATGTTCCCAATTCGAACGGCATCTTATAAGATACATTGGCTAAACGGAAAGATACAAAATCCGAATATTGCAAGTAGAATTGACTTGGAGCTGCTGCCTTGAGGGGAGGCAGCCTGTTAACGGGCATCTGTTGCCACAAGTCATACGTCTGGTTTTCTACCACATAACGAGAATACTGTCACTTATAATACACCCACAGTTAAAGTGCTGAGCATGTTTCGCGAACATTGAACCTTTTCATCCGCAGCCCGGAATTCAAAGACACATTATAAATGTTAAATTTCTATGACACATATGATTAACAATATTTTTTACCAAAATAGATGATCTTAAAGTTTCTGAAATAATTGATATCTTGAAATTACTTTAACTATTTAATGTAGCAACGCAAAAGATATTATAATACAACCTAAATTTTTGAATTTAGCAATCGAATACTTTGACTGTAGTAATTACCTTTCTAGAAAATTTTTGCACTAAAAAGAAGAAAAGACAATTTGGTAAGTATATGATTTGTATAAGCAGAAGATTGAAATTATATGACATTTTATTTCCCCGAAAGCCACATGGAGAAGTCACTTGTTTTAACCACTTCCACCATCATACAGTAGTATATTGTCTGTCAGTCAATGAGTAGATGCTGAAATGATGGCACGTGAAGTATGCTTAGCATCATAATCCGTACTCTCGTGACGTCAGTAAAATGCGCACATGCCATGAATCCAAATATGAATTATGCACACTGTAGAGTGCAACACAGCATGGCACATGAACTTCAAAAGCAAGAAATAAAAATGTTTGTTACTCTTAATTGTGGCTTTATTTACTCTTGAAACAGAACACTTTCGGGGATCCTGCAGAAGTACATGTAATATATATATATATATATATAAAATATGTGACTGAAAACATTTCTTCGGTAAGAAATTTTGTTCAAAATCGCTGAATTAATATCACAATGTGCACAAAGAAAGAAAACCGTATCTCTGGCATTAACTACTATTTTTTTCCTTTAGAAATATTGAGAATATTCTTTTAAATACAAACATACCAAAATACGATGCTAATAGGACGACATCAATGCCTGTACTTAACCACTTTCACAAGTAAATCTTTACAAAAAAACTAAACAAAATACACTACGTTTTCATGTACCTTTTTTTCTCCAATATACATAACCTGAAAAACATGGAATTCGCAAATAAATTATTACTACGTTCATTACAAACGTTCGTTATACAATGTTTTTAATGAGACAGATGCGAGGGCTCGTACGTGTCACTACTAACATTATTAAAAAAAACACAGCTTCAATAATAGAACTATAGATTTTCAATTACACAAGATTTATCTTCCTCGTAAAACCTTCCAATAAAATTAGATAATTATAGTTGCAAATTTACATACGTTAGCTAACGAAGAATATTTCTGGTATATCTAATGATAGTGAATTTTTAATACGTGTATTTTGAGTGTGTGTGAAAATCTGGAAATATAAATCACGAGCACTATATTGCAATACTAGCTGGAGTACCCATACCCTTGACAGAAGTTATGTAAATTCGTGCTTAATGAAATATTATCTTAGAAGATGAAAAGTTGTTTCTCTTATACGTACTAATAAAAACTGCAAAACACAAAATGTGAAACCGCAAGTTTGCATGTATCTCCTCACACACCCAATAAACCTTCATACTAAATTTGATAAACATTTATCAACAGGAGGCGAAGTAGTGGTAAAAACAAAACACGAAAACTCTCATGCAAAATGCAAAACTGAAAATTTTAATGTATTTCCCCATGGACCTAATGATCCTCCAGATCAATTTAAAGATCCATCCACACTTCGCGAAGTGGTTATATGGATATACAACAGACAGTATTAATATATTAATACAGATGTTCACTTGTAGTTGTATTTATTATTGTTTTTTGCACTAGAAGTTATAGGTTTCTTTGTTTATTAAATTTCGGGCAAAGTTTCCCAAAACTTTGTGCTAACCGTCCCTAACTTTGAAGAGAGACTAAAGGAAAGGCAGATAATCAACACTACTCTTGGGCTACTCTTTTAGCAATTAACAGTGAAATTGACCGTAAATTATAATGCAACCCACAGTAATATTATATAAAGAGCGTTGCTCTATTCTTTACCTGCACGAACGGAAATGAAATACATATTTCTATCATATTTCGAGTTTAAGTGTGTTGCAACGTATTAACAACAACATAAAAGTGAGCAACATGGCATCCTACGTTACTTTCTACGACGTAATTGACGAAAATTCATTTTATAAAGGACATATCACAAATAAGTGATTGTTAGTTACAGGTGTAAAAAGATTTAAAGCCTGTAGTTAAAAGCGGAGAAATGTATTCTTTTAATTTTTTTCAACAAAAACCTATTACTGTAAAAGTGCTTTTATTCAAGCTAACGTTTTGCTATTACGGCTTCATCAGAGAAAACAAGACACTTAGCAAACCTTTTGTTTTACGAAGTAAAAGGCTATGTTTTATTTATTAAGATAAATTCGCTTCACAGATTGCAGTTTTCTAAAATTGTTCGATATCAAACCTTAACGTTCATTATGTGTGTGTGTGTGTGTGTGTGTATATATATATATATATATTTGTTTTCGGGGGCTATGATAAAAAAAATTGTAACACCATATACTTCTATGGAAAGCGTTAGACACGTACAGGATAATAACTGTGCCGTTTCGTAAAGTCACGTCATTTGTGGTGGTGATATGTTTGTACTGATCAAGGGTATTATCAATCACGATACAGAATGACACACCCCGAATACAGACACGGCAACTATATTTAAATAACTGCAATTGTTCATATAGTTTCACATGCAATCGTGAGAGCATTGTTAAGGGTCTTTTTCATAATAAACATGCGAATTTAAGCTTGTCACGAGAACATAAAAAATCTACAAAAGATTACTGGTTTGAAATGGCACAAACTAAAACTCACGAACACATACTTTAATAGGATAAAGCTTCTATTTAACTATACTACAATATAAAGGAAGCTCTACTGTTAGATGAGAAATAGTAACCAATCGGAGCTCCGAAGTACAGTAGCAGCCACTCTCAGCTCAAGATGATAGTACCAGGTATCGTGTAGCGCGATAGGTAATATCTGAAGTGTGTGTGTGCGTGGGGATCGCTTGGCTGGACGGATCAATAAACACTCTCTCTCGTGGAGACGGGCGATGGCTGAATCCAGTTTACTTTAGGTAGTTATCGTTATTTTCTGTCTTCGTATCATCTTATTACTTGGAACTCGTAAAGATCTTCTGTTTCTGTAACAGAGATAAGTTTCTCAAGAGCAGAATTATTACTTAAGTTTTAAATGTTTCTAGGAGTTTCTGGAGTCCTGAATTACCTGCTGGCGGACTAAGATAAAATTTATAGAAAAAATTATATTGAAGCATTATTTCATTCACAAAAGAGGACTCAACCACCACAACTAGACACAGCTCTGAATAACACTAAAACGAACTAGACTGGCCATTTCCTTTTTACTCATCTTTCTGGTTTCACTAGCAGCAACACATTTTTTCCACTTTTTCCTGGCTTGTGTGGCAAACAAAATGTGCATTTAAGGGTGTAAACTGAAATCAGCTGTTATAAAAAGAGTAGACATTTCAAACTAATTACAGCGAAGAAGTAAACACGAACGTAGGTGATAGATGTTACTGTTACTAGCACTGCCTGTAAAATATCGCATTATCGGAAATTCTGTACAACATTGGAAAAAACAAACGTTTCGTAAACGTTGGCTGATTTCTGATGATAATACAATTTGAATTAAATAATTCAATTTATATAAAAACTAGAATGTTCAGGCTGTTTGGTTAATGTTATTTCGATCAATTCCCATTTATTATAATGTTGCTACGTTAGGATGTTAAAAAGCAGCATTGATTTTGTAACAAAGCCTGGAAAATGTCATTAGAAACGTAATGATCATTTAGTCCTTGTGATTTATGAAACAAGAGGAAGGTACGACGATCATATGGTCCTTGTGATTTATGAAACAAGATGAAGATACGAAGTAAAATCCAATGTAATGTAAGTTTAACTACAGTGTGTTGATTTATACAGCTGTGATAAAATCTACTGGACAGTTGAATTTCATCTGAAAAACCTGTTGACACATTTAAGTTTTACTTTTCTTTTTTTTAAAGTAGAGAAACATTACTTTTTGACCCATATGAAAACTTTATCTGAAAGATTAATCAAAATTCCCAATACGATTAAAATCTATATAAATAATACGCTTGCATTTATTTGTCAGGAACATTTGTCGCAAAGTCTCAATCTAACGTTACAAACTTTATATCGAAAGGCTTTTCTCCAAGGATTCCGCATTACACATTGGCTTTTCCATTCAAAATCACCTTACCTGCTTTTTGTTTGATCAAATTTTTAAATGCAATTATGGTACACAATAGCACAATGTCGATGTTATCACATAATAATTAGCTACAATTGCAGGTTTAGTTTTTCGTATATTTGTTTTTTTAATTTACAAAGTATTTCCTACAAACAACATTTAAACCACATGTAATTAAAAAAAATCAAATAAACATTACATTAAATATAATTTTAAGGGCTTTGTCGACTTACTTAAGTCTAAAATACGCATGCACATTTTGTTCAAAAGCGTTATTACAATTCTACACTTACATTATTTTCCAGTAATTTAGCTTCGGTTCGTTTCATAGACTGCTATAAACACCTTTTCGGTATTTTTTTCTTTACTAACGGTTTTGTTCTTCGTTTCTGTGAGTTTCTTTGTTTCAACTCGTAACACTATCATATACCGAACGCTCAAAACTGTTTTGTACTCTGTACGCTATTTTCAATACAGTTACTTTATTGTTTACTTGTATAGTTTTATTAAATAAAGTTACTTGTACGAAGGTTTGTCTGTATGACCGCGTAATTTATTTCCAACAGGCCAGGATTCATTTATCTAAAACATAATGTCTACAATAAAGCGTCGCTTAAGTGACGTGTATGAAAATGACAGAATAAGGGAAATTCAAGCAAAGGGCATTAAAAACTTCCGCAAATGTCTTGCACGTCACGACTAATGTATTATTCATTTATATCAGTGAAACACTCAGACAGTTATAAAATCAAATATTTAAAAAACGCTTATTATGTAAACGAAAATAAAAGTGTACTCAAAAATTGAAACTTTGCAAAAATTTGTTTTGATTCATTGACCACATGGAATTGTCACTTTTGAGACAGCACACTGTGTCCATGAAATACATATATGGATGTGTATTAGTACTGTGAAAACAGATTTATATACACTGCTGGCCAAAATCTTAAGGCCAATGAACATAAAAGAAAAACATGCAATTTGTGTTGGTAGACTCAACCACTTATTTGAATAGAGTTTCGAAAGATGAAAATAAGAAAAGGGAAAATAAAAATAAAAAACTTTTTTAGCATTTAATAGGGAAAATGTTGAACCTATGAAATTAGCCTAAACCAGCTGGTCAAAAGTTTAAGGCCATACGAAAACCAAGCGTTAATCAGTAAACACGTAACGAAATTTAGTCATTTGTATTCAAGCATTAGCGTTGTCAACAACTTCCACTAACATCTCCTGTGTTACATTGGGTAAAAACATGGCAAAGGCTAAAAGGTTGACAGAGTTTGAACGTGGCAGAATTGTCGAGCTGCAAAAGCAAGGTCTCTCTCAACGTGTCATCGCTGGTGAGATTGGGCGTAGTAAAACTGCTGTTACAATTTTTTAAAAGACCCTGAGGGATACGAACGAGAATTTCAAGTGGTCGGCCCAAGAAAATTTCGCCGGCGTTGAGCAGGAGAATTCGACGGGTTGTCCGGCAAGATACTAGGCAATCGTCGAACCAGATTAAGGCCCCTACGTACGCAGAATGCAGCTCAAAAACAATAAGACAGGATCTACGAAAAACTTTAAAAACCGTAAATGTCTTCAAAGGCCACGCCTCCTTCCACACCACGAAACAGCTCAATTAAACTTTGCTGAGAAGCACCAAACATCGAACGTAGAAAAGTGGACGAAGGTTTTGTTCTCTGATAAGAAAAAAAATTAGCCTGGATGGTCCAGATGGTTTCCAACGTTACTGGCACGATAAGGATATCCCACCGAAGACATTTTCTGCACGACACAGTGGAGAAAGTTCCATCATGATCTGAGGTGCTTTCTCCTTCCATGGAACAATGGAGCTTCAGGTTATAAAGGGGCGTCAAACAGCAGCTAGCTACATTGGCATGTTGGAGAGAGCGTCTTTATTGACTGAAGGCCCTCGCTCGACTGGATCTTTCAGCAGGACAACGCTACAATCCACAATGCCCGCAGGACAAAGGATGTTTTCATGGCAAATAACGTGATTCTTTTGGACCATCCAGCGTGTTCGCCCGAACTGAACCACACTGAAAATGTTTGGGGTTGGATGGCAAGGGAAGTCTATAGAAATAGACGTTAATTCCAAACAGTGCATGATCTTCGTAAAGCCATCTTCACCACTTGGAATAAAATTCCAGCCAGCCTTCTGCAAACGCTTATATCGACCATGCTAAAGCGAATGAAGTTATTCGCAATGACGGCCGTGCAACTCGCTACTGAGACCTCTTGTTGGGCATTTCCTACCCTTTAGTATGGGTCTTTTTGGTATGGTCTTACATTTTTGACCAGCTAGTATTTAGGCTAATTTCAGTGTTCACATTTTTCCTATTAAATGCTAAAAGTTTTTTTTATTTTTATTTTCCCTTTTCTTATTTTCATCTTTCGGAGCTCTACTCAAATAAGTGGTCGAGTCTAACAACGCAAAATGAATATTTTTTTCTTTATGTTCATTGGACTTAAGATTTTGGCCAGCAGTGTATAATTTGAAGGTGGGTATCTGGCAGTGCTTTATATGAACCCTCAACAGTTCCATTTTACTCGAATGCTACAGACAGGTGGTTAAGGCACTCGACTCGTAATCCGAGGGTCGCAGGTTCGAATCCCCATCACACGAAACATGATCGCCCTTTCAGCCCTGGAAACGTTATAAAGTTATGGACAATCCCAGTATTCGTTGGTAGAAGAGTATTCCAAGAGTTGGCGGTAGGTGATGATGACTAGCTGCCTTCCATCTTGTCTTAAACTGCTAAATTAGGTAGGGCTAGCGCAGATAGCCCTCGTGTAGTTTTGCGCGAAATTCAAAAGCAAACAAACAAACAAATCTTCATACTGATGCTCATGAGTATTCTAGATGTTATTTCGTTCAGATTGGTTACCACGATAAAATAATTTAGTTATAGAGGTAATCAAGTATTCTGTGATTTATTAATATCTAATCTCTTTGATGGCATATTGTCACCATAAAATGGGGTATTTCATAAAGACGATTCTTCCCAGAGATGGCACTTTTAACGATGTTTGGATAGTCATGCACTAGAAACCAAAGGTACAGAAAGCAACATCCATATAGGCTTCTTGTGTAGGTTTTAAACGAAACTACAATAAACGAAGAACTGAAATAAGTTTGACAAAATTCAAGTCGAAACATGTTTTTACACTGTAAAAGCTTTTTGAATGATTATTATTTAAAGGCCTTTGTAGCAAAAACATATTAAGTGTTCTGCTTTCTTTTAATCTGCCAAATACAAAAGGATTAGATTGGAATAAGAAAGGAATTACGACCCATCACACACAAAAATACAACAAAATATTCTGCATCGTAAAAAGAAAAGCTGAGGTACTAATGTATTACCAGAACTTGTTAGATTCTAGCAGTGTTCTGGAAATGTGCAAAATCAATGTACAAGCATAATAAAAAAATATTTTGATAACACACATAAAACGACTTTCGCAAACAAAAATGATTTTATTTAAGATCAACTAGCTGGGATGATGTTAAATACACTCTAGAATATAACCTTTCCAGCTTTTGTAACTATAAAATAATGAATATAAGAAACGCAGAACCTACCTTTTTAAGATGGCCTGTGATTGTCCCAAGAAAAGCCACTGTATAGTCATGGGTCGAAGTCGCTGCAACAGCAGTTAGTAAGACTCCCGAGTAGGTTATAACGGGAACACCCTCTATAGGCATGACACCTCCTAGTGGTGTATTCACATCCATTCCACAAAAGTCATCGTTGATCTGGACTTGCTAAAAAAAACAAAAAAAAAAACGTGAAAGTCATAAACAGATGATAAAATACCCAACAGAAAAAGGAGGACAACAGACGAATAGTGTAGTTAGTTAATAAAAAATACATGTTCAAAACAGAACAGAGATGCAATTTCAAACAAATTTTCGACATAAAATATTGGGCTTATTTCTAATAGTGTTGCTGGATTACTTTGAGTTTGTTTTGAATGAAGAACAAGGCTACAGAATGAGCTATCTGTGATCATCCCACCACGGGTATCGAAACACGGTTTCTAGTGTTGTAAATCCGCAGACATACTGCTATACAAATGGGGGGCAGTGTTGTTGGAAAACCTTTAAATGCTGAAATAAAACTTTGAAAAAACAGTCAAAACATTGTCACTTCAATGAATTAAGCCTATTTATTATGTTAAAATGCGAGTTTGTTTTTAACTCGCATCTTATTTATATAAAGTCTGTTGCATTCACAACAGACGTCTGTCAATCCATTTTCTTTCTGCTTTAGACGTGTGCACTGAATTTTGAAAGCAAATCGCGCTCATACTCAGTTTGTCATTACTATTTTCATACGCACATAATTTTAGTTATAAAATTCTGAATATAATTTTAAAATTTGGAGTGATTATGAGAAGTAGAAAATGGTATGTAGAAATTCTCCAAAAATCAGTGTATTTATGTAAAATATTTCAACTTCTGTATAAAAGGAAACCTATTTTCACAAGTAACAAGGTACAAAATGAGGTACTTTTCCTTAGGACCCAGCATGGCAAGGTGATTAAGGCACTCGACTTGTAATTTGAAAGTCGCGGGTTCGAATCTCCGACACACCAAACATGGGAGCGTTATAATGTGGCGGTGGGGGGTGATGACTAGCTGTTTTCCCCCTATTCTTACATTGCTAAATTAGGTACGGCTAGCGCAGATAGCCCTCGTGTAGCTTTGCACGAAATTTAAAAAAAAATGAACTTTTCATTGTTATCAAATTTATCGTTTTCTTTGAAAGTTTTTAATACACTGCATTTCCACTGTTTTCTTTTTCTACTTTAGTGCTTTCCAAACTGTGTTGCGGAAATTTTGCGAATACTAAGTAATTTTAATTTAATAATGTGGATTTATCATAAATTTAATGCTTTTTTAAAAAAAAATCATATTTGATTTATTTTATTCTTGATACACAGTATTACACTAATTTCTGATTATCTTAGCGAAAGGGTGCCACTAAGCATGCCCTATGGACTTATTTACATGTGCCGTAAAAAGTTTAAGGCGTCAGAAGTATGCCACGAGCTGAAAACGTTTTGAAAACACTGATCGACTGTAAACGATGCCCAGCAGGATATCCTGGTTGCGTTGTTTAAGACCATCATGCCCTAGCGTGGTCGTCAAAATCGTTTTAAGAAAGGTTACCTCGTATGATGCCACCTAGGTTCGATCTGATTGAGTTGTAATAAACACAAGCGAGAAGTAGTGTACGCCGACTTGCACTGTCTTCTGATGGACTTTGTTCACTGTTTCTACACGATATAGTTTTGTGTGGTCATCGATTCTAGGGTTACTTAGTTCTTTCTCTAATAACATCGTGGTCTCGCACGTGTCATAGAGATGGAGAATAAAGACATAACCTTTTCCTTTAGCAAAAAACGATATGTCTTTGAGCCAGCATGTTCATACTTTTGTGAAATAACGCCACATGTTCGTGACATGGAGACAACCATGGTACTGTCGACACTTGAAGCAGCTAACTATACAAACTGAATCACTTACACAAACAGAAAAGATACCCATAATTCCATGTAAGAACTACATCACATGCCTATCTGTATGCTTTAAAAGGATTTATTAATTTCACTGTGAGTAAATCAATGACGCAAAAGAAAACATAAGACTTCGGTCAGATAGCTGTGGCTGTACTTCAATCATTTCGAAAGCTTTATACATTATTACACACTCTTTCTCAAAACACATGTGTTATCTGTGCTGATTATCCGTATTTTTAAGCTGGATGGAAAGCAGTTAATTAACAGCAGCTACCCCAAACTCTTTGGATACTGTAATCAAATAGTGTGATTTGATTGTTACTCTTATAACGCATTCACACGCCTAAAGTACGTAGCGTCATTCCTCAGCAACGAGACACGAACACTGGGCCATCAGGTTCAAATTACGGTAAGCTAACCGCTAGGTCACATCCTGCCTTTTATTAGTAAAGCATTTGTTAGTTCATTTGTTTTATGAAAGTTAAAATTATAAGATATTTTTCTTACAAAAATGAACTTAAAGTTTTATTTTTTTTAAATACCATAACTTCATTCAAATCAATAAATAAAATGATTGAACTTGCATGATTTTGAAGTTCTTGTTATAAGGTCAGCTAACATAACATTTCTAAAAAACTTCGGTTACCCTATTTGCAAACAATACGATACCTATGCAGCTTTGACTTACGAGTTACCAGATTTAGGAGCAGTGTATGTTTGATCTTACACTACTAAATTAGGGACGGCTAGGTGCAGTGTGCTAACAACCTTCTCACTTAAAAACCTGTTACAGAAACCGCAGTGATTGCGGCCCTATGTTCCTTAAAGGAATCGAGTGGCAGATGATGATGTATATTTGATGTCGAGAACAATGTTACACAGCTGTGCCACCCGCAAGTATCAAAACCTGATTTTTATCATTTTAAGTTCAAAATTAGCGCTGAGCCACTGGGGAACGTTGGAAGAATGTCACATTTATTAGATTAAACAGACAAGGGTCGCATTATTAATTAGAATTTACTTCTTATCCCATATACAGAACACTTCTTTTATTCAACGAAGAAACAGAAGGGCAGGAATATACAAAAGCAAAAATTTTGCTTTTGCATATTGAACGCCTTTCTGTTTCTTCGTTATTTAAAGAGACCAGAAATGTCAAATTATTTTGGATCGCATAAATATGGTTGCTTTTATTAATAAACAACAGGACTTGCAATGGCTGTAAAACATTAAAATATGCCTTTTAGCTACACCTTATAGCTCAAAGATAAGAAATTTAAAAAACTTCACGACTTATCAGTTAATAAAAATTTAGTATGACGTTAAATGAAACTATAACTGAATATGCTTACTTACGAAAGCCAACGTGAAGGCAAAGATAATAAATTTAAAAGACGACATACAGCCGCGAAATAGCCATAAGGCTTTGTAAACGATGGTTGGTCGCGTTTCCTAGGGTAATTTGTCACAAGTGAAATATATGTGCATACACTATTTTTCTTCTAATAGTTACTCCACTATTAGTCGGTAAAATGTAGTGGTCTATAAAAACACCCTGTGTAAGATACACAAATATGGTAGACTTTTACAAACTCTCCTGTCTAGACATACACACACAATAAGAAATAAAACCTTGCCAGAAACGAT
This sequence comes from Tachypleus tridentatus, assembly GCF_004210375.1. Taxonomy (NCBI): domain Eukaryota; kingdom Metazoa; phylum Arthropoda; class Merostomata; order Xiphosura; family Limulidae; genus Tachypleus; species Tachypleus tridentatus. The sequence continues at coordinate 155,955,709 of NC_134837.1, read as the reverse complement.
CAAAGATGAACTGGCACATAACTAAAATTAATGATGCCCACAGTCAACCATCACGTACGGCTGAAGTCTGTAAGTGCAGGGGCAATATACCCTTGACTCTACCAATCAATAATAAATGAACAAGGTAAACACAACATACAATGTGACCCTCACCTTTAGAGCAGAACTCATATGAAAACTGTCAACGTATACAGGCTATCGGCAATACAGTAGTACACGAGAACACGTTAGGTGAGTCACCTAGTGATGACCGTCATTCAACACGCTTTCTTCAGATTTATCAAATATTGTTAACGGAAATCAAATAATCGACCAGGAGAAAAAAAAAGCATAAGGTTTTAAAGTCGTTTATAAAACGTAAAACGGTAACTATATGCAAAAACGTACAAGATCTTGTTACGGTTAACTGTTAAGAAAAAAAGGAGAAATCGTAAGTATTTGTACACCATTGTGAAAGGAAAAGAGAGAGAGTGAAAAACCTGAGGCATACAATTGACAGTTGACTTTGTTTACAGCGTTTCAAACTGACAGACGTTGAAAATACATCTGGCATTATGTATATATTCCATAATGTACAAGACATCTCAAGTACAAGTCCCCCTAATGATTAATTAGTACAACTTCTGTAGAAAAAAGAAGAAAAATGTAAAGAACAACTTGAAGTTTTATAGTTTTGAAGAATTCTCCAGAACACAAAAGTTTCATTAATTTCGAACCACAAAATAAATACAAATCATGCATGTCCTGATAAATCATTATGCAAACTCAATCTGATATAGGTTTCAGCTGTAACTAAGAGCTTGAAGAAACAAAACGTCATTTGGGTTTGTGAATATTTCTATACAGACACGTTAATAACTACTACTTATAAAGCTCATGCTCATGTGTTGTATAGATGGCACTGAAGGCAATTATTACAGAATTAAAATTAAAAGAATTGTATTTTAAAGCTGTACAATGGGATAGGAAGGTTTGTTTGTTTTGTTTTGAATTTCGCGCAAAGCTACACGAGGGCAATCTGCGCTAGCCGTCCCTAATTTAGCAGTATAGGACAAGAGGGAAGGCAGCTAGTCATCACCACCCACCTTGGTCAAGTCTTAAGCTACTCTTTTACCAACGAATACTGTGATTGACCATCACATAATAACGTCACTACGGCTGAAAGGGCGAGCGTGTTTGATGTAACGGAGGTAGGGAGGAGTTTCAAAGTTAGGGTGCATGGCTAGACACGCGTCCTGCCCTAGAATATTAATATAATAATAATTTATAATTGCTATACGACCCCTTGTGACACAGAAATACGTCTGGGGACTCACTCACATTGCTTGGGCCCGGCATGACCAGATGGTCATGGCACTCGACTCGTAATCCCAGGGTCGCGGGTTCGAATCCTCGTCACACCAAACATGCTCGTCCTTTCAGCCGTGGAGACGTTATAATGTTACGGTCAATGTCACTATTCGTTGGTAAAAGAGTAGCCCAAACGATGGCTGTGGGTGGTAATGAGTAGCTGCCCTCCCTCTAGCCATACACTGCTAAATTAGGGACGGTTAGCGCAGATAGCCCTCGTGTAGCTTTGCGCGAAATTCAAAATAAAACAAACACATTGCTAGAAACTGGGACATAGCACATAGTCCATTGTGTAGCTTTGGTCTCGATTCCATACAAACAAACTGTTGCTATGCAAGTAAGAGATGCAAAAATGGGGAGAAGTTACATTACCCCCAATTCAGACGCCTCCGCTATATTTTACTATTACTCTTGAATCTAGATTATTTTACAAAATTGGAATGTCCAATGGATGTATAGAGTTTATAAATAATGTTCGAATGGAAAGCTAAGCATACTATGATAGGTGGGCTAATTTGGACTAAAAAATGCTTACTAAACCAGTTTCCCGGTGACTCAGCGCAAGTGTGGAAGCTTTTAACACACACACACACACAAATCAGGTTTCGATACATTTGATGGGCAGAGCACAGAATGTTTTGTAGAGTTTTTGTCTTAACAAAAGAATTCTTGCAATGTTTTCAAAATAGGATCTGGAATTTTTTACACGAAAATAATGAATACATATACCTAAAATTAAACTTAATCACCTACTAATTAAAATAAAAACAACTTGAATGATAAATTCCATGAACAGTAATAAATATTTACCTAAAATAGATGTTAACTTACACCAATTAGTCAATAGGAGACTCCCTAAAATTTAGTTGAAATTAAATCTCTTGTTTACACACTTGGTACCTCTTCATATTAGGCGTTAGAGCAAATAAACATTTAAAATCTGACACAAAGCTGATATGCGAATCAAATCTCAGTTTGCAGTTCAAATGAACATCAACCGTGTAAAAGTACAAATATTAACTACTTACTGTCAGCTGACAAGGTTGACTGGGGTTGATGAAGTCTAGCCCTCTGTCTCCAACACCGTTGAAACAATTCTGAATATTCTGTATAAACTTGCGGTGAACAGCGGACAGAGCGTATACGCAGAGAGCCGAGTTCATTGAAGGTTTGTTATAAATGTCGGCTTCATCTTTGGACTTCGCAAAAACTGCAAAAAGCACTTTATCTTGAGCGGTGATTCCTAATGATACAGCTAGGTCGGAGCCCGGTCGACCCACAAAAGCAGCTTGAGCCAGATTATAGTCTGTTCCATCGTTAGATCGACAGACCAGTGGAATCTCGGTGTAAGAATAATAGTGTGGGTCGTTCTGGCAGATTCGAACAAGCTTAGACAGAAACGGAAGAGGTCTGTCAGTATTTTTCTTCTGAACAGTCACGAAGTACGAGAAACCCTTATTCTCAAACCCATACACATATGTGATTGGATAGATGGCCCGCGCGAGACTATTTACCGACACTTTAGTTCCAGTAGTCACCTTCGACTCAGCTATGGTAAACATACTTTCGGGATCTAAACTACGACTGCTAACCATTGGCACATCTGACCGGTAAGGTCCATTTCCAGTGAAAGTCACACCGACGTAAAGAACATTGGTCATTCTACGAAAGGTATCGGTCGGACCTTTAGCTATAAAGGCCACTGTGGACGCTGTAGCGTTATTAGCCACCACAGACTCGTTGGCTGGAGTATCGTAAGTAGATACGTCTTCCAAGTCGTGGACGGTGCACACGCCTTGAAAAAGACTTCCACAAGCTATTAATCTACTTTGTTCATAGTCAATAACAAGGACTTTGTTATGGTAATCCGTGGGTTTCTTGTCAACTTCAGAACACACTCGAGTCACTGGGCAATATGGACTGTCTTCTTTAGGCCCCATGATAACCATGCTCTTTAAAGTCAGTTTGGGGGTTAATTGATATATTCTGTTGACTCCGCCAACGTATACAAGCCCTGTGAATTTGTTTACTATCAGGTGTTCAAATGTCTCACCTAAAAAACCCTGACGGTCAAAGATAGGGTAACTAGTGTTCACTAGATTTACTTGTTCAGCTGATGTCATTAGAATCAAAAGTAATAACCAATACATAGATGGGAAGCTCCCTATCCATCGCCTTTCCCGTTTCCTCATGATTGATGACTTTCAGTTGGACCTCTAAAATTAAAACAACAGAAACTTTATCAGAGTAAGGTCGATAATAAATCAAAATTTTGAAAGTTTTTAAATTACATATACATTTCTGATGAACAACAACAAATAAAACTGCTTTCCACAAGCTCGATCGAAACTAAATTGACATATTATGCTATTATATTGTATTCCTTTTATAGTAAATGGCCATGTCACAAAGAAATCTTGTTCACAGTGGCTCTTTAACCAGTTCCACACTTGCAATGATTCAACTATGATTCGATGATCTTACATGTATGCATGTTCCACCTCATAAGAAAAACTCAGGCACGTTTTGTACCATTTCTAACAATCTTATAAAATTACCAATCTATTCTTTAGTATCACAGACCAGAAAACTAATAACCACTAGTTCAAATCCTTGCTGTATTCGTTTTATCACGCAGAAAACAATCTTAACAATTCACTATCACAAAACGTTGCGTACAACACAATACCAAGTTTAACAGTCATAAACTTTTCGACAAAGACAAACAAATATACCATTCATAAGTGTCATTCTATTTCTCAGTATTTAACCACCAACAATTAATATAGATTCCAAGCTTTACGAGTTCTATTTTCATATTTTTATAGCTTCCTATCGAACAGCGTACAAACTTCTACAATCATGAAACAGGCTTTCTAAAACGATAATATTTGTCTAAATACACCATTTGCTAATTAGTACATAACTACATCAATCGTAATTTAACACAAACAATGTGTGTTTTTTCAAGAAGTATTTGAAAAATTATCAAATATTTCAACTCACACAGACACAATACTACCAACGTACACTAAAAGTGGTTTTATCCTGAGAGCTAAATTAAAACTAGGGGTGGGAGAACCAACTGAAGAATTAACGTCAAGGCTTAAAACCTAATTATTTATCAGTATCCTAATTTTCTCCCATGTATCAACTACCTTATGATTCACCTTTCACTAACTGTAACAAGCAGCGCCAGGGTGGGTGAGTATTACAGAAATTTTACAAATGAAACAGTAACCTATGCAGAGCGACAAATCTGCTTAGTTACTGTCCAGGACATCTCCACAACTCATCCAATTACGTGTTGCTGGAAGACAGGAACATACGAGAGAGTTTATAAGTACCATAAGCCTATTCTTCCTCCCCCCCTCTTCTACCTCCTGTAACAAATAGAAGTCCATACAATTAGGGTGTAGATATCACTTGACTTCAGAAAACGGATTACTCATGATGGTTGCCTAGCTAGCTACACGCTACCAGTAAGATAAAAAAAAAAAAAAAAATCCGAATTTTTCGTGAACTGTCGTCATTACCTGACTGTGGTAGAATGCAAATCGACCTTAGTCACTCAATAAGAAAAAAGAAAAAGAGTTAGTTGGTACATCAGTTTCGATCATGTGACAAAGCAATGTTCTTCCAATATTGATACCCCCCATAATAAAGAACACGCACGCAAAAACACTAGCAATACAGACTTTTGTCCAACTTCAGTTATTCGACCACACAGTTGAGATCGGTAATGGATACTTAGAAACACACAAGTTCGACGACTCATATCAGCAAAAAGCGGAGTTTATTGAAGAAAATATACTTGAGCACAATATTAGATTTTTTTAAGATCTCCAATATTAAAGTAATTCAATTTTTCGGCATTCTTTACCAAGTTAAAGAAACTCGATTGTCATGTATTTTTCCCAAATTGGGACTTCTAGAAGAGAGTAAAAGACAAAAGTAAAATATTAGTAATTTGAAACAGTTAAACATGACTACATCAAACACGATGTAACAAGACCACAATTATTATAATCTAAGTTGTAAAAATGCACAAGTATCCTTAACAATCAAAACAGATATAAAAAAGTGCTCATATCTAGTTAGGTACAAGTTTGTTTATTTAGTTATGCGCAAAGCTGCGCGAGGACTATCTCCGCTAGCCGTCCCTAATTTATATTAAAGGGAAAGCAGTTAATTCACACCACCCATCGCCAACCTTTGGAATACTTTTTAGTAACGAAAAGTGAGATTTATTGTTACATTATAAAGCTTCCTCGGTTGAAAAGAGGCGAGCATGTTTAGCGGTGGGATTCGAATCTGTAACACACAGGTTCCGAGTCCAGCACCCCAACCATTAACTCATATCACGCTGCAAGATACTAAAACAGTACTTAGTGTATGGCAACAACACTCAGCTTCACGTGCTTTTTCAGGTTCGTGATTACAGTGATCTCACTTCACTTTATTTCCGTTATTAATAACACAGGCCTGTGATGGTTTAACTGTCTTGAAATTTTTACATGTTCTACAGTAACTCCTATACTCTGAATCCAAAAATGGTATATATTTTTTCCAATCACACACAGCTTTTCATAAAACGTCATATGTACTTTTACGTAAGTGAATCATTTTCATTGAAATCAGACCACATTTTGTTATGCTTAAAATGTTGACAATCCCTGGCTGTAGATTTCTCTAGACCAACTGCGACGTGAGAGTTTTATCGATTGTCCTAGAACCCAAACATAACATTGAAAAACGTTCACTGTGACACACAAAATAATAAATTGATCTGAGTGAGAGTTTTATTCTTCTCGATTTGTAAAAAATCATTATATGATATCAAAAAGAACGAATATTATTTTCGAAATCTGCATAACTGAATTACGGAATATCTATTTACAAAACTCAAATTACTTTTATGAATTTTAAATTCGTATGCCTGTGTAATAATTCTTCTTTTGTTATCATATTAATTGCACGATAATTTGTGGTTATATAAGAGAAATAAATAATACTGTATATTCTATAGCAAAAAAACAAAGTGTCTTTAATAATAAATCTAGACGAGACGAAATATAATTAATTACCATACCAGTTTGTCATCCAATGTCTATATATTTCAAGCGTGGAAGTATGCTTTTGATTGATTTCTATAAAGAATGCAATTCATGTTTGATTATTATTATTTTCAAATATTTCAGGCAATGACACATAGTAGCAAAAATTCCATCTTATGTCTTCTTGCACGTTCATATGAAACAGTAGTTGAGAAATGGTTAATCATGTTATTATAATTATACTGAAAAACACAAACTTTCACAAATCGTAACGAAATGTACTCAATAGGAATATTTAACAGTATTTCATTCCTATGTTGTTTATCATGAATGAAATGAACACAAACACACGAAAGCATTAATTAACAAGTGGGTGGTATTCTGATAATATTGTGGTAGTAGCAGTACTATCATACAAAAACAAAATTTAGCACGACGATGTGTAAAACTAAGCATATCATATAAATAGAAAGGAATGGTTACATGTAAACTCACTTGAGTATCTTATGTCAGCTTCGTTTTGCCCCGTCTCTCATTTAATAATGGGCACAGGTGCTTGATGCATTAAGAGTATTAGCATTTTGAGCTTTACCAACGCAAAGGAACTCAGAAGCCCGGAACGTTTATGGGAAAGGCAAATAATGGTCCTCATTAACCTTCCTACAGAGTCTAATTACCTTTAAATCAATCGGTAACGCTGAAGCATAGGATCTTCGCTGGCATGTTTATTGGTTTGCAGAATACCGCCATTTAAATAAGTTGATATTACTGTTAAAAAGGCAGGGTGGCTGTATTGAAGTTTTTATGTCTTGATTAGTGCAGGTTTACTGTTAAAAATGAGTCATAAAAGGCCATAAGGGGTGACACGTCATAGATAAGGGTACATTCGTTAACCGGTTCATTAGAAGTACACTTTGAAGTTTGCAGTTTGTGTAATTTGTTTCAAAAAGAAACTTTGGCGTTAAAAGTAGTGTCGACTAGGCCAATACATAGTGTTATTAACATTCAAATATGCGAAACGGTTTCAAGTTCTTAGCTATATACAAGCTATGGAGTGATTTCAAATAAACAAAAAAAAAGAATGCGCATTTACAGTGAATTGCTACAAGAATTAAACCTTTAATTATGATTGTAAATAACTTAGAAGAACCCTCGAAATTTATCATGCTTTAACTAAGTGCAAAATTGGCATATGAACCACAGTCGGTTTGTTTGTGTTTAAGCACAAAGGTATACGTTGACTTGTAAGTGTTCTGCCCATCACGAATATAAAAACCAGAATTTTAACGTTATACATCCTAAGACTCACTACTGAGCCACCAGGTGGAAGCACAGTCAAATTCGGTAATGTGCTCACGTCTGTTCACTGTCCTTCTTAAAACGTGCACAACTTTGTATGTGAACGAATAAAAACAAATAATGAACCAAAGTCTATTGTCACAATGGTAAGGTTGTTCCAGCACGTAACAACAACATCATATACACACTATACGACAGGAGATTTTCATCAACTTCCGTTTCATTGCAGCCAATTATCCAATCAAGCTTATCAAGAACAGCTAGGTTTCGGAAAGTTTTCATTAATCTAAGTAGTGGAATGTAGCAGTGACCACAAAGTACAGGGAGATAAGTTTGAAAGGAGGAAACACACTATGACTGCCTTGTCTGGGAGCAATCCTCTTGCTTTCATGTCCGTCTCTTCCTTACTAGTTCGTAAGGTTTAATTTAATGATATGACGTGGAACTGGACACAGAGATGAAACTGTCCATCAGAATACCTGTCTCGATTTCTTTCAACATTACAACCAAAGTGATAGAATATTTGGTAGGAAAACATATCTAGAAACAAGTTTTTTCTTAACAAGCTTTAAAACGAGATTTATAACACGTAATTTTCTATTATTAAACAGCAGAAAATTTACACGTACTTAAATACTAACTGTTAACATACAGACATTAATTTGATTCGATAGCGAAACATATCGCACATGACTGAAGAACTAATATATGCAATTTACTTAAGAAGGGCTGCAGCTTTAAAAATTATACAGTGTTGCCTTGGTAACGGACCAAACAGAAAGCATGCATTTTTAGCGGCAAGGACGACGGCAGTGGAAAGGAAGAAAAGAAATTGGATTATGTAGCCATTAGCTGGAGCCTGAATGCGGTATACTCCAGGTAGTTTCCTACGACTGCGCCCGTAAGTCTGCCTGCTGGTTTTCTCACGATGGATTACTTCATCAGCAACAGAACAGACACCAATAGAATACAACCGATAACATCATCTACCCAAGTGATTTTATTTTGCTCATAACTAGTTTTCGTTGTTTTTTCTGTATTACCATACGCCAACTGATACTTTTAAAATACTGTTTAAGTTTCTTTCAACGAATAAGACAGGATCTTTGTGAACTCTATTAAACATATCTTTAGTTACATATCATCAAAATATAATAAGGAATAAAAAAGTTTTTCACAAAATTCAAGTAATGCAGTTACAAGAAATACTAGTTAAACACAAAGGTACGTGTTAACGCTTCACAAATGTTAACATTTTTGTCATAAGGACTGTTCTTGTTTTTTTTCTTTTTTGTAAAATATGTACTCCCTCTGCACATGAAAATTTTATTTGTTACAAGTTATTAATGAAATATTTATATCTCTTTAGAGCAATATACTGTTTTTCTGTTGTTCCTTCTTTATTTGGTTTGGTTTGTTTTGAACTTCGCGCAAACCTACAAGAGGGCTGGCTATCTGCGCTAGCCGTGCCTAATTTAGCAGTGCAAGGCCAGAGGGAAGGCAGCTAGTCATCATCACCCACCGCCAACTCTTGGACTACTATTTTACTAACGAATAGTGGGATTGACCGACACATTATAATACCGCCACGGCTGAAAGTGTGAGCATGTTTGGAGTGACGGGGATTCGAACCCGTGATTCTCAGATTACTGGTCGAGTGCCTTAACCAGCCACCTAGTTTATGGTATTAAAATTAGCTATGTTGGGACATGTTGCAATCGCCCACGATTGTTGGCTTCTGTTAATTGTAACTAATTCATTGCGGCTTTATCAACAACTCAAACAACAAAGCAGGAAGAAAGCAAAGAGACGAAAAAACTTCAAGAAACATTGCAGAATATACCAGTCTTAGTTTCTATGAAACTTGTAGCTCTTTTGTAATAATAACTGATGACAAAATAGTATTTAAAGAACACATCATAGAGAATATGATCACATGATGTGAATAACACTATTTTAATGTACTTAACTAGTACAAATATCAAACTCAGGAAGATGCGTATCAACTATATGCGGCCTATTACTAAATAATATATTTTATCTTCGTCTTTTACACTGAAGTGTCTTCCTCCTACATAATCAAGCTTGCAGTAAGCGACTTAGACGTGAGTTTGAATGTTGCTAGTTATAATACAGATCGGGTGTAATTCCGCACGTTGAAGGACGTAGACATAACCTAGTATACATCATGCGAAGAGTAATACTGCCTGCTAAATACGTTTTTCACTACTTATTTAACATATCTAAACATAAGCTCAGCTTTCACATCCGGCACGAGCGATATCCTCTATAAGTATAAGTTGAAGTCGCAGAATGCATAAAAACGTGGGAAAAGATGGGAATTACGCACGTGTTAATGTTTCTAAAATGAAAAAAAAATGCCATAACATTCTTTAGACAAATATGTTATATGTGTCAGTGTTTTCAAAACGAAACAAATACAATATTCTAATTAGAGATCTGAACTCGTGCGTATAGGTGTGTACCGATGTTGCAAAGCAGACTGGTATACTACACATATAGGTGTAAATTATAGAGAAGCACTATAAAAGTGTTAATGTTTTAAAAATAAAACATATACGTAATGTTATTTCCAGATGTCAGAGTTTTTTTATACAGATATGCCATCAAGTACATGACAACAAACACCACGATGCTCTCTGAAGAAATGGCGACAGGGTGCTTTGTTGCTTTTCGCAATTGAAAAACACAGAAATAAATCCAGGATATAATGTATTCTTTATATAACAACTGTTTCATCTTAGAGGAAAAATTACAACATTCACAGATTATCCAATATAAAAAAAAAGAGAACTGTGAAAATTTTCATTTATTGATGAAATTAAAGCATTAGTTTATTAAAGTGTTCATTAGAGAATGTCAAACACTATGGAAATAAGTTCAGTACGCTATAGATTTATAAAGTCTAATTACAGATAAAGTAGAATTAAACATATTACTATCTTTAATAATATTTCACTTTGTAAGTACCTCTTCATTGAAAAGTCCCAAAATTTCTAAAAACACTTTTGTAAATAATTCACCGTACAAATAATTTTGTAATTAGATTATTGTTATAAACATTGAGAATTCTGCCACTAAATAAATGGCAACTCTTTTAGCCCTAAATCATGTATATTATAACTGGCCATATCGGGCCCTACAACTTACTACACCCTCACTGTTGTATATTAATGTCGTTTCTTATTACATTTCTGCCTACTTTTACTAACTATACAAGGCTGTATGTTAACATTTTCTATTATAATATTCTATTTTTTTACAGTTTACTAGATCAATCATGTTATGCATGAAGTTCTTATTTTTCTTATCTGGCAAATCCCAAACTGATAATGAAATACTTTTCTTACCATATTTTATTATATTAGTCGTACTTTATATACCTGTAAAATATGTCGATCTTTAACCCAAAAACTAACAGTATATTTCATATTTAAAACACATGTCAACTACGTTACTGTATAATTTAACACTTTATTTAATTGGCACAAAACGTTCTTTTAGTTTATATTATTTTAAACCTAAAACTAAGTTTTCAGTTATTACGATTAACCCGTATCTCGTATTACGTTTTCCTACTCTATATTATATATTGCAATAAAACGGGTAACGTTGGCATTTGATATCGATATCTTGCTTCTGGGGCATAAAGCTAATAACATAACTAGATTTGCTGTTATTTTTGTTATTGTTTTTTGTTTAATTATTTGACAAATAAACGTACATGCAAAGAAGGGGGGGGATTGAACACAAAATACATTAAAATCAAAGGTTTATATTTGAGACTATCGGATTTCATAAGGATATGTTTTTGTTTTGGCCTAGCGCGTTAAGGCGTGCGCTTCGTAATCTGAGGGTCGCGGGTTCGCGCCCGAGTCGCGCCAAACATGCTCGCCCTCCCAGCCGTGGGGGCGTTATAATGTGACGGTCAATCCCACTTTTCGGTAGTAAAAGAGTAGCCCAAGAGTTGGCGGTGGGTGGTGATGACTAGCTGCCTTCCCTCTAGTCTTACACTGCTAAATTAGGGACGGCTAGCACAGATAGCCCTCGAGTAGCTTTGTGCGAAATTCCAAAACAAAAAACAAATTGTTCTTGTTTTAGAATAAATACTCTTACCACCTAGCGCCTACTGCCAATATTATAACGAACTTTAAGCGTGTCAGTGTACTCTATATCATAGCAACATACTCTCATGTTGTTGACAAATCGACTTAATGGTTCCCCTCGTATTCGGATGTTTTCTATATGGCATACACTGCACTATCACAGCTATCCCTACTTTATCACTTAGCCATGTTATTGTAAGTAACTTTATGTATTATTTATATAACTTTTCTGTTATATTATTACGTAGCTAAGCAGTGTACATCAGTATTGCTGAACAGCTGTCAGGGTATATATAGCTCAAACACAGCAATACCTTTGATATTGTACAAACTCAGTTAAAATGAAACGATTTCTATTCGGCTTGCTTTAATGCTGTATTAGTGATTATTCTCTCACGAGCATTCTTAAAATCTGTAGCGCACGAATTACGTATGTCACTGCTTTCCATAGCTGAAAAATACAGTTTAAACATGATAAACAGCTTGTCAAAACTGAATTAAAAAACCAAATTACTATTATCGCATTTATAGATTGTCTGTCAACAGTAGTTTTTCAGTGACGGTTGCCTAAGTAACAACGTACACATAATTATGCGCTATGTGATATTGCTTGTGATGTCTTAGATACGTCCGTTCCTGGCAGTGTCGTGACAGTTATAACATTTATATATGTCTATATAGTGCGTCATCTTACAAACCTGTGACTCCTTCCATCTTTAAAATGAGAATTCATATTTTTTATCTCTTTTTCCTTCTTCTGATAAGAAGTTTTATCTGAATGGTTTTGGTATCGTTGAAGCAGTTGAGAGTAAAAGAAAAGAACTGTTTAGAACTTATACATATACGAAACGATCCCATGCTAAAAATTGACACGTCTGTGTCACAGAAGTTTTGAATAGCTTAAATGTTGGCACTCGGGATTTAGCTACGAGTTATAACTATAGCGCCATCCTTTGGTAGGCTTTTGACATAATTATAGCTTGCGGGATTAATTTATTGGATAGGCCACTCGAACGTGGAAGAGCAGGAAGAATTTGAAATAAATCTACTCGACAGCTGTATATTGTGAGTCTTGAGAAAACAGCTAGATGACTGGAAAGTCTAAAGCTGATAATGAGAATGTTGTAACTGACATTTGATGACGCCTAACTTCCTTAGGGATGATTTCGGATAGTGACGATATGCAGATTATCGAGACATAATGGAGAACTATATTTAAACGTAATAGCAAACGTGAGAGAAATTTGCTTGCTTTGTTTTAGGACTAGTTTCGAAAATTATAAGTACGCATAGCGTTGAACGAGAGCACAATCAAATTACTAAATGTAGGAAATAATTGGAGCAAGTAACTGAGGAAACTATGGGAATTTATATACATGGTAGCATTAACACTAGATTGTAGTAGATCATATCAGAATAAACATACACCTATAAAAACAAGTTCGGTATCAATGAGCCTAGTTTGCAAACGTTTGTTACTGAGTTATATATGAATGCTAGATGCAATTAATATCTATAAGCCATGCCCGTTATATCGTCTTTGTAAAATATTATTAACTTAAGAATTATATACCGTTTCTACGGAACTTCTAACCTAACGAAAATGTATTTCAGCGATAACAGGGTTACTAGTATTATATCTTTTTATCAACTATTTAGGCACTTTTACAAAAGTGTAATCATGTTTCTGCAGCAGAAGAATCCCATTGGACCCGGCATGGTACGTCTGAATCTCCCAGTTACCCTGACAACGGGTCTATAAAAACCACCGCGGTGATAGAAACTCCTGTATAAAGACCGCGTTCTGGCATACTATTTCAATACCTGCTACAGTGACGAAATACAGCGGTTGCTAAGCAACCCACCATTTGATAAAATATAGAATGCATGTGGCTTATACAGAATCGTTGAAATTACACAGAATGTTTTGAAAGAAAAGAAAAACTGGTTATGTTTGATGCCATCTCCGTATAACTCAGCTGCATGAGGAGTATCTGGAAACAATTTTTTGTAGTGAGTCTAATAAACGTTTCAAGAGAACTAAAATATTAGAAACAGAATTAGAATTAGAAGATTTAGTGTTTCAAAATGTTCTGTATTTTGGTGCAAAGCTAACGACACGTATCACATTACTTTCTCTCGTGGAATCAAGCTTCTCATGTTCTTAACCTTTCACGCTTCAAAGGCCAGTTACAGCACAAAAACTTAAAGAAAGTTGTATAAAAACAAATACATTAAAAAAAGAACATCTGGGGGGCATTTCGTTATTGTGAACAAAATATGAGAAGCAGTTTTATTAAAAAACAACTACATATATATAATCTGTAAAGTTACTTTTCGAATAAAACGAAAGCATTCACTGAAAGACCTTTATTACTGGTTTGTTACCATCTGGTTCAGTTCACGTGCTACTTGTTGGTGTCTAGAGAATGTGAAACCGCCATTCAAATGTCGCTACAACATCTACACTGCACAGTTGTGGCTCTCAGACATAAAGTAGAACGGCAAAATTGGTTATGCAACTAGTTAAAATACTTGACTTGTTTGTATAAAGCACAAAACTACATAATGGACATGGGTTATCTGTACTCTGTCTACCACGGGTATCAAAACCCGGTTTCAAGCATTTTACGTTTGAAAACTGGGGAGTAAAAATGATTGAATATGGAAACGTTTGTCATGATACCTGTTAATGTATATGATAAAAGTAGCATTTTCACGATATACTTCAAATTATTTATTACCTGTGACTCAAATAAAGTTAAAAAAAGGTGGCCCACTATCAAAACTGACCAATTAATGAAAAATAAAAGCTACACAAACATCTGAAATGTAAAACTAAGAAAAAATGATTATGCGTCAAAAACATTTCAAATGGATTGATTTGTAATCTTTTTGGTAGTATTTGAGGAATGCCATTTATTTTTAAGCATATCTGTAAAGTCGATATTTTAATTAGATATCATAGTTCATGCTTGTAAACTAAATGTTCTTTAAATTCCGTGAAGGTCCGTGTGCCAGATGTTATATAAGACCTGTCTAAGTTATAGAAAAACATTATGAAAACTTACCCTTTTACGCCAACTTTGTTTACAAAGCACAATGGGCTTAAGATAGTAGAATTTTGTCCTTTTGGTAAATTCTATATCACACATTTTTATTACTCATGTAAACTCAGAATATAAAAATCAGTAACTACTGTTGCAAATACAAAATACACATATTAAAGAGATGTCATTCAGTGCACATATTAAAAATCAAATTTTTGTGTGTAACTATGGTCTGTAATGATTCATTGCATACATAAAACTCACTACTGTATCATCTATCTGGTTAATGTAGCAGAGAGAGAGCAACCGAAACTTGAGAGATAAAATGGAAGACATCTCATCAAGTTACTTTCAGCCACAAATCACTTCTGACAATGTTCCACTTGTTGCATCTTGGTGGTACCACATGCCAAAGATCTGTGGTTATAGATATAGGCTCAGTTATATGTAAGCAGTGTGATAATGCACACGTTGTTTGAAGAGGATAATGCAATAACGCCAATAGCTTCTCTACCTTTACCTGGTGTCATTGCGAACTCAAGGCAACTCTTTCGTTAGGTTTCTTTATTACTGTTTCATATAAATGCCAGGCTTAAAAAGTAATACTAGAAATTGGTATGTGGGCTGCCTGTTTCCATTACTTTATTTAAGATTTGGCACTAATAGTGCAGCAGATACAAATTCACCTGACAATGTACGTAATAAAAATATGTTTAACAAGTCTCAGTGACGTAACAATATACAAATAAACAAAAACTTAAACATCAGTAGTCATAAATGATAAAACTATCACGTGAACTCCTGATGGATCATTTCAACAAACTTTAAAAAAGAGACACAGGTGTGTATGTATGTATATATGTATTCACATAAATGTGGCCAAGTGAATTCTCTAAATTTACATATATTTACTTTTAAGATCTGCAATTGAAAATACTAATACCTGTTACACCATCAAACCTCTCCAAACATATGTTATTGTGCGTGAAAATCAGATGAAAATCTTTATCACATTGCATACACAATTAAAATGCAAAACAAACACCTAAATATATCATAATCCATCATTCTGTAAAACGACCATCACGACTTAAGGAAGTAAATCCATATCTTAAATTCACTGTCGTATTATATACTTAAAAGGCAGAATACTTCACTGTTTGTGAACATATCTGCTGCACTGTACGGTGGTAAAATTGAAACGATTGCAAGACTCGAACTGTTCATCCAATGATTAATCCATTTAACATCGATATTTAGAGAAGCTACCTGAATTCCCTGGTCCAGCATTGCCAGGTGGTTAAGGCACTCTGAGGGTCACGGATTCAAATCCCCATCGCACCGTGGGGGCGTTATACTGTTAAGGTAAATCCCACTATTCATTGCTAAAAGAGTAGCCCAAGAGTTGGCGGTGGGTGGTGATAACTAACTGCCTTCCCTCTAGTCTTACACTGCTAAATTAGGGGCGGCTAGCACAGATAGACCTCGAGTAGCTTTGCGCGAAATTCAAACAAAGAAACAAACAAAACCTGAATTCCTCACCAGTACAAACTTAATCGAAATTGGCCTAGACATCAATACAACACGTGACATCAAAGAAACATAAAAGGACAACACTGCTTTGTGTATATATTTATTTATTTACGCACGCACACACACACCACAAACGGTTGTAAGGTATCTTCATTCACTAATTTCGGAATTATTGGAAATGTGTTTTTTAATATGTATTTACACTGACTGGTCATCACGAACTTCTTTGTAAACCAATATTAGCGCCTAGACTACAACTGTGTCTGTCACATCCCAGCCAACCTGACGATTGTTAGTAGATATTTTATTTTTCACTTAAGATAAACTACGATTTAATTCGTGTTCTAGCCACGAATTCGAAGGTAGTTCTAAACTTTCAAAATTCAAAATTAGATCTGTATAAATAAAAATACTACTACTTACACAAAACTTGTTGTAATAAAGTCCACTAACAAATCGTTATATGTAACACCTCTTTATGGAGCCGCCACTAAAATGGGAGCAGGTGCTATGTTAAAGCACTAGGGAGATAGTTTCCTACAGTTTTGGTGTCTGTGCCGTTTCGATAAAATATGTACTGCATACTAATGTAAACGACGTTGTAAGAGAATATTATGGTATATTAAATATAAAACAAAATATACGCTAAAAGTAATATATGCGAGTTAAAGGATAACGACATGAATCGGAAATAGATAGTTGTTGGTTTTTTTCTTAATCTCATAATACACCTCTTAGTTTCGGATTCGATAATAACTTTCATCAATGTTATACGGCGATGATTTTTATTGCCTAGGTATTTTGGTGTAACTTCCAGTATTCGTACTACTTACATACCCGTACTGTAAATACTTTATTGTCAATACTCTTATTACTTCACGATTATAAACTGCAAATAGTAGTTAATATTACACAATACTTTTTAGTTACTAATATTACTACATTGACATAGATGTTCACAGTAGTCACTACTATTACAGTCAGACGTAAATAGGGTCTTACTTTTCTTAGTGATCAAAATATATCCTCAATATATCGTATACTGCATTATATTTGTTCATTCTCTGGGAACAACAGACATTCAAAAATACACATTTATCACACTAAAAACACATGTCTTTCAAATAATAAGTAACAGAGCTTTAGCAAACAACAAATTCTACTTTCATATGTATACATCTTCCACGTATACATACACACGCGCACACAACACAATATACTTACTCCAAATCATCTACTGAGGAGCAGAATTGCGCAAAAATATATATTCGACTTCTAAAAACTACGTACAACACATGCTGTATCTATTTCATAATAATTACTGCTTCACTCTCCTAGAAAGGGCTTCAAAATTCCGTCCACAATGTAATCAAACCGCTTCTAAACTCAAGAATAACCAAGCGGTATCGAATTCTCAGGGCAGAGTTCAGGAAAACAAAATGCTTTGGTAAATTAAACCTATTGGTGGAAACCTTGGTCGAGATTAACGGTGACAACCTCCCCATCCACATAACTACTAAGTCTAACAATAAATTGTTCCACGGTCCATTATTCCGACTTAACGATCTTTTCGCAAGCGTATTTCTTATGTATAAATACATCTATATCAAAGAACTCCTAACAAATGTGGCCCGGCATGGCCAAGCGCGTAAGGCGCGCGACTCGTATTCCGAGGGTCGCGGGTTCGCGCCCGCGTCGCGCTAAACATGCTTGCCCTCCCAGCCGTGGGGGCGTTATAATGTGACTATCAATCCCACTTTTCGTTGGTAAAAGAGGAGCCCAGGAGATGGCGGTGGGTAGTGATGACCAGCTGCCTTCCCTCTAGTCTTACACTGCTAAATTAGGGACGGCTAGCACAGATAGCCCTCGAGTAGCTTTGTGCGAAATTCCAAAACAAACCTAACAAATGTATACATCTTACAAAGAATGATATTAAATGATTGTTCTGTATCCTATGATACAAATGTGTAAACAATAAATAAAAAGTAGTTCGGTTTGGTTTCTTTCGAATATTCGTACAAAGCTGCTTGAGGAATGTTTACACTGACTGTCCTTTATACATTTATAAAAAAGCAGCTAGTCAGTAACATTCACTGCCAGTTCTTGTGCTTCTCTAATCGAATAATGGGATTATATCGCCAGCCTTAAAACCTATCTACGAACTATGGCGGGGTTAAAGATATTAAAGAGCAAGTATTACATGTTTTTCAACTTTTATCTTTTCGTATTTTATTAGTAAAAGTATTTGAACATCTACATTATAATATAACATACCTTGATTTCAATATTAGACTTCTATTAGATCTAAAAGGGCTATCTATTATGAAGCTTTTCTCGACTCGGTTAACTGTGCACTAAACTTCTCCAGTACATTTTGCAGATAAACGAGTTTTATTGAAAATTATTTTCCGTGTTTTGTACAGATTCATTTTTTTCATCAGTTGTATAAACTATTTTTCCATTTACACCCTAAAGGTTTAGATTGTTTGGAATGATAATTTGATTTTAATAAACAGATGAGGTTAATCGGTGCTAATTATCGTAATTTAATCTATTTTGTTACATCTGGAAGTGGTATAAAAATAACTTTTTTCTCAGCCTACTTTAATGTTCAGAAACATTTTATTAGCTCTTTAAGTTTGGGTTAAAAACTACTGTTGTTTTCATCCTGTTCACTGCCAGTGGGGATCCACGTACTGCATTACATTGAATAAGTTTATGTTTTTCTTTACTGCAATACTTAGATAAAAAACTGACCAAACTAACTGCGTGAAATTACGTAGTGTTGTAGTAAAATACACAGGGGAGTGAACCAGTAATTAGTGAAATTAATTGTAATGCTGTAAGAATTTTTTAACCTGTTTATCTCGTACGTCAATAGAGATCTTGCTACCAATTCGACACGTAAGTAAGTGTATATATAGAAATGCATTTTAATATTAAGTGATAGGTAATGGAACACATTGGCAATTCTATGGTCGAAAATTTGTCATCATTAAAAAAATATTTCTTTAAATAACATCATTAACGTATGGTAAAATGTTAACTACAAAAACAACACGAGTGTTCAAATGAATTCAACAGTATTTACAACAAAAAACAAATATACCATAACCGAAATAAAAAAATATACATTTTCACTACTTTAGTACAAATACATTCCTGAAAGTCCAAACTAAATAAGCCATAATATTACACCCCATACAGATATATATATATATAGATAGATTTACGTTGTAAATATCTCCAATATTTTAAAAATTATGGAAAATAAAACTTTTTTTCTTATAGCAAAGCCACATCAGGCTATCTGCTGTGTCTACCGAAGGGATTTGAACCCCTGATTTTAGCGGACGGAAAATAAAACAGTAGATTCTCTCTGCTAATTTTAGAATTGGTTCCACTAGAGGCCAGCTGTTTTTGTTTTCTTTTTTCAGGAGCGTTCATATCTTCTAAGATTAATACAATTTCTTGCGGATGGTAAAACTATACCAGCTGCTTTCACCGCCAAGAGATGCCATGTTATTATTTTCTTTATTTTTTGTTTATTTCTCGTGAGCCGAATCTAAAACACAAGCACGCGAACGAAAGAACAAGGCAAGCACACCCACATATTTTAACACAAGTCAACTATTCAAACGACAAACATAACTTTTATATCAGTTGAAAACAAACTGTAGCGGAAACATTGTATTCTCAAACTTTATATGCGTAACTGCCACCTGGAATGTGAAGTTTGAATTTATAATGAACTCTAAAATTTGTTATATAAATTACCACTGCATTACTAAGCCACTTTTCTTGATATTGTGAAACCATTAACATATTTATATGTATATGTTAGTTATGACTGGATATCATCAAGATGTCTAGGAATGAGCACGTGGGTTGATGTTTATGGAAACCTTTTAAAGCAGCAAAATTAACTTTAAGTTGCGAAATAAGGAAAACAAAAACAGTTTTTCGATCACATGTTACAGCATTTTTTAATATTCATTTCATTTTAACAACGATTTTATATAAAAACATGATTAAAATTTACTTTAAAAATAAGATAGTACGATCTCATATGCATATAAATTGGAAAATAAAATTAAAAGATATGCTAAAATGTATACAGATAAATAGCAAGCTTCTAGCATGGCTAGAAAATTCACTGGCATTAAATGCATTGAAGTATATTTGTACAAAAGAGGTAGTCCTGTCGCTTAGGTACCAAGTCCACTCAAAACTCCCTGTGCACTTAACCACTCGTGAATGCTCCTACACTATTTTTGAATAGGGTGAGTTTAAATTAAATAATACCTGGTGATAAGGCTTAGGTTTGCATTGTTCGGTTTTGTTCAGCAAGCCATCATAAAAATTCTTCAGAATATATGTACTTCTACTAAATACACGAGGTGTATGCAATTCAGTTATACATAATTTGTTTCTATGCAAAACATATTTTCCCTTTTTTGTGCTTCACGAGTAGAAGCTTAATATTACTCCAGTATACTGTTATCAATTAAAATTTCAAATAGCCAGATATTTAATATAGAAGTTACCTGAATGTCGATATGTATTATGTTTATGATATTTGCCAAAATGATTGATATATACATTTTTTCTTTACAAAAATATATTTTAATATACAAACAACAATACAATTTACAATAACACTTATTATAAATAATGATTAATATACAAAAGTTTAACAAACTTACAAACAATACTGAGTCTTCTATCTGGTCTGGAACTGAATCTTTTATCTACGGTTCACGATGAGCTGTGTTGATACATAGGTACACTTTTTTTCTTTTCTTTTTTTTACGGGAGGCTAGCTAGCTTCTTCACACGCGAGTTTTTCACCGAAGAAAATATCTAATGTCCTCGTATATATACTAAAGTCCGAAGTTAATTTGCTGAAGTTAAACTGTTTGTAATGTTCGAACTCGATAAACGTTCCTGGTCAAATTCTGTAGTTTTCAGATTAACAGGCGTTTGTTACAAATATAGCTTCCAAGGCTTATCGTGTGCTGACTGTAGCGAACAAACAATAATACTAACAATGTATCTTGGCACGTCGATTTATAAACTTTAGAAGAGATTAAGAGATTTTCGAAAGTTCAGTTAGCGACAATATTTTAGTTACACGTATACTACATTGTTGATTCTTATTCTCGAGAATCTTCTACAAATGTAGATAACAGGCGAGAATTTAAGCAACACATTAAACACTATAAGTTATGTGCATTTCTAAATATATATTTAACTAAAACAATCACTGATATCAAAATAAATATATATTAGCTCTAACAGATTTACTGTTGTGCATTTATTTCAATACCTAGTGTTGTTTCGGTATAGGTTTTCTATGCATGTGACGTATATTGCTGAATGTGTACTGCGCAAGTTCTCTAAATGTGTAGATTCTCGAGAACAATAATCAACAATATGTGGTTTAAGTAAATATTAGCGTATTTTCGAACATTGTTGAACATTCGAGAATCTCGCATGCGTATATAAGTGCAAGCCATCACAAGACACCAAAGAAAGAATATTATTGTTCGACTACAGTCAGTATACTATAAGCCTCGGAAGCTATAATCATGATTCACGGTTATTATTCGGAGAACTACTGAAACTGACCAGGAACTTTTATAGATTTCGAACATTACGAACCGTTCAACTTCATAGATTTAACTTTAGGCGTTAGTACTTCTACAAGAATGTTAAAGATTTTCCTCGGTAAAAAGTGAACTTGTAGACCAAACGAGAATAGAGCTAACTAACATTCCCATCAAGTGAAATGTATCTGTGTGTCAACATAAAAGTAATTCG
Source organism: Tachypleus tridentatus (assembly GCF_004210375.1). Classification (NCBI taxonomy): domain Eukaryota; kingdom Metazoa; phylum Arthropoda; class Merostomata; order Xiphosura; family Limulidae; genus Tachypleus; species Tachypleus tridentatus. The sequence goes on along the minus strand of NC_134837.1, from coordinate 155,933,470 downwards.
TTCCTCGCGGACGTGAACCGTTGATAAAATATTCATTTCCACACCAGATAGTAGACTAAATATTGTTTGTGAATTTGTAAAATTTTTGTATTTAAACCAATATTCTTTATAACTATTTGTAATAACCGTTATTATAAATTGTATTGTTGTTTCTATATCAAAATATATTTGTGTTAAGAAAGAAAACTGTGTGTATCAATCTTGTTGGCAAATGTCATAAATTTGATACAGATTAACATTCAATTAACTTTGAAATTAAATTTAAAATTTTCGTCTACTTGAAATCGTAATACGTTAACGTAATAAATCGGAGACTCGTCCGGAACAAATTATAACACGTAACAAAGTAAATCCGTTACAATACTATAACTGGTACCTTCATGTTCCGGTGGAATAGCTGTAGCATGATTTCATATAGAGCCGAATTTACAAACTGAAACATCGAGATAAAAAGTCACCCGCTGGAACAGCGTTAAATCTTCGCATTTACGACTCTAAAATCAGGGGTTCGATTCCCTTCTGTGAACATAGCAGATAGCCCGATGCGGCTTTGCTATAAGAACACACACACACATACTCGAGATAAGAGACCGGCACTAATGTTTAGATACCAGTGATTTTTTGTATCATAAAGATTCTTTTGAAATTAACGTTGGCAATAATTGCTAGTGAAGTGACCAGAGAAAGATGATACCTGACAGCCGACATTTCCATGGCATGAGCGACACATAGAAACTCCTAGAATTCTATTTACTTCAAACAAGATGTACTGTTCGTAAGGATAACAACTGAAAACGATATGTCGCTTTATATTCACATCAAAGGATGAGTGCCACAGAATTTAAAATTCAGTAACACGTGTGTAGACGTCGTATCTTATTATTAAACCAAAACTATAAATAAAAAAACCTTTAATACAATCATTAATATACTTGTATAGCCAGCTAGCTATCTTTAAAATGTAAAAGGATATTGATGACATAAAGCAAAATGTTTTTTTTCTTTTTAATTAATATCACCCATCATACTCAATATTAAATATTTAAATAACGAACGCATTCTTTAGGAAAAGCTAGCCGTTCAATCAAATTAGTCACTAACAAACTGAATGTAAATTATTACAATTTAATGATATTAAAAAGTAAAAAAGTTTACTTTCAACTGAGCAAAACGTAAATGAATGAGCATTGACCATTTTAAGCTCTTCACCTACAAACCAATAAGAAGGAAAACTTTCTAATCCTCCAAAGTACAATCTGAAACGGTTTCATCTTTTGGGTAAGATGGAGGAGAAAAGCAGCATTAAGCCGATTCAACAATCTGATTACAGAGCTCAATGTACTCTTCCAGCGATAGGCTTAAACCAATTAGCTGTATTCCTCTTCTATTACTGGACCATTCGGACACCAGCTCGCCGATCAATGCGTAATCTTATCAAAATAAAGTGAGTTTCTCATTCTCGGAAAACAGCATTTCCTGTATCAAGTTGTTAGCTTACGAAAGTCTCTCTCGGAATGGTAGGGTATTTAGAAGTAATGTTTTGTTAAGTAAAAATGTTTATTGAGTCGGTTGGCCAGGTGGCTACAACTGAAGTTAATCCTCCTGTTACCAGGATATTAAACAGATGAATACAGGAGAGCTGGAACATTTTCTGTTTCGATCAGTTTGTATTGTCTAAAAACCTTTTGGAAAATATAAGTGACGTATAATTCTTAAAAGAGATTTTTAATAATTCTATTGTACACTTATGGCATGAAACAACATTGGCTGTTTTAATGATCCCATGTTAGTAACCAAAAGTTTATTTACAAGTAAACGTTTCGTATGAAAATTAATAAAAACGAGTTACAGCATTACGTTCAGATCTAATAAAAGATAATGTACTTCACCTTCAAAAGTATAAACTTTTCAAATAAACTATTTCATTTATAAGGTTCTGAATCCTTCATTACGACTTCGTTTGCTTGAAAAAAAATGTTTTCGATTGCTGCTTATATAGACACATACTCTGAAAACCGTAAAACACTGTCATTGGTTAAAGAGCTTCATCATAACATAGAATATGAAAATGATTAAATAAAAAAAATTAACAGGTGCATCCCCGTCAAAGGGAAACACTTCCATTATTGTCTCCTTGACTGACAACCAAAAAATTAATAATCTGACGCAAATATGAGAAACCTTTTTGGCCTACGGGATATTGACACACGAATGACCTAATAACCGTTAGGTATGTGTGTGTGTGTGTACTTTTCTTATAGTAAAGTCACATCGTGCTATCTGCTGAGCTCACCGAGGGGAATCGAACCCCTAATTTTAGCATTGTAAATCCGTAGATTTACCGCTGTACTAGCGGGGGGCTAACCGTTACGTATAACAATATGTAAAATAAAAAAAAAATCATCTAAAGAGTGGTAAAATAAGCATCTGTAAACATCTTAGACATGTATAAATTAATGCTATACCTACTCGCGATTCGGTGGAAGGTTAAATAAATAGACCACTGAGTAATGTGTTCTATAAACTAACTACTAAATGGCTAAAATCACTGAACAAGACTGATTTAGCAGACGGATAAAAAATAAACATCATTAGCTGCAAATAGAAATTATATATCATGCACACACACTACGAACGCCAGACCAGACTCACCATGTCTGAATACTGTACACTTGCTGTCATGGGTGGAGGTCGTATCTCACGTGCTTGCTCCGTTTTGCAGTGAAGAGGCTGCCAGTCACAGCTGTGTTGACTTAGTCCGTTTGACTAGATAACACAAGTACGTGGATTCCCTTTTCGTTTAGTCTGTTTACTACTTAGTGCCAAGATATCAAAGAAGGAACCAACAAGTATAACTGAATGGCAAGTTTTAAAACGTAATATATTAATGCTTAATAATTACAAGAAAAATGTATTTTTAAATAAAGAGAATAAGTTTTCAAAAAAGAGGGAATTTTAATCACCAAGTGGCAAGAGAGTTACTTTTTCGACTTGTCACACCGCTACGATGCCATTAACCAGTTCTAGCGCAGTCGTACTCGTAGTGAAACATGTTGCTTGGGCCACAGGTGACAAAAAGTGTACTTTTCAAATTGCCAAAACAAATGTCTCTGACAGTAATTCACAGCTTCTGATTTACGGAAATGCGAGTCAATCATTCATTATCAAAGTATGTTACTTACAACGTTTAACTTCATGTGCATTACATTTCATTCTTCAAGATGTACAGAGTAGATAGAGTTCAAATGACGCTTTCGATGCTACCAACCTGGTCTTCCCGAAGCTTGGAAATCACGTGTAGTAGTTACTTATCATCAACTACTAAACATTATCAGTTGTGTAGCTCAATAATGTGTACACTTACACAGTAGCTAGGGGGTGAACTATTTTACCCGCGGTAAGTACAGGCGCATTTAACGTACGAAACTGGCTCTGTACTTGCGGTTCTTTGTGGTGTTTCACACTAGACTAGATAATCTGCCTAGCCATCTCGTCTTGCAATCCCACCTACCTCAGTGCTGCCCTCTATGACTTACAGTGTCATCTACCGGAAGGAGGTTTAAACTGTTGAATATGGGTTATATAAGGGTTATGCGGTAAAGTGTTTAATTAATACACGTTAATTAACCAACTGACCTGTGATCACGTTTACTTTTCTGATTATACAAATCATTTTATATGGTGTGAAAAAGAAAAATTCTGTCTTCAAAAATGAAGATAGAAGTGAATAGCTTTTGTCTCAGTTCAAGTATTTTCAACATTTTGTGACACGTGATATGCACAACACATTCGTGTAATTAACTTACTGTAAAGTATTTCATGCGCACACAGACAAATCGAACATCTCGTACTTCTATATAAGCACACTACTATTAATTAATCCTCACGTACTGGATTTATCTACTTGGAAAATTAATTTCGACAGGTACAACTTATTTTCAGCTTTATGCAAAAAGCTTACGTACATACGTAGAAAAGGCACACTGATAGATCGCTTGATATCAACGAATTTGTTATTTCTGTAGTAAATATATCACCGATACTGTTTCACCTATAACTACAAAGGTGTGGCGACACCAGCTATATCACTCACAGAACTTTAATTCTGTGTTTTTCAGTCATTTATAGAGTTTTGGTGTTATTCTCGAAGTTCAGAATAAATACGAAATTGCGAAGCTATAAATAGAAGGGATACAGGTTGCTCACATCATTATGGAGTATTGCCTTTCTTTCTGTATTATACATAGCTACTCATAGAAGAAACGTTTTTTTTTTGCTTTACCACATAGCTTGCTAATATGTCTGTATCATATGCATAGCAACATAGTTATACGTGAATGGGAATAAATGTTCCTCGTTCCAGTTCAGGGTACGTTAATTTTACCGTACGAAGCGCAAGTGCACACACATGTTAAAAACAGGGCATGCGTTATTCGTTTTAGGCCAAGGTACTGTTAATCTTCTGTACTACACGTAACTACGAGATCATTAAAAGAAAAAATATATTAAATGTTGCTACCCTTTATAGTTTTGAGTAACAAGTACACGTACCATGGGCTACGTTTATTCCAGTAGTGTAAATAAATAGAATATTAAGGCGTTTTTCCTTCAGTGAACAACATGGATACAAGCTGAATAAATGTTGTTTATCTTACTGTATGGCACGGTAATATCACACGCATATATACGTTCATACATAGGATATTATTACTGGAACGTTATTTAAGAATAGGTGTTTCAAATTCTATGCAGAAGTCATCAGTAGGAAATATACGGGAGGTATCATCCTACGCAGGGGTGGATACAGAATTTTTTGGTGGGGGGATGATCGACTAAGTAACAGTAACTCGATCCAAAGTAAACTTTTCCTTGTTACTGTAGCGTAAATTTCATGGAATTAATTTAGAAACAAAGAAACGTATATGATTATGAACTCTCATTTATTGATTTTTATTCTAAAATATCATGTTAGAAGTAATCATATACAATTTTGGTATGGCCAGTGGGGGATGCATCCCCCATCCCCCTTTGTATTCATCCCTGCACATACGACGTTTCGACTTCTATGTTGAGGTTTTCAGTGAGAGACATTTTTACAAGTCTTCTTAGCATAGCATTATGACATCGCGTAATGTTTAACTGATGAAAAATTAAGATAATTCAGTATATTTTTCCTCTTTTTATAGAGAATTTCAGTTACTGAAGTAAGATAAAATCTATCGATATACTATTGTAAAGTAGATACTGTTATTCATCAACATTTTAATACAGAGTACTTGCTCAGCAGAAGAACTGGATAAGCAAATAAAAATTGCGAAAAACTTCTGATGTAGGCATAGGATCTAATGAAATTGTGTTTGTACTTACTGGCATTCAGTAATCAACCTGAACTACTGACTTTACAACAACCATACTACCTATGGTGACAGTTTCAAGAACAGAAAACATTTCTGAAAATGTGGTTTAATGTTATGGAACTGACTGAACCCTGCTAAAATAGCTGTCTGACTGGTAATATCTGCGTGGCTACTTCCCAAGGTTAGGTTTTCAGTCGTATCAGTTCTTAGCAATTTGTTATAGCAGCGATCAAAACTCATATGTTGTTTACACATTTCCAGCACTGGAATAAAATATAGACTGTGGTTTCCTAATACACACAGACACAAATATACCTTCAATTCAATTATTTATCCTGTCGAAAAATGTGTTCATGTTCTTCCTATTCAGTTACAAACACAAATCAGTTCCAATATTAGCATTCTTCCCAGACTGGTTATGAACCGGTGATTCCTATCAAAACAACCTATGGTAACTTAAATTTCCCTGTCTTTTAAATAGAGAGCGTTAATTGAAGTTTAACAAAAGACGTTTTTAGTTCACTGATACACGAGAGAGTAACAATAGGACTACATATTGGACATGTGCTACTTTATGTAACACCTCTTGAAATGACCCCGTTAATCTATGGCTATTAATGTTATGGACATATTGTGCAAGGTAACGGAGAGCCTACTGATAATTACAACTGATTAATTTATAATATTATTACCTAATGAGCACACATCTGTATCAGTTGAGGAGGTGCTAATGCGTGACAGAGCTGACAGATTTGCTGTAATCAATATAACCGAGAATGTTTTCATTAACGCCAACGTCAAACTTTTGTCCAAAACATCTGTGATAAATGACTTATTCAACAACGTAAACAGCAGAAAAAAAATAAACTGTCATATGGTATATAACGATAAAACTTCAACATCAATACCCATTTCTTTGTCCTACTTTATGAAATAATAAAAAACAAACTATTGTAAAAATATAACATATAATAAAAACACCGTTTCAACTACACGTTTATATAGTTATTTTATATCGAAAGACAAGTGCGACTAATATGTCATTTATATGAAACTTGGTTTTGCAAATACTCATTTACCATGAGGCATTGCATGGCCAGATTGTTCGAGCGCTCGACTCGCAATTTGACAATCGCAGACTCGAATCACAATCACACCAAACGTGCTCGCTTTTTCAGTCATGGGGCGTTATAATGTGACGATCAAACCCACTATTCGTTGATAAAAGAGTAGCCCAAAAGTTGGCGGTGGGTGGTGATGACTAACTACCTACCCTCTAGTCTTACGCTGCAAAATTAGGGATGGCTAGCGCGAAAAAAAACATTTACCGTGAATCTTAAAGTAAAACAACAAACTTGAATACCGCGCTCACTCTGAAATGCATAACAAAACAAATGCACGTTTTGCGTTCCTTTTGCTTTCTTTCTAATTATTCTGCAATTTCTAAATGTTTGTATTTGCAGACTTCGAAAATACAATTAGCACTTTTCTTTAGACAATGCGACATTGCGCACCATTACTCCAGCAGCACTTCTCCAATCAATACAGAAAACCTTTTTAGCTAAACTTAGTTACACCCTAGTAATTCACAACAGATCCCTGGTAATGGCAAACTATTACACCGCACACGTGCTGCAATCAAGTCCCTTCCCTATGGCTAAAAATGTCACTAAGTCCCTGTCAGAATAATGGCAGTGTTAGAGTAGAATACTTTAATATTCCATTTAAACTATACAGGCAATGAGCAAGAAACAACTGAAAGATGTATTACATCATTACGGTTCCTCAACGAAATCCATGAAGGGCTCGACAATAATCGAATACAAAATTACACTCTGCTGTATTACTAATATGGCATCATCACCTCGGATAGTGCGGCAGGTATTTGTTTAATTCAAGATTGTTTTATGTTACAACTGCAATGAATGATAGAAACTTGGGTAGTTGCACAATATATTACTTTCCTAAATGTTAATGACAGAAAACAGTTATTACTACAACATACTATCAGCTTATGTAACATCACACTGTTATTTCATGTCTGGGAAGTCCTCATGTGGGCCAGCTGGAAGTTTACAGACTTACAGCACTAAAATTCGGGATAGCTGTGTACTAAAAATAATATTCTATCTAGGAAGAACTTTCAGTGGCTACAATGGTGCCTATTGTCATCGTATTTTCCACGCACAATGCTTTTTTTTAAGATAAAGTAAATACATATGTGTTGTTGTTTTTTAATACATTACCTTTGAGTTAACATACTTCTGTATAAGAAACACGTTTTCTATTATCACAGTTGCATGATAAATTCGTAATTGCAGTAATGTGTTCCTCCTTTTCTTCAGTTCTTTTGGTAAAGTTACCAAAGGCTTTGTTTTGTTCAAAGACTAGACGTGCACATGTTGAAATAATTGAGAAAAACTGAGTATGTAGGAATACGTAATTAATCTTTTGTGTTTCAAAGAAGAGTGCTTGATGATAATCCCTCGTAAATATTGTTCTGTAACACAAATGCTTGTTGATTATCCCTCGTAAATATTGTTCTGTAACACAAATGCTTGTTGATTATCCCTCGTAAATATTGTTCTGTAACACAAATGCTTGTTGATTATCCCTCGTAAATATTGTTCTGTAACACAAATGCTTGTTGATTATCCCTCGTAAATATTGTTCTGTAACACAAATGCTTGTTGATTATCCCTCGTAAATATTGTTCTGTAACACAAATGCTTGTTGATTATCCCTCGTAATTATTGTTCTGTAACACAAATGCTTGTTGATTATCCCTCGTAATTATTGTTCTGTAACATAAATGCTTGTTGATTATCCTTCGTAATTATTGTTCTGTAACATAAATGCTTGTTGAATATCCCTTGTAATTATATACTCTGGAACAGGTGTTATGTGTATATGCGTTAGAAGTTTGAAAACACGACTGAAGCATGACCGAGAAATCGCAAGAACCATAGATATCAAGAGTTTCAGTTTCTGAGTTTCCTTGTTCAAAGTGTGCTACTGTTGAAGCGCTGTTTAGGCTTACTAATTTAAAACACTTTTCAGTGCAAAAAATATTATTCGAACGTTGTTCTCTGAAAAACTAAATACACAGCAAGAGAGACTGTGGGCGAACTTTGTCAGTCATGGTCATAGAATTTTTTACCTCCCTCTACATATTGAGAAAGAAAACTGTTGGCATCCTCTTCCTAGTTTGGATCAAAGAATATGATTTTTTATATATTGCGGGCCGTGGTGTCTGTCAGAGCGTTCGTGTCTCCGGTTTACGGCGGCCGCTTTCCGCGTTATGTTTGAAAAACTTAACAAGCAGGCAAGCTCAGTATTAACCACTGAAGTGATGGGAGAATAGGCTTGGATGCTGTTGATACCAAGTTTGTTTCCTAAGCAGGGCATCGTATATTATGTTGTTGGGAACTAATCACACTATCATTCACATTTTAAAATGTGACGCAACTTGAATAATAATAATAATGTATTGATACATTTACCTTATGTTATTGTTGAACGATTCTTAACACAACTAAAACACTCAACAATTACTTTTCGCTGTAGGCAACATACGTTTGCTTGAAGTTATATACAAAGCTACACACACATGAACTATCTGTGTTCCTACACCACCGATATCGAAACCTCGTTTCTAGCATTGTAAGTCCTCAAATATATCGCTGTCTCACTGGGAGGCACAATATTAGTAGCTCAGAGCTATGGCTCCGAGTGAAACCAAGAATGCAACACAATTAACCTTTTCAAACTCCAGGAAATAATTTGAATTGAGAGATTAACTTAAATATTTTTCATCACTAGGGACGGATGCTTTTGCTTGTTAGACATCACTATAGGTATACAATATCCATCTTTTATATAAAAAAAAAAGTAAATGTATACAGGTGCTTATGAATCCTGCTAATCGGTGTGTTCTAGATGTTTATTCGACAAAACGGAAATGCAACAGAAGCGAAAAAAAAAAAGGTGGGTATTAAATAATCTAGTTTATTTTGTTCCACTGAAATATTATAAAAAATTGGAGCATATTGGCTAATAAAATTTTTCTTGAAGGAGTTTGTGTGTGTTTTCTTATAGCAAAGCTACATCGGGCTATCTGTTAAGTCCATCGAGGATGATCAAACTCCGATTTCAGTGTTGTAAATCCGTAGACTTACGGCTGTACCAGCGGGGGAACTTTTCTTGAAGGATGCACACTAAAATATCAACTGATAAAGGTCCCAAATTTAAAGACAGTCCTTCTGAACTTAAGGGGCATTAAAACTCAAATTTTTAAACGCATTTTTTTTTTACACAAATTACCCACCCACACACGACTTCACTTATTACATAATTCCTAATAAGATATAAGTCACAAAAGAAGTAAAACATGAGTACTGCAATTATTCCTCCTAACCACAGCATGCTGGAGTACTGTGTATTTTATGTTGAAAATGAGCGACTTCACGGATTTGTTGGATCAGTATATCACACTGAGGTACAGTGATATGGCTATCTGAAAGGGCACTGACTTATACAGTGTTGTTGCCCCACTTCCCCAATTCAAACCTTTAAATGCCTATTATGAGATGTACCTCTGATTGACTTGGGTCCAAGGGCAACTCTCCACCTACTGCTTGACCACTGAGCTACTAGTGAACGGTAAAAATAAAGTTGGCAATCTCAAGATGAACTGGTAAAGGGCCTAATAGTAGACCTGCAGGGCTAGGAAGTAAGTAGCATGCTAATTATTAACTAAGAAAGTACCTAATAATAATCTTAAGATTGAAATATGGGTAGACCAAAAGAAGTTATTTAATAAACTCCCTTATTCGTGACACATAATTAGGTTGTAAGCAAAGCGTAGCTCATAATGTACCAAATAATAAATATGCAGGACTCTGAAGTCGCTAGTATGCAACACATTAACTGATAAATTATCTAATAACAGACTTAACGGAACACAGAACTGGTTGGAATAATGATGATAAAAGTACCTGATAATAAAAATCCTGCAAAACTAAACATTGGATAGTATGCAAGGTAGTGGCTGATGAAGTCCTGTGTAAAGGCCCTCTGTGACTCTAAAACAGGTAGTATTTACAACGATAAAATTAGGGTTTCGATCCTCCTCGGTGGACACAGCAGATAGCCCGATGTGGCTTTGCTAAATGAAAACACACACACACACACACACACACAGTACAGTACAGTTGATAAAGTAATTACTGATAGACCAAAGGGACTCCAAAGTAGTTAACCTTTTGGACATCAACTGAACTTGGGTATAAGTGGCGTACAAAAATATCAAGCTACTTATAAAGCACCAACTGAATTTGGATGTGCGTGACTTACTGGTTTATTACTATGTTAGTCTTTCACGAGATCAAATTAAGCATGTCCCCTTATTTCGTTTTTGTTCTAACGAGTTACGTCATTTTGTTCCAACGCTTCAAACAGAAAAATGTATTACTTAGAGAGATTTTGTCTAACTACTCTTCTTGGTTCTTAGATTTTAAAAAGGCAGCAGACGGTTATCCCATCCTCAGTATTTTATCTTTGATGAATCACTGGCGATCTCTACAATATAAAGTTATTTTTCGAAGACAATGAAGCGGCTGACAGAGGAAATGAAAACAAAGTAAGATGCCCGAGAGGAAATGGGCAAATTGCTTAAGAAAGCTTTTCTTCGAAATTGTCTAAAACCTAATAATATTGATATATATTAAACATGAACTATTCTTAAAAAAGCATAACGATATAGGAAATATTAAGTATTTTTTTTACAATCACGCTCTGACTGAAACGAATGGAAATTGTGATTTTAAACACTGCTGGAACCATTCCAAGTCTCTTTACAGCCTTAGTCGTAGGTTCATTTCCGCCTTGACAACCACGAAATCCTAGCCTTAACAATTACTCGTATATGTGTGTGTGTAATTATGTCTCGTCTCAACTAAACTTGCTCAAGCAAGCACGCACACTATCTTGACTGCTGGGTTGAAAGGTCGTTACGGCTCTTGCCGCGCCTTGACCCAAGAGAAAATATTCAGTTCTTGGAGGGCAGCACCTCACCTTGACACAACATTCTTTACACTGCAAGTAAAGTTTATGGTATTTTTCCCCTAACGACGACCTTCACTGTCGCTGAGCTTTCAATTTTTTTATATTCAAGTGTACGTTAAAGAAGTAACGACTAAAGAATTCAGTAATTAATGTAATCGAAATTTATATTAAAAGAGTATCTACAGAAACCAATAATTAACACAATCACATACAGAGATTATTATGGATACATAGAACTATGCTAATGCTAGGCTTTCGCACGGAAATGTTATGTAGTAAAGAAGAAAGACAAAACTGTGAAACGCTTCTGTCGGTAGTTTTATGGTATATGGTTTATTTACGTACAACAGTTATCACAAACTGTTTAATGTATATATACACGTATTACATTAAATTACTCCATCTGTTTTGAAAATTGGAGTTAAGTGTCTGACGAAAAGCAAAAAATACGATGTTATCCTTATTGCTCGTTTGTTAAGCCTGTACATCTTGGTCTTAACCAACTAATTTAACCACAAGTGCGGATTGTTGAGGTTTAATTAATTAAGTTATATTTCGTTATAAAACAATTAAGCTTTTTCCAAACGCTATGTGCAAAGATTTTCTGCAGTGTGTGCGTGCGTGCGTTTGGTTAATGTGTAGTGGTTTATAATCGCAGATAGTCACTAAAAACATATCCTTAACTTTTCATATTTGTTATATGCGAGAACTTTACATTTATATACCATGTCATGGGATATTTTCATTGGTTGTTCTCTCTCTCTCATTTCGCACAAGTTTATAATACTTTTAGAACTATAGTAATAATCATTACTTTTAGGAATAGTAAAATGGGTTGAAACATCGTTTTTAGAGTATCCAGGGGCATGTTTTTGACTCTTCAACAGATTATGTATGTTGCCATTGTAAAGGTTTTTTACTTTAGCACTGATCTATAGCACTCATAAGTACCTATTTCCCAAGAAGATTTTGAGACTAGTAACCGACTGTATCCAAAACATTCACACACATGGACTTTCAAAAGCAAACTTTATTTATGCTCTCTGTTGGCTACACTGCTCGGAGCTTATACAAATGGTTATATTTTATGGTTAAGCTGTTGTTTTTTCACATCACTGCTTCCATGTTATACTTCTCCGACATGCGTATGGATCGAAATGGAACAACTTTAGAATCGCATAGTAACTAATACACCTTAATAAGGCTTGTATGGGCGGCTTAGATTCCAAAAGTCTATTACTTCTCTTGAGCGTTTTCACATTTATACAATGATAGGTAATTTTTTGTGTGTATGTGTACATATATATATTTTACAGTAATATTGTATACACTTTAGTGATTTCTTATAGAACCAAAGTTCACTCTCACGAGGATGCTGTAAAGGAAGATTTCTGAATACACTGAACAACACAATGCCATACTTCCTGTTTTTCACTTGACTTTTCATAAGACTGCATTTAGCAAGTATGTAAATACATCATCATTTGAATCTCTATGTGCTACGTTTCATGAAAAGCAAATTAGATGTTTTTTATACCGTACATATACAGAATCGTTAACACAGTTGATTTGTAAATGGTTGCGCTCAGTCTCAAGGAAGAAACGCCAGAACGCATCACAAAGCGGGGAAAGCACACGTGAAACTAGCAGGAAAACAGGGAAATTACTGTAGCGTTTCGCACGGTGTAACACAACTAAATAAAGTAGTATACGTATTTTACTTGTAGTCTCACAGCCGTAGGACCAGCCAGACCACTTTTTCGCACTATGTATAGCTACAGCTTCTGTATTAAAACTTGCTTCTTTTAAATTTCAATGATTACGTCGTGTGAAAACACTACTTGTGATTGAAATGGTTCAAAATTCAATCCCATAACATCAAATGTGAAAACGTTTCTGGAGGAGTATGACCTCAGATCCCCTAGAAATGGTAATGTGGCAAAGGTTTGAAAAATCCCCCGCTGATACAGCGGTAAATCTACGGATTTACAACTCTAAAATCAGGGGTTCGAGACCCAATAAAAATTAATTACTTCAACCAAAAACCAAACAATAATATACAGCTTCAGAAAGTCACAAATTACACTAATCACGTGGTGAGACTGAGCCAATAAAAACATTTTAATAATACTTGTTAATACAGCAAAATCATCATTCAAACAGACAAGTGTGTCGAAATTAAAGCAGGCGATCTATATTTTAAATTCAGTGAAAGAAAGAAAGAAAATATTAGTATGTTGTGGAGACGTTACTACCTTTTACCAATAAAACTAATACCGAAATATAGTGAGGCATGCACGTGCCGTATACACACGCGACGCCAATGATTAATATCACGTATCCAGATATTGCAAATCTTGTGAAAATATCTCACATCTTTACACAAAACTTAACACCCTCTCTGGAACGTCTGGTTCATCGTTTAATACTGTGCCTGCTCAGCCATGAATTCCAGGTAAAACATACGAGACACTGTACAAGTTAAACATACTTTCCTGTTCTTTCCTGCCTGCATAACTATCGGCCTTGCAATACCGGCTACCTAGTGACACGTGAAGCACAATCAAAGAATATGAGAAATCGATGAGCACCGCCATGTCGATAAGAGCACAATAATTTGTACATTACTAAGTCAAGTGATCACGTTGCACCGCGATCCTTTTGTAAATCATTTCAGCTGATGAAGAAAAAGTTAATTTGTTTGTAACTTTATTCATTTTGAATGGCCTCGAAGTAGTGCTTTATTCGAATTGTAGTTCATGGATGAAAAAAAAAAAAAAAAAAAAGCAGCTTCATATATGACATTGACAAGAATACCAGGAAAAAAATGGAAATGTCTACATATCACAACACAGAGTATTTCAGATGAGTCACCTTGTCGCTAGAACAGTCAGTTGCAACCAATTCGAAATTACTTTTGTTATTGAGGGGGGGGGTGTAAAGCGAAATATTATTATTAAAATACAGAATCGTTAGTCATGAATATATAAACATACCTCATTATGTTATTACAGTAAAACCTACAGAACATAAGTTCCGCTGATCAGATTAATCATACATTTGTCTAGATAACTGCTAACACACCAACAACAAAAACATAAAATCTTTGGCCTCTATTTAATACGGTCATGCTGCGGAAGCTGCTAGCAGTTCAGGAACAATTTTATTGATTTGATATTGAGCCGAAAGAACTAATTGCATTAATGATACAGTAGAGAAAATTGCGTGATATCATTTCATTCGGAAATCAGTGCGTGCAGTACAGGTATAGAAGGATTACTTGTTCTATGATTTACACTAGAATACCATCGCTTGTTTTTGTTGCTTTCAGATAATGCATCAACGTATACACTTAGATCTACGATTACTGTGTTTTCTCACAGAAATAAACGTTCCGATTAAACCGTGATGTTCTGAACTCTCACACCTGTTCCAGCAATATATATATATAGGATTCAACATATTCTGCACGTTTTCGTGATGTGTTGGAGTACAAAAACGTGACCCAAAGATCAGCAGTTTTGTTCTTGTGAACTATCTCTCGAATGTTTGAAATATCCTCATTCTCTTCAAGGTAAAGAGAACCTAATAACAGGTGCATAAAAATATTTACCCTGCTATCAACTATATAATTTAAACTAAATAAGATTAATTTTCTACTAAGATAGATAATTTGCATTGGTGTTTATTATTATCATACATTGTCAGTAATATATATTTTTAGAAATTTGTTTTCTGGCTACGCGTACTCTGCCCACTAAGAGTATCGGAACCCGACTTTTAGCAGTATAAGCCATACGACTTGCTGCTGAGTCATCGCGGAGAAGGAATTGTTTGCATGTAAAAACGAAGTGAATGTGTGTTTTTTTCATATTCCGGCTTCGACAGCCTCTACGAAATTAGCAACAGAAATAGGGTTCCATTTAATCCAAATGACGCAAGAGAGAACAACATCTAGACCCAAAATTAATTGCATCGTATAGAACGATATAAGAAAATAAAACGCTATCATACAAACCCAAGAGCTACTGTACTAATATACACCGATATCGTACAAACCCATGAGCTAGTGTACTAATTATACACCAATATCGTACAAACCCATAAGCTAGTGTACTAATTATACACCGATATCGTACAAACCCATAAGCTAGTGTACTAATTATACACCGATATCGTACAAACCCATGAGCTACTGTACTAATATACACCAATATCGTACAAACCCATGAGCTACTGTACTAATATACACCAATATCGTACAAACCCATGAGCTACTGTACTAATATACACCAATATCGTACAAACCCATGAGCTAGTGTACTAATTATACACCGATATCGTACAAACCCATGAGCTAGTGTACTAATTATACACCGATATCGTACAAACCCATGAGCTAGTGTACTAATTATACACCGATATCGCACAAACCCATGAGCTAGTGTACTAATTATACACCGATATCGCACAAACCCATGAGCTAGTGTATTAATATACATCGGTATGATACAAAGCCAAGAGCTAATGTAATAATACACATCGGTATGATACAAAGCCAAGAGCTAATGTAATAATACGCACCGGTGTGGTACAAAGCCATGAACCACTGTAGTAATAAACACTGGTATGATACAAGGCCATGAGCTAATGAAATAATATACATCTATATGATACAAAGCTGGGAGCTGATGTAATAATACTTACTGGTATCGTACAAAACTGGGAACCAGTACAGTAATATAAAACGGTTACATAGTAATAAACTGGTGTAGCAACATAATTCGCTTTAATAAAGAAGAACATGCAATATAAACCGACGTGAAAGTGGAAGCAATAGTGTAATAAAAACTAGCACTTGTTTATTATGAATTTCAAATCAGGAGTGTATAAAAATGAAAATCAAAAAACATGTGTAGCCTAAATTATTTTTAGTGCAGAATTTAAGTCTAGTCGATTACAGCTTCAGCTAATGTAAACTTTAAGCATATTCATTTGTTTTTGCTTGATACAAGTTTAATTGTACTGTTGTTATCAATGATCAATATGTAGGAACATATATCTTTCATCGTATTATTTTTTATCTTTGTCTGCCTAAAATTACGTATGTTTCTTTGCACTACTTTATAACTATTTGTAATGTACAGGAATTTTTCAGGTTTACTTTATCATTTGATTTTTAGCTATGATCACACCTGCTTGCTTGTGTTATTTTTTGGCTGGCCAAGTTTTGCGATTGATTAGTTTTTGTATCTTAATAGTCAGTATACACTACGTCAGTATATGTAAAGATTTGACAAGTTTCATCAAGTAATTAGTATTCAAGTTATCTTTCTATTTGATTTATAAATCACGTTCTTACACAATGCAACAAATCCACCTTAAAGGATACTCTTTAGACGAACAAGTAAACAAAATCGTATCCTTTGACTATGTCACAAACTCACCTTAAAGGATATTCTTCAGACGAATAATTAAACCAAATCACGTCCTTAGACTATGCAACAAACCCACTTTACAACAAGTAGCCACTAGGAGTTTCCAGTGACGTTCATTTGTCATATGTTGGGCAAAATATCCACCTACTGCCGACCTCAGCCCACGAACAATAACCACAACTCGACTGTGGGTAAAAGTTTGTGACTGGTTCGTAATGAATACCTTCACCAATATGTTTCTTGAATACTAGTTGATACCATAAAGTGGAAATTGATCTTCCTTCTCAACATCACATGCCCTGAATAGAGCATGAATAAAGAACGATTCTTGGAAAGTCTGAAGTGTTAGAGGTTTCGACAGAAATGGAAGACGTGACAGTTAATCTACCTCATTTCAAACACGTGCATATCTAATACTGGTTTTCAACGTTATCGAAAGTTTAATAAATCGTTGTTCATTCGGCCAACGGTCTAAATGAAAACCAGTCTATCAGAATAAGGTAAAAATATATATCGACGGTGCAAATATCTAAAACAGAATATTTTGTTGGGCAGTTCAAGTCAGTATTCATAGCAAATAAGCACAGCGCATGCACATTAGTTATTTGACACACAGGGGCTGAACATTTACCACTGTAACTGCTTTATCTCAACAGTAATAAATTAAAACAAAAGAGGATGAAAATCTCTCATCGTTTATCATTTCTCAATGTCCAGCTCCTGTATCACATATTTTCACACTACCATATACATTTTATTCTGCAACAAGACGTAAGAAGTAACGCGATGAAAACGTTCACAACGATCTCTTGTCTCCCTTGACAAATTCTACTGTAGCCGGAGCAATATGTAAACATTATTCTCGTAGCAATCGCATCAGGATGAAATGAAATTCATGACGTACATAGGGACTTCCCGCTGTTTCTAGCAGGTAACCCTACCGGGTCTAGGTCTTCTTGGAGAGAAACGCACACGGAGAGAAGCCGTTAATGTTTCACGCCTCGCCTTCTTTTCTGAACACATCTCTGACTCGGAAGGAAGTTAGTGCCAATTAAGAACTAAGCTAAAGCGTGATTAGTCCAATCACCATGACAACAGGTTCTATCCAGTGAAAACCTGGAAAATTTCGGAATTCTCAGTTCCCTACCAAAGGAAAAGTAGTGTGGTCCAGGAAGCAATTATGTCGTTCGTTCTCCGTTTTTGTATTATTTTGTTTTACTATATGCAATGCGAAATTAAATCTTCCATACCTGTTATCTCAACAGTCAACTGCGCGAATGACATTAACTACTAAAGATATTAGTAGTTAACTGTGGAACTTTTAACATGTGTACTTTTCAGATTAACACACACACACCTTTCGCTAACTATTAATATAATAGGTATTTTTAGTGTATAAATATCAACTTTTCAATCAGGCCTAATTTTAACTTCAACACTTTGTACGTTAAACGTTAATTGCGGTAAATGTACAGCAAGATATTGCAGCTCAGAAACCTAGTGTCAAAAACGACGCCTGTCATAAAAACGCCACTGATACGGCATAAAGTATAACCACGGCAATCAAATTTGTTTTACCGTTACGATCATGAACTTGTACGATCTTCTGAAACTGGTACAGCCAATTACCAGCGAAAGTGTAATTAGTTGCAAAATAGCAGCAGTCACTGTTGACCCCAATTTACCACTAATCCTTTATGAGGTTAATTTCTGTTCTCAGACGAACGCGGGCATTTCATAACGATGAATGCAAGACCTTTCTAACACTAACTTGCACGTTTATTCACAAATGCGCTGGACTCGATTCAGTGAAATATTTCCCATCTGGTTCGATTTGTTTTTGTTTTTTTATTTCGCGCGAAGCTACACAAGAGTTATCTGCGCTAGCCGTCCTTAATTTAGCAATATAAGACTAGAGTGGAGACAACTAGTCATCACCACCCACCGCCAACTCTTGGGCCACTATTTTACTAACGAATAGTGGGATTAACTGTCACATTATAACGCCCCCATATCTGAAAGGGCAAGCATATTTGGTGTGATGGGGATACGAACCCGTGACCCTCAGATTACGAGTCGAGTGCCTTAACCACCTGGCCATGACGGGCCCATTTCCCATCTGAAAAAGTTGTATTCGAAACGAATGGACA
This sequence comes from Tachypleus tridentatus, assembly GCF_004210375.1. NCBI lineage: Eukaryota > Metazoa > Arthropoda > Merostomata > Xiphosura > Limulidae > Tachypleus > Tachypleus tridentatus. The sequence continues at coordinate 155,914,459 of NC_134837.1, read as the reverse complement.
AACAGCAAACACTAATATATGTACTTACAAAAAATTATTCAATACATGTTCAAGGCTTTATTACGAATTCCGTAAATCGGTCAGATCAAGATGTATGCAAGGCACTAAGGAGTACTACTTATACATGAAGAAAAGTGTCAAAAAAAGAGCATTTCTACTTTACACCCGTATTAGAACTTTATGATTACATCAAATAAACACTGCATTTGTCTCTCTCTCTCTCTCTTTGTATTTATTAATCATATTTCTCAAGCTATCGATTCGTTATTGAGAGTATTCGACTTGCAAATTTTTGTTAGTGTATTATTACTATTACAGAAAATACCAGTTAAGTAGATCATTTCATAATTATTTTACGCTAAGTTTCAATGATGGCTTAGAAAAAGCCGTTTTCTAAACAAAAATAAGAATGACAGAAATGTCAAGAATATCATGTAGAACAACCGATATGTTAAAATATTAATACTCATTGAACAATCATGTAGAATAAACAATATATGTCAGTATTAATAAACATTGAACAATTACGCAAAAATAACCAATGTATCAAAATATTAATAAACATTGATTAATCATGTAAAATAACCAATATATTAAACGTCTTGATATTAATAAGGACATAGTTTCCGGCGATAAAAAACTAAAATACTGATAATACCAACGACAGAAAAAAATTAAGCAGAAAGTTACAGATAATTGTGCGATTGTTTTCTCCAAAGGATCAACATACTTTATCTATCTGTGAAACAAGGCACTTCTCAAAAATAATATAACAACGGTACGTTAATAACATGAGATACTATAGCTACAAAAATATTAAAAGAGAAATTAATACAGATTGGCCGGGCTGGCCTACCACTGGTTAGTGTGCTTTGACTGTGACTCCCAGGCTCATGGTCATGTCCCATTGTCGAGAAAATAGGTTCCGGATTTTGGGACCGTGAGTATCCCACAAGTAGCGACTCGTGAAATCTAGTGAAGCTTTATGGACTGCCACGAACTCATGCTGGGTGTTTCATTATTAAGCAAAAAGGGGGAAAAAATCATTTTTCAAATATGTGACCATAATTGTTTTTTTTTTTCGTAATCAATAAAACAAAAATTGTTTGTTAACCTGAAGATGACCTAAAAGTTCGAAACGTTGTTCTCTGCTTTATTAGTAAGTGTTAATACCCATACCAGCCGTCCCGATATACATTTTTATATAACAAAAATTGACATACCCTGAAAGCTTACCGTGCTTTGCTGAAAGAAACAAAAAAAAACAGCTTGAGTATGTACAGTAACACCTTGAAGAGCAAAGCAAAACAGGCTGTTAACAACTTCCCAACTGACAAACCTGCCAATCTGATATCTCCAGTCGTCTTTTCAGTTAACAAAATATTGTTGTTGTGTCAAGGTTTCACTACGTAATAGACAAGAGCTGTACAAAGAGACACACTCTTCAGGTAGATAGCAAACTCTTACCAGTCCGACTGGTGCTACCAGCATATAGCTCTTTCAAACAGCTCTAACGACTCTATGGCAGCACATAGACAATGATGAAAAGTCCCCTTGGGTCAAACAGGAGTCTTGTTATTCCCGTTATTAGTCCCACCCTTCTCAAGGTCGTTTTCAGCCTGCAGCAACTTGAGCGCACTAACATACCAAAGAGCTCATTAACTTAAATGCTCGGTATACTGACCCTTCTAGTCAGAACATGATTCTTCCGACCACAAATCTTAAAATTTTCATTAATTTTTTGTTGTTTTTTTTCCCTGTACACACAATATGATATCTTGTGTTATTCACGGCTTTATCATCTATGTTCAATCAAGTATATCTTGGGAAACGTTTTATAAACCTACTACCACGTCAATGACTTTTAACCTTACATACGATTAAAATTATCCATAATTTCAATTTTTGTACGCTCCTTGTCTCTGTATATATATTACACTTCTCTGGAGGTACTTCACAGTTAACATATGGTGTATGTTTTGTGGCTAGTCGTTCTCGGATTAATTTACTTTTATTGTTATAGTGTGTAATAGAAATAAGAAATTTTCCTGAAATCTAAACCTTTCACCACTTTAATACATTCTAATTATCCTTGACATCTATATACATTCATATCCACACTCTTTAATAACTGTCTTGGCTAATGTGAATCAGCACGTTGTTTCCGTAGGAATCCCAAACAAATCTAATGAGAGAAAATTCTGGCTTAGCTGTTCTGAGTAATTTATTTGGAGAGTAAGTTGCAAATAATAGTTTTATGTATAATCCGCCTAAAAACAACCCTGCATCTCAAATGCAAATTTTTTCTACCGTTAAGATAAGCTAGGGCTTTACACGTCAGTTCTTTTTAAACTCTTTGCAGAATAAAACAGTAAAGTATATTCGGAAGTTTTAAAACGATTCATTGATACCTCCTGTTGCAAAGCTTTGCTTACACTGATGTTAAGTTATTCAACAAACATTAAATGTACAACAGTACATGATGCAACTAATTTGTGTTTGTGTTTCGGAAGCAAATATCTTCCGATTAGAATAAGTTTGCACAAAGAGCGAAACTAAGAATCAACCTGATTGTCGGTATAGCTGATTAAATATGCTTTCTTTATGTATAGATTACATTACAATGCATTGTTTAATTAGTTGGGTACCCTCGCTATTAACGATATTTTCGGCCGTAAACTCAATAATATCTCACAAGATATACTTTATTACTTCTTTAATATCACTCCATTAAAAATATTAATTAAAATATTTAATATATATATAATTTTTAACTTTCTTTTATTACAGTATTATATTTTTATGGATTAATCTCCTTAGCTGGCCCAACTTTATGATATATTATTGCTTACGTCCGAAAATATCGCTGACAGCGTGAGTACTCAACTGATCAAACAATGCATTCTACTCTCTTTGAAGGCCTGGCATGGACAGGTGGGTAAGGCACTCGACTCCTAATCTGAGGGTTGCGGGTTCGAATCCCCGTCGCACCAAACATGCTCGCCCTTCAGCCGTGGGGGCGTTATAATGTTATGGTCAATCCCACTATTCGTTGGTAAAAGAGTAGCCCAAGAGTTGGCGGTGGGTGGTGATGACTAGCTGCCTTCCCTCTAATCTTACACTGCTAAATTAAGGACGGCTAGCGCAAATAGCCCTCGTGTATCTTTGCGCGAAATTCGAAAACAAACAAACAAACAAAACTCTATATAAAAATCTAAGAACGATGTATTTAATTATTTCTACTAATTACTGTTTTATTTTTGGTTTTCATCCAAGTAGGTAATTTACTTTAATCAGAATTTAATATTAATCACCAAATAAATAACAATAACGTAAACGCCTTGAGACTAAGCAGGGTTTAATTTGGTATTCCTTCGCGAATAGTACATCCATACTATTATGTGTCTGTATGTGTCACAATGAGCTATATAGGTTTATGTACAAAGCTTTCGAACACTAAGGTTAGAAGTACAGACCAGCATGCTGGTAGAAATAAGGTCATGGTTTCTAAATGGTGTCTTCTAAAGTTAAAATAAATTCACTCTAAGGATCATAAGAATTTCATGGCAACAAGACCAGAAGTTGAGTTTGAAAATAAGCTGATATATTTCCTCACTTCACGACTTCTTACCCTGATAAGTAGTGAAAGTTACTTGGTCAATCATACACATTACTAAACTTTCAAATTAAAAATAAAAGGCATCATAACTAAAAACCAAACGTACAACAAACTAGTTTATCCTACTACTATACCACTACAAACATAATCATATTTATAATGACTTTTGAGGCCAAAAAAAAAAGAAAGAAAAAAGTAACATTAGTCCTAAGGCAATGGATACCAACATAATGGCACAGGTAGAGTAAGTTTAACCCTAATCTAAATGCTCGCCGAAGCCCGTTTTACTGGTATGTTGAAAACGTTGCTGACTAGACGAAATTTCTTGTATAATTACCTAACAAATAAAACAATGTAACCATTGTGCTGATTACGCAACTAAAAATCCAGAGACACTTACCTATCAACATTTCTACAGAACGTCTACGTTGAAACGATTTGTAATCAGAAGGTCTACGATGAAACAGGGTTTGTTTGTGTTTATTGAAGAGATAATGTTTATATTTTCACTTGATTTTTTCTTCCATTCTCTGCTCTTTGTGCTTTTTATTTTCGTGTAAAGGTATATTTATATACAAAAAACTCATTGAATCATTCCTTTAATTTTTGATATTAGAATACATCAGATATTCGTTGCACAAACAGTTTTTAAACAAGCAAATTTTTCATGACTCGAATCTAATATAGTGTTTCTATAAAATGAATTTTGAAGTCTAAATGTTGAACTAACTTGTTTTTAAAAGATAGTTACGTAGTTATTAAAACACTAATTTTTATCTAAATACGTTTTGATGTGTTGCCAGTTATAAACACATGGTTAATATTCTGTTCAAATTCACTTGACAAATGTCAAAAGATTTTAAACTTCTGTCCTTTGTGAATTACAATAGTTTTTGTTTTTTTTTTGTTTTTATCGCGGATCCTTCAGGAAAAACAGAAAATGGAAGGACAGAAGCATTCCTTGTGGTGGTTCCACTCACATAACTAATATAACAAATTATTTTTGATTCTGTACAGTCTATATAGTTGAAAAATAGCGAGTTATAAGGAAGTAAAATGATAAAATTAAATAAAAGCTTCATACGATAAATTCTGACTACAGGTTAGGGATAAGGTAATATATCATAACCAACCTTTGCAGAAGCAGAAAAAGGAACGTATAATTTAATAAAATATAATAATAATCACAATAAAATAACGTCACTGTAATTCCTAAATCAAGAGCTTCAGTTACCAATTATCGCTTGATTTAAATGAAAACTTATTATATCTCATGTTTTTCTTCTATTATGAATCATTTTTCAATTAAAAAGGTCAACATTCGCGGGTGAATGCAACGTCTCTGCCACCCAATCTCAAAGTGGTTGGTTTTGATTCCAGAAAACTCGAAAACTGTCCATACCATTGCTTGAGACCTTCAATAAGGCATCTCCGTACCAAATCCCATACATGCATGCACCTTGGTTAATATATACATACATGTGAATAGTTTACAAAAACATCAAATTGTGATTTCCTCGCTGAAATACTAAGCAAATGATAAACGTTCCAAAACTGTTTATATATCTGTTCCAGACCTGTAAAAAAAGCTTCTTTGCACAAAATCTCATGTAAATTTGCCGAAATATGACAGAATAATTATCAAAAAACCAATAATTGCGCTTCCTGTGACGCCCCCCCCCAAAAAAAAAAAAACATAATAATTACTAAAAATACGTCCATCATTTTTGTTTCTCAGTATGTGGGACCTGCAGAAAAGTATCTTTGTATCAAATCCTATTTAATTTAAGCAAAATACGGCTGAATAATTAACCTAAACCCCCAGAATTATGTTTTTTTGTAAGCTATGACTCTTCTAAAATGACTCAAAATGGGCAAATTCAGATTTTTTTTTATGTCTGTGTGTTGGGTATATGAAACTTTGTGTATCATTTCTAATCATGATTGTTTCAAATATGACCACATAGGACCCCTTAAAACCTTAAAAAGGCCTAAACGAAAAAAGGTGTCTGGGTTTATTGGACCAAGGTATAACTCCACCAAGTTTCAAGTCAATCTGCTGAGAATTGAAGGAATGAAGATCGATTGAAAAAATGCTTAAAATAAGAAACAATAAAAAATATGTCTCTCTGCAAACAAAATAACAATAATAACACAGAATGCACACAATTTTTTACACCTAAAACTAAAAGTGCGTGTTCACTTCCTTTCAGCAAAGGAATGTTTTATTGATGAACTATGAAACCATGATGTAGAAAGATGCACATAACCTTAATCTAGTGATAATGACGAGCTATAGAGAGGTTTAATACGTTAGATAAAAAACAATTTTTAAGCCTCGCCGTTGCAGTTGATGTTGTCACGTCTTTTCTTCTAACAACTATGCATATTTAAAATAGCCCTGCAATACATATTGTCATTGCAAAGAGCTCCTCGTAAGTCTACCATGTCCAAAGCTTACCAATCCTCTCTGCTGCTTTCCATAATTTGTCTTTTGTACGAGAAGAGCATTTTCCAAGTGCCCATTTAAATAATCCAATCCCACAGAATTTCAAAGTCACTGTGTCAGCTACTTGACAAGCTAGTATTTATAAAGATTAGTGTAAATCACGTTTCATCTCCAAATGCTTGAAGTATGCGACGGTTGAACGTGAATTTGGTACTGGTAGTGAGTAGAGTTCACCTTGACCTTTATATTCACTCTCTTGATCTTGATTTGCCACATGCACACTATCCAACAATGATCATAAATCCCTAAAGAAAAAATATTGCGACATGCCTTGCACTATTTTGAAATTTTATTCACCTATTCGCTGGTAAAAAGTACAACGAGACTTGTTACAGTTATCTAGCTTCAAGTACCCTTCATCCAGTATCATCATGTACTGCTATTTTTCACCGGCATGGCACCGTTCACAGTTTCATGTAGTCAGCCTTCCTTTCCTGCATAAGTTGTGGAAACAACATGTACACATGTAACATGGGTCACTTTTCCAAAAATGAGATTATTCTTGGTTATATTGTGTACTGATGTCTAGAATACATGGATAGATTTTGCTATTGACCTTTCTGTTCGCAGATTTACATCTGTTTCAAGATTCAACAAGGTATCTTTTCGGGTGGTCCTAATGTCCTACGTTGATCCACGCTCTTTTGTTTTCCAGTGGCATTAAAGGTCGTGGGATATTATTGTCTTGGAAATTCTACATTCCTGTTCTGGACATGTTTTTGTGATTTGAGTGTATGAATATTTGCATCTGGAAGAACTGTAACCAGCCTTTCTCAAACCTATAATTTTTGGCAGCATCATGCTACTAACGACGTGACAAACAGAGTCAAAATTTAGTTCTAGTGCATTCAGTTCCACCGCTACTTTATACCTGCTGTGGTTATCACGAGACTAGCCGATTAGCATATTAAACAATCGTTATAAAAATGCACTCAGCCTTCTTGACATTGTTTAGTCCTCTTAAATACGAAACACGAAAGAAATGTCTATATATCCTATGTTTAAGATCATAAACAATGAATTATTAGAAAATCTATGCATCCAGATATAATAAGGTAAACACATAATAAAATTTTTAGGTATTCAAGTTTTGCCAATAAGATCGAATGATTGAGAATCATTTGATAAGCTTATGCAATCTACTAAAATATGGTTTGCTTACGTTAATTGAAAGCATTTTTTGTAGGAAATTTCACCAAATATTAAGTTGTCAATACCCTTTTGCAATTAAATTAAAATAACTTAATGCTAGTTTTGCACAAATTTTATTTAGCTGCTTATATTCATCAGTCAAGCGATGAAAGAAAACCAGGTGGGTTCATGAAGAGAGAGCCAAGGGCGAACAACCAGTTACGAGTTTCTGAAATATGAACCTGAGGATTCATGATTCACGACCTGTTTCCGCAAAAACGCTCTCCGCACTTTTGGGCCGTGGGTGTACTGGAAGAGTTACGGTTAAATACATTTCACTATTCGACCAGATAAGGGTAATCCAAAAGTTGGCGATGAGTGATGCCTTTCTTCTAGTCTGTCATTTCAGAATGAAGAACGGCGACGCACATATAATTGTGCAAAATTCTGAAACAAACAAATAATGAACATCTAGAAGTTAAGTACAAGAGTTTAATAAGGGAGATAATATATTTCAAAGTACAGTTTGTTTGTTTTTGAATTTCACGCAAAGCTACACGAGGGCTATCTGCTCTAGCCGTCCCTAATCTAGCAGTGTAAAACTAGAGGGCAAGTCTCTACTCATCGCCATCCACCACCAATTCCCGGGCTACTCTTTTAACAACAAATAGAGGGATTAAATGACACATTATAACGCTCCCACGATTGAAAGAGCGAGTATGTTTGGTGTAACAGGCATTTGAACTCGCGACCCTCAGATTACGATTCGAGCTCCCTAACCACCTCGACTACAACTCAAAATAAACGAGTCGAGCAATATTTAAAGCAGTCGCTTACAATACAAACATTAAGGTATACAACACCATAAAAATCTGGCCATGCCGGGCCATGGACAGTACAGAATTAATATGTAGAGTGAGTGTACTCTGAATGGTTTTTCCTTGGTGAAACCCCACTTCTTATTAGTAGCCGAATGTGACTACAAAACTATGAATATTTTCCACGTTTTATAGGTCAACAATATAAGAAGTATACCCGTACATTTCCTTAGTCAGTCTAGGTTTAAAATTCACCCAACAATACGTTTTTATATTTATTAGAACAATATTTTTTTGAAAAAGTTGAAATATGAGTATGTTAAATAATTATTGGTTCAATACATAAAGTGAATACGAGTTAAAAAGGATAACAGAATCACAGTTAGCCAATAACAGCAAACTCAATATGTGTGTGTATTTTCTTATATCAAAACCACATCGAGCTGTCTTGCTCAGTCCACCGAGGGAAATCGAACCCCTAATTTTAGCTTTGTAAATCCATATATTTACCGCTGTACCAGCGGGGGACAACTCAATATGTGAAAAAAACAGCTCCAATTTGTTTACTAAACCTCCTTTTCTCCTGTTAGCTTCACACCTCTCTGTATACGTATATTTGTGTGTAAAGAGGAGAAGAGAGAGTTGGTCAAGGAATACTAAAGTGCAAAGGACAAATATATTACCTTCTTCACTAACATCACGTGGCGTATCTTGCTTCACTCCTGTTGGGAATCGCACGTAAACAGACAAAAAGAATACAAAATTATTACAGAAGACTACAAAGGCCTAAAGAGCTCTGGTATTGAGGCCTGAGGTGATGACGTGAGCGTTGGTTCAAATATCAACGAGACATGGGCCAGTGATTGGCCGGAATGTCCAGTTGAATAATCCTTTCTGCCTTCGAGTTTCACCAAACCATATTCTATCCTCGAGCTATTTTTATGCACATAAAAGGCCAACGTTTGTCTCTTGACTCGGCAGCCCTAATTACACGAGTTTTACGGGTATGTAATTGTAGGGGTACAAAGGAAACAGTGCCTACATACCGTAGCATGAGCATACGAAGAAAAGTCGATGGCATGATCACAAAGGAAGTCTTAAAGCGTAGTAGTAATAGTAGTAAAAATACGAATTAAAAAAAGCCAAAATTCAGCTGCGGGTAGCTATGAGAATGCATGTTTTTCTAATTAAGTAAGGTTCAACCTGGTGACGACACAATTCGAAACATAATAGATTTTGTAGAAGAAGAAAAAAGTATTCTACCGAAAATAAACAAGACGCCTGTTGACCTAAAACTGATAAGGTGAAAAAAAAATCAAATTCATGTGAACATAGTTAAATCTAGAAGCACGTCAATGACCGTATAAGGTTCACTTATTTCTTTCTTTTGCCACAGACCATGCATGAGATTAAGATTCCAAAAAAGGCAAGAGTCTCTGAGTGGTTCTTTCATTTTGGTTGGAAATAATAAGAAAGTGAAATAATCTCGACAACATATTCAAAGTTCATCATCACTCCTCCATTGGAACAACCATGTTTATCATACAAGGTACGATTCGTTATTTCTGTTCGTAATTGGTATGATTATTCAACTACAGGATCTCCAAAATCTGCGTCTTCGAGATTGTTTTAGTCACGTGATTTGCGCTAAACTCCCCTACACCGGATGTGGAAAGCACGATCTCAATGGATAGCTGACTTGTTCTTACAAAAAACAATTCTGGTTGCTAAGTTGTGAACAATTTTCCCACACCGTTACAGGACGCCCGAAACATTGTATATGAAATTCGAAGAGTTAGATGCTGACTCGATCCCAACAGAGCGCTAAATACACTTATCAAAATAATATTTATAAAAATTATGAGTCTATACGAATACCTTAATTCGGTTAAACTGTATTTTTAAATTTTAAATAATCCCCTGGGTAACCTCAGAAAGGCCAAGCCAAATAAATTATTGATAACCAACTATACATTCCATCATTGAAGGGCCTATAAACGCCGTTGAAAGCTAGTGTCATTAATTACAAGTTGTTAGTTCAGTCCTGAGAGTCATTCAAAAGGGAATACCGATTCCGACCAAGGCAATACAGTCTTGGAACCTTTGACCCTTTTTTTTTTCTTAATGAGGTTATTAGTGTTCACAGCTGTAAATAACATCGTAGTTGCGATCTCCAAGAAAACATCTCTCCATCATTGTACAAACTAAGAAAAAAAAGAACTTTGCATAGCACAATAGCGTTGGATTCACACAGAAAACTTAATGTTTAGGGTCTTCAGACGTGTCTGTTATTTCAGACAATATACAGCAAGGAAAATAAACTTTCATTTCTTCCAAAGACAATGAAAACACTCGAAAACTGAACTGTCAAGCGCATTGAACTAATACAAGTTGTGATAAAAATAGGTCTAGTACGAGCTTTTGAGAATTCATGATAAGATAGAGTAGTGATTTCACAAAGGGGCTTTTCTCCATCTACGTACTTTTAAAGGATTTGTGGTTAAGTGCCATAAAACGTGTGTCTTAAAATAATGTACACTTACAATACAAAATATCATTCACACATAATTAGTTAATCATTAATTAACCTGTTTAAAACCACTACTGTTTATCACCTAAATCTGTGGACATAACTTTAGTGCTTTAAACTTGTTGAAAAGACGACATCCTTGTGATTTATATTTAATATAATAGATAACAAATACTAATATGATAGAAGTACTTTACGAAGTGTATCAAAAATCATTTTCCTCAGAAATGCCTAACATGAATACGTTACATATAACAGACGATGTCCAGGTTCACAATAAAGCACCCTTGTTTCCTTTCATCTATACGTAAAACATAATATCAATCACACAATATCACTTAATATTAAGAGAATCACGACTGAACACATAAAAACCTCACCGAAGTTATTTCCAGCTGGTATTGAAATTATACAGACATAATGATTTATTATAAAAATTATCACCAAATAATATACAATTTTCGGTTCTTTATTTTGACAAAGGTTTTATCATCATAACCTTCATAGTTTAAAGCGAGTTTCTTGTCTCTATAACAGAGAAGATACCTATACGTTGATGTTGTTACGATATTTTTCTTTTAACATCATAATAAAACTTACAACAGTGCTTCTATGCTGTCACTTATCTAATCATATATATATATATATATATATATATATATATATAAACACACACATCGGGTATATGCATATTATATATGTAGTATAAGTTACAGACAAATGTATGATATGTTTGGGTGTTACTAATCCGTTCCTATATATCTGCACATTTCTCAAGCACCTGACATACATCATTATTCTATTTTAAAGCTGTCACCAAGCTGTTCTATATTCACACATTTCTAAAGCACTTGACATACATCATTATTCTATTTTAAAGTTGTCACCAAGCTTTTCTATATTTACACATTTCTCAAGCACTTGACATACATCATTATTCTATTTTAAAGCTGTCACCAAGCTGTTCTATATTCACACATTTCTAAAGCACTTGACATACATCATTATTCTATTTTAAAGTTGTCACCAAGCTTTTCTATATTTACACATTTCTCAAGCACTTGACATACATCATTATTCTATTTTAAAGCTGTCACCAAGCTTTTCTATATTTACTCGTTTCTTTGCACTTGATATGGCACATCATTTTATTTTCACAGTTATTAATCTGTTTACGTTTTTACATTTTTTTAATTATCTTAGCATAAAATACAATTACATTTTAATATTGTCAACAACTTGTTTGATATATATCCAAGTAAAGAAATACTTTTCAAAAAGGAAGTAAATGTAGAAATGATTAATATCAATCCTTAAAAGACAATGCAAACAAGACAGTAAGGCTGGTTTTTGCATTATAGCTGGACAATAGTACAAGCACACAATGTAATAAAATATGAGCACAAAAAACAGGATAAATTAAACTAAATTGCAAGTGAATAATGTGCATTCTTACTTCCTAACTGTGCTATAATATAGAATGATGAAAATACTATACCTGCTATCTTGTTTGCATTTTTTAAAACCTTATATTAGCCATCCCTGCAGTTACTTCTTTTTTTTTTATAAAGTTTTTATTTCTACGCTTGTTTTTTTAACGCAGTTTCAATATACATGACCCCCAATGGCTCAGTGCTATATCTGTGGACTTACAACGCTAAAATCCGGGTTTCGATACCCGTGGTGGGCAGAGCACAGATAACCCATTGTGTAGCTTTGTGCTTAATTCAAAACAACAACATCATCAATATACAAGAAATGTTGGATTCAAATTCAAGTTCTAAATACAATGAGGTTCCTACAGCAATATTTATTGTTTATCTATTATTGGCTGGTAATTCCTGTTTCACCCTGTACTTAACTTTTTTAATTAAAAGAAAGCTAGTTACAAGGAGTAATAACATCGTTTACACTACAATTAGATATATATAAATATTTAATACTACTTAATAATACTAATAAAACTAAGTTTGCTCATTAACATTGGTTGACACAATTGTTTTGAGCTCTGAGTAATAGAGAAACCGAAGCAGAAGAAACAAGAAATTCAAATTAATTGCGGTAACATTTACAGAAATCCCCAAAATTTATGACTGTCATTAGATAGATATTGTTATACAAGACGCACCGTATATAGTATTGTAAATCTTTAATGATCTTAAGAAGATATTTAAAATACTATTGTGGTGAACTATCCGACCCATCCCTAAACAGGCAGTGCCACTGCCTGAATGAAATATATATAACGTTTAACACGCTTTTCACATCAAACATAACTATTTGAACGCTGTCACAAATCTGATTTTATATTCCTACCTGTTTCTCAATTTTACATACATATATAAATATAATAACATACAGGTTTACTTTAACGCTGTAGTCGCCAATTTATTTTACATTTCTACGTTTCTCACTCTCTTTTACATAGAACATTATTGTGGTGCTATGATTAGCCTGTTTTTATTTATCAATGTTCTTACACTTTTTACTCAGAACATAACTGCTTCAATGCTGTCACTAAACTGTCGTATATTTTTAAAGTTTCATACGTTCTTCACAAAGAATGTCACCCTCCATTTATGCTGTCACATTTCTTTTTATAACAGGGAACGCCAGGACAGGAAAGTATCGAATTGAATAAGTTGTTATAGAGTTATATTTTGGATGAAGCCTGTGTGATGTAAGTTAATTCAAAGTTTTCATTGCAATACGTTCTCTCGATATGTACGGCCATTTTTCGACAAAAAGAAAAAAGTTTATTTAATGCTTTGTAATGCTGATAACTAGCGACTAACCATCTGGTTGTTTACAGGTAAATTAATAGCATACATTAATTACTAAAATATTTTTGTTATTCTTCTACATAAAGTAAATAATACCTACGTAATATTTAACTATTGATGACCAACACTTTATATAGTATTTTATTTTAAAATTACTTTTAGCCAGTAGTAAAGTTTCACTTAACTATTCCTGTAGTAATAAATACCTTAGAAGATTTAACAGTCAGTCAGTTGTAACGGATTTATTAACGAAAATGTTCTTTAATATTGATGTTTTAGTTAAATACGTGTTTATTAATGTGTATTTTACTTATACTGTTAAAAGTGTATTTAGAAATTATTGTCTATTACTACATTTGTGAACAATTCTCGAGCGTAAGAGTCAACAATGTTTATATGTATATAAATACTGGTATTGTTGCCTTAAATAAAATTTAAAAAAAGTGTCCTCTCAATCTTATAAAAGATAGCCAATGAAACGCGGAGAGACAGTTTTATACTGCTGGTTTGCTGCAGTCAGTATACTACAAATCTCGGAAGCTATAACCGATAAACACTAATCAATCGGGAAACTACAGACATTTGAGCAGGAACGTTTATTTCGAACGTTATAGACATTTAATTAACTTCGGACATTAATATTTCTAGGAGGGCATTATACGTCTTCTCCATTGAAAAGTAAGATTGTACACGGCGTGAGACCAGCCAAGAATATAAAACTAGCTAACTACCCGTTAAGTAAGCTGTACTGATATTAACCCTCCCATCGTGAACCGTCCATAAAATATTCAGTTCTAGACCAGGTAGAATACTCAACATTGTTTGTAAGTTCGTAAAACTTTTCTATACAAATCATTACATGTAATGGCCGTTATTATAAATTGTATTATTGTTTGTATGCCAAAATATATACTCTTCAAAACAAGAAACACAAAAGGTATATTTTAAAGAGAAATATATTTAATAACGGTACAAGCTCAGAGTATGTGATGTTACACGTGTTAAGGCACTGATTGTCAGACCAAAATGACAATAAAAGTTGTGCACTTTAAAAACGGAGGAAAACACCGGATTTTTCGCCAAAACGCATGCGTGTCCAATAAATTTGTTTGAGAGATCTGCATGTTCTGCAAGTGCAACATGTGCAAAATCCCTATAAAAGTGACGGGTTCTCGGTTTCCATAGCTCAGTGTTAAGCCACCAACACGCAATACAGTTACGCCAAGACTGACTGAAGCACAACGCAACAACGCCATTGATCGCTTGGAAGCAGGCGAATCTCGATCAGATGTTGCCAGAGCTGTGAATGTCCACCCAAGTACCATCACAAGGCTATGGAATCGTCACCAACAACATGGATCAACTCGTGACCGTCCACGATCTGGCAGACCTCGTGTGACCACGCCCGCACAAGATCGCAACATCCGGTTACGTCACCTTCGGGATAGGACCACCACTGCGACGTCTACTGCCTCAACCATCCCAGGGCTGCGTAGGGTTTCCGATCAGACCGTACGCAACCGTCTACGAGATGCAGGAATCCGACCTCGACGTCCAGTCAGAGACGTCATCCTCACCCAGCAACATCGTCAAGCACGGCTGCAGTGGACTCGGGCACATCGGGTAGGGCCTCATCGACGATGGAGGCATGTTTGGTTCAGCGATGAATCACGTTTTATGCTTCGTAGGCAGGATGGAAAGACCCGTGTTTACCGTCGCCGAGGTGAACGTTTTGCAGCAAACTGTGTGCAGGATGTTGACAGATTTGGTGGTGGCAGCGTCATGATGTGGGCTGCCATCGCCTACAATGCCAGAACAGACCTTTTGCACATTCGAGGGAATCTTACGGCTCAACGATACGTCGACGAGATTCTTAGGCCCCATGTGCAACCCATTATGGTGAACGTCAACGACGTTTTTCAACATGACAACGCCCGTCCTCACACAGCCCGACTCACCACTGTCTTCTTGAGACACCACAACATCAACATTCTTCCCTGGCCCTCCCGATCACCAGAATTAAACCCCATCGAACATCTTTAGGACGAGTTGGACCGACGTTTGCGACGGCGACAACCTCAACCGCAGACTCTACCTCAGCTTGCAGCAGCTTTGCAGGCTGAGTGGACAGCCATTCCACAAGATGTGAGTCGTCATCTCATCGCTTCCATGGGCAGGAGATGCCAAGCAATTATTGATGCTCACGGGGGGCATACTCGTTATTGACGTTGAGTTACGTTAAACTTCACCTAGTGAGCGTGAACTTCGCCTTTGCAGACTTTGGATGTTCAGCAGTGAATGTGCAAAGTTTCACACATGTCATACAGAACTACCCGGAATAAACTTGTTAACAATTTGTCTCATATTTTGCCTTTTAAGTTTCTTTTTTTGAAGAGTATATTTGTGCTGAGGAAGAAAATTGTGTGTATCAATTTTGTTGACAAATATAAACCTGATATACATCGACATTTAATTAACTTCTAAATCCAAATTACAGTGTATTTCAGTATAAGGCTATTTCAAGTTACAATACGTAACACAGTCAATTAGTGAAATAAACACAGACCAAAACAAAATAGCCAATACCTATACACAAATGATATTTTAACAGCAGTTAAACACAAGCGGCCACTAAAAAAGATATACTGGTGAATATTAAGCAGCTATTAAAAAACACAGCACTAACTGTTTGCGTGTTTTGTTTTAGTGCAAAGTTAAAAAATGAGTTATCTTTAATCTGTACAAAACGGGGACCGATCCCCAGATTTTTACGTTTTAAGTTCATAAATTTACCGTTGATTGATTGGTCAATCAATCGTTTGACGTTTGGGCTACACTTTTACCAACGAATAATGGGATTGCCCTAACATTTTAACGCCCCCCACAGCTGAAAGGTCGAGCATGTTTGGTGTGACAGGGATTTGAAGCTGCAACCTTCGGACTACGAGTCGAGTGCTTTAACCACCTGGCCATGCCGGGCCAAGATAAAGGTGTACAGAAATAGTTGATTTTTCCAACCTTTGTAACCTGATGAAAGATGTTAAGATTATATGATTACATCACAGTTAACCATTTATGAGTCAGAAAAGCAAATTTGAGTACCGGACTTGTTCTTTCTCTACATTAATAGGTAAACAAAAAATGCTTCTAGATTTTGGTGATTGACCCAGCATGGCCAGGTGGCTAAGGCACTCGACTCGTAATCCGAGGGCCGCAGCTTCAAATTTCTGTCACACCAAACAAGCTCGACCTTTCAGCCGTGGGGCGTTAAAATGTCACAGTAAATCCCACTATTCGTTGGTAAAAGAGTAGCCCAAAATTTGGCGGTGGGTGGTGATGACTAACTGCCTTCCCTCTAGTCTTACACTGCTAAATTAGAAACGGCTAGCACAGATAGCCTTCGTGTAGCTTTGCGTAAAATTAAAAAAACAGACAGTTTTGATGAAAACTTCCGTACGACAACAAAGTTTATTCTTTGATAAACAGATTATTCACTCATACTAGGTTGACTGCGAAATAGACACAAACTGCCTATTACAGAAATATATTGGTGACTATACAATCTACTCATCCAACTCAAATGAAGGATGAATAGTCACCAATATATTTCTATAAGTGTTTCTTTTGTAGTTAGTTTCCGTCTATTTCCTACTTAATCCAACAAAATTGCTTGCGTTTTAGCTTACTTGTATACGTATTCCAAATACTTTCGAAACTCCTTACTTTAAGATCGTATTATTACTGTATTGGTTAACTCTAAACCTTGCCTTTTTTTACTTTTTCACACAGACAACAAAGAGGAACATGAAAAGAACTGGAAAGATTAATCGCTTCTTGTAAACTACAAAACAGTAAAACAGATCTTCAGTCACGCCTTTCTTATCCTGTAGCATCCTGGACAATAAGTCAAGTTTGACCACGAGGGGGTGCTAGAAAGTAACACACGCGATTATTTGTGATAAAGTATTTTCTTCTTATAGAAGATACAATCAAAGTGCTACTTGTATGTTTAGTGATGTTACTACTGATAAGCCAACAGTTTTGTTGAGGAAATTCGTAAGGCCACGTGGACACAAAAGGTTTTGACTTTGAACCTGGAAAGCGAAAGAAGTTTTCTTCTTAAGTTCTGTTTCAACTGAAGTAAGCTTGGCGACCTGTCCTCACTCCCTTCTGAAGTTCACATTACCAGCTGGATCCTCGTGAACCGAAGTGAAAATATTTTAGTGACCACATAAGGCTCATGTTTCACTGACACTAGGTCATGGGAAAGGTTCACAGCGGTTGAATGTATGACCTTTCCAATTCGGGTGTATTGTGAAACCACTGAGTAAAAAGATGAGATAAAAATTTAATGTGCACTTATATAAAACACAAGCGTTCGTTCCGCATAATTCTGATGCCTACAATTGAGAAAATCATTTTTTATACAACTCACTATATAAACAAATCCTACTTGTGTATACTTTCCATTCTGAAGTTTCCAACGTGTATCCATAAATATGTCCAGAATTGGAAGGCATTTTCAATTCTATCTATTGCATCAAAAAAGATGCTTGAACATAACATAAATTACCTTTTTAAAAAGTTTCATGAATAATTACTACATAATATTTGAGGTAGTTTACTAAATTTCAAACACGATATAAATTTATTGCGCACCTTAGATTTTATATAAATATAACACTTTGAGCATGATATACCTATATATGACAGCTGAAACACGATAGGATTTACATTTATATTTGAGATATGATACTGTTTCACGTGTTACATCCAATGCATAATAATAAAGCAACGCTGTACAACAACTGACACATAATATAGCTTCCATACGTGATCTCTGAAGTCTACAAAACAGAACTGACAAACTGAAGCCTGATGTAAATTTAACATAATGATTTAATTGTATTTAAAACAAAATAATTTCAGTTCGTGATACTAAAGAAATCAACTTCTTACACTCACGTACAATAATTTCTTTTGTCTCTACTGAGAGAACTAAACTGTTTTGTTTGAGAAGAACGTTTCCGGAAATCCCGCATACTGTTAAAAATATTATTATTAACCTGCTTTATTTCAAAAACATTTTTAACAAAGGAAGAAGTATGAACATCATATTATTAAAATTAAGAAAAAATATTTTTTTTTACTGAACAATAGAAAAGCAGTTTGAAATATTACATTGTTTACTGTACTGAACGTAATTTTGAAAAGGTTGCAAAATATTGAAGGGTTATTGCACGGCAAATACTACGGAAATACCATTCTATCGTGTGAAAATTAAATTCAATTGAGTATAGTCACGCGTTGATAGCTTGTACTGTTATTATTTGTAATAAAATAAACCAAAAAGTACCACATCACTATAAAACTTCTGTTGATGGCTCCCACGTTTCAAATATTACATGAGAAACGTATAAAAATCAAAGTTTTGGCTGGTCAAGGGCACTCGTGTAAAAAACTGCGACAAAACACCATTTTTCAGTTGGATCTGTATTTGAGATTCAAGGAGAATGCGTGATACTGATATTTTTAACAGTAGAAATAGCCGTTTGAGGGAACAGAAAATCTAATTTATATTAAATATGTTAGGGTATGTTCTCTATTAGACTAACAACGAAAACCGCTGCTGAAAAGAGGTCACCAAAGCGAAAAGTTGAAAAAGGACTGGTAAAAGTTAGAGACGCTGCTCTTTACAGATGAATTCAAATTGTTCATCAAAAATGAATCATATTTTGTTCATCTGTAGAAAAAGGAAAATTATATCAAAGTCAATTTTCAACATTTACAATGATGTAAAGAGCTCACATACAAACTACTACTGTAATTATTAACTTTTCTTCTGTGTTTTTGTTCATTTTTTCACTATTAATCCTTCCGTCCTCTTCTCATATCGTTGTTTGAACCATGATTACATTGTTTATTTAGATTAACCGAATTAACTCAGGAGCTACACTGGATACGTCCTCTAAGCAGGATATTTAGATAAATAAGACATTACGGAGCAGAATGTTGTAGCATCCTACTTCAAACCTAAGAAATGATTGTACTGCAGGCAAAGTATAATACATTAAAAACACAATCTTTGCTGAAAGCTTAAAAGAATAAAACACTGTTAATGCACTCGCTTAACTTTGTTGCTTCTTCACAGAGTCAAAAACTGAATAACAATCGGAATCAGATTAACTATTCAAGATCGAAAACAAAATTTCGAATTTACTTAGCGCTACTGTGATATTTTGTTACTGATTATTCTCGCTGTTTCTTTCTTTGTTTTGAATTTCTCACAAAACTACTCGATGGCTATCTGCGTTACCTGTCCATAATTTAAAAGTGATAAGCTAGATGAAAGACAGCTAGTCTCCATCATTTTTAACGTATTCTTTACCAATAAATAGTATAATTGGCCGTAACATTATAATGCCTCGCGGTTGAAAGAGCGAACATGTTCGGTGATGGGAGTCAAATCGACCCTCAGATAACAAGTCAAGTGCTTTAACACGAAGGCATTGCTCATTATCTATGTAAAAACGGCTCGTTTGGGTTGAGAAAATATTTTAAGTAGAGGAGCGAACAACGTTTCGATCTTAATATTATATATATATTCAAACATCTAACACCGCCCTCTACATTCCAACACTCAGTTACACAACCCCTTCCAAACATGTGGTCAGCTTCCGGGTCAGTTACCTCCTTTGTGAACCTGACGATGACCGAAGAAGGTCGAAACGTTGTTCGCTCCTCTACGTAAAATATTTTCTCAACCGAAACGAGCCGTTTTTACACATATATTTCTCTACAAGTGGGGTTTCTCGACATCACTGATTGCTCATTCTCATTTCATACTGGCAGGGGTGTGACCTCCAGATACTACTATGCCACCAGGAAAGAAAATTGCTCTAGCCTTATACAGGGGTCGATCATAGCAGTGTCCTTTAGGCGGTAACAGGTATAATCTATATTTGAGAATGAAACAGAAACCAAAACAACTGAACTGACTTCTTGATCACGTGCTACGTTTAAAAAACGCACATACCCAGCACAAAGAATTAATATGGAATCATATACTAAATTTATATAAAGAAAGAAACCTATATTATACATATAGCCCAACTAAGTATGTAATTCCAGTGTAACTCTTCAGAACGACTGCGGCTTACATTTGTTGTTTAGAGGTCACGTGAAAAAGACTAAACCAAACGTACGAAATAAAAACGAGATTTTTTATTTGTTAAGCACTGATATAGAAATTAGGAAGAATTTTAAAAAACTGTATACTTAATTTCAGTACTTGAAAAAATAAATCAGGAAAACGTTTGCGATAAAATTTGTAATAAAATACCATAATATTCTGAACAAACTGTTTAAATTCCTTAAACTCTCAAACATATAAAAAAATCTTCTGGGTTTTTCCTTTTCGAAAGAAAAGTTATTGCAAAAACAAATAAAAAATAAACAGTGCAATATTTTCTTATGAAAGACGCTCACGTTATTCTGATGGAATAACATAGCTTAACAAACTTTAGAATTTGAGGTTGAACGTCATAAAACCTAGGTCGTCTCGTATAATGTTTCCAACCCTTCTACATCAGGACGTGCATCGCACTATTATGCACTAACTTACAATGAGTCAATAAATCTTTGATTATTCTAAGGTTGGAAAAATACATTTCCTGTTCAAATTTTTGAATGGGATTTTGTATTTCAATCATACATATTTCATGTCTAAGTTATCAAGTGTGTGCGTGCGTGGGTGTATCACAAACAAAGATTCAAACACAAACATCTTTACTGACAATTTAGCAACATCAGTATTAGACGTTAAACATTTGTAGCCGCGGCATAACGGCTCATGAAATGGCTCTGCGTTTTTCAAGTACACAATTTCAGCTCATAGGCTGCGTCATCTCTTGACCGATTTGAGATCTAATTACAATTTTCCACTCAGAAGGTAAAATCCTTTCAACTGATGTATTTGATCAGGCTCGAGGTCTCATACAATAATGTATTCTAATCCTACCTAAAATAATTTCAGTGTAAGGGTAGGTTGGTAGGATCCTGATAAGTAATAAAAACGAATCGGGTATAAGCGCGCCCCACGTTTAGTATTCCTGGCGCACAAATACATAGCTAATAAAAAGGGAAACAAAGGTCGCATAGATTAATTTAATATAGCCCTATTTAACGAATTTCAAGTACCGAAGCTACTGAAGATTCTCTCTCGTTTATACAGTAAATCAATGAGCAAACGATCAAGAGTGTAATTTAAGACTATTTTGAATCCCCCCAAGCCCCATCCGTTCTTCTAAAACCAAATACAACAAAAGCTACAACACAATTTATATCTAAAATTGATATTCCAGCAAGTCTAACTATTCAAGACTGTTACCGTTGTCATGATGTCATTATTCTTGAGTGTTCAAAATTAAAAGTTGCACAAAAAAAGAATAAACACAAAGTAAACGTTCTGAATAAATTATTACGAGACTTGTGTACCCTTAATAAAAATTACTTTAATATGTGCGCATATTTAAAAATAAAAGAAACTAACCCTTTTAAGTTTGATAAAGCAAGTTAATGTTTAGATTAAGTCTGCCTGTCACCTAGAAGGTCTCTGTAAATCTTTAGGTCTGTGACGGAGACTAGTTGATCAATACACTCACATCTCACAAAAGTCAAGTAAAGTATACTATTGCAAGCCAATGTTACTATGGCAACCAACGGGTTAAAATCCCATTGGACATACTGCTTTGATCACGTGAAGTAAATAAAGCCGATTAGCAGTGCTCAGCAAAATTTGTAAGTACAGGTCCTGTGTCTCATCAGACTGAATGACATAACTACATATACAAAATACCTAATACCTTAGGCAGAATCAAATAATCTGGCTTTCCCAGATCAAAATATCTTATTCCCTTACCATTCATCCATTTCATTTCTGGTTGTAATGTATCATTGAACTATTATGTATAATGATGTATGAAATTACAACAAATTATTCAAGTATTGTTCAGTGAGACACGACAAGCTGTATGTTAAAACGTCACAGTTTGCTTAAATGCCATCTTGGAAAGTTATAAAATTACCGATACTTCATCAGAACATACACAGTAAAGGCAGTTTATACATTTACTTATGATAGTGTAAGTATTTTAGTTTTAATGTAAATCACAGAAACGTTATTAAAATAAACGGACACCATAGATTTTAATACTTGTTATTATTACTTTTCGACTTGGAATACACTGAAAGAACAGGTCTATTATCGCAAAAGGAAATATCCTCTAAGAAGTACCTTCTCATGTATCGAAGAAATATTTTCTGTTGTGCTTACGTGCAGTAAACATATTTCCAAGATCTATGAAACCGTGCACGTGTTAACGACATCATCTACTGATCCAAAGCACGTTGCATTATTTTCGTACTTGCTTTTGAAACTGTTCGTAACGAATCCATATGTATCGAATTATTAAAATATTTGAATTAACCACAAGTAACATAATTAGCTGTATATTAACTGATCGATCACAATACACAATTATTTTCAGGCTTACGCAAGTTTTGATAATTACCAGATTATGCTAAGAAATAGCTACGTTGTAAATTCTAATTACACATAGAGTGCACGTCACACTCAGAAATGAACCTGTTGATGAAGCATCCATAATATTTACAGCTGTATTATAATTCTATGCAATTATGGCGTTCAATCGTACACGTGGAGGCCACGATACTTGGCACAGGCACGAATGTTATTGAGCTCAAACATTCTTTTTAGTGTTACAGCTGTACACCATTCTAGTTCCGAGTTTTTCATTTTGTTCTTACATCATCTAACTTATTACATTAACTGCTACTAAGTAAGACGTTTAGTAAAAGTATCCACATTCTTTTGATTTTGGTATAGCCCTTGGATTTAAACACAATTACAAACACCCACACACTATCCACACTCAACCAGACTAGCACTATACAATCTCCATAATAGTTAAAATTCGAATATACAGTGGTTAGAAAGCTCGTACTTTCAAAACCAAATCAAAAGTATGAATACAGTTCTGTCAAACCTTGAATATTTATACCTTCCTGTTTCTTTCATCCTGTTTGTCATTTGATCAACAGTAATTTTTCCTAATATATTACTCAGATATCCGGTACATTAAACGACAGATTATTAGATAAACATGACGAATTCAGTTATTCACTGGTTTAAGTTCAACTGTTTTTGCAAAGACTCGTGGATAACGTAGTACTAAATTAGAGGAAAACCCGTACACGTCATATTGTTAGTCACTGTCACTCAAACATTTCGTACTTCAATATTTCTTATATCAACTTTTACAAATCCTTTTGTTCTCTATAAATTACCAATATTATGCATTGCCACGCATAGTTTCTTTTATACAAGTTTTGTTTTAACTGTCTAGAACGCAAAATATAAAAATCACTGACTTTTCCTGACCTGTAAGACTCGTATACATATAGATAGACAGATTAAAACTTTATAGTACATTACAAGTAATTCATTTCAGTCACAGTTTAAACACAGGTAATCCAGGAAACGTTAATGAGTCTTTATATCACGTTCTCACGTTACTTCACGAGAGTAAAAAATTATCAGTGTAGTAATGCAATACATATGTGGATATAATGATCTATTTTAACTCAAGCTGTGCACGATTTATTTTGAATGCGAGGCATTAACAGCACGTATTTCTCACTTTGAAGTTCTACAGGAAGACGTGAATGTATGTTGCATGACAAACATGATACTGTTATTACAAGTAGCTGTGCAAGTTATATTATAACTGTCTTTCAGAAAACTATTAAAAAACACGTGTAAACTTACGTTAAGAAAACATTAGTAACCGAAAGTTCTGATATTCGGAATAGCATATAGAATTCAACCCTATTCACCAAAGAATGTGACCTTTCCAAATTCTTACGTAAATCTACACACCTGGAAAAAAAAATATCTTAACGTATGTTAAGCTGGTGCCAGCAGGCAGGCATGACGAATTTCATCCTGTAAAGTTATATCTCGCTTTCCATCTGCTCTGAACAACCGTTTAATATTCCAAACAAGACCAGCAAACATAGTCGAACGGTGTCGAGAACTGAGATTCCTGCTTCGCGGACTCTTTGGTTTAGGTATTAAAGCACATTTGATTTATGTGAAACAAATATGCCATTTTAACCAGCTAATCGTTTCTAATAATTATTATTTTCAGTGTGGAGGTGTGCACCAATGAAGATCCAATATGAGAATTCACTGTTTCAACAAGCAAACACTAAATATTAATATTTTATTTACTTTTAAGAACATCTTCGTATATTTACAATACGTCAGCAACGTACAGTGACATATTACAAGAAGATAACAAAGAACCAATGTTTAACAGTCCTGACGACATAGTGAATATAAGCACGAGACAGTTGAGTGACCACGCACTTTCTTAACTCCAAGCGATAAACAAAATATTCCGATGGGTTGCCAAGGCAACAAAATGAGAAAGTTTTATGTTATCTTTAATCTTTCAAGTTTTATAAATTATTCTTCCAAGTTATATACAGTTTTAAGCCTTAAGGTACGTTGTTTGAAATTGTCAATACCATACAGTTGTAATAAAATTGCCACGATCGTGTGTCAAGTTCGATTTGCGTAAGTTGCAGTTACGTACAATTAGTGCACATAAATTACAAAACGTCCATGACTTGGAAGTTATATCTGGAAACAGTGGGCAAACACGAATATAAAGTATAATATCTCACATTATTTCACAGTGGTCGAGTTAGTAAAATTTATAGAAGAAACCTCAAATCCATCTCTGTTACAGTACATTAAGGTTCCGCCTATATACACACACCGACTCTCTGGCGCCGAGGCTACAAAAAAGGTACAAACACATTTCTTGTTTTCACTTCTCGATGACGTCAAAACACAACCAAGGTCACCCATCATTTCTCATATCATGAAGCTTGTTTTTTGTTTTTTTTTCTAATCCCGCTGGAAGAATATTATACAAATATACGTAATGAAACAAAAATATAAAATTTCACTTTTTAACAGCATGATGGATTTAGTTCATAATACAAAATAAAGCGATAGCGACATAAGGATTCGCATAAAAAAACAAACAATATAAATAATAAATAATCTGCCCTATCGTCGGAAATTCTTTTTGTAGCTTTTAACACTGCTCAAAAAGTTACACTTGGGATACCTAAGCGAGTGAAAATACTTAAAACAACTTAACAGTTGAACACAAAAGAATTAGCGAAGATAAAGCACATCTCACAACGAAGGTTGTTAAGAAACTTGTTAAAAGGTCAAAACATAACACTCATGAAGACAATAAAACTTTCAATAACCAGCTTTTGAGCTGTTACACTAAATAGTTACTTAGAATACGTTAACTGAATTCGTTACTACACAAAGCAACAAAGAAACTGTGAAACACGCTACGTCACACTTGCTCACAAATCTTATTGATTAAGCTAAATTAGGTGCATTTTTTTTGTTTATTTTCGTCAATTTTTAATATTGACCCTAGTTTCATATTTTAGATACCTTGTTTCAACCGTAGACTTGAAAATTCTTCCCTACAGTTATTTTAATTTGAGTGCAAAGAAAAAAAAAGTTTCAATCAGTATATGATCTAGTAAAACATTAGTTTAAATTTTAAAGGAAAAACGTTTACCCGGATAAAATCAACTATTAAAACTAACAGCTCAGATATAGTTTTTACACAAAGATAGATATAGTTAAGTGTTTCCAAATGACTTTATGTACATTCAGTTATCATTAATAATAAAGAAGTACCTAAACAAACTGCATTAATTTGGTATTACTGTGTGTGTTTGTGTTTCTTACAGCAAAGCCACATAGGGCTATCTGCTCAGCCCACCGAGGGGAATCGAACCCCTGATTTTAGCGTTGTAAATCCGAAGACATACCGCTGTACTAGCGGGAGGCTTTGGTATTACTAATCTCATTAACACACTATATAAAAGTCAGTCTCTAGTAAAGCCTTTTCTCACGTGTAAGCGCAGCTCTGTTATAATTTAATATAATTAAATCGAAAAAGTCAATTAAAAGTCCTTTGCGATACTTACTAACAACTTTTGACCTAATGTGAAAATATTTATCTTTAACAAATGACTGTGGACTCAAAACTCAGTAGACTGACAGTCGAAGAATGACAATTCAAAGATTTTGTATATCTTTAAATTTCCCTTTAATAAAAAATCGGCTTCAAACTATGCTTGTTTTAGAGCCGGACAAACAGAGGAAAGTGAAGCAAGACTATCATACACGCTTCAATTACAAGTACTCAACTAACTACCGAGTGAAATCCGAGCACATCCGTGAGTTATAATATACTAAAATCTACGTTAACGCTCATTAAAGTACTCACGTTAACTTCTTAGAGACCAGTCTTACGTCTTGTTGTTTCGAAGCATTATACCCCAAGCGTGAAAGTAGATTTACATGCAAAGAAGATTATAGTAGAATCGTATGAATCACATCCGCCTGTTTATATTTATACCATGACCCTACTTCTCAGTATAAACTTTTACATATTTAAAATGTTTTCAATTCAGTATTATAAGAAATATCCAATTAAGTGTTATAGAAATAACCGCTAACAGCATAAATCTTAGTTATAGAACAATGTGTATGGTTCACTATTGGACTATGGTAACAATGTGAATGGTAAAACCGATCATGACAACGAGCTAATAAAGCTTAATATTTTAAATAAAATGCTGGCAACAATTCTTTACAAAGCAGCATGATAGTTTGTTAAATAATAAAAGCATTGTTTAATAACCAATAATTCAACAATATGTACTGATAATATAAACACATTATATTACCTAACAATGATGTACAATAATATTATTCAAAAACAGTAAATTCCTTTCAGGCGTTTGTGTTTCAGAATTATACATCGAAAAGTCTACTAGGGATATGTATAAGAAAGTTATTATAAATCATATTCAGTACTTGAAAGTAAATAAATAAAACTAGCACCATTTGATCTTATTCCAAGAAGCACCGCTAACATAACATCATAAGCTTCAACAGTGCGCGCCTTTTATCCCACCTACCACCTAAAATACAGAAACTCTCTTCAACAGATGACACAATAGCGCATGTCACCAAACAAAGGAAACTAACTACTAGTGATGTTGCTGCCTTCGCTTCGCAAAGCTTCATTCAGCCACTGTTTATAGTATATATGACACGTTGACAATACACTTGTTATGGTTGCTTGTTTGTCAGTTTCAGTACAAACTTTCAAGCACTCTATTATCCACCTAACTACAGGTTATGCAAAGTGGTGTAATTTCTCTAGGCCAAAGGCTGATTAAAGCAAAATGGAAAACGTTATCCAATCAGGACATGCACGCAAAATGAGGTAATAAAATATATACACATAAAAATTACACGATTTATTAAATTAAGTTGCAAGGACTCTTGTTACATTTCTTTTAAAACGAACAAGTTCATATGTTTTACATCGCTTGAAAATGACCAAAGGTCTTTATCTAATATGATTTTGTGTTCGTAACTTTTGAAACAATTTCCCAGTTTCTCTGTCGTTTGGCAACGAGTGTTATACCTTCCATTAAAAATACGTCTACCAAGAAATGGCGCTAATTTGTATATTCCAGATTTTTTAGTTTTGCGTGTCTCCGTGTTAGCAAGACAGTACATACACAAGTCGAGAGTGCACCCAGACCTCCCAGTTGGTTCTACAGAGAACTAAAACCCGTTCAAGAAAGCAGTATATATATCACACAAACGCTTGATATTTATACACAATATCTTATACGAATGTATTTATTGAGTGGCAGACATGGAAGTTATTAAAATATTTTATAAACAGGAAACCATCACATACATGTAACAGCTTAAACACCCTTTAACAGTAATTGAAATACGTTGTCACCTCTTCAACCTCACCATATTTACATAATAGGATTGCATCTACAACACAGAGGCTAAATGAAACCTTTCTTCTAGTAATTTCACTACATTAAAAATGTGTTTAATAATTTTAAATTCCTTGCTATGTTAGAGGAATGTGTCCCCAATAATACCTTTGGTCTTTATTTTTTCATTGCTAAATAATGCCACGTCAGGTGGAAAAATATACTTTAAACAATAGTAACTTCCATAATTCTGTATCAATTTGACAATCACAAAGCTTTCTTTTTGACTATTTTACCTTACTTTACCAGATATACAATCATCTTCCAATAATTAAAAGTATAAAATATTTATTCTGAAAAGCGTACCTTTCTTTCCTTTATCACAATCAACAAAGTGTTAATAAAACAGAATTTTATTCCATTATTGAAGTTCAGCCTCTTCACAAAAACTGAATTTGATAATCGATGCTCGTCAATGATTATTACAAGTAGTGGATAAAAATACAGTGAAACCATCTTAATCTAAGAAATATTAAGATATAAAGCATTAGAGAATTTACTCTTACACACAGATGTTGTCAAAATATGTTTTCAGTCCACATGGTGAAGAATGTAAACGAAATGTTTCAGCAGATTTCTAAAATACGAACGTTTCTTATTTTCAGACTTAGACTTTTGTCAACTCGTTTTTAAATTTATGAGAAGATATTTTAATTAAGGTGATTAATTAAGGTGATTAATTACGATAATTAAAACTTATTACTGGCTACACTGATATTCATATTCTCAGTTGTCTAAAATTTATATAGAGATATAAATTGGATAAATAAACTTTAGGAAATTATATGCTAATTAAATAGTTCCAATCTTAATGCAGTCAAAACTAAGTCCAGTGTTTTAATTTCGAATATCAACTATTATATTATCAATTATTTACACAGAATCATTTTAAAAATAAACACAGGGTTTAGAGTATTTGAATTCAAGTTTTTCCACACAACAAGAAGAAAAAAATATTTTTAATAAACACATTTATAAATACCATTTTACCCATTTATAAGTCACAAAACATAAACAGAGGGCTTCGTTAGTTATTTATAAGATACTTCACCATAATGTTTAAAGCAACTTATTACAAAAATTATAATCTAGAAGGCTGTATTAATAACTTGCTAACTGTGCAAATCGTTCACTCATAAGAGTTAATCACAGTTTCAGTGCAAAACTTAAATTTTTCATTCAAAAATACAATGCCAATTCGTTTAGTTATAACTTAAATAAGTGAAATAGGTACTAAATTTATAATTAAAATAACAAAGTTTCCATATTAGCAAATATTATTACAAAAAAGTAAGTGTAAGAAATTCTTTTATTTGTAAATAATTAAATTATAATATATAAAATATTCATCATGGATAATACACACACAAAACACGTTTGAAAGAATTTTTAAAACTTGATTCTTTTGTTATTAACAGCCAAGAAACAAAACTGCTAAGTAAGTTAAGTTCTGTTATCTTGGTTGTGCCAATTGAGTAAAAGTTAAAGAAACGTAAAAAAAAAATATTAATCACGTCAAATATTTCTATTGCCACTAAACACATCACGAAAGTACAGAAAGCTGATGTCAGATATTACCACTGATGCAGTAAATGTGAAATTGAAATATATCACATAATTTGCTATCCAACTCAAAAGGAAAACCAAAGTAACCTCTTTCTTTTAGGAAAAATTAATTTTACACAACACGCACACTAGCTACGACCTGCAAAACATTTGCGGTGCTTTTCATGCCTTTAATTTGAAGTTTCCTTATTCTATCATTTTCACACATATTTAATGTACGCTTTCTTACAGGTGTTATGTGTCAGATCGATAAATACTGATCTATTTGACAAAAAAAAAAAACTTTATGCAGTCACACAAACAAAGTCACCTACACGTAAATTTATTTAATAAAACTACACCTACACAACTTCATTTAATAAACTACATGTAAAGTAAACAGTAAGGTAAAATATGAAACAGTTATGAACTGTCAGTGTATGATAATTTTAATAGTTGAAACGAAGAAAAAACGTAGTAAATAAAAAAGTAGCTAAAGTGAATAAAGTAGTTATGAAGACAAACTTAGCTAAAGATGCAGAAACGTCTGAATGCGTGGTCGCAAAGTGCTATGAATATGGTTTTGAGCGAAATGCGTATGCATACTTTTGACCTAAGTAAGTCGAGAGAGCTCATAGAAATTGTATTTAGTGTAATGTTCATTTTTAGAGGAAAGTACACGCCAATTAAGTGTTGTGTGAAACACTTTACGTTGCATTAAAGAGTCTGACTAAGTAAACAACAGGTGAGGTGGTTTTGAATGAAAAAGTTCATATGCAATCCAGAACACCTTGCATAAAGCCCTTTCCAACGATACGTGTTTGTTTTGTTTTTGAATTTCACGCAAAACTATTCAAAGGCTATCTGAGCTAGCCGTCCCTAATTTAGCAGTGTACGACCACCCACCGCCAACTCTTAGACTACTCTTTTACCAGCAAATAGTGGGATTAGCCGTTACATTATAACGTCTTCACGGCTGAAAGGGCGAGCATGTTTGGCGCGACGGGGATGCGAACCCGCGACCCTCAGATTACGAGTCGCACGCCTTAACCCACCTGGCCATGCCGGGCCAAAATTATTATTATTAGTATCAGTTACTTGAGGCCTGCATCAATAACAAAAAAGACGCAATATATTTGTGAAGAAAATACCACTAACAGGAATGACAATGAATTAATAAAACACACGTATAAGTGAAGTTCTGAAAACAATAAATGATAATTTAAAACAGTTTTTCCCTTTGATACATTTGTTTCTTAAAAAACTTTCATAAAATATAAAACCGAATATAGTAAAAACATCATTAAAAGAATTTATACACACTGATTCTACAATATTGTTTGGTATGTATGTTATGACGTTAGTTCTTCTTAAGTCTTATCTAATGGCCTAGCGCGTAAGGCGTGCGACTCGTAATCCGAGGGTCGCGGGTTCGCGCCCCCGTCGCGCTAAACATGCTCGCCCTCCCAGCCGTGGGGGTGTATAATGTTACGGTCAATCCCACTATTCGTTGGTAAAAGAGTAGCCCAAGAGTTGGCGGTGGGTGGTGATGACTAGCTGCCTTCCCTCTAGTCTTACACTGCTAAATTAGGGACGGCTAGCACAGATAGCCCTCGAGTAGCTTTGTGCGAAATTCCAAAACAAACAAACAAACAAACAAACAAAGTCTTATCTAATTTTTTTAGTTGTTTAAAAAATTATATTTTTTGGTATGTGGAAGCTACGTTTCTTAATTGACATAGTTTAAGCTGCTTTGGCTAATGATGATGCCTTATGTTTGTTGTGTTTTTTTTTTGTAAATTTACTGAAGATTTTATGAAACTAGTGCACAAACAGTTATTGAAAACAAATTGAAAATACGTAAAATTGTCATTTTAAAAATGATTTGTTTTTTGAATTTCGCGGAAAACTGCACGAGGGCTATGTGTTATAGCCGTCCCTAATTTAGCATTGTAAGGCTAAAGAGAAGGCAGCTAGTCATCACCACCCACCGCCAACTCGTGGGCTACTCTTTTACCAACGAATAGTGGGATTGACCGTCATATTCTAACGCCCCCACCGCTGAAAAGGCGAGCATGTTTGGACACTCAGATTACAATTCGAGCGCCTTAACCCTCTGGCCATGCCGGGCCCCGCACAAAGATACTCAAGGGCTAGAGGACCCCTAGAATAGAGGAAAGCAGCTAGTAAAACCCACCAAGGGCCAAATCTTATGGTACTCTAGTCTAATAGTAGGATTAGTCATCACATTAGAATGCCCCCACGGCTGAAAGGTCCAGCATATTCGGGGGAGGGATCCGAACCTGTGATCTCCAGACAGTGAATCTATCGCCTTCGCCACCAGGCCATACCATGTTGCGTGTAAAATACTATATATAATATATGTAGTATCCTACCAGTTTAAGTAAATGCTCGAATTCTCTTAGAAAGCATACAGCCTGAATTATGTACGGTCTATCTCATTTTGCTCTTCCCTGAAGGCTTTTCATCTTTCAATCTCACTAGTCCCTTGTTCCTTAAAGGTCTTTAAAGTTGTTAAAAGTACAACAGTTCAGTAGTTACACAACACGATTCTGGTAGAATGTTCACGAATGAAATAACTATATATTCTTGGAAGCACAATTACTTAAGGGTTTAATAATAGGTCTTCTCGGTATAAACGCTTCACGTATCACGTATTATTCCTTTACAAAAGTACACTATTAGTATTATATGCGAATAATGGGTCATCCCTTCCACTTTATTTTAACATGGACGGTTTAACACTTTAACAGTTTTCTCTTACAAATTGTCAGTACTCGAGGAGTGTTAAGTTTATTCTGTGAAAACTTACGAAGTGAAATACATTACATACAAGTTCTTGCTACTGAGAAGAGTTTTAGCATTGACGTTATCTAACGTATTATAAGTATGTTATAATGTGTAATCATAACAACATTATGTGATGTATGACAAGAACGTGTCTTTGAGAAGAAAAACCGATACAAATGTATCAACATATATACAAGGTGTAACAAACGAAGTTTCACATGTTTTGAGATAATGTGATTTCATTCTTATTTTTAAGCCATCAAACCTAATTATGCCTAATAATAAAAAAAAATATAAATTTTAAACATAAAAATAATATAAGAAATTTCATGTGTATATAATAAGAAATGTATAAGTCAGTTGGTGTTGTTTGATATGAAGCACAAAGGGATGTGTGTGTGCCCTGCCCACGATGGGCACCGAAATCCGGTTTCTACTAGTATAAGGCCATATGTATACTATTGTGCCGGTGGGACCTCATAGGTCAAACAAAGATATTTAAATCTTTGAAGTGAGTATGAGAACTTTATCTTCTTGTAAAGAATACTCATGAAATAGTTTGTATTCTATGGAATGAAGTGAAACTGATATCACAGAATTAACTGGAATTTTATGTGTAGATTAAATGATTCTCTAAAGATGATAAATTAGCCAAAATATTGATATTCATTTATAGTATTTTGAGTTTATAGATAATAAGGTTAATTTCATCTTTCTCAGACCCTAAATTTGTTGAGAGAGAGAAAGTTACTGTTCTATCATAAATTCTTCTGATTATATATATACACACACACACAAACATACTCCATTTCTTGGAACTTGAGGATACCCCAGAGTGATTTAATACTGGTATTGCGCACGATAACAATTCAGCTATTCAGCTTCTTAACTGAATGGCCACCATTTTAGTAAGCAAAGAAGTAGCAGTACTTAACTGCTTCTGCAATCAAGAACACAAGCACAGCTGACAGAAAATCTGAGGCTGTTGTTTTGTTATTGCAAAAGAAACTGTGATTCAACAAAATGGCAGCAATTGCTGGTTGAATATGTAGAAGTGTTTGTTGGACCAGGTAGCCATTTAGTTTGAAAAGAATAACTCAACCACATATAGATACAGGTAATATCTCCAATGAGAAACAAAAAAAACGTAATGCAGACTTTCTTGCAATGCTAAGGATATTATCCATCACTGTTAAGAAACATAATCACATAATTTTCAGAGAGTGCTTGGTTGTCTCCATTGGTGATTGTCAGGTTTTGTGTTGTTTTAGATGGATGAACAAAGTGTACTGCATTGATGCTTGCCCACTTCCAAGAATAAAAGGAGGTACGGGTGCATTGTAAGGCACCCACTGGGTCGGCACTACAAACCTGGCCTGAAAGGCATAGAGTGGTTGGTTGATTTAGTGTTTTATGGCACAAAGCAGCTAGGCTATCTGCACCAAACATACGGTAAAAATGTAAAATTAAGGTAAATTTAGTAAAATTCATAAAGGAAATTAAGGTAAAACAAAACAAACAAAATAGCATAAAACCAATGTTTACATCTTTTCTATAGCATTAAGAGAAAAACTACACTAATTCAAGTTGTAAAGGGCTTTCTGTAGTGTAACTGTAATGATCATAACCTGCCAGGAAGACTAACAGGTAAGTACAAAAACCACCGTCAGTCACCTTAAGTTGGTTTTCCAGTCCTGGTTCCGAGTTATTCGACGTTATGGCCATTTTTAAAAAGGAAAGAAATAAAGGTTTTAAAAGACGTGTAGCAAAAGTAAAATAATATCTCGCCATGATGACTAATGGGTAGTTCAAACAGCAGCGTTAGTCACCTGGTTTCGAGTTATTTAATGTTACGGCCAGTTTCTAATTTCAAATTGAACTAGATGAACTGTGATTTTTAAAAGGGAGTCACATTAAAAGGGTGTAATGTATAAATTAAAAAAACTTAAATGGCATTGAAAATATTAAAGGCCTTTAAAAAACTAAAAACATTACCAAGGTGGGTATTGTCACCATCACCAATGACACTGTCTAACGTTATGGACAAACCTTGGGGCAGAACATGTTTAAAATGGTGCCGTCGTTGAGAATCGTAATGACAAGAAAGTAAAATGTGAATTATTGTGATCGGAGTGTTACACAAACTACACACTGGCGCATCAGTTCCAGATTTAAAAAAATGATGAGTTAAAATACTGTGACCAATGCGTAGTCTAGTTAGAACAACTTCCTCTTTCCGATTCTCACGGAAGCAAGACGGCCAAAGTCCAATATAGGGTTTTATTTGGAAAAGCTTATTTTCACGTTGCTCATTCCAAGTC
Source organism: Tachypleus tridentatus (assembly GCF_004210375.1). Lineage (NCBI taxonomy): Eukaryota > Metazoa > Arthropoda > Merostomata > Xiphosura > Limulidae > Tachypleus > Tachypleus tridentatus. Next base: position 155,879,389 of record NC_134837.1, on the reverse strand, counting down.
GACTGCCAGCTGGCACGGGGCCGAGTCTTGAACACAAGACCATAGTCCATGTATGGGACAGACACAGCGGTGATAGTGCCAGTGGAGATAGACTTAGATGCTGTGTCGGTGAACTTGTTCCCGCGAATACCAACGTGGCCCAGTACCCAAAAAAAAAAACTGGGTAGAAGTAGATGTTAAAGAGAAATGGACCAGTCGGTTTTGAATATCGGCGAGAACAGGGTGTGAACCAACATGAAGCTATTCCAAAGCCAGTAGACAACTAAGCGAGTCAGTATAAAGAGTGCAGTTTGAGTACTGCTTAGCTTCAATGTGATCCGGGGCAAGAGAAATGACATGAGTTCAGCAGTGAACACAGAATCTGTAGAGGGGATTCTGAATGCAACCACTGAACCACAACAAACCATGGTAGAGTCCACACAGTCCCCTGATTTCGAACCATCTGTATAAATAGGAATGTCTGATTTTCTCAGATGACTTAAAAATAGGTCACAATTGAGGACAGTAAGAAGCCATGGTGGGATAGGCTGACCAGTGGATACAGCAATGTTATCCAAGAACAGACCCAATTCATCCAACTGCGCCTGAATACGAAGGCCAAAAGGAGCAATGGCAGACCGTTTGTTCTGAAAAAGTATGGCCCACCGAGTAAGGAAAACACAACCTCAGGTGGGATGCTTTGGTAAAGAATGAAGTTTCGAAGCATATAGTAAAAACAGTTTCAAACGTTGGAGGTGCAAAGAATGTTCATGAGACTCTTTGTATAAGCTCTGAACTGGGGAGGTGCAAAAGTCCCAGTGCAGAGCCGAAGTCCTTGATGATGAATGGGGTCCAGCATCTTTAAGGCCGATTGTCTGGCAGAGCCATAGACCACTGATCCATAGTCGAGCTTCAATCGAATAAGAGCACGATATCTCTTTAGCATAGAACGTCGATCTGCTCCCCAAGTGGTGAAAGAGAGCACACGGAGGATGTTCAGTGCTCTTGTACATTTGACCCGTAATTGCTTGATGTGTGGTATAAAGGTCAGCTTACTGTCAAAGATAAGCCCCAAGAACTTTGTTTCAGGAACCACAGGCAGCACAACTTCACCGATACGAAGTTTAGGATAAGTGAATTCCCCGTTGGCGGCAAAAGTGCATGCAAGCTGTTTTAGAGACAGAGAAGTTAAAGCCGTTTGCTGTGGTCCACTTCAGTAAACGATTGAGGGCAGTCTGTAGCTGCCGTTCAATATAACTCATGCTCGACGACTGACATGAGATATGAAAGTCCCGTTTGCAACGGTGAGAGGGAGTTGTTCAGTGATGGCAGTAATGTTTACACTAAAAAGTGTGACACTCAGAACACAACCCTGAGGGGCTTCCAAGTTCCTGTAGAAAAGAACGGGAAAGTGTCGAACCCACACCAACTTGGAATCTCCTGTCCATTAAAAATATTCACTAAAAATGGACAAATGGCCACGTAACCCATATATATGTCGAGGTCTCGCAAAATGCCATACCCCCATGTTGTATTATAAGTCTTCTCACTGTCAAAGAATATTGATACAAGATGTTGTCGTTCGAGAATGGCTTCTCTGATTGACGTTTCAAGTCGAATCAGGTGGTCCTTAGTGGAGCGCTGTCGTCGGAATCCACACAGAGTGGGCGAGAGGAGGTTGTTTGATTCGAGGAATCACACAAGATAAGTATTAACCATCCTCTCTAAGGTCTTACACAGACAGCTCGTCAAAGCAATTGGACGGTAGTTTGAAGGAATCTTGGGATCCTTCCCAGGCTTGGAGAAAGGTAGGACAATAGCCTGGTGTCAGACATCAGAAAAAACATTCTCCTGCCAGATCCGGTTATAAACAATCAGAAGAATAGCAATAGAAGCAGGAGATAGATAACGCAACATGTCATATTGTATATCATCAGGTCCAACCAATGAAGGGCCAGTTTGAGTTCCACCAGTGTAAAGGGACAATTATAGTCATAGAAACAATTAGCTCGAAAGGAAAGAGGTGATTGTTTTGCCCGAGTCTTGAGGGCTAACAAGGTAAAAGAAGAAGCAGAAGTGCTAGATACCAAGCAAAAGCTTTCACCTAGAGTACCGGCGATGCTCCGGGTATCAGCTACTTCCTGGCCATCAGAGAGCAAGATCGAGATAGGGACAGAATTATATTGTCCACTGACCTTTCGAATCTTGTTCCATATGACTTTTGAACTGGAGGTGGAAGATATGCCAGTTGTGAATTTAATCCAAGATTCCTTATGACATTGACGTCTTACTCACCGAGCATGTGCACGAGCCTGCTGGAAAGCAGTGCGGTTCGAGAGTGTGGGATATCTGCAGAAAGTATCCCGGGCCCGATTTTGAGCCTTCCATGCCATGTGGCAGGCAGGATTCCACCACGGACGAGGATATAGTGGAAAACTTGTCGAGGTTTTACGAATACATTAAGCAATTGCTTGTATAATACAGTCAAGTACTTCTGCCACACAGTCATCTATGGATTGGCTTACAGACGATGGAAGGATAAAGTTCTACGATAGCAGTAAAAGAGGGCCAGTTTGCCTGATCAAGCTTCCACTGGTGCACGCGGGTCGAGTGGCATCAACCACGGCCAGTCTCTCTCAAGATTATTGGAAAATGATCACTGCCTCGTGGATTATCGTCAACCCTCTATGAAAAATGAGAGAATAATAAAGGGGAGCAAATTGAGAGACCAATAGCAGTAAAGGACTGACTAGGTGCATGAAAATAAGTAGAAGAACCAGTAATGAAAAGAGAAAGGTTGTGATCAGAGAGCATACACTCTACAGAATGACCCCTCCTATCAATATCAGCACTTCCCCAGAGAGGATGATGTCCATTAAAGTCTTCCAGGAGGAAAATGGGAGACGGCAACTGTTCAATGAGAGCATCAAGGTCTGATTGATCATATGTCTCTCCAGGCGACAGGTAGAGAAAACAAACAGTGATGGTATGACCCAAGGAAACACGGATGGCTGCAGCCTCCAAGGGTGTGTCGAGTGGCAAAGACAGGGTGGGTGGGTGCGTGCTGATCAACCAACAGATCCACCCTTCCATCACACAGTCTGTCATTTTTGTACAAAGAAACCGCCGAAAGGTAACTGTATCGGCAGGTTTCAGAAGTGTTTCCTGTAATGAAAGACATACAGAATTGGTTGGAAGCAATCAGTGTTTTGATGTCATTCAGATTAGAATGTAAACCTCGACAGTTTCATTATGTCAAGGTGGCCATGTTTATTTACATGTAGGCGAATTAGATGGAGTACCCTTCTGTTTACGACCACGTCTTTTTTCCTTACTGTCCTTATTCGAGGGAGGTATATTGACCTCCATGGATCCTGCCCTGGGTCGATTGGGCTGGTCTTTGCTGTTGAAAGGGGATTCCAGTGACTGAGAACGTGAATGAATGATTGTTTGCATCTTGGGGTGGGAGAAGAAGATGTATCCCAGGAAATGCCTGTACCTGGAACCAAAGGATGTGAATCTTGGGATTTGTTGGAATGTATGTAAGAGACAGAGGTGGATGCTGAAGTTGATTCATCGACTTTTTTAACCATGGAGGTCAAAAGACTTTTCATTTACTTGGAAAACGATTCTTTTGGAGGCACAGAAAGATCTGTCTGCACTCCCAGTGTAGTTGTGGGACGAAGTGCAACAGCATACGTCCGAGATAAGGTGGTGGACAGCAATTTTCGAGCCTCAGTATAAGTAATGTTATGAATCGTTTTCAAACACGGCACCTCTTTTTCTTCCAACCATTTAGGGCAAGAACGAAAGTAGGACGGGTGAGAGACATTGGAATTGATGCAATGAGGGTCCATTTCACACTCTTAGGCATTATGGTCCTTCCCACTGCAACAAGCACATGTCAAGGAACGACATGACGTCTTTGAGTGACTGATCAGCTGACATTGGAAACATCGGAGAGGGTTTGGAATGTAAGGGCATACTCTGCAATTAAGATAACCTGCCTTGATGATGGCAGGCGGACGTGGTGACGTATATGTGAGAATGAGGGCATTGGTCGGCCCCATAATTCCATCTTTACGAGTGGATATACGCCTCACTGCAGAAACTCCTTTGGTGGAGAAACCAGCGAGAATCTCTGACTCTGGAATGTTTTTCAAATCCATCTCAACAGTAACTCCTCGTGATGAATTCAAAGTAGCATGAGGTGTAACCTCAATAGGTATATCCCCAATTGCCTTTGAATGCAAGAGGAGTTCCCTGTGTTGAGATGTGGATGTTTCCACCAATATGTCACTAGATCGAAGCTTCTTTACTGACTTTGGAGGGCCAGCAAGTCCCTTTAGTGAGGCATAGGTAAGTCAAGTTAGATGACAAGAGAAGAGGTAAAACTACTTTCATGGCTCTAGATGATTTGTACAATTCATGCTGTGTAATGCCATTTAGCCTAATAACGTGCTCACTACTTTAAGCAGCTAATTAGGTTTGCACCGAGATAACTGCAATAGAAAATGTGTCTGATCTATGTTGATGATACTACAGTGTGCAATTGCATGTTTAAATCTCTTACTTAAAAACCAAAATATGGCAGAATTGAAATTAAAACAAGAAAAGTGTTCATTTAAGAGTAAACAGATAGAATTTCTTGATCACACTGTAAGTACAGATGGACTGTTGATAGAATCTGAGAAAGCTGTAATGGTAAGCAACTGATCTTAATCTAAATGAAAAATCTAAAGTTTCCTAGATTTTGCATCACACTACCAAATATTTTGAGCTAATTATTCTAAAACTGCAGACTTATTACTTATTTTCATTAAAACATTTAATTAACATAGTTTAAGAACTGAAGAATGTGACCAAACATTTCAGTCAAAAAACTATGCTGATATAGAAGCTCTGGTATTAGTATATTCAGGGCAGGGTTGTCTTCTTCTTCTGGATGTTGAAGCCAACAATAGTGAAACTGGTGTGGCATTGTTTCAGGTGCAGAGTGAAATAGAATGAGCAACTGTGTATAATAGAAATACATTCATGAATCCTAACACAGATATAATACAATAAAAAAAAACTACTTGGAGTTGTAGTATTTCTTAACTATTACTATTTTTATGCAAAAGGTAGAATGTCCACAATAAGTGTAGACCATGGCTCATGAACTTTATAATTTTAGATGGGTAAATACATTGACTTGCAATGATGGCTGTCACTCCTGCAAACAGAAGGATGTTAGAGTATATTGTTTGAGGCTTATTATGACCAATGACATCATCATTTGATCTATTAGCAACTGCCATGGGATTACCGTATCCCCAAACCAAGAAAATGCATTTCCAGTGCTGAGATTGGACCTATCTAATTCCTAGGATTGTCTGACTTTGTTGGTTCAAATTATTTCAACATCATCTAAATTGCATATGTTATGTACCACAACCAGCATAAATGTCACCAATATTGACATTATCAGTAGTGTTTTCACCTTCTAATAAGCTCTACCTGCAACCCCCTCATCTAGCAGGAGTGCAAACTGATATCCCAACTCACTTCATTTTCCTTAAAACACCACTGCCAGATCCAGGCAGTTAAATGGATAGAAGCTTAGACTCTGTGCCATTGGAGGAACGATATGGATAAAGCTGAGAGGAAATGGATGCTTCTGGGATACAATAAAACTCTGCTGGGCTCACAAAGAATTTTCCAAGACTTAGAAGGCTGTGACAAAGGTGAAGGAGATACTTCAACAGAGTACTGTCACCAGTAAAATGTCAACTGATTTTCTTTAGACTATGTTCTTGGGACACCAGTAAACACCTAATCATGTGAGTGATGCACTACATGTGCATTTGTGTCATTATTTGTTCCTTTTTCATCATAACTATTATTACATAACTTTACCAATAAATCGTTATTATCAAAAAGGTTTTGTACCATCCTATAACAAAACTAAACATCTCACTCCTACGTACTAAACTCAAGGCTTGTTAGCTATTCTTAATGTAAAAAGTTGCCGAGATTTCTTTCACTCCCTTTAACTAGCTGGTCAATTACTTGAATTATTAGTAAAGGTCAATATTTAAATCTGTTACACGTTCTGAAGGCATGACTACTGTCGATTAAAAAGAAAAGTAACACTATAAGGTTCCATCTCAATTCAGTTATTAGAGGCCACTTTCGAGTTTCCTCACATTTCTTCAGTTTTTACCTCCCTTATACATTGACCCTGTGTTTACAAAATCTATTTAAAATACAAATTACAAGAGTTAACTTAGAACAAAAGAAGTTGAAGATGTAACGCGCGTGCACATGTGTGTGTATATATATTTTAGTGAAATTGAATAAATACATTTAAATGAAGTTAAATAAGTAAACAAAATAATAAGGAAGGATTGCGTTAGAAACAGAAAATCCCAACCTCTGATTAATTATATTATAACCATAATTTTTCAAAAGCCAAAACAAAACACATTAAAATCATATATGCATCAAGTCAAAATATAAACACGCATACAATTCAGAATAAAAAGGTGAGATATAATTAAAATTTGACTTGCCGATACCGATTAGATACCCCTCCCATGGCACAAAGGCGTCTCTAGAAACCGGGTTTCGATATCTGTGGTGGGCGGATCACTAATAGCAGATTGTGCTTAATAACAGACAACGAAAACAATATAAAAGATATATTTGACAGAATGGCGTGCCAATTCGACTACAATACACAAAGGTAACAGAAACAGCAAAAAGCACTTTGACACTTAAAAGTGCTAATTGAAACATTAACGTGTAAGTATTTAATAATGAACTAAAAATAATAATGACCCAAGCCCCCCCAGTGGCTCAGCGGTATGTCTGCGGACTTACAACGTTAATATTCGGGTTTCGATACCCGTGGTGGGCAGAGCACAGATAGCCCATTCTGTAGCTTTGTGCTTAACTAAAAAAACAAAACAAAACATAATGACCCAAAATAAAGCCAAAACCAGTTATGATAAAATTCAAATAAATTATACGTTATTATTTAAAATTATTTTGAAAGAATAAAGAAATAACCATTTATGGGGATAATTTTTTCATATAAATTATTAATTTTCAACATATTTCCCATGAATAACAAGTAAAAATAAAATGGCTGAGAGATTTTCACAATCACTATCAAACTAGTCAAACAGTAGATATACTATTGCAGTAATAATATATTATACATAACATTACTCAGAAAAACTGATCTATATAAAAGTAATCGACGACAAAAATTTTTTTTAACTTTATAACCATGCAAAGAGGTATCTGGAGAAATTATTATTACTATTGCTACATTCAGAAAACATAACTGTTTTATATTACTTTTAGTGTTTGGTCCACAGACGGTTGAATTATAAGAACTGGTTGGTATACCTTGTTTTTTATATACATTTTGATAGTATTATAAACAACCTAGTATCTTGAGTTTTTTGTTTTTTTTTATTAAGAGTAAAGCTACATGTTGGGCTATCTATTTGTGTCCACCGCAGAGAATCAAATAGTTAATTGTGGTGTTGTAAATCCGTAAAACTTACTTACTTTTCAACCACTATAGACTGGTTTGTTCTGAATTTTGTATAAAGCTGCTTAAGAACTATCTGCGCTAGCCGTGTCCAATTTTGAAACGACAAGCTACAGGAAAGGTAGTTAGTTAGTCAAAGGCCCTCACCCCCAACTCTTGGGATACTCTTTATCAACAAATATTGGGATTGACAGGCACATCATAATTATCATTTCGTGATCATTTCAATCATAATTCCAGTCTTCTAAAACGAAGGATACACAAGTGTAAAAATCAAAAACTCAAAATAAGTATTCTACTTTTGCTAAAACATACTGTTCTTTTTTACAAAATGCCCTAGGAAAAAGTACTAAAACGACTGAAGAACTATTTAATTTTGTTAATAGCTCAGTTTGTTTTCAGAGCAGTCCACACTAGGCTATATGCTGTGTTCATCGGGGGGATTCAAATCTTGGATTTTAACGTTTTAAGCCCATAAACTTTCCACTGTGCCACCAAGCTTAAAAATATGGTATTTGAAATTATTTGAAAAAACTTCTAAATCAACAAAAACTAATTATAAAATGAAATAAAAAAATACTAAATTATTTAAAGTACTCCATTATTACGATCAAACATGCTTGAAACACTGTATGATATCAATAATGCAATGTACTTGGTGTAAAACAAACGTATATTTTCATAAAATTTTAAAAAGATAAATTCCATTACGTACCTTAAAATAATTAAACAATGCCACTTCTTTAAAAATTCTATAAATTTTACTCACCTGAAAAAAAAACTCGGTATGTCTCAAGTTCACATACGTGATTTCTTCATAGTTAATGTAGCTCACCTGTATTAAAAAAACAAACAATTGTGAACAAGTTTAAATATATTTCTTTCTATGAAAACACCAAAAATATACATTTTGTTTTAGTTTAATTATTATAAGTTTAAAAGACAGAAAAATAAAGTATAGTCGATAAACATTGTAATGCTGAAATTCAGGGTTTCATCCCTGTGGTGAGAACATCGCAGATAAGGGCCTTTTTACGCTTAACCCGAAACAAAAAAGCTGAAATTTTGAATTTACCTAAACTGGGTGGACTATTTGAGGGAATGACTGTATTTAAAAATGAATGCTATATTAAAATCATTCATTTTTGTTAACGAAAATTATTCCAAAGTCGGTTTTATAATAAGTAAAATGATAAGTTCTTAAGAACAACATACTTTCTCATAAACAAAACATTACCTTATTTAATTGTAAAGCAGTTATTATTTTCATGACTAAAGCATTGTTTGGTTATTTCTAATATTCCCTCAGAGACATAGAAGAGTTGCATGTGCCAGCATTTCCTAATTTTAAACAATAAGACCAGATGGAAAACAGCTAATATACATCTACGTAGATTATTTGGTTACTCTAAACGAATACTAGGACTTAACTCTCACTCTTATAATGAACACATGGTCGAATGCGCAGAACTCAAATTTTTTGAAACGGGACACGAACCATGGACTATTGGATTCACACACCAGCATTACATTCATCAGCAAACTCCCGTTTCATACTTTTTATAAGCCAGTGGAAGTAATACGGTTGTTTTTTTTTTGTGAAATTATAAAGAAGAATAAAAGAGAACAATACAACATTTATATTTTGCTGGGTATAAATACCGAAAATATTAAATTTATTGGTACTCTTTAATAGTTAACAACAAAATATAATTTATATGAAAGTGTATTATTAATATAGGTCATTGGAACCCCTTAATAATAAACCACAACAGTTTGCTTTAGAAAAGATGTCATAACATTAACTTCGTTTGCTTTTGATCTGAACGTCTTACTTAAGAAGGTCAGATATTTGGTTCTCAGGCACTCCTGATGGCAAGTGTAGATTTAGGAACAAGTCATATGAATACTTACAGTTTAGAGATGTATCAAAATCTGGCAGAACTAAAAATGATCCACGAATTAACTGATTATTGATATAACAAAATTAGTAGCTTCAATACTATTAATTCAATTAATTGTTAATAGGCGATTAAAATCAGCACTATAAAATAATTATGAACTTAATAGAAAATAAGCATTATAGAGTTGTTTTTGTTTCGATTTGTTTTTTGTTCAGTTTCCTTTGTCGTTCTTACTTGTTGCCTTAAAGTCATAGTGGATAATGCCAGTTGTAATAGCTCCCAAATGTGTTGGAGATATCCTCTCTGTCAGACAAAATACAAACGCTGGTGTTAAACGAGCCAGCTAACACGGAAAATCAATCATTTAATTAATTAAAGGCATGGAGTTGACTGCTTACTTCCACAACGTCTCAACTCCTACTACCCTTCATTGTTTGCAGCCAACTGTTGGAAGATAGTTACCCTTAAAAGTGGTTAAAATTCTAAAAGTAGAAAAAAAATCACCCTAAAATTTATACTGTATGAAATTCCCAACACATGCGAAAGCCATCATCACAAGCATTATCCACTGACTTTAAGGTAACTAACAACTAGGAATGGCAACGGAACTGAACAATATACTTTTCAATGTTTATTACACGAACTTGCTTGCTTTCTGGATGAACTGTTTCATTCATTCTCGAGTTAACAGCATCATAAAAATTGACAAATTATATCAAAGGAAACATTATGAAAACGAATCAGGAATGAATAGACATAATTATTACAATGGCTATAAACGAGGTTTTCATAACATTATTTGTACATCCAAAATATTAGAAGGTGCTGTTTGGGTTGTTCATCAAGAGAGTTTTAAACATATTCTGACGCTTTAGTATTTCTTTCACCATTGACGACTGATTAACAAGAAAATAAGTATTTGCACACCACAAACTTCCCACTGAATGAATAAACAGAGTATAAAATAGAAAAGTTTGATTTACACTTACAAACACATTTATTAATAAATTTTCACCAATATTAACTTGTTTGTGAACTAAAAACTACAAATAACTTTAAGAAATACTTAAAGCCCTAAATCAACCCTTAAAACTAAGACCTACGATTATTATAATGCATTGTATCATCAGCTGGGCTTAGCTATTAGTGATATCATTGGCCATAAACCCAACATACCTATTGTTTTAATTACGATTCCGAATATGTTAACACAATGAGTTTTGCCACAGATGAAAGTTATGACGCCATGGGTGGTTATAAACTATACAATTGGTTTATCGTAAACTACCAACCATTGAAAGCTTAAACCAGGCTCTGATTAACTTATCCAGGGGAACTATATATAAACCTTTCCGGAGAAAGTCATGCATACAACCAGAGATTAATACACAATGTTAAAGTCAAAGAACACAAAAAATTGCAGAAAATTTCTCTTTTGTTCACGGAAGTGGGAACACCCTCACAACAAAACATTTAGAACAATTAAAAGCTTTGAAATCATTCACCAAGCTAATTTCAACTACAAAGTGCAGTCTTTGATTACAGAAGAGAACTCATAGACCCAAAATGTTATTGCAGTGAAACTAAACATCTGTTGGCGTCGTAAAAAGAAAATATATTAGAATACGAAGATGAGAATGACTTGTAATTTCCAGCTTTATCGTGAAATTAATTACTCTTTTTTAAGATAAAGAACGTAGTAGAGACTGGAAGAACACACAGTCACGTGCGTATTTCGTCTGCTTACAGTTCTACGGAAAGCTGATATCCACGTATAGTGAAGGGGAAGCATAATGTATTTCAACATGTGTGGTCTAAAATTAAGCTTCGGAGATTACTATTACGGTATTGTTTCAGGCAATAATACATAATCATGGCCAATCACATTGGGTATGACCAACTATGGAGTAAATAATTTCAAAAACAGCACTAGCCCTGAACATCTTTCATTTTGATAAAGTATAATTACCCTCTCAAAACAGCACTAGCCCTGAACATCTTTCATTCTGATAAAGTATAATTACCCTCCGCAGAACACTTACTTGTCGATTCGTGTATATTATGTCTCATTTCACATTTCATAAATATTGATTACTAAAAACCCGTAGTAGGCCATTAAAGAATGATACAGTTTAAACTATCATCAGTTTTATTGTGATGTCATATCCTACACTTATTATTAATGACTAGTCTACGAAAATCTTTGGGTACTACGGTTCTGTAATACAAGCTTCAAAAATATTCGAGCGTTGAGTAAGTTAGTAGTTGAATTCAAAGAAATAACAATGCTGTTAATAGTTTGGGAATGGCTTGAATTGGTAGCAAAGAAAACTTTATTGCAAAGTTAATATACTAACAAATCTATATTGTTTCGACAAAATTCTGTCATCATGTGTTGTTAACTGACGATAAAACCTTGACGAAACGTTGCTTTATTACTGTGATGCACTTACGAAAACTCTTTTCGTTCCTCATTCAAGCCGTCCCTAAACTCCATTTGTTTCAAATTGGTTCCTATCACACATACACACACGCACACAAAAAACAACAACATTGTTTTTATATGCAACACTTGTTTGTTAAATTCCTCACAAAACTACTCGAGACCTATCTATTACGCTTACCGTCTCTAATTCTGAAGTGATAGACTATAGGGATAGTAGTTAGTCAACACCACCAATTCCTGGATTAGTCTAATCGAATAGGGAAATTTCGCCCCCATTCTTATAATGCCAGACCCGGCATGACGAGGTAGTTAAGGTGCTCGATTCGTAGTCTGAAGGTCGCGGGTTCGGAACCCGGTCACATCAAACACGCTCGCCCTTTCAGCCGTAGCGGCATCATAATGTGACGGTCAATCCAACTATTAGTTGGTAAAAGAGTAACCCCAGAGTTGGTGATGGGTGGCGATGGATAACTACCTTCCCTCTAGTCTTACACTGCTAAGTTAGGGACGGCTACCGCAGATAGGCCTTGTGTAGCTTTGCGTGAAATTAAAAAGCAAACAAAACAAACAAACAAACAAACTTATAATGCCCCCACTGCTCTAGAATGCAAAGCGCGATTTATATATTGTGGTAATAGGACGCGGACCATGTACGCTCGGATCTACATTACAAGTGATCAAAATACTATATTACTCAATAGCCAGAGAAGTTGAACATCCTGTCACAGAAGATATGCTGAATGACAACAGTGTGTATATAGTGATGGTAAAAACTAATGTATCACCCTTTTCCTTCACACCTTTCTTGGTTCCTGTACCATTTTACGAGATTGTACATCGTAGAAGTGTCAGAATTAGAGTAAAACAGTTATGGGCATTGGGTGGTGTAAGTTGAATTATATTTCAATCATCCAAATAGAGATATGTGTATCTTTATTAAAAATCCAACGGTGATAAAAATGTTGCAGGAAACGATCAACAAATACTTGGCAAATACGAAAATATTCTCGGAGTAAGTAAACCCTAGGTTTAAATATAACGACATAAATGTAACTGACAAAAGAAAAAAAGTGGTCTAAGGCCTGTTCTTGTTTTGATATTTGATTTTGTCTCGTCTAACCTTGGTAGCTGCTTGACATTGCTGTTGTACAGAGTGCACAATGGACTGAATGTAGGTAAGTTCATGACGCCAAAAGTGGATTAGAGCTTCCTGCAGTTCTAAGGTGTCTCTTGGTTTCTTCTCTTGAATTTTGTTATCCATTACTTTCCAGCAACATTTTATAGGTTTGAATTCTGGGCTGTTGCCTGACAGCGTTGTTTCATGATCCTCCTTCTTCGAACGTAGTCTTTCACTTGAAGCAGTAAAAACTAAGATGTTTTTTTCAATACACACCGCAGCAAAGTGAAATTTCCTCTTAATTTCTTGTCTGCTGCATAGAGTGCATGAATAGTGCCAACCTTATTAGCTCCTTGATATGGAGCAGATCATTCTACAATGTGCACTGGTCAGCTCCATCAAAATGATCCTGAATTATTGGTGTTAACCACAATTAGAGGATCTTGATGTACTTATTGATACTGACAGTGCCTTTTCAAAAATGTAGGCACACCACTCTCTGGCAAGGGATGTATTACCACATTACCTGACCACGCAGATCCTTTACAATTGCACTGAAATACGTTGGATGAAACTCTTCTCCACAAGAACGTTGTATAAAGCGTTTTTCCATCAGGCCTGAACAAGTTGAACTTTGATTAATATGAAAAGACTACTTTGCTTCGCATTGCTTCAGTGCGGTAAGCACGCTCTTTGACCAAGTTTAGCCTCATCTTGTGGGTGAGGAAAGGTTTACTTATTGACACCTTGCTGAGAGACCGGTTGAACATAGGATTGCAGAAAGTTGCGCAAGATTACAGTTGTTCATGACGTTCCCTGTCATGCTCTTTCGAACACGATGGTCAACTGCTGGAGAAGCTTTCTTTTCCTTTCGGCGATCCACACACCCAGTCTCTCTACATCTCTGCACCCAGCGGCTCACAACAGACTGATTAAATTAAATTCTTCTAACAATCTGCCTTGTTGAAAATGCCTGTTTACTCAAAGAAACAATAACTTTGTGTGTGTGTGTGTGTGTGTGTGTGTGTGTGTGTACTTAATCGCAATCTCCAGTTAGTGTAGTATCGCACAAGCACGCGTTGTACCAGATAGAATTCCAAACTGACTCTCAGTAAGAACCTATATTTATAGCCTCAAAACGGCTGACGCAATATCCAGATAACCTATGCAGCTGCTGATGTAATAATTAAACAGTAATGAATCACCTATAAAATAAAACAATTACACCTACACATATTAAAGCCTCAAAACAGAAACGGAAAATCCGAAAACAAAGCATGAAAAAGTTGAGTGATGTAATAAACATTTCCACCACTATATATTTAATACCTTCCTTTGGGTTATCGAGTTTAGACAGAATACTACTCACTTACAAACACATTTGTGGTTAAAGTAATACAATTATAAGGTATGAGATAGAAATTACTTCTGAAATACTTCAGGGATCAGTTTTTAGGGCCTTTGTTATTTTTATTTTATTTAAATGATGTTTTGTAAAATTAAAACTAATGAGAAAATACCTAGTTTTGCGTAGTTGTTTGTTGCTAAATTTAAAACTACACTATTGGCTCTTTGCGCTTTGACCACCGCGAGTATTGGAACCAGATTTTTAGTTATCAACACTCAAGCTTAGCGCTGAGCCACCAAAAGGCAAACTAGTTTCGCAGATGATCAGTCTAAATGTACAATGAAAATTATAATAACGACGTTTCAAAAATAGTTATTCAAAACGTACAAAGAAGTGGCGTAATGAAGATTTATGTTTAAATGTTAAAATCAGTTTAATAAGCAAATGAAAATAATTTATTAAAACAACTGTGAACGTTAGTTCTATCTTACAAAAATCATGATATGTGAGATACCTCAGAACAATAATAGATCATCTATCTAATTGAAAAAAACTTTGTTTTTTTGTAATTGTTCACAAAGCTATACTGTAAGCTATGTTTTTCTTGCTATTGGTATCGAAACCCGGATTTTGGCGTTGGGAATCCGCAGACATACCGCTGTGTTTCTGGGATGAGGCATTAGAGAGAACGATAAAAGTAATAGAAAAAAAGTTAAAATTTTCAGTAAGATTTCACTATCTATTATGACTGTTTTGATTCTATTCTACAGTATGGTATTACCTGCTGGGAAGGTACTTAATGAATTTAAGTTATCATAAATTGTGACAACACATATACAAAATTTTTTTTTTTTTTAATATATCACCATTCCAGATGTTATAATATTTATAAAACGTTAAATAGATTTAGCAAAGTTCAATGACATGGAAAAAATATACAATCTAAATATGATGAAAAAAACAAAGAATTCGAGAACTTACACTTTCCAAACATAAAAACTAAAACAGAAATACTTATATAATGTTATTTATATCAAAATAAAATTTATTATTAATACTAATTTTTATTACTATTACTAATTACCATTTATTATATTGGCTTTCAATACATTGATAGCTAATACCGATGAATCTGAAAATTTATTTCTAGTATATATATGAATTTGAAATAAATCATTATGAATAATTAAACTTTAAAATCTAACCATTGTTTACACGGTAAATTTTGTTAATGTGAACTTAAGAGCTGGTATGATTTCATTATTTAGATTTATTTCTCAAGACATTTACAAATCTTCCGTTACTTACACCCAAAGCTAACAGACTAGTTAAATACCCAGCAATACAAAGCTATCAAGTAAGTGCGCTGTATTTAACTTGATAACAGAGTTCAGTACATTGAAACATTAGATGACACCAAAATTTAAAATAATAATTCCAAATACATTGCACACACATATAAGACCCCATACGAATATAGTGCCTGAGTTTATTGTTCTATATATATAAAAATGTGTTTCTCAGCAACAACATTTGCTGCTTCCTGAAGATATATTATAAGCAATGTGTCTGAGAAATTACGAGGAATATCAGTAATACACTCTGGTACAATAGCTCATATATCAAACATGTAGACGCTCAACAGAGGTCGCTGTACTCCCCCATATTTTACCAGCCGATTAGTTATTTTGTTACATTGTTACAGAAGATAAAAGCCAATGATTAATTACATCTGAAATATAATCACTTCTATTACTTATTAACCGTACTAACCAAATTTAAATTCAACAATCAGCAGTCTTATAACAGGCCTTGTTGTTTAAATTTAGAAACATTTCAAAAACGTTTACCTAATTCGCAAAAGCCTATTTACTACGTAACACGGTCTTCCGGACATATTTCGTATTAGTTTGTTTTTTGAATTTCGCGAAAAGCTGCTACTCGATGTTTATCTGCGCTAGCCCTCCCTATTTTAGCAGTGTAAGACCAGAGAAGAGACAGGTAATCATCACCACCCACCGCCAACTCTTGGGCTACTCTTTTCCCAATGAATAATCGGATTGATCGAGATTTTATAACGCCTCCACGACTGAAAGGGCGAGCATGTTTGGGAATTCGAACCCGCGACTCTCAGATTACGATTCGAGCGTCTTAACCACCAAGCTATGCCGGGCAAAATTCTGGAAGAACGTCGAAGTCAATTGTAGATGACATAGTTTGACAGAGTTTCCACCGACCTCTATTGTCGCCTTTAAAGACACCATTTACACAGACGCCAAAGGAAGCGTATCTACTGGAACTACATTGTAAAACTTAATTTTAAAAAAGCACGAGAAAGCTCCAGACACCAGAATCAGAGCAATCTTTCTTAGATTCTCTGAAAGACTGTGAGCCATCGTTCAATGTAAATTGGCCCGGCATATGCAGATTGTAAGTGTGTTCGACTCGCAATTTGAGAATCGCAGATTCGAATCACCATTGCACCAAACATGCTGGCCCTTTCAGACGTTATAACGTGACGGTTAATCTTACTATTCATTGGTGTAAGCGTAGCCCAAGAGTGGCTTCCTTACCTCTAGTTTTGCACTGCTAATTTATGGAAGGCAAGCGCAGGTAGCTCTCGAGTAACTTTGCGCAAACTTCAAAACAAACAAACAACCAATTTAAATTATTGTGTTTTTTTTTTATCTTGCTCGTCGTATCAAGAGATGTGCATACCTTCATTATGATGGCTATTTGGGACAAAGGGTTCTCTTTCGTAACCACAATCTTCGCTTTGCTGATGAGTGTGTTGCTAAGGGTTGCGGTCTCAGTTTTTTTGCTTTCCTAACCTCTGTACTCTGCGATATTTCCTCTTTCATGTTGAGTCATTTGGCCCTAAATCGTTAACAGCCTTGTTATTGTTATAAGCATATTTGACTTTAATAAAGCTTTTTTATATTCCTCCAGCAATAAGCCTACACTAATGTCACTTCGTGTCGAATGGTCGAAAACCTGCAATGTAACAATTACATAGGCACAAAACTAAACATGTCACCTATAGCGCCATGACTCGCACCTACAGCGATGCGCGTCACTGTATTAGCATGTGTAATAGCTCTTGCAATATGCGATTAAATATCTGATTTATTAAGATACATTAGGTTAGAATACTTGAAAGAAATATGAATAGCGAAACGAAATAAATAGTTAGCAAAGCACACAATAGTCATGAGTGCGTTATGTATGACAGTAATTTTTTTCCTTTTACAAATCTAGTTGAAAACAGATATTTAAACCCCAATCACGTTTTTTTTCAAGAGTCATTTAAAATTAGCTATACCCACGATTACTGTGTAATCTTAGTGGAAAGCTACAACTTTTTTATAAGTCATTTCGTTTCTACTGTTGAAAGATGATTTCCGCTATATATCTTTTTTTTACAACTATTCATACTAAGCCTCAGCCTCTGGTGAATAAAAAAGAGAGAGAGCTTGCGTCATTCTCAGATTCTCACAAGGTTATAAGGAGTGTTGCTGTTGTTACCATGGGAACAAGCCTGCCATTACGGTCACTTTGTACAAGCTCCTTCGTGAGGCCATACATGCGCACGTTTTTACGGCTTACTTTTCTTTAAACTAACGTTATTTCCGGACTTCCAAGGAAATAAAGAAAGGAAAAGCATTTCAAAGCTTTCAAATGTTTAAACACATACTCAAACTTTCCATTGCATTAAAGAAATGTAATGTGTAATATATATACACAGAGAGAGAGAAAATACTCTTTTCTGAAACTTTCAAATAATGGAGTTCAGTTTGCTCTATGCTCCAAACAAATGTCTCTTTTAAAAATGTTTATTAAACAACTGTGATAATATTCAGTTCACGGAATTCTTACATGCTCCACAGCTGCACCAATTTTTTTTTTTCTCACAATCGCAGAAGAGGAAACGCCTTCTTTCAATATGTCTAAAATTTAAAGTAAAAACAACCATAAAATATATAAAAGAACGAAGAAATGAAATTCTTCATACTGTGGGTCAATCGTTCCCAAAGTCATTCAGTCTGAGGTTTCCATGATGTGAGTAGTAAAGTTTGAGGCCCCCAATCTATAACTTTAAAACGGTGATTGAAAGACAGCGTCATAGTAAAAACAATAACAACTCCTTTCGACATACTGTATCATTTAATTAGTTCAAAATAATTCTTATCGCCTTATTCTTTATTTATAATTAAAATAAATTCAGCGTCTTTATTTTCAGCTTACTTTTTGCAGGCCCCCCAAAAAAGCTTCACGGGCCCCGGAGAGACCGCGAATCCCACTTTGAAAAATACTGCTATAAGTAATTTACTTACTGAATTGCATTTAACAACGATGATTTAGAAACCCGTAGCTCAAAACACTAGGATAACATTTGATCTATATGTACAATAGTGCACAATATCTTATTTCAAGAGTAATCAGCAACCTTCAATTCTACAGACAGGGATGGATATAGCAGAAACTAATTAAAACAAATGCACTAGAGCGACACACTCTAATAGCTTTATACCAGAAACTTTTCCTGTTTAAACACCAAAATATACCACACAAGAATGTTTACTTTGCGACCCTCAACTATCTCGTCTTCCACTTCACTCTGAAAGGAAGACATTCTTCATACCTAACTTCCGGCAGACCCTGTGCACAGATGTAATGTTTTAAGTAAATATGTCTTCCTTGTATCACTGGTACTACAGAGCAATACGTCAAGGAAAAACTAAAATATATTTTTTGTGTGTGCGTGTGTGTTATCGTTTCTATTATTTTTTTATCATTATGAAATACAATATGCTGAAACACACAGACGTGCCCCTCAGTGGCACAGAGGCATGTCTGCGTGCTGCACGAAACCGGATTTCGGTATCCGTGGTAGGTAGAACATAGATAGCCCTTTGTGCTTAAATACAAATAAACGCATAGAGGTTTGTCACTGGCTATCACTAATCTACATCATTCATAGATCGCTATATATATATATAACCTGTTTTCAATGGAAGGTGATGATGAGCAAATCAGGCGACATGAGAACGAGACCAATACATTAAAAGCCGCATTGGTAAAATTCGATATGCAAATTAGAACCTTTCCAAAGTTTTCTACGTTTTATCGTTAATGGTACATTAATAAATATTACATCTTACAGAAATATAAGGTTGGAAAACTGAATGTTAGACCTGATTCAAAATAAAGAGGGTCTCAAATACAATTTTTTTTTTTTTTATAGAATGCGCATAAAAGTGCGCGTACAAACATACTGAAGTGATTCCACAAAAACAACATATAGGAGATGATTATGGTATTTATCAAGAAAGATATCAATATTCTAGTACAACGGTTGGTTTACGGTGAATGTTCGGCCATTCCACAGTGTAATATCTTAACAGAAATTTCTTTTATAGCTGAAGAAATAATTTACAGCTTTATTTATAGGAATGATATTTGTCTAGCGAAATTACTAACGACGTACAGTCAAAGAACAGAATATTCTGAAGGAAATCTTTACTGTTACCTACGGAAGAAGAAATCTTCGCAACGTATAGTGCATTCAGATCAGTAGCAGGCTCCAAACAAACCCCGAAACTGCAAAGTGAAAGCTTTGCTTACGAAACAAAACCTTCCGACTCATATACACACACACACAAATCCTGAGTAGTGAGAGTAGACATATTTCCTGGTAGTGTTGCGTAATGATCAAATTTTAAGGAAAACTCAGAGGCTAGAATTTCACAACCTTCCAACCACAACTCCAAACGAACAATTATTTTGATAAGAAAAATTAACAAAAAGCTGAAATTATAGCAATCATTATTAACCGAATATTAAAAACGTTCCCAGATCCTGCTACAATGAACTCTATGCACTTAGTCTGTTTAAACTGTGAAAAATTTAAAATGTGTAGTCTACAAGTGATCTCGCTACACTTTAAATAAAGTTGTCCCCACAAAAACTGGAGATCAAGCAACAACCATGAACATTAGGCAGAACACGACAGGCAACGAACTCAGTTGTTGCGCGGGTAGCTAGAGATTTTCAAGATGCGACAAACTTAACTCTCAGTAAACTTCCGCTGGATGATATTCTTGTCATCTTCCTATCTTAGCTTAATGCAAGAAGAACTAAAAGAGCTAAAAACTGCATTTCTTATTTGGTTGTTCCTCATCTGTGGGAACATTGTTTTAAAATATGAGCTACAATGTTTCGTATTATAGAAAATGTTTTAGAATGTCAATATACATTTTTTTATGTACCTAAAATTTATTTGACCTTTACATCTTCTTATACTCTATTGTAAAGATAATATAAACCTTACCTAACTTTAGCAGAATTACTTTGTGGCATTTTACTTTTTTTAGTAAAAATCATTTTATCAATAGAAACAAAGACACAATCTATTATAATAATGTTCAACTTTTGGTTGTCCTGAAAATGCACGCGCACGCGCTTTTAGTGGATTTAAGGATAATTCAACAGACATTTTGTAAAACAACACGTTAAAAGCTTCTCAAAATTTTCAAAACGGTCTAACGTTACGTTGTAGAACAACATTGTGTGTTAATTTACCGATGGTAGCTGTAATTAAACTAAAGCTAAAATGTACTCTATCGAATATAGATCGTACTTGATAAAGTCTTAACTAATGTTAGGCCTAAGACAAGTAGACTTGTAGATCTCGGCGTCTGTGGTTAGAATTTGTTCGTATAATTCTATAAATCTGGCATTTAAAAACTAAAGCTTCAATAAAGATGCTAATTTGAAAGAGAGACCGGCATGGCCAGGTGGTTAGGGCGCTTGACTCGTAATTTGAAAGCCACGGGTTCGATTTGTTTGTTTAGTTTTTGATTTGAGCGCAAAACTACACGAGGGCTATTTGCGCTAACCGTCCCTAATTTAGTAGTGTAAGACTAGGGGGAAGGCAACTAGTCATAACCACCCAATGCCAATTCTTGGGCTACTCTTTCACCAACGAATAGTGGGATTGAGCGTCACATTATAACGCCCCCACGGCTGAAAGGGCAAGGAAAAAACAGAAAAGAGTTTACTTCCTGTACATGTCTAGGTGTTGCTGACACCAGTACAGAAACTCTAATATTAATAACATGCTGAAGCAAGAAGGTTCCTAGTACTTATACTGAAGTGATTATTATTCACACATGTGAGATGAAAACGATCACATCTGGTACTAGTAATGTCGAAATTAACTATCATACTTCACTACAGCTCTGGCCTAATGCCTATTTTGATAGGATCAAGTTTCAAAGAAAAATACAAACGTGTGCCGATGACTTGCTATGTTCGCCTTTTTCAATAAGATAATAAAAAATGCTCATAGCATCGTTATTTTTTATTTTCTGCTTCATGAATTGCCAACAAAAAATAACAAGCGAAACAGATCACATAAATCAGATTCTTAAGGTTACATTCTACCAATTCGCCACTGTCTTTAAAAATTCAACAACTATCGTTGTCATGACTACAAGTATAAGTGAAAAAATACAGCACACCTCAGAAAAACGACAGTGACATTACCAGTTGAATCACGGATTTTGGCCACTTGCCAACTTCGCCCATTCCAAACTGTTGCGTATCTTTCAGTTATCATATACAATTGTGTCGTGGAAGTGTGATAAATAACATTTCGACTTTCTTACAATATAGATGTGACAAACGTTATGGAAACGCGTCTACTAATCTCTTTTTACATAACATTAGCTATACTACATTACAACAGAACGGTTAGTATGGGTATTAACACTTTTATTGAAGTCATCAAGAATTACATTGATTCTTGAATATTACGCATTTAAGTTTGAAATAAGAAATTACTCAAAAAGTAATTATAATTCTTTAAAAATCAAAATATACTCACCAAATAAGCATACTTAAAAACTAGAAATATTCGATACCAATAGTGTTCGTATTAATAATTAAAAAGGAAAACATGTTATACAGGAACAATTAATAACATACAAAAAATACCGTCGAGGGTCCAAAACAATAGTTGTGGTAATTAGATGAATCTAAAACTGAACTAATGTAACTGACAGCACGTTGAAAAAGGAACCATTGTCGTGACGAGTCTGCTCATGTCCTGGGAACAGGAAGAAAAATATATTCACATTTTATCTTTATGTTCTCTAGGAAATTGGCTACTACATGGTAGCAACATTGAATTTGTTGATTAGTTTCGCTGATTACAGTAGGTGCATTTTTTCCTAAATTAGATAGTCCGTTATTTTTGCATTTCTTCATAACCTTATACACACACACACACATGTACTACATCAACATTTAATAAATTATACAACAAAGTTCAAAATTAATTCACCGTGTTTCAATGAAAGTCGTCTATTTTTCAAAGTTTTAAGTTTCTGCTCATCGGCAGGTTGACAAAGTATGACAGAAAATAGAGTAGGTAAAAGTACATGTTCAATGATACGTATAGAATACATAAAACAATAACATGGCATACAACGAAAACTGGGATGTGGAATTCACACAGCCCAAAGTATTGGATAAAACGCTTTTTATCATTATACTTTGGCTATTTGGCAAATTTGTTCTATTGATTTCGAAGGAGCCATCAAATTTCTGATAATTCTTGAAATGTGAAAATCCAGCTCAAACATTTAAAAATTACGTACCTCCGAAACATACGTACAAACACGAAGTAACAAAAAAGTTAAGATGTGGTTACATGACGTATTAAACTGTCTGTCTACAGCGAGATCCCAGTAAAGATCGACTGCAGGATTTCATTTTAGGTCTTAGCAATATTAACATAAACCACGGTATCTCTATCAATTCGTGCGTGCGGTTTTAAACATGCTTCTAATGACTAATTGTAAGAAACCATAAATTACTTGAAGATTATATATGTACGGAAGAGCTTACACGCAAGACACAGTATACGTTCCCAAAAAACTGAGCTATCGGTACAATTTTATTGATTGCGTTCACTGGTGAATAAAAGCAAAATCCTCAGTTATTTTCTAATTTGCGTCAGTTTTGTGTGAATAAAGAGTACAAGTGGATTTTTCTATCACTTTGTCCTTTGGACCCGAAGCCTTTTGTTTTAATTCCACATTCATATGAGAAGTATTGTTGTTTAAGCAGCAAAGAGAAAGCGAAGTGTAGCTTAAATAAAATACGCGAGTAATAAGCTGTAAATCATGACTTCTCAGACGTTGTTACTGGTTGTAACCATTTTTCTTTTTGCTTCTCTTCATATTTGTGGCCACATTTGTACCTGAATTACATCATATTAATAACGCCAGATAGCAAAATATTAAGCATTTATCAAATAAGAAACTTGACTGAAGTGTTAATGGTATATATGGATGTATCTTATGGAACGATCACAGCTGTTTCCCGTATTCATGAACCGACGTCTGTGAAAACAAAGTTTTAGTGGATGTCTTCAGCCGCTATGAAACTCTTGATTCTCACACATACAAATAAGATGAAACAAAGGACTCAAGTAGGTGTGCAATACTGCAGTCACTTGTGTAAAGCCTTTTAGTTATAACTTGTTTATCACACATAAGATTTATGAGCATCTACGACAATTTATAAAGATTCTTTTTATACATTTATGACTACCTGGAGTATTCAACTCCCCTTGGAGAACAAGTAATTAACGGACTGTTTGTTTAGGATATAGTGTGTGTAATATTAATCTATTAACCTTTTGATAAAGTTTTAATGTGGCACATACGTGTGTGTGTCGTTTGTAATTCATATTCAGCGTTCGAGTTGTTGACAGACCCACCCAGAGGGTGGTGATACCAGTGGAAAATTACCGGTGTCCGGAAAAGAAGGGGCCAAAAAAAAAAGGTAATAAAGTAATTTATTAAATAACAGAGAGACAACACAAGTAATAATTTCTATAAAGATTATCATTCGTTGCCGACAGCAAAATATGCACTACCACAAGCGAAATCAGCCAGAAGAAAAAGTTGCAGTGTGTGAGAAAATTTTAGGACTAACGTACTACGCATTACAATATCCTGTAGTTTAATTCACTCCATATATCACCTTAAAACGCACCTAAAAACACATAAGAGTAACAAGAAACAAGTAAATAACATCCAATAACTATTATAATTTAACTGGCTTTCTGGCCCGACATGGCCAAGCGTGTTAAGGCGTTCAACTCGTAATCCAAGGGTCGCGGTTTCGAATCCAGGTCGCGCTAAACATGCTCGCTCTCCCACTCGTTGGGAGTGACATTTCACTTCGTCATTGATAGCTCCATAGACGAAGAAGATTTAAACCTGGGAAACAAGTCTATAGTAATGAGGTTCATTTTAATTTTGAATGTAAGTCTATAAAAGATGATAAAATGTGCTTTACACTCGAACCAAACTGAGAGGATTCAAACATGTTTCTATCATAACGCAGGCCAGCAAGCTTACCGACACTTGGACAATAGAAACTGGTTGAGCTACACGTAAAATGGACTTCTTCGTCATTGGTAACTTTCCGAGATCCGAGATCAAATAGCTAAAATAGTATGGTTTATTATATGTGATAAAACATGCATTGTTTGTTTTGAATTTCTCGCAAAGTTACACGAGGGCTATATACGATAGCCGTCCCTAATTTAGCAGTGTAAAACTAGAGAGAGGGCCGCTATTCATCACCATCTACTGCCAACTCTTGGACTACTCTTTTGCCAACGAATAGTGTAATTGACCGCAATATTATAATGATGACACTACTAATAGGTCGAGCATGTTTGTTGTAACGGAGATTCGAACCCGCAACCCTCAGACTGCTAGTCAAGCACCCTAACCACCTGCTCATGCTGGCCCAATATGCATAGTAAGAAATACACGCACACACACATGTTACTACTGTTCAGTTGCAAAGTTTTTATGGGTAGTGTTTCTACATATATATTAATCTTGAACTTATTTTCCTGTTTAAATATATCTCGATGACTTAAAAATGTCAAGCTTAAAATTCCTTTCCAATTGAGGAATGTCTCAACAATATACGAATAAACTTGGAGAAAAAACAAGTGGAAATTCAAACAGCTGAAATAATATACTGAAAGTAGTGGGAGAAAAACTCCTTTTGTTGTCGGTTTCGAAAATAAAAGTGAAGATCAGCCCACAGCTTTTCATTCAGGGTCTGACGTTAGTAATACAAAGGAAGCAAATGCTGCTGCTTCAAATAAATTGACTAAGCTTGATGAAATGTCAAATTATACCAGTACGAATGTCAATGACAGTCTCTCAGTACATCCTGCTACAGAAATGCAAAGTGACTATCATTACTTTAAAAAATGTTCCTGGAAACTACAACAGCTCATGGCTTTGATATAGGTATGTTAACAGATGACTATGTATTAGTTGAAAACCTAGACCTAGTTGTTAAAACACCGTAAAAATCTTCCGTTCCCAATTATTTTCTAAATTGTATGCTACAAAATGGAATACAATAGTTGTGACTGGCTAGTTTGGAGTAATATCAGGCAAGCTTTGTACTGTGTTCAATGTCAAATTCTTGCCAAGACTTTATTTCCATCACGTTCTACAGTTACAACTGTAACAGGTTTGCCACTAACAACAAACTGGAAGAAATATTATGACAGGCTCCCAGAGAAGAGAAAAGTGTTCATCATAAGAGATGTTATACTGAATGGTATGAGCTTGAGAGATTTTATGGAGCAAACTCCTGTGTTTGCTTCAGTTTGAGAAGACTATTATTTCAAGATCAGCCAAATAAAAAGATACCCTAAAGATGATTATAGATATTGTCCTTTTCTTGTGAGAAGAAAGATTTAGCCTTTTGTAGATCATCACAAATGACTGATGCACCTGATAATTTTTAAGAATAACTGAGCTGTTCGAGCATTATGACCTGGGTATAAGAGAGCATGCAAAGACAATTGCAGAATATCAGCAAAGAGGTTACTGTTTTCAAGCTCACTACTTGTCAGGAGAGTTCCAGAGAGAATCATAGTAACATGTGCTGAGCGTGTACTACGATTTAGTGATTGCAATAAGAAGTATGGTGCTGATATTTATAATCTAATATTTGAATGCTTAGCTGATCATGAAATACTAATAATAGATTGCAGAGCCCAAGGATATGGGAGTGAGTCCAACGTGTCTGGCGAGTATAATGGTGCTCAAGCTCTTTTACAATAAGTTAATATCCTAGCTCAATTCTCACCATTTTCTTGTCGTAATCTCAATCTTTGTTGAGCACAAGCAGCAGAAAGTTGCACAGAGGCTCAGACATTCTTTGGAATAAATCAAAAGTTTTACAGTCTATTTAATTGTAGCCCACAGTGATGAAGATTCTTGTAAAGAATATTGGCTGTTTTCTTCTTGGACTTTTAGGAGCACAGTGAGTGTAAAGAGTGGATAGTGTCAGACTTTTTGTAACTCATCTTCCTGGGATTCTGGATGCATTCTCAGAAATTCTTCAACTAGATTATACATCTCAAACAAAAACTGAAATCAAATATATATATATAACTATGTCCAGTCATTTTCATGCATCTTGATGACTAGAATCTGGTTATGGTTAAAGGTACTTGTGATTAGTACAATCAGCACAATTAAATGTTGCAGTCCCACAAAGCTACCATTGATATTGAAGTGAGCAACATTAACAATCTGTTGACTAATTTAAAAACACTGCATGAGCATTGGAGTTCAATTTGTAATGAGGCTAAGTTGGCTGCAAATACTATGAATCTTTTTACACAACTGCCTGCAAAGTGGTAGATAGGTAGGTATTTTATGTTTATTGGCACAAAGCTATTAGGCCATCTGTGCCAAACAAGATGTAGTATACTATAATGGTATAAAGGTAAAAATACGTAAAATTAAGAGTGAAGCATTAAGTTCAAACTTGCTGTTACTGAAGTTGACCTTTCCAGTTCTTGGTTCAGGTCAAAACAAAAATTAAAATGTGTAAAAGAAATCATGCTAAAACAGTATATAGTCCAATAAAAACCTTAAATTAAGTTAAAAAGACCAATGGCTTTTAAAAATATAAAAACATGAGTGAGACGGCCAGTATCACCTATGACACTGGATAAATAGGGCAAACCTACCTTAAAAATATGTGTAAAATGACGTCATCATTCTTGGTTGCAACGATGGGATGATAATAAAATATGTACGATTGTGACCTGAGTGCCACACAGACCACACATTGGTGCATCAGTACCAGATAAAAGTAACTGGTGAGTTAAAAAACTGTGACCAATGCATAGCCTAGCCAAAACAACTTCCTCCCTTCGATCTTTACCGAAAACAAGATGTCCAAAGAGTTAAAGAAGGTTTGATTTGAAGAAGCTTATTATTTCGTTGCTCACTCCTGGTCGACTGCCAACTGGTGTACAGTGGGGTTTGATAACTGGATCTTAGTCCATGTATGGAACAGGTACGGTAGTGATAAAGCCAGAGCAGATGGACTTTACTGCTCTGTCAGCTAGCTCATTCCCACAAAAACCAACATGACCTGGTATCCAAAAAATCTGGACAGAGATAGAAGAAAGAGAGAAATGGGCCAGTTTGTTTTGGATATTGATAAGAATAGGATGGTAATTAGCATGGGATGATGTCAGGGCCAACAGATAGCTGAGTGAATTAGTATAGATCGTACAATTCGTATATTGCATAGTTTCAACATGATTCAGGGCAAGAGAAATGGCATACAATTTGGCAGTGAACACAGAAACTGTAGAGGGGATTTTGTGTGGTACAACCGAACTGTAACAAACCATGGCAGAGCCTACCACCTGATTTTGAACCACCTGTATATATGGTAATGGATGGATCGCTTGAAAGATGTTCAGCAAATAAAGAGAGATTTCCAATCAGGAGTACCAGCCTTCCTCAGATGACTCAAAGATAGGTCACAGTTGGGGATAGTAATTAGCCATGGTGGAAGAGTCCGATTTTTTGACACTACTATGCTATTCAAAGATAGATCCAATTTTTCTGATTGTGCCCGGATACGAAGGCTAAAAGGAACAATGACAGATTTTCCATTATAAAAAAGTGTGGCCCACTGAGGATAGAAAACACAGCCGCAAGTATGATGCTGTGGTTTGGAAGCATACATAAAAGACAGTTGCAAATGGTGAATATACACAGAGGGTTCATGGGACTCCACATACAAAATTTGAACCGGAAAAGTACGAAAGGCTCCACTGCAAAGCCGAAGCCCCTGATGGTGGATAGAATCCAGCATTTTCAGTGTTGAGGTTCTGGCGGAACCATAAAACCCATAGTCAAGTTTGGATCAGAAAAGGGCACGATAAATTTTAAGCATGGAATATCAATCTGCTCCCCTAGAGGTGGAAGAGAGGACACGGAGAATGTTCAGTGCTCTTATACATTTAACATGAAGTTGCTTGATATGGAAAAAAAGTTTAATTTACAGTCAAATGTAAGACCTAAGAACTTTGCCTCAGGGACGACAGGAAGTACATCATCATCAATACGAAGTTCTGGATCTGGATGAATACCCCATTGGTGGCAGAAATATACACAAACAGTTTTAGGGAGAGAAAGTTGAAAATCATTTGGTGTGGTCCACACATCTCATGTGAAAGTCATCAACAAAAAGACCATTTGCAACTGTAGGGAGTAACTGTTCACTGATGAAATTTATCTTTATAATGAAAATTGTGACACTCAGAATACAGCCCTGAGAGACTCCAAGTTCCTGTGGGTAAAACGGGAAAGTGTTGAGCCCACACGCACCTGGAATCGACGGTTCATTAAAAAATGCTTAATGAAAAGTGACAAATTGCCGCGCAATCCGTATGAATGAAAGTCTCGCAAGATTCTATATCTCTATGTTGTATCATATAAGCTTTCTCAAAATCAAAAACATAGAAACAAGATGTTGTCGCTTTAAAAAGGCTTCTCTGACTGATGTTTCAAGGCGAATTAAGTGGTCTATCGTGGATCATTGTCTTCAGAACCCACACTGACTGGGTGAGAGAAGGTTGTTTGATCCGAGGAACCAAACAAGACGAGCATTAATCATCCTCTCTAAGGTCTTACTGAGACAACTCGTCAAAGTAATTAGACGGTAATTCGAAAGAATCTTTGAATCCTTCCCAGGTTTAAGAATAGGGAGTACAATAACTTGGTGCCAAGCATCAGGAAAGACATTCCTCTGCTATATCCAGTTAAAGACAGCCAGGAAAATAGTAAGAGAGGCAGAAGAAAGATGGCGTAGCGTCTCATAATGTATATCATCAGGTCCAACTGATGTGTTGCCAGACTGATAATGCGCAAGTTTGAGTTCCACCAGTGTAAGAGGGCAATTGTAATCATAGTGATGATCAGGAAAGGAAAGAGGCAGATGTTCAACTCGTGTTTTAATAGCTGAGAAGGAAGGAGATGAGTTTGAAGAGCTAAATACATGAGAGAAACCTTCACCAAAAGTATTTGCAATGTTCTGAGCATCAGCAGCTTCATGGCCGTTCAATATTAAGATAGAGATGAGGCAGAAGTATACCATTCACTCACCTTCCAGAACCTGTCCCATATGACGTTTGAACTGGTGGTTGAAGAAATACTGGAGGTGTATTTAATCCAAGATTCCTTCTGACTTTGACGTCTAACTCGCCGAGCCTGTGCATGGGCTTGCTGAAATGCAATGCGGTTTGAAAGCGTGGGATGTTTACAAAATTTATCCCAAGCACGTTTCTCAGCTATTCGTGTTATAGAACAAGAAGTGTTCCACCAGAAGCAGGGATGCCGTGAAAAAATGTCGAGGTTTTGGGGATGCATTGAGCAGCTGCTTGGACAATACAGTTAGTTACTGCTACTACGCAATCATAAGATGGCAGGATTAAGTTCCGAGAGAACAGTGAAAGAGGGCCTGGTCCAACTTTCACTGAGGTGCACGGGTCAGGTGGCACTGACCACGACCAATCACTCTTAATATGACAGGAAAATGATCACTACCCCGTAGATTGATGTTAACCTCCCAAGAAAAGCAAATAGGAGTAGATAGAAAGATCAATAGCAGTAAATGACTGACTGGATGCATGAAAATAAGTGTGAGAGCCAGTATTGAAGAGAGACAGGTTGTGATTCAGGATAATATGCTCTACAACACGATCCATCACATTAATACTAGAACCACCCCAGAGGGGATAATGTCTATTAAGATCCCCCAAAACTAAAAAGGGGGTTGGCAGTTGCTCAATGAGGGCATCAAGGTCTGATGGATGATAACTTTTCCAGGAGTAAGGTACAGAGAGCAAACAGTGATGGTACGACCCAAGGAGATACGGATGGATGTATTCAATGACAAGGACCAGGTGGACACATGTTGATCAACCAGCAGTGCTACTCCCCATGTCCTTCTCCTACACATGACCTGTCATTTCGGTATAAGGAGTATTGTCGAATTGTGGCTGTATTAGCAGGTTTTTAAAATGCTTTCTGTAACGAAAGACATTTGGAATGATAAAAGTCAATCAAATCCTTGATGTAATTCATATTTGATTGAAACTCCCGATAGTTTCATTGGATTAGTGTGGCCATTTTTATTTATTTTGGAGAATATGCCACGGAGACCTTCTGCTTGCGACCACGCTTTTTTCTTTACTGGATGTGGGTCGGTCACTCTCTAGTGATCCTTCTTTGGATCAAGTAGGCAGGTCGGTGTTTGTAGACAAACGTTCCAGTGATTGAGGGCATGAACGAATGGTTTGTTTAATTTTTGGGGTGTCAAGAGAGGAAGACCCCATGGAAACATCTGGGCTTGAACAAGGTGAAGTTGGGCAATGTCTGAAAGATATGGTAGGGACAGAGATAAAAGAAGATACTGATTCGTTAACTCTGTTGATTTTTGGAGGGTACTATATTAAGATACGCTGTTAAAGATTCTGTAGGAAGCAAGTACAGGTCTGTCTGGACTCCTATTACAGCAGCATAAGTCTGAGATGGAATTGGGAATAATGATTTCCGAGCCTCTGGGTAAGTAATATTGTGAACTGTCTTTAGATGTTGTATTTCTTTCTCTTCTACCCATTTAAGAAAAAGGTAAAATAAGAAGAATGTGGACCATTACAGTTAATACAATGCGGTTCTAGTTGGCATTCAAAAGCATCCTGATCTTTACCAGCACAACGGGCTTAGGTTAAGGATTAAGTAACCACGGCAAGATGTTTTTGAATGGCCAAATCGTTGAAATGAAAACATCTAACAGGGTTAGGAATATAAGGCCGTACCTCACAATTCAGATATCTTGCATTGATTGTGGTAGGAGGACGTAATATTGTAAAATGTTAATATTAGAACATTTGTTAGCTCCATAATCCCGTCTTTACAAATAAAAATTCAGCACACGGTTGTAACACCTTAGCTGGTGAAACCTGCAAAAATTTCTGACTCAGGGATGGTCTTTAAATCCCTCTCAACTATAACTCCTCTGCAATAATTCAAAGTAGAATGAGAAGTAAATGGATATATCACGAATGGCCTGTAATTTCAAGAGGAGTTTGGAATGTTGTGATGAAGATGTTTCCACTAAAATCTCCCCAGACCGTAATTTTTTCCTGATTTAGGAGAGCCAGCAAGCCCTTCTAAACCCTTCTGAATAAAAAATAAAGACATCTGCCCTAAGGGATTTTCAGTTAAAGAATGTATAATTAAAAATAACGGGACAGATTCAAGTTGTGAGTTTGACCGTACAGAGTCATCAATGCGCGGTCGTTTGCCAGAAGTCGGATTTTTCTCTACGTTGTCATGCTTGTTTATTTTTTTTATGTGAGGTATATCCACTGACCCCACCCACCACAGAGCTTTACGGAGGGGACGCACTACAGTACCATATAAGGTCACTGTAGCGACACCAGGGTTTCATGAGCGCTATACTCGAAGACCAGTATCAGACAATGTCCGCTACATCCGTTGAGGGCGTCCTACGCTGGAACTCAGTTGATTCTGGTCCAAATGGACTAGCCGATTGATCTTGAAGGGGTCATTCCAAGACCGCCCGTCTACAAAAATTCAAGGCCAAAGTTGTGTGTTGAAGTTGAACCCCTCAACCACCAGGATCCTCTCCACCCCTTCACGGGTCACCACGCACGGTAAACATGCAGGTGGATGTTTAGATCCCAGAGGAAGTAAACTGAAGGTACAGAACCTTCTCTGGGAGGTCCCCTCACCACGTACAGGAATACACATCGAGGAGTCTGCAAAGTGGAAGAGAGTTTAGTGGTATTTTGGTGATGAAAACTGCATAACTGTGAGGCAAATGAACCTGTGTTGGGCAAAAAATTCAGATGTATCACATTTTATAAAATCATAGATTTTGTTATGTGGTCGGCACTCACTAGAAGATATAGAGCACCCTTAATGTTAATTAGGAGTTTTCTTTTCTTGTAGCAATATCTAAATATATCAGACAATGATCTACATTTAAAAATCACAGAGTTTCTTGCCAAATATAAATCTGATGTGTCAGAAGACTTAGTGGAAAAAATGAAACAGCTAAAAGCCATCCACAAAACTAAATTTGATAATACTGTATTAAGTCTTTCAGATCTTCCACACAAACTGCACACATTCAAACTACATCCACTTTTCTGAAACATTTCAGTAGACCTTCACATGTTCTACACAAATCCCATCACAGTTGCAGATAGGGGGAGATCTTTTAACAAGGTGAAACTGACAAAAAAACTTATGCTTCACCATTGCCCAAACCAACTGATAAATATGGGAAGCATTCAATTGAAAACCAGTAAGCCCATACTTTGGATTTCAGCAGAACCATTGACCACTTTGCCAGATGAAAGGCAAGAAAAATAAACCTTTAAAAACAAAAATCATAGAATAAACAAATGTCTCACCTTAATGATGATAAACCGACTGATGTATTAAAATAAACCTGGTTTGTATTCAGTTAGTTTTATCTTATTTTACTATTACAAAACTGAAATATTTAAATGCAATTAAGTACTGTTTTCATACTAAACAAACATGAAACTCATTGTACGAATTTTTCTTCTTTCTTTAAGCTTATCAATTTATTTAACAAAATTCTTTAATCAGTGACTTTTGTGTTCATACATTTGTCAACTGTATAGCAATATAATTAATTATTGATTCGTTAAAAAAGTGTAGCAGACTTTTATCTTGGTTGTTTGTTAAAATGTTATTAATAGTA
Source organism: Tachypleus tridentatus (assembly GCF_004210375.1). Lineage (NCBI taxonomy): Eukaryota > Metazoa > Arthropoda > Merostomata > Xiphosura > Limulidae > Tachypleus > Tachypleus tridentatus. The sequence continues at coordinate 155,845,858 of NC_134837.1, read as the reverse complement.
ACTGGGACATATATTAAATTTACTTATGTATACAAGAAATAAAAACATACATAACAAAATACTGATTAAACACACCGTGTGTTATAAAATAAGCCTGAAACTTCATGATTACTTATAAGTTGTATTTAATTAAGGCAAACTAGCAACTAACAAGTCCTCAAATTATATACCCAACCATAAAATCTATAACAAAGAAAAATATGTTAGTAGGATACATGTGCCATGGTAAGTCTCTCAAGATTATATGTAATAATGCATGTGCTTTTAATCCGAAACTGGATAACTTATTTTATTAAGGTATCACAAATTTCAGCTTGCCGACAGTTTGTACACCTATATTTGGGCCAGGAGAAGAATGGCCTCATGCCAATCATCAGCGTCCGTGGTTGTCGGTTGTGATGCAACAACAAGAGTAGTTGCTACACGCTGATGTTGGTGTCTTGCTCTACGTTCATGACAGTAAGCTTGAAAAATGATGCATCAACACAAAAGGTTATTTTTTTCCCAGATACAAGAAGTTAAAGTTTCTAGAGTAAATATATGTCGGGATGATAATTGCTCGTGCCTAGAAATATAGGGAAATTTCCTTGTAGACCAAAAAAATGTTTAATATATTTTCAAAATAAAATAAGGAAATATAACGTTCATTAACACATTAAAAACACTAAATATTGTACAATCTGTTCAAACCATAATATATTTGTTTATTAAAAAGGTCAGAATAATCACTTGTACACATTTATATTTAACTCTCTCTGGGTATTGAGTATGGGAACACTGGAAATAGCTAACAACAGGAAGTGACAAATTACACTAGATTCTCTAACAGTTGGTACCACAGATTATAGTTCAATGCAGGTGGTTAGATTTCGCATGCTCTTTGCTTACATACAGACGTTTGTTTTGAATATGTTACTGTAATATAAATATATACATAGTGAATCATTCATCACAAACTGGTAACAAGATTTATCGTAAAGGAATTACTGCACGATAGCTCAGATAAGTCCCCTAAAGATCACGTCATGATAGGCAACTACTAGAATTGCTTATTTCGATAAATAAAGAAATTATACAAATATGTGTGTTCTCGTAGACCTTCCAGTACGCCGAGAATACTATGCCAAAATGCTCCAGTTCACTGACCCTTCTCTTAATAGTTAAACCCGGTGTGACCAGGCGGTTAAGGCACTCGACTTGTAATCTGAGGGTCGCGGGTTCGAATCCCATTACACCAAACATGCTTGCCCTTTGAGCTGTGGGGGCGTTATAATGTGACGATCAATCCCACTATTCGTTGGTAAAAGAGTAGCCCAAAAGATGGCTGTGGGTGGTGATGACTAGTTGCCTTCCCCCTAGACTTACACTGCTGAATTAGGCACGGCTAGCGCAGACAGCCCTCGTATAGCTTCAAGCGAAATTCAAACAAACAAATACAAAACATGTCCGGAAGACCGTATTACATTGCAAATAAGCTTTTGCAAATTAGGTAAACTCTTTTGAAGCTGATTTTATGTGTCACTTCCCTATTATTCTTTTCAAGTATGGAACAACACAATTTATAATAACGCACACAATAATTAACTGACACGACCACATGAGAGGTCATGTGCGTATTTAGTACACATATGAAGAGCAAATATAATCCCTTTTATCCCATAGAGAAATCTTCTTAAATGATAGATAGAAAATGCTCATGTGATTTAAAGAATTGTCCAAATTTTGTAACTTTCATGAAATACGTAAATAAAGTTTTTATTGGTTATATAAGAAATACTTTATTATACTGAAACAACAATAATATTTTATGTTTGAAATATTTATCTTCGTGAAGATTTCGTCTCTGATCAAAATCATTACATCAATATCATTAACAGCAGTGCAAAATAAAGTAATATGGATCAACATCAGTCACCAGGACCATATAGAATTAGACCTGCAATAAATCCCAGCTGTGATAAATACGTTGTCATTTAAGTGAAAAACCCATAAAGATAAACGTCAATGGTAAAAGCCAGGCAGCACTACGCAACACAATGATGAAGGATCTCCCTCTAGAAAAGCGACAAGTTACGTATACAAAATTTGTTTCCATGACGTATTTATTAAACCATCCCAAACATCAAGCAGCTGGAAAATGAAACAAGTTTTTATGTTATTCCATATACGATGACATATCGCTCAAGTCGCCGGACGCAGCGTCTATAGATTTCTCTGCGATCAGACTGTTAAAATGAGCGTTGAAAAACCTACTCGTACACTATACAAGTCATGAAAAGCAAGCAGAAAGTAGGAGCGCACCGTATACATGAGAACTTTAATATGGAGCCTTTTGCAATAGAGGCCCGGCATGGTCAGATGGTTAAGGCGCTCGACTCGTAATCCAAGGGCCACAGGTTCGAATCCCCGTCGCACCAAACATGCTTGCTCTTTCAGCCGTGGGGGCGTTATAATGTTACAGTCAATTCCACTATTCGTTCGCAAAATAGTAACCCAAGAGTTGGCAGTGGGTAATGATAACTATCTTGCTTCCCTCTTGCCTTACACTGCTAAATTAGGAACAGCTAGCGCAGATGGCCCTCGTGTAGCTTTGCGTGAAATTCGAAACAAACCAAATCGAACCAAATTTTTTGCAATGGAAACTAAGCTGTTGTGGGCAAGATGGTGGTCGTCAGATATAAAATTCTGTTTGAAAGAAATATACATATACCTAATCATTCTTTACAGTTATATTTGGTAACACCAGGTTCACTGATATATACACAATGAAAGTGTCTTTTTTTAAAAAAAACTGTGTGTAAGTGACTTGGATCTAATAGTTGATATTTTGAACTTCAAACTGGTGCTAACCTTTATTTCGTTCAAGAATAGAAAAGGATCTTGCAATATTTACATCCATAAACAGGAACACTTTCGAGACGTTTCCTTGAAACCGTTAATGTATAAATAAGTCACTTCTCTTTAGATACGTTAAATAAGGAGATAAAATATTTACATGTACAAATAACAAATTAAAAGTACATTACTTACTGGTCTGACTCTTACCGTTTTCGATTTCTTAACAGGTAAAGACTGAAGTTGCATTGAATCAGAGCTAATCGTGACTTGTATGCTAAAATATTTCAGATCAATCGTTGTATGTGCTTGTAAACATTTAAGAAACGGTAGATATACAAGCTATGTCACCTTTTTATGCAGTGACCCCTACCCTACTTCTTCCACCCTTTGAGCGAAATGATAGTAGAGATTTTCAGTTGCCTTATCATCTACAATCTTCCCCAACTAACTGCATAATTCAATTTGAGGGGAAAAATACAAAAAAAAATAAATAAATAAACACCTACTAGAAGAGCACTAACATGGTGCCAGCCACAGAACATGTTAGCAAAACGCTTTCTTTAACGGCATTGAAAATAACAAATACACGCGACTGTAACTTTGACTTAAACAATACTGTCTTTTGCCTGTACATGTACTTTGATACATAATTTGATAAATAATCTTTATCATACATGAAAAAAATTCGTTTTCGTCAAATTCATGGACACTGTGATGCATATATAGAATACAGATACGTGTATGTATCGTATGCATTACTTGTCGAAAGTATGTTCATATGTCACATGAGGAGGAGTACAACAAGGGATCACAATACACTAATTCGTCGTTTTCGTTTATGGTCTGAAAAAATTTTATAAAGTAATTTTGTTACATTTGAATATTTATGATGCAAATAGAAAAAAATATTCGAAATTTCTGGTATCAAGTAAGCGTTCAGAAACAAAAATGCATATACTTGTTTATATTTCAAGTTATATATACGAAACATTGATAGATGAACAAAATATTTCATAGCAAATAATCATTTTTAAGTAGTTATTATGTTTAAACCTTAAAAATAACATCATGCTTAATTCTTTCTCTCTATATACACACACACACGTGTGTGGGTGTATTATCATGCGCACGCCCGTCCAATCAAACTTTGAATGAACAATGTCCATACAATAAAACTCATTTAATTTACAAAATTAAATTTTGTAAACTCATACACTTTACCATGTGTGTGCGTGCGTATATATATATATATACATATATACACAAACTGTAATTGAAAGTGGTTTCACTTCAAAATACGTACGGGCCGGGCATGAATCGATTTATTTTAACCAAACTATTCTTTACTCACAAAACTTTTTATCGAATCAGTTTCATAGCATCATGGGTTACTATTTAGTCAAGGACTAAAAAAATCAGAAAGTAACTAAATAACTTTTTCAAAAGTATTAGATTTAAGATTAAACAATTTATAGAATTTGTGTTTTGTTTTCCAAATTAATTTGTTTTAATTTGACCGTCACATAATAACGCCCCCACGGCTGATGTTGTTTTGAATTAAGCACAAAGCTACACAAAGGGCTATCTGTGCTCTGCCCACCACGGGTATCGAAACCCGGATGTTAGCTTTGTAAGTCCGCAGACATACCGCTGAGCCACTGGGGGGCCCCCCACGGCTGAAAAGGTGAGCATGTTTGATGTGGAGAGGAGTTGAACTCGCAACCCTCGGATTACAAATCAAGTGCCTTAACTACTTGGCCATGCCGGGCTACGAAACCAGTTAAGTAAAGAGGTTGGTAAATAAAGAACAGTTTGACTTTAAAAAAACAACGAAATGCTCACATTTTTCTCCATGTATATAAACTTTACTGTACAGTATTAAAAAATACAAAATGAGTAGTTTAAATGAATAAAAATCACTGTTTTACATTATCTTTATCAGATACGGTACACCACTTGACCAAGTAGAATATATTATGTGGTTCAGCAAAAAAACTATAATTACTGGAACCGCCAGCGCTTGCTCCATCAACTATCAATACAATAAGTTACCATAATACAATTACTGTCCAACTCAAACATCAGTGAACCGTTCTTAAGTACTAAAATCGTATAGGGTTCAACAGAGAAATCTTTTCCCATTCAATTATGCGCATAAGCCAAAAATATCGAGTTTTATCAAAAACATAAAAATATATATTTGCCAAAATAACCAGAAATTTTAAGTTATTTTTCACTGAATGAGCCTTTTAACACTATGCACCAGGTTCCTAACCTAACGGTAACGCCTAAACTTTCAGTGAGTTAATCACGTTCATAACTTTTCCTTTTCTTCCAAACTATTGGCCCAGCATGGTCAGGTGGTTAAGGCACTCGACTCGTAATCCGAGAGCCGCGGGTTCGACTCCCTGTCTCATCAAACATGCTCACCCTTTCAACCGTTGGGTCGTTATAATGTGAAGGTCAATCCCACTATTCGTTGGTAAAAGAGTAGCCCAAGAGTTGGCAGTGGGTGGTGATGACTAGCTACCTTTCCTCTAGTCTTACACTGCTAAATTAGAGGCGGCTAGCACAGATAGCCCTCGTGTAGCTTTCCGCGAAATTCAAACCACACCAAACTACTAGCTAATGATAAAATGAGAAGTCTCGTGACGTTGTAACATTTATAAATTGTTAAAAAGCGTAAGTCAGGTAGGCAACCAATGTACTTCATAACACCGAAAGGACATGTTATCAAACATATATACATTGCCATAATATGTGTCAGGTATTAACAAATACCCAAATAATTGGTCTCAACGTCTGTAAAAGTCACTGAATTTTTCAAGCTATTGTGACTAGAATAACAAGGTAAACGCAAGAGACCAATAACAGAGGGTGCAAATAGTCAGGTCAATTTTAATAAAATAATTCTCCACTCACGGAAAAGTGCCCTTATCTATATGTAGTTCCTGTGCTTAAAGCTCCTACTAGTGAGTTATGATATTTTAGGACCACTCGACCAAATTGAGTTCAGCTGCTAACATTAAAACACTCAATTCAAGTTTAGTACCGAATGAAGGATATTTTTCTTCCGTTGAATGTGTGCGTTTCTTACAGAAAAGCCACATGGAGCTATCTGCTGTGTCCAACGAGGGGAATCTAGTCCCCGATTCCAATGTTGTAAATCCGAAAACTTAATAATGTCCCACCAAGGAACTGTTGTTCAATTCATCTTACCACCAACAAAATGACATTGTTACAAATCATTGTTGTTTTTCGTATTTTAATTTTAAAGGTAAAACAGGAACCCAGTATTCAAGAGCCAGTAGCAGAGCTCCCGCTGTCCTACCGAGATTTCCAGCGGAAAAATACCAGATGCTATATTTCCAAAAAAATTTGCATTGCTGTAACGAGATGGCAATTTTCAATATTCACCGATATTCCAGCTATATTCTCCCCAATATCAGATGAATCGTGTCACGGACATTCACTGGGAGAGCAAAGAAAACATTATTTAAAAAATGAATAAAAAGGGCGCTTAGTAACGTGTATCACAGAAGAAACAGCAATAAAAAAAAAGATAGATGTCGATGTGGAGTCGCACAGAAACAGCAGGGATCCTGGGAACATTGACATCCGTAATTTAATGAAACTGTGCATTTTATCATGGATACCCATCAGGAATTCTTTCCCGTAACCAGGTTAACTCTGTGACCTCAAGATTGTTGAGTGTAAATGTTATAAAACGTTATCGTACAACATCTGCACGTGAAGCTGAGAAACACGAATCTTAATTAGGTGGTCAGCCATTTATCAAATATAATTACACATGACCCAAAAAGCGCAGAAACAACAGGACTTAATGATACGAGAAAGAAAAAAAAAACACTCCAATTTCTGAAAGTAAAGAAATAAAAGGTGTGATATGAGTCAAATATTAACAGTTAAATTCGACAAGTATGTTTATGTGCCACTGAAAGACCACATATATTAGCAGATTGTGTAATTCAGTTATTTTTAGGTGGTGATCTATAACCGCTACACAACTCTGTATTCTCATTTGTAACAACAAAATGTATGTGCTGATAAACAAATATCTAACATTATTTCCTTCAATTTTTGGGTGTTAATTTAGGTACTTAGCTAGATTAATAGCTGCATTTTAATCTGATAAAATGGCAAAAAGATTTAAACACAAGTCACATACACAAAAGATGTTACCATTAGGCGGGTATGGGCCCTTAGTCATTAACGGTAATGGCAATTTCAACTTAAAAAGTACTTTTATGCACACGTGGACTGACTAAACAGCTGAGCCCGGCATGGCTAGGTGGTTGGGGCGCTTGACTTGTAATCTGAAAGTCACGGGTTAAAATCCCTGTCACACCAAATATTCTCGTCCTTTCATTCACAGAAGCGTTATAATGTAACGGTCAATCACACTATTCATTGGTAGAACAATAGACCAAAAGTTGGTGGTGGGTGATGCTGACTAGCTGCGTTCCTTCTAGTCACAGGCTTCTAAACTAAGAACGGCTGACACAAATAGGCCCTCGTGTAGCTTTGTGTGAATTTTAAAAACAAGACAAAAAACAGACAAAACAGCAAAAATGATACCCCCATAGGGTTCAGGTAAACCCATCATTGACTTTGAACAACTGCCAGAGATTGAGATTATTCAGTGAGCAACATCGGCCTTTACAATATATTTGTGCCCGTTTTTACCCAAATAATGATATTGGCACTTTTATAAAATACCCATAGTTGAAAGCGAGTAACGCCCTCTATGGCATTACGTCTCAAGCCTTGAGTCTCCCGATACGCAGGGCAGCGCGTTAATTACTAGACGATGCCCTTGTCCATTACAGTACAAATGTCAAAATATAAAATTGGTTTGGTTTGTTTTGGATTTCGAACAAAGCTACACGAGAGCTATCTGCGCTATCCGTCCCTAATTTACAGCGTAAGACTAGTGGGAAGGCAGCTAGTCGTCACCACCCACCGCAAATTCTTGAGCTACTCTTTTACCAACGAATGGTGGGATTAATCGAAACATTATAACGCTCCCACGGTTGAAAGGGCAAGGATGTTTAGTATGACGAATTCGAACCCGAGACCCTCAGATTACAAGTCGAGTGCCTTAACCACCTAGCCATGCTGGGCCAAATATTAACATATAACACTAATTTGTACTAAAATTCTTTATAAGACACTAACAGTTTGGCCACACTAATATTTCAGACACCTACGTTGTAAACAGTATAAAATTTAATTTGAATTTATCCAACATCTGACTTCACTTTCAATACATAAAAAATTACATTACAGTCTACAACAGTGGTTAAGTAGCCTGTCAGTTTTTGCGCCTCTTTTAGAACTTGTATGTACATACAGCTTCTTCTTAAATACATAAATTACACTTGAGGATTGTAGCCAACGAATAAAGGCACTTAACTGATTTAAAAGTCACTTCCTATAAAAAATAACTCAGTCATGCACAAACAGTGCAGTGTTCAGACACATACACAATTTGAGGAAAATAAAGCATCACGATAAGTAATAGCGTATCGAAGAGGTTATCGCAGCAAGCGAATCTGCACCAAATAGGGCCATTAGATTGAATATTTCTGCCACAAAAACTTAGCTTACAAAAATAAGAGTACGCCCGCGAGCCACTCAAGCGGAGAAAAATCCTCTTGACTAATGGTTGAAGTTATGATAATAAATTTATTTTAAAATACGGATATTCTAAAAAAAAAAAAAAGAGAGTTTCGCAATTTAAGTAGAATTTTAATCAACCTTACGGCAATAATAAAGGAGGGGTAATGATACTAATAGAAATATTAATAATTAAGTGACCTATTAGAGTGCAAAAAACAGCATGCTGGGTAAAGTCAAATAAAGATAATCGGTATTTTTTTTATTCATTAAAGTTCAAAGGCAATGTTTTGGATAGTGGATGATAAAATCGAACTAGAAATAATATTATAAATAATTTGTTGCAAAAATACTTGTAATTTAAACTGTGCTCAGATTAAAAGTAATTACTGAATATATTTTTTTCGTTATTTCGTTTAACAAGCATAGAGTATGTAAATTTATATCTTACACCACTCGCTCTCAACTTTAGAAATTCATGTTTTAATAAACAGTATCAAATCTTGTTTAGAGAGAATATTTTAACTCCAAGGTCTGACTGCCCAAATAAGCTCTGACGGTGACAGCATCTGATGTTGTTAGCATACTATCGTACCATGACAACAGAATCGTAGTAACAAACGTATTCTCGAGGTCAGCATTACAAGTGAAAAGCTATTGTCACATACAACGAAACGTCAAGTAAGTTTCCAATAAGAGATGTTATTGTGCTTTTTTTTTTTTTTTTTTTTTTTTAGAAAGCCATTGTCACAAAAAAACAGAAAACTAATCGTAACAAACGTCTCGGCCTGCACATACAACTGACCAACGTGACCAAGAACAAACTATTGGTACCAATAACAAACATCCAGAGATTAAATATTTGTATTGGGCCTATTTACTGATCACGATAGCTAAAAGTCGAAAATAATTTACCGCCAGACGATTACGATGAAAACAGCCTGCTCTGTAGTAATTAGAGAACCTAAAGTTTCATAACTGATTATAACTGTAGGAAAAAGTATACTTGTTTATGTTGACAACTGGTAGTTAATAACACGATGCAAAAACTTACATTGAACAGAGATCTACTTATCACAAGAATTCCAAGTCCACTGACTTTTTAAACACGAGCTGGCTCCTTTCTTTATTACATTTTTATTACCCACAGAAATTAACACACATCGTGACAGACAGATACCACTGTACACAATACCACGCACAAAACCACGAGTTTAGCGACATGTAAAGCAAATCAACGCTTGAAAAATATTTCTGGATACTCTTCAGAAGTAATTTAATATTGAGAGGAAAACATCAATACTGTTATAACCGTCCATGAACAAGATTGCAACAACCATCTCATCAAGTTCTACATCAGTGTAAAAGCATTCAACCTTAATAATGAATTTTACCGTAGCAGAAATAAAAGTACTAACTATTATTGCTAAAAATCTGATTTTCTACTAAACATTGGATTTATCTCGAACACCTACCTGTCAAGGGTCCCATTGCCCTAGTAAATTACCGCAACAATGACGTATAATATAACAATAACATGTCAAAAATCAACAATAAAGAAAGAGATATTACAAACAATAGCTGAAAACGTCACAGCATTCTGAATAAAGGTTCTAAACAAGCTGGTTATAAGCACGTGCTACAAAACGTTCCAATCAACTGCAAAACGAATCGTCTACTCTACACGCAACTTCAACAATAACAACTGTAGTGGTAACGATAGCAGATAAGGATAATAATCAAATGGTCAAGTTCCTGAGAGTTGTACCTACTGTAACCACGTCTAGTGGCGATGAGAAAAAAAAAAGAACTAGATATTCCATTCATCTGTGATAAACTAAATTATATAGTCAAACAATCAACAAAACCCTTTTATTTACTTTAAACAAATTGTCGCTTATAGGACAAAATATGATTTACCACTTATAAAACCATACCGGTTTTATAACGTATTACAGGGTTTCACTGAAACTCCACTAATAATAATTATAATCTCACAGGCTGTTTAAATTAATCGTACTTCATTTTTTTTTTCTTTTCGACATATCAGTGCACGTGATGACACTCCTTTTTACTACGTTCGAAAAATAATGGTAGATTTTAAATTTTAACTTCAATAAGAAATAAAAAATAAAAAACAACTTTATTAATCAAAATAGGAACCTGGCGAAGTACATAATTCTGCCAACAAAGTTCTAGAACTAAAAAATTCTTTAGAGCCATCCTCTGCTGCTGCTCTGTTGTTCAAATTTTTATCCTCTAAAAAAACTGTTCAAGTTCTTGAAAAAGTGGTAGTGGGCGGGTGACAGATGTGGTGAGTAAGAATGGTGAGGCAATGTATCATAGTTCAATTTGTTGAGCTTCTGGAGTGTCATTTGAGCAACTTGTGGCCGAGCATTATCATGAAGAAAGATTTCTCCTCTTTCTTTGACTAATACTGGCATTTTGGATGCAACTTTCTATTCATTACTTCCAATTCTTGACAGTAAATCTCAGCAGCGAATATTTTGGCCTCGGTTGATCAAGCTGTTATGGATAATACCGGCCACAGACCACCATACAGTGACCATAATCTTCAATTGATGAAACCTTTGGGTTTGGGAAGTGTTTTGGAGCCTCGTCACGGCTGAGCCATTGCACAGATCACCTTCTCTTGTCGTAAAGAATCCACTTTTCATCATAGATGACAATTCGATCAAAAAATGGGTCATTTCTGTTGCGTAAGATCAGCATAGAGCTCAGTTCAATTTGGCGAATTGTTTCTGATTGTCGCTGAGTTAATGTGGAACCCACTTGTAAGGCTCTCTCCTTCTTCAGTTTGCTCGAGATGATCCGAAATTGTGAAAATGCCAACACCCAATTACAGTGCCATTTCTCGAAGAGTTTTGAGCGGGCTTCTTTTCACTAATGCTAACAATTGGTCGTTTTCAACAGCAAAAGGACGTCCTCTGCCCTCCTTATCTTCAAGACTCGCATCTCCATTACGAAACTTTTGGAACCAACGCTGCACTGTACTTTCTGAGGTGGTATTTTTACGCCACATGCTTGGTTGATATTGTGAGCTGTTTGCAATGCATTATAACCAAGTTTGAATTCACCCAAAAACATTATACATAACTTCTTTTGTTCATCATTAATTGTAAGGGTCTGAAATATTGGAAATATAAAGTTTTAAAAAAAGAATAAAAGCACTAACAAATAGAAGAAAGCTTTAGTTTTTCAATGGTATATATAATGTCGTGAGAAAAAAAATTTCTTATCCCTATAAATGACTAACATTTTTATGTAAAACTCCGCTATTATGTTTTAAACAACCCAATACAACTTGATTCTTAAAAGAACTAAAGAACTTTATTTTCTACCTCTCAAAATTAACATCTTTCACAAAAAGACTAAAATTTTTTCTCAGAGAATTTCAATACTAACAACTTCAAGCCTATAAATCCTTTCATTTTACAACACACTTACTTCAGCAATTATATATGATAACTTTCATTCTCTATAACCACAACACAAAAATATCTTAAGGCTTCCAATTTTTAAAAAAACTCAATTTCCATACCTTAATGTGTGTGTGTGTGTGTGTGTGTGTGTGTGTGTGTGTGTGTGGGTGGGTGGGTGCGCGCGCAACACTTTATCCCACATCTCAACATTTAACTTTTCTTGTATTTCAATATTAATATTTCCGCAAACTCTATGAAACAAAAATTAACTTTATACGTTGTCATTACTTTGTTTCTTCTATTAAAGACATTTTCCCCTCAATGTTTGTTTTTCTTTCAAAATATCAGACTGCCGGTGGGAGAGCGGTAAGTCTACGAATTTTCATCGCTAAAATCAGGGGTTCGATTCCCCTCCGTGGATACAGCAGATAGCTTGATGTGGCTTTGCTATAAGAAAAAAAAACACACGCACATAAAATATCAGTGTTCTAAAAATTACTTACTATATCAAAATTAAAAATTTTCTTTATCACATTTTAAACCACAATAAAAATCTGTAACGAATTTTCTATTATATATTTATTTAAACACATATGTTTTAGTTAAATATATATTTAGAAATGCATGTAACTTATATTGTTAAATGTATATGGCAAAAATCCCGTCTATTCGCTAAGTCTGTAGAAGATTCTCAAGCGTAAGAATCAATAATGTACTGTGTGTATGTTAAACACCAGTATTGTCGCCTTAACTGAAATTTTTAGAAAACTTCCATTCAAGCTATGTAACGGATTTACTCTTATACATTTATTTTAATATATACATTTGTTTCAATTTAATGCATGTTATGTATATTGTTGGATGTGTGTTGCGTAAATTCCGCCTGTTCTCTAAATTTGTAGAAGATTCTCGAGAGTAGAAATCAACAATATATGTTTTACCAAAGAACTAGCGTGTCTTCGTACGTTGTCGAACATTGGAGAATCTCGCCTAATGAGTATAAGACCAGATAGAAGACTCACCATAGTTTGTAAAACTCATATACAAGCCAATATTTTTAATAACTATTTGTAATAACCGTTATTATAAACTGTGTTGTTGCTTGTATATTAAACTATATTTGCGTTGAGAATGTAAACTGTGTGTGTATCAATCTTGTTGGCAAGTATCATACATTTGATACAATTGACATTCAATTAACTTTTGAATTAAAATTTCCAGTTATTTAAAATCGTAATACCTAACGTACGTAACATAATAAATTGAAGACTCGTTCGAGATAAATGTTAATACTTGACAATCCTTACCACACTAGGATTTTTGAAATAAAATTTTTAACCTTCCTATCGTTAACGTGTCTTTCCGCAACCAGATACAGAAAAATCTCCACATTGCAATATATAAGTAGTACCTCTCCACATCATATCTTAATATCTAAAACGTTCATTTGGAAATTTTATATTACGAAATCTCCTCTTTCATTACAGTATTTAAAGATTGTTCTCTACATAATTTTATAAGTCACTGTTTCATTTTCTTTACCAGTTATCCGCTGCAGATCAGAACTTAAGAAAAAACAAACAAAAAATACGTCACATGGCGACAGTCTGACGATGACGTCACAGCACCTGTTTATATAACTGCGTCACAATCTGGCACCAATATTAAATCAGCGGTTAATGGTGAATTAATTTAGGCTTATTACTTTCATCAAAAGTGTTTTTCTTCTTCAGAACTAAAACTTGTAACAAACTTTCTTGTGAAGTTTATCTGTTAAACAGTTTGTCATTACGTATAATGTTGGATCTGGTGAATGAAATATATATACATTACACAGATTTTTGCATACTTTTTATTTCATACTTTACCCTGCACATAAGAATAAGAGCTGCTTCATAAAAAAATCATACATCTCTAAAATGTTATAATAACGTATTTGAAATTTTTTCATATAACAATTTTATAATATAAGGCTTAAGTTTTCTCTAACATATTTTCCAAGATGCACTTTTATGTTTAAAAGCAATCAGGGACTGAATCAAAAACTCGAAATTTAAAATAATTACTGTTATATTCAGAACCAAATGACTGAAATGCCAAATGTTTCTTCTTTATTACTTCGAAACTTTGATCTCGATAACAATCTTTTTTTTTTAACCAAGCTTTTAGAATAAATACGCATTAATTTGATCGTAAATACAAACTGATGAAGACTGAAGTAAAACGGTAATTCACAACGGCTGTGCTAACCTTATTTGAAACGTTTACGGCTTGTTAAAATAAACAATAAATTAAATACTAATATATTTTCATATTATCATACAGTATTCCTTGTGAAGGTAACGAAAATAACTTAGAATAATAAACAAAGTGAAGACAATTCTTAATTATTTGAGGTTTCACATTTCTGAGAAATCCGGAGAGAGCGAGAAACAGTTTAAAGGTGAATTGTATATGGTTGTGTTTGCTGTTCTGTGCCGTCCATCTCTGCTCATGCGCCATTAAGGAATTATACACAATTACGTCCACAAGAACCTGTCGCCATATGCAAATACACGTGCTGCATTCCTGGTCGTGCCGATCCTGTAAGTACTACTTAGAACTGAATATTAAAAATAGATTAAATATTCACAGGATGCAAAGGCAAACAGAATAAAGATTTTCTCACATAGTGTTTATTGGTTCGTTGTTTATTTATTTTTATTTTTTTACAAACAGAAAAACCAAAACCCCTTTGCTGTTATTGTTGCTTGTATATATCGTGAACACAAACGAAGTCTGCTTTGCTTATTCTACTCTGAAATTTGTTGTTTTATGTGTATACGTATGATTGTTTCGAATATTCACACAAAACTAATGTTAAAGTAATAAACCAGGTCAGGGGAATCTTAAACTTTCCCAATACACAATAAACATGAGTGGTCAACCAATTTGTGAGATTTCTATTCAATTAGACGAGGGAAAAGCTACTATTCTGACATATTTCAGTGGGTCAAAGAGCGTTCTTGTATTTTGTTTTATTTCTTTAAAAACGTTTCAGGCATATTATTTTGTAAATAATTCTAAACAAAAATAAATTAATGTTTTAATGTCTCGTTCTGTGGCCTATCCCGAAGAAAGGTATTTATAATGCACCTAGAGCCCGAAATTGCGTGGTGTGATTTTTGGACAAAGTGACACGAGCCTTGGACCTCTCGATCCACAATCCAAAACACTGACCATTAGGCTACGCTCCTCAATTTCACATATGAAACCTGTGTAAGTCTCCTAACTGCAGTAACTACAATGTGGAAGTCTATTGTTGAATTGGCATAACAATTCCAACCATTTCAATGTTAATGTTAACAGATAATACATCGTTAATCTGCTTTCGAAGACGACAAAAAGTACACTAACTAGCTGAGATTCCACATATAAAAACTGTTAGATTTATAATCTAAACAAACGACGATGCTATTGACAACTAATATATACACAAAAATACACTAAAGTATCCCTGCTCTTGGGATATCAACAAATAGATTAAGATTCAATGACCTGAGCTAGTTAACTTCTGAAAACTTTAGATTTGTGCTGAGAAAAGAGGACGCTGTTACAACAAGACCATACGGCATCACATCATCTGGCATTGCTTTAAAGCTATGTTGCTTTATTAACAAACATCTCTAAGTTGGACGAAAGTTATTTATTAATTGCGAAGTATGTTTTAAGGATTTAGACTTCTTCATGATCGACTTCGGCGGAAAAACGAAAAAAAAAAAAAAAACCCATCGCCTATTCAATTACATCAACCAAATATCTCTAATGATGTTACTAAACCAAATGAAATTAGAACTTCAACAGACCGATAACTAACACACACGTACGTATATACATTGGTTTTATATATTCAACATGAATGAGATTATAGCTGCATTGTTTATTTTGCCATTATAAACAGTGCGTATACCATCAAAGCATTAAAACTAGTGCGTCTGTTCATTGTGAGGGATTAATAAAATGAATGTGACATGTCTGCTCTCAGTAAAATCGATAAGCCTAGAAACCAACCGGAAAAAGGCTGCAAATAACATTCTACCGGAAAAAAAAAACTAGCCTCACAGAAGTCGCATCTATGTCTTATATCCTTTAATCAATCCAATGAAAGCACGATTACGTTACCTGGACAGTTATCTCGTGAACAAAAGTGCATGTCAAAGCAGTGATTCAAAGAAGCTAATCTGGTGGGCACTGCAATCCGACGAACAAATGAAGATAAAGACTTACATGGTCGTAGGCTATTACAGGCAGATCCCACATGCTAGTTGCATCCAAGTATTGATGAACTGCGAAACAAAATCAAATCAATAATGCTTGGGCATTCAACAGTTAGATCCAGGTACAAGGGTTAGGCTTAATCTAAGGTAACGCTCAATATTCCACCTGAACGTCTCTGCCAAATCGAACCATTTGACATAACTGTAAAAGCTATAAATTAGCATGGCGAATAAAACAACAGCAAAAGAAGAGAGAGAAAGAGATAAAGAGAATCGTTAGCGACATTCCTCAATTAATAACACGAGACGGAAATTAATAAACAGAAGGAAAAGAAACAGGAAATTATTTTTAGGGAAACGACATTTCTCCAACTGCAGCATTACACTTTCAAAATGATATATACATACAATGTTGAAATTTAATACATTTTGATAAAGTTAAGTAAATAAAATCACAAGGAAGTACTGCGTTAAAAACAGCAAAACCTCTGACCAATTATATTAGTTTTTTATAGCTTGAAAAACAAGTTATCTTTGCTTTGGAGAGTGCCCCCCCAGTGGCTCAGCGGTATGTCTGCGGACTTACAACGCTAAAAACCGGGTTTCGATACCCGTGGTGGGCAAAGCACAAATAGCCCATTGTGTAGCTTTGTGCTTAATTCAAAAACAACAACTTTGGAGAGCAATCACCTTCCCACAACTGTCTGCAGGCAGTGAAGGGTGATATAGATGTGGGACGTTGTAGGCTTAAGCACCCACATCTCAGTCTCCTAATTTATATTCCTATATCTATTGCTACTCTTTTCATTCTTATGTAAGACTGGCGAATGGGAGGTTAAGACTGATAGACGGTGTATTCCAAGCGCAATGTGGGTCCTACATTTTCAGTCACCTCCAAAACCTAGGGTATATTTTATAATCCCAAAGAAATCTTATGAATTAGTGCAGAGTGTTTTTGTTTAATTTATTTTTTGTTGCGCCTTGTTTTTCAAGTTATAACAAACTAATATATATATATAGTGAGAGAGAGTGAAAGAAATGAAAAGCGAGAAAACAGTAAGTAAGAAAAGTGTCCACAGAAGGTAAAGATGAAGTACATCACGATCTACAAAACACTTGAAATGTGGTAATACCACCAAAAACACCCGTGCTTTGTTTAATACCACAAAATCAGCCAAGACATCATGTAGAAGATTGAAACTCGAACAGCATGATAAAATTCAATAAGCTTATACAGTGAACCTAAAATTCTATAAATTACTCAAATTTTAAAATGATCTACACTACTAATGCCAAACACGGTATGGAGTTATTGTTAGAACAGATCGTGAAACGAGTTGCATGTAGCGACGACTTGCTTTACTAATGCTATAATGCAATCATGAAATAATGACTTACTAAATAAAACTTTACACAAACAAGTTAACGATGGCTACTTTTTGTTTATAAACCATGGACAAATGTACTTTTACGTAAAACCCTCTGTTGTTTGTTACATACAACTTCATACATTACTAAACTGTAACAGAAAATTCTGTCAGTTTGTGAAAACCTGCAAAATTTGGGAACATTCATACAAAAGATATAAAGTTTTACGTAGATTATAGTTGAGTCTCAGTAAAGTTATATGAGCGAGCATTTCATACCACCTTACACTTTGTTCCTAAAGTTATATCATGGTAAATCTGATTAGTGTTACATACAACCAAGACATCTGTTTTTTCGATGTCGTAATAACATTTATAGCTAATGTAAGACCCTGCCTGAACCCTGTTTCAACAGCCCTACTCTCTTGATCTGTAAAGACATCTGTTAATGCTTGCAACAAGAAACAGTTCAGAAGTCATTTCCCTCTCTCCGCTTCACATAAATTTCACAAAATGTCATATGTAAAACTGTCCAGTTTTAGTTCCGGGTGGTAAACCATGTGACAAGACAGTACTTCTTTTTTCAACACTTTTTAAATATTGAATAGCTGAAGTACCACTCTGTAGCAAGCGTTAGCGTGAAATTCTTCGAATCACTGGGAATGCTAGGTGCACTATTTGCACAACTTCAAGGTGTTCAGCAGCGGCAGCACTCACGAGTAATTTTTTAGGATGTTCAAACAACCATAGATTAGGGGTCTCTCTGCAAATATATCCACCTATTGCTTTCAACTGTGAAAATGGGAACCTACTACTTGCGTGTTACTAAACGCAAGGTGCAATATTTTAGCTGTGATTAGTTCACGATACTGTTTGTTTGCTTTTTGAATTTCGCACAAAGCTACTCGAGGGCTATCTGCGCTAGCCGTCCCTAATTTAGCAGTGTAAGACTAGAGGGAAGGCAGCTAGTCATCACCACCCACCCCCAACTATTGAGCTACTCTTACCAACGAATAGTGGAATTGACTGTAACATCATAATGCCCCCACGGCTGAAAGGGCGTGCATGTTTGGCGCGACGGGGATGCGAATTCCCGACCCTCAGATTACGAGTCGCACGCCTTAACACGCTTGGCCATGCCGGGCCCGTTCATAATACTAATCAAGTTTACCTATCATTAAAATGTGATTGTTTCCTACTTTTATGATAAAGAAACATCTATGTACATACACTGCACTTGAACAAAAGCAAAAAATTTGTTCAGTTAATTCTGCCTCGATTTAAATAGAGCTTTCGTACAAGTCCACTATTCAGGTAATAGAACTCTTAAGAGTCATAAAAATGGTTAAATACACAAACCTTAGGAAATGAAACTTTGTCATAATATGATGTACTTCAAACGTGAGATTCCAAAAACAAAGATTATTTTAATTGTTTTGGTTTGTTTTGAATTTCGCGCAAAGCTACACGAGGACTATCTGCACTAGACGT
The DNA here is from genome assembly GCF_004210375.1 of Tachypleus tridentatus. NCBI lineage: Eukaryota > Metazoa > Arthropoda > Merostomata > Xiphosura > Limulidae > Tachypleus > Tachypleus tridentatus. The sequence continues at coordinate 155,826,823 of NC_134837.1, read as the reverse complement.
CCTTAATTCAGCAGTGTAAGTCTAGGGGGAAGGCAACTAGTCATCATCACCCACCGCCAACTGCTGGGCTACTCTTTGACCAACAAATTGTGGGATTGACCGAAGATTTATAACGTCCCCACGGCTGAAAGAGCGAGTATGCTTGGTGTGACGGGGATTTTAACTCGCGACCTTCAGATTACGAGTCGAGTGCCTTATCCACCTGGCCATGCCGGGCCTTAATTGCTTTGGTAACTGAAAGCAAACCCAAAAGCATCTTATGACTGAACTTCTGTCATTTAATAACACACAACAAACACGCACATACTGTAATACAACAACCAAACATAAAATGTTTCACATTATAAGGTACGATTATTGCAGAAAACGCTTGGATACACGCCAAATTACACGTGACAATTCATGTTACAGTGTTATAACCCGTTAAAGTTCGGTATTTCCTGGATTTGCAATGCTTACATCAGTGGTTCGATTCCCCGGTAGAAAAAGATGAAATAGATCATTTCTTAGCTTTGCGCTAATAAACAAACAACAGATTAAATTATTTTTGATTGTCAAAATACTAGCAATCAAATATATTGACAACTACCAGGTCATCTGTAGCCTGGAAATGTTCTTTCGACTCTTACAGTAAATGTCTTAAAAAAAAACGTAAATGTTAAATCGTAAAACCTTTAACGACATCCGTCTTTCTAGCAACACTTCGCTAGTGTAAAACTCGAACACGTACTTACAGTACTTGTGTTCAACACAATGTATTTTGGCTTTTTTTTTTTAAGATCTGTGCGAGTTATAATTTTATGATTAAGAAATATATTTCAAACACTTTAAATGCTATCCAATTGGAGCCATACAGTTTTACAAAACCACCTTCCCAGACCAACATGGCAACGTTTCAGCTAAGCAGTTAATATACATGAATATTTTATAATATTTATCTACAGGGTGTCCAAAAATGAATTTACCTAAAATCAAGTTTAATAACGTTATTGTTATTCGAGTTAACAACAAAAATTGGATATAAATACAAGTAATAGACTTCTTGTAAGTTTTGTTTTGATCTTGTTTTTTAACGAGTGAACTGTTACTCGAAATACTTATCTGCACATGCTATAATAGTTTTTTTTTTTTTTTATTACACGAGAAGCTCCTGATTTGTTACAAAGAACCATCTTCCAACAGGATGGAGTACCAACCCTCTTTGTTCGAATTGTTGAAGTGTTTTTCAACTTTTCTTTCTTTTTTTTTTTTTTACATAGCGTTGGTAAGACAAAATTTATCAAATGGCCCACTCGTTCACCCGATTTAATCCCTTTAGATTTTCACCTCCAGGTGTTTTTTTTTTAAATAAACCAAAAACCTTCAAGAACTGAAACATCGGATTCGCGAAGCTGTCTTATTCATCCCATACTGAGATATTAGAAAATGTGTTCTGAGGAATTTTAACGTAAAATTAAATTAATATAACAAATGATGGAAGATAGGTAGATTGTTTTTTGGTTTGTTTTTGGAATTTTGCGCAAAACTACTCGAGGGCTATCTGCGCTAGCCGTCCCTAATTTAGCAGTGTAAGACTAGAGGGAAGGCAGCTAGTCATCACCACCCACTGCCAACTCTTGGGCTACTCTTTTACCAACGAATAGTGGGATTGAGCGTCACGTTATAACGCCCTCACGGCTGAAAGGGCGAGCATGTTTGGCGCGACGGGGATGCGAACTCGCAACCCTCAGATTACGAGTCGCACGCCTTAACACGCTTGGCCATGCCGGGCCGTGAAGATAGGTAGAAGTTCATTAATTATTAAAACTATAACTTACAAGCCAACTGCTTGTCTTTATATTCATTTTTTGTTGTTCCCTGAAATAACAATAAAATCACATATATTTTGGGCACATCATTGTCAAAGACGACTATCTCAATTTTAGTGAAAAGCGTGTAGAAAGATCAGAACAGCCACATATGGATCTACTGCAAAGCTACGTAAACAGCATCCCACCTCACGCAAGACGGCCTCTACCAATGTCAAAGATCGCAGATTCATCGTCCACGAAATCCCAACACAGACACAATTATTACCAACAAGTAATATATACTTAAGTCAACTATGCACGGGATAGTTTACAAAGATCTTATCCCTACGAAGAAGTACGAACCAGGAACACACAAATGGTGCGCCTGGCGTATTAGTGAAAGATAAACAGAAAACTGTGCAGGGAATACCTGACGTGTGAGAAATGAAAGTGTGTAAAACTATTAAATACACACGTGTATTCCTGTGTTAAATTTCAAATAACTGTCTATTTATATACAAACATGAAATATAAAAAATGAAACAAATACCCAAATCAATTAGCTGCAGTTTATTGTAGATAATGCCATGAACGTCCCTAGAATGTTAAAAAATAGGTTTCGCGGATAGAATCAATGAGCTAAACTGCAAATAATGCCATGAGCCCCTTAGAATGTTAAATATAAGCCATTCCTTTGCCTAGAAATGCTTTTTAGTGAAAAGCTCGTATGAGATTATTTCACCAAACTATTTTAGTGCACTTAGCACTTACACGACATACAATGATTGGGATTAAAAACGCAGATTGAAAACCTGACCACAAGATTAGATTGTGTCTTGCGGTTAACTGACCGCTACATATCGGTTCTCCATCTCGTTAAAAACTACGCAAGAAAAATCTTTTACCCAAATTAGTTAAGTATTTACATGAATTTTCTGAATAATCAAACACACACACACACGCATAGATACATTAAGAATGTTTCGCAAAATTCATTGTAAATCCCAGTTGTCACCTTAAAGTCACAGTTATTACCACAAACGACTGGGATTAACAATGGATTCCGCGAAATACTTAATGCTCATTTTATGTTAACTTCAATGTTGTTTTATCGTGCTAATTTAAATCGCATATTAACACATAACGTGAATAATAGTAATGAAGCTATTTCAATATCTAAAAATTATCAACTAAAAAATAAAAAGTAAAATTAAGACCAAAAGTCCATCAAAACCTATGTCATAACACAACAAATTTAAACAGATTGGTTCTTTTCAAATCCACACATATTTCACGAGATAATAAACAGATATAAAAAAACAAGAATATGCCGTCAACTGTTTGCTAAGTATCTCAATATAATTGAAAATCCCTAACTTGGATATTTAGTACCAACATTGTTAACAGTATTAGTATATCCACTTCAAATTTTTTTCTGTATTATTTATTATATCTTCCAATATAAATTAGTCCGTGTTAACGTTGTATTAAGTAATAATAACCCATGTGTTTAACGGAAACTTCATTTTCTTCGTTACCTCGAACAAACTGTTCAGTACGTACTATGCAGACGTAAAATCACTTACCAAAAAGACCTCACAGAAACTGAGCAGGAATTTAATCCAGTAGCGTAGCGATAACTCGCTAAACTTTGGTCACTATGAACAGACCTGTGCAAACTTCCTGTTGCTAACGGTAAAGTCACTTCAGTCCAGTAAGACTGTATGGGGCTCAACGAGCAAAAACACGATACCAAAGATTATTTCACACTATATAAGTTAAGTTATCTATATATGTACTTCATCAACACCACTCTCCCTTTGACCTAACGTATTTAATTTCACAGTCGGTCAGAGCCAAGTTCACGGTAAGTAAAGATCTACTGCCCCGCAGGGACAGGGCTGTGTTCCCATTTCTAACCAATCAGAAGCGAGCATTCATCGTCCAGTCCACTCTGTAACCAGAACTAGTTTACATGGGTCCGCTTGCATTCTACAGGCGGTTGATGAAATAGAAATACAACGTGAGACAGAAGAAGGGAGTAAATAAAGTGTTTGGAACTGCCTCGATGACTCACTGTAAAGAATCCTTTTAATGACAAGTCATAATACTAAAGTTGTTTGTTCGTGTAAGTTACAGTACAACTGTTCCCAACTCTGATTATATGTAAATATTTTTTTAAAGTAGCAGAGTTAAGTAACTGAATCCACTTACGATGCATGTAAGGTTGTCAGAAGCCATTATTCAACCAATAATAAATAACAACCACAGCGATAACTGTTTAATCACTCACGCATATGAAACATTTTCAAGCAAATTCTTAAAAACTTAAACAATAAATTGTTTAATACGGCCCAACCCCACAAGTATTCTACAGTTGGACAAATATAGCTTTCTAAAATTGAACTTTATACCCTCTGTAGTCTGTAATCTTCAAAAAACACATTCGTGATTGAAGGTTACAAAAACAGCGTTTGTGTTACGAACTGACCTCAGCTAGATCACCGTAAGACACAAAACACGTTTCAACATGTCTCCCCGTCTTGAGTATCGGTACCAAGAACGAGCAAGCAACAGTCAGATATTGAAAAATAAAAATAGAATTGAAGGAGAACTAGTATCCCATATAATAGCAGATGCTGTTTAAGGAAATCTATAGTAGCGTATCACATGAACATTAAAAATGTAGTACGGAGAATAAACACAACGTTAGCTATCATAAGATGGCGCTTAAATACGTGAAATAAAATTCTAAAATTGACCTGGAATAATAACTTCACACTTTCGTAAAAAAAAATATTTGTAGGTATAAAATCAAATTAAATGGGCAGTTTTCGTGTTCTTTCGTTCTATAAAATATATATGAAAATGTGTTAGAGATACGCTTTAAAACAAATTTATTCTTCACGCCATGATCTTACCACTACCCCTGTGAATCAGCGGTAAGTCTGAGGGTTTAGAACTCTACAAACCTGGATTCGACACACATCGTGGGTACAGCACAAGTTTATAAAAAGGTCTGTCTGAACAAATTTAATATCTAATTTAGAGGATATTACAGCAGATCCACTATATTTCGCATTGGTACATTATGAAATAATTCGTACACTTACATAAAGATTTTTTATTACAGAAATTATGCGTTTTTCTTTAGTGTTCATAAAATTATTTAATTAAAAATCCTCTGTCTTACCATAGAATGATCAAACTAAACTTCACTGTAACGTACACAAGGTTTAATCATTACAGTAGCTTGAATATCTCATAATTTTGTTATTCAAACTACAGCTTTGATGACATTTTTCCTATCTCAGCTGAGTATTTTTCAAATTGTAAATTTTGTTCAAAATAGATAAACAAATGCTTAACGTACATAAAAAATGTTAAAAGAGATTGACATGTATTTTTTTTTTTTTTTTTTTTACACGGCCACGTTTTACAAAAGTGGGTGGTTTATTGTTTCGAACAGTATCCGCACGTAATACGTCGCACAGCCTTAGTTTCACAGTAACATGTGTCGTAGCAATTTATTTCAGATGTCAAGCGTTCCTTTAAAGTTACACCGAGTTGTTTAATCGGTTTTCTCTGGTCACAAGACGTTAGTTACTAAGACGGGTTTTGTAAAGTTTTGCTTATACACGATTACTATAATGACGTTACATCTTTCAACGAACATCATATTATGAGAGCACTATAAAGCTAACAATTGATATTTGTAAGTTCCATATATATGGGACACTATTTTTTATTTAAATTACTTTTCATTTAAAGTTATTGGTTAGAATATTTAATATATCTAGTTTTATTATGTTTTTATTACTATACTCTTAATTACATTGATCATTATGCATTGTTACTTTAGCATATTCACTTAGAACTAACCAAGCTGGTCAATCCTTACGAAAAATATTGGGTTTATGGCCGAAAATATCGTTAACAGTAAGGGCATCCAATAAGATAAAAAAAACAACAATACATTTAATCAGCTATACTCGTTATTGGATTGAAATTTATTTTTATTTTTGATATAAACGGGTAGCATGCTCTAATTCGACGTTAATATCCAATTATAACATAATTACAACTCTAGGGAGCCCCAGTATCCCAGCATTACGTTTGAAGGCTGACAGTGCCAAAAACCAGTTTCGACACTTGTGGTGGGCATAGCACAGATAACCCGTTATATAGCTTGTTTGTTTGCTTTTGACTTTCGCGCAAAGTTACACGAGGGCTATCCGCGCTAGCCGTCCATAATTTAGCAGTGTAAGACTAGAGGAAAGGCAGCTAGTCATCACCACCCACCGCCAGCTCTTGGGCTACTCTTTTGCCAACGAATAGTGGGATTAACCGTCACATTATAACGCCCCCACTGCTGAAAAGGCGAGCATGTTTGGTGCGACCGGAATTCGAACCCGCGACCCTCAGAGTTAACCCACCAGGCCATGCACAAGAAATCTGAAAACAACTGTTGGGTATCCATATACCCATGTCGTTTAAAAATTTATCTCAACAGTATGTCCTTTCACCTATGGGGCAAGAGGCACTTTGTTCTTATCTGCTGAATAACAATCTTCTGGTCCGTTCTTGATTCAGCCTTTGAATCGCACCTCAAATAACCGTAGACACGTTGTGTAGTAGATAAAATAATGTTCTAACAGCAATACACCGAACAATTAATAATTTCCTGGTTCCTTCATCAACGCTTTTGGAAAATTAAGAATATACTCCTTTAACTATGACCTCTGATAGAATTTTCTTTCTACCTGTGAAAAACATGAGTTGGTTATTATCGCAAGGAACTTGAGACTATGTATAAACATAAGAGCACTTACAGTTGAGAAAGGAAAAAAGTGATCAAGTAGTTTGTGTCAGAAATAGTTTATTTTATTGGAAAATTTTGTTCCTTAAATAAATCCATATCCATTTTCTTAAACAATAACGAAAACCAACTCTGTCATGCTGTCAAACATGAGGTTATAACAATAAATGAATACAAGTATTGTTACGATCTAAACAAATTAATTACAACTAGAAAAGTACTAAGATAGCGAACCTCCTACCTAGCAATGTCTATTTGGTTTTTTACAAGTACATAAAAAACGATTCCTCACCGTCAAACACGTACGCCAGTCTCATTGCCAAAATACCCTTTCTATCTGAACTTGCTCTCAATTCTTGACCATTCTTCAAAATCCCAGTTTGCTACCGTTATAACAAAGGTGACTGACAATCTTCTGTGACACTTTAATCTTTGAGATACACTCACAGAGTTTCAATCTGGTGTTCCTTGGGGGACCTTAGTACGGAATTTGATCAAAATAAGATAAAACTTTTTCAGTTACACCGCTCATACACTCAGAGAAGAGAGTGAACACAAAACACCCACCGTCGGTTTAGTTTAGTTTGGTTTGAATGTCGTGCAAAGATTCACGAGGGCTATCTGCGCTAACCGTCCCTTATTCAACAGCGATAAACCACCCACTACCAACGCTTGAGCTGTTATTTTATTAAATACTAGACCGTCACAATGATGGCCCAAACGGCTGAAGAAGCGAACATTTCAGGTGACAGAACATGGAACCCACGATCTTCAGGGCTTCCCACAGTCTTGGGGGTAAGTGCTCCTACATCTATAAGAATTTTCAACCTGTATGGTTCTTTACGCGCTCGTGGGTTAAACTATTGGTTTAAAGATCCTAAATTTCAGACACAGCCGTTCGCCGTTCTAAATTTTGAACTACTGAGGAGGAGGAAGACAATCAGCCAGTTGCACGTGCCGCCACAGAAATTTGATTAGCTCTTTGAGCTGGATAACGTCACAAACTATTACTTTTATGACACGTCCACAACTAAGAGTGCAGAGCGTGTTCAATAAAATTATGTCTAAGATACTCAACTCTTGAATTTGCAAACTGACCTGCTGATTAGTAGGTCACATATATATGATAAATGACACATTTGTAAATTTTATAATGGTTCCATCATAAAATATTTCATAACATGCAAGGATAAGAGTAATACTATTTCCAAACAAGCATATATACATCATACTGTAATGGAACTCTTGCTCATATGATACCGGAAAAACGTTTCCATTACGCAATGTGCAACTCACAACTTCGCAAAATTTTTATCCAGTGCTCATGTAGATTTGCAATAAGGGTCACAATTTTCCCCTTTTGCCTCCGTTTCCTGTCACGGAGAACTTTATCCTTCACCATTTTCGTCTTGCAGATTTGACATCATGAATATGTCACACGCAGATCTAATGCACTGGCGTCCCGGGAAATCGGTTAGCTTGTTTGTTTGTTTGTTTTGGAATTTCGCACAAAGCTACTCGAGGGCTATCTGTGCTAGCCGTCCCTAATTTTGCAGTGTAAGACTAGAGGGAAGGCAGCTAGTCATCACTACCCACCGCCAACTCTTGGGCTACTCTTTTACCAACGAATAGTGGGATTGACCGTCACATTATAACGCACCCACGGCTGAAAGGGCAAGCATGTTTGGCGCGAGGGGGATGCGAACCCGCGACCCTCGGATTACGAGTCGCACGCTTTAACGCGCTTGGCCATGCCGGGCCAAATCGGCAAGCATACATAATTCCAGATGCGCAGAGTATATGTGGTGCAAGTGAAAATACGAGAGACCGCAAGGACACGACTTTAAACATGTACCGCGGCATTGAGAGAAGGCTCAAAAGTTATCTTGTACGAGCTAGAAAAATAAAATAAAATATATAGAATATCTAGACTTCCCTGTATCTTCAGGTACTATGGCTATTACTATAACACTAGTATGTGATGTCAAAAAATTCTCAATTACTTAAAAACAGGCATTAAACTAGTATACAACAAACAAATTCCCATTATGATAGAAGGATGTAATAATGCCATCCGAATATGCATAATTATTAAAACACACTTTAGAATCATGAGCCCATATTCTAAAAAGTTCTTTTCCGTGTTGTCCTTGAGACAACAACTTAACACTCCTACGAAAAGTGGGGCCTAATAGGCCCCAGAGCAACTTGAAAGGTTATTAATATTAGGCTAATAATTTTGTATTTAAATGAAATGAAATCATTTAAGTATTATTAGCCTAATATTAATAACCTTTCAAGTTGCTCTGGGGCCTATTAGGCCACACTTTTCGTAGGAGTGTTAATTGCTAATGAAGAGAAAGACCTTTCCATCGATAACATGTGTGTTGAAGATTTCGTTTTGTTTTTTTCTGCGATCGAGCATTTCAAATATCAGATTTAGTACTTCTTTCTACGCAGTGTATTATTGTTTATTTTATATATAATTATCGTGTAACGTTAGCCAATGCTTATCAACCTTAGTTGTTCCTAATTTAAGAGATAGATTAAAAGGAAGGCAACTGGTCAACACCACTTACCATCAACTCGAGCTACTTAAAACCAACGCAGAATTAGGTTTACTGTCATAACATATTGATCTAACAACTGAAAGGGCGAGCAGGTTGGCGGACAGATTTCGATCCCATGACCTGCAGATTGGGAGTCAAGCGCTTTAACTACAAAACTATGTAACAATGGACTAGAATAGTTCACGACGAGAAATATAAGTGACAAGTGATTGGTCAGATTACAATATTTCGCTTTTTAATTGAATATTAGCTTATTTTAACCTAAACAAAAACAACAAGTTTCGTTTTGCTATGACTATCACAAAAGTTGTTTCTTCCCCATAACAAATGGAAAACAAAACAACAAAAAAGAAACGAATATCTTTTGAATAACATTAACCTATTTCCAGTGTTGCAATATACAGTATCGCGTAACTAGCTTGTGAGAGAACAAAACCAGTCTTTTTCGAATACAAACCTAATTGGCTAAACAGTAAATAACAAGTTGTTAGATTTATTTTCGTTTTTCGCTATCTTTACCATTACTGACTTGATATTCTTACACTTTAAATATTTACTCAGCGTAAACATGATGACAATATTAACTTTACAAAAAAGGCTGACTAATTCCATAAGTCTCCTAAAGTTATTTGTGAACCTGACGATGACCGAAGAAGGTCGAAACGTTGTTCGCTCTTCTATGTAAAATATTTTCTCAACCCAAATGAGCCGTTTTTGCATATAAATTTCTCAACAAGTGGGTTTCTCGACATCACCGAACAAAATATTACATGAAGCTGACAAAAGCCCTAAGGGCCACTGTATTGTAAGATAAAAATTGACACGAGATGAAGAGATATTTTCATCCTCTCAGGACCACTATATTACAAGTTAGAACCTAATCCGTCCACTAAGACATGTCAGCTCTTGAGGTGCACTTTCTCCTTCCTTTTGTCATTTTTTAGAGCTTTCAAACGCTGAACCAGATAAAATATGTAACACAAAGATGACTAGTGTCCAACCCAGAAAATAAACACGTCTTGTACTTATGTGCGCTAATAGCATTTATACTCTTTTCCACTGCTATTAGAGTTTAGGCCTTGCTGACATCACGCCATTATTTATAGTGCAACACTAATAGCTCAAGTCCACATAGACATATTGACCAATGAATCCGAAAGTTACATGTTCTTGTACAAAGGGTTGGCAGTGACGACTGTTGACTAGTTAGCTGCCTTCTATATAGTTTATACGTTTATAATTATTGACGGTTATGCTTTACGTGAAAATCCTGAAATAAGTGACAAACTGTTCTAATAACCTCTTACATTATTCAATTAACAGAGCCAACGAACCTTCGCATCTCCCGGTACAAGACAGTGACCATTAATTACAAATAAAAAACACAAATGCGTTCCATATTTTTGAACCTGCGCGTTTCTCGTTACTTGCAATTACGTAAATAACGAAGAAGTAAAAAAAGCAAATACTTTGGAAAGAAGAATCCGTCTTCTCTTGTCGTTTTTCATATAATTCATGGAAATTTTTGAGCTGTGGAATTTTGTAAAAAATAACAAATTTTTATTAATAGTTTGCAAGCACAACTATTGCTTTAGCCCTTTGTAAAAAAACCGTTGAACCATATTTAAAAAACGGCATAGCTCGACCATTACTTGCAACATGTGTATAGGAGTTGACATATATTAACACACAGCTATATCTCTTAAACTGCCATAAGAATAATTTTGTTTTTAGAAAGTAGATGGCAATTTGTTTGTTTTTAACTTAATAACGGTATGTGTATAAACTGTAGTACATACTGTTCAGAATTGAACCGTTAGAAGTCAGGAAATTCAAACCTCGGCCAAAAGAGTTGTCTCAGTTAACGAGTTGGTCAGTGAATGGAGGTATGTATGGAGGTCAAAGAGCACTGCCAAAAGTGTATGGTAAGGAGATGGCGGTGACATAATCATGCTAGTTTAACTTGCAAATCACCCGGAGGGCTATTGTTTTATATGAACAAAAAAATTTCAACAATAGATCTATATCATACATCATTTTGTAAAATTGAAAAAAAAAAACTACTATGTAATTTATTATTGTTCTTAACACGATATTAATTTCTGCATTATCGTTAGGGTCAACTTTCTACTTATAGTCTCACCTCAATATTAATGTTGCACAATGCGTTTTGAAATGTTCCCTTATTTGTTTTGCTTTTTTAATTTTGCGCAAAGCTACACGAGGGCTATCTGCGCTAGCCTTTCCTAATTTAGCAGTGTAAGACTAGAGGGAAAGTAGCTAGGCACCACCACCCACCACAACTCCCGCGATATTCTTTTAAACAACAAGTAGTGGGATTAATCACTATATTATAACACACCGATGGCTGAAAGGGCGAGAATGTTTGGTGCGACGGGTATTGGAACCCTTGACCCTCAGATTGCGAGTCGAATGCTTAATCACGTGGTCATGTCGGGCCTTGAGATATCTAAATTGATATCTCGCATATTACAGTTTGAATATTTACATAACCCTCATGACCATACATATACTAGCTTAACTTACAATCTACGTTGAGTACCGTTCTCATGACAATTAAACTATTCAAACGAATTGCATATCCTATAAAACCTTAAGTCTGTACATCCAAATTAAAATGAACAAATCTAACCAATTTCCAATAACAACTATTTGAATATCTTCGTGTTTTACAGTTTGACTATCTGTATACTTTATGATTTACTTATTTGATTACACACACACATTAGTTTAATTTATAATATATGTAGTCCTTTTCGGGACATTTTTTGTGTTAACCTATAGCAACCAAATCATAGATATTTATTCTACGCATCATATCGATATTCTATTTAACTTATAGCGATTTATATATAAATAATTCTGGCTCAATTAAATTCAGAATACTCACACTATGCTTTGTCAATCAGTTTTCTAACAGTCAATTAAACGTCGTCTTGTGTGGCACGACACACAGTTTGAAGTCCACAGCATATTCCAGGGACTTTGGACAAGATGTCTCTCGTGATGTTATATGTATAACGTAGATGGTTTACATACTCATAATCATACACTGATTTAACTTACAATCTACGTAATCCACAAACGGGCTGTTTCCTGTTGCTTGTTTGTTTGTTTGTTTGTTTGTTTTTGAATTTCGCGCAAAGTTACACTAGGGCTATCTGCGCTAGCCGTCCCTAATTTTGCATTGTAAGACTAGAGGGAAGGCAACTAGCCATCACCACCCACCACAAACTCTTGGACCACTCTTTTACCAACAAATAATGGGATTGACCGTCATATTATAACGCCCTCAAGGCTGAAAGGGCGAGCATGTTTGATGCAACGGGGATTCAAACCCGCGACCCTCGGATTACGAGTCGAGTGCCTTAACCACCTGGCCATGCTGGGCCGTTTCGTGTTGCATTGTATATAAAATGTCCAAGCTCTAAATATTAAAAAAACAACAACAACATTGAAACTCCAAACACATATATAATATTTGTTACATTATGAGATAACAAAAACATTTCACATCTATAGTTATTTTAGCGATACTGGTCTCTGCATTATAGTTAGGGTGAACTTTAACTTTAATTTCAATAAATACTAAACAGTTATGAGCATTTGAAATTAATATTTTGTATATTACAGTTTGAAATTTCTTTTACAGCGCATTTCAAAGTTTAAACATACGAATATTGATAAATTAATTTATGATCTAGGTACAGAACTATTTCTCGTAATAACAGAAACATTTAACATAATATATCGTATGCATTACGCTAACTAATTATAAAGGAGTTTAACTTTAAGATATACGTATACTAATACGATGTACAATTTATATGGTCCTGAAAAGGGCCGATTTTCGTTTGAGCCTAAAGCATTCAAACTCCAGATATTTTATTTACAAATAAAGTATAAGTAGTAAGATTGGGTTCAACTTATCATGACATACGTATCTACATTCTAAATTCGTATGTCTTATCACATCTGATTTTACAGGCTAGTTATTAAACTCTATAGGAAATTATTTTATTCTAACTGAATATAGAGACACTTATGTTACGTTTTTTCAAACAAATGGCCTACCGTAGGTGGAATCCTTTCACACAACATAAACACACATATACGTTTGTTTTTTAAACAGCATTCGATAGGATAGCACAACTTCTGTGATTTTTCCCTAGAAAATTCACTTTTAAGTATTAAACACTAGATCGCCGAGAATAAGAGTAAGTACAAGTTTTTGGCATAAAGAACTCACGCCACACGTTTAAAATTCACAACATTTTACACACTTATACTGGAACTTATAAGATATAAAATAAACTGTAAACAAGCGTGCAGTGTGTATACAACAAACTTTAAATACATATACACACAAAACGTCTGCGACGAATATCTCTGCGAACAAGAAGCATTTGAGACTGTGTGAAAACACGCGCACGCCCCCTAGTGGCACAGCGGTATGCCTGAAGACTTAAACCGCTAAAAACCGGGTTTCGATACACGTGATGAGCAGAGAACAGATAACTCATTGTGTAGCTTTGTGCTTAATTCTTAAAAAACAAACAAACCAAACACGCACTGATAACGTAAAGGTCGGCCTCGTGGCATGAGTCACAATTTAAAGTCCATGGCCTATTCCAGGAATACAGGACATGTTTCTTCAAGTTTGTTTATCACAGACATTTTGCACGAATACATATTTAAAGTTTGTTTTATTTGTACTTCACGTTCGATTATAGGGCATTTTACATATGATAAACACATTAACATTTTCAATATTTACAAAATGATTGGGTAGATATTTAATGTAATACAAAGGAGATTTGTTTTATTTAGGGTAAAAGTCTGGTTTTTCAAATTACTTCACAAATATAACAATGTAAGTTTTCAAATATACAGTCAGTTAATTACTGACTCTTGGCCCGGCATGGCCAAGCCTCGTAATCTGGGGGTCGCGGGTTCGCATCCGCGTCGCGCCAAACATGCTCGCCCTCCCAGCCGTGGGGGCGTTATAATGTGACGGTCAATCCCACCATTCGTTAATAAAAGAGTAGCCCAAGAGTTGGCGGTGGGTGGTGATGACTAATTGCCTGTCCTCTAGTCTTCTGTGCTAGCCGTCCCTAATTTAGCAGTGGAAGGGACGGCTAGCACAGATAGCCCTCGAGTCGCTTTGTGCGAAATTCCAAAACAAATTACTGACTCTTCCACACCAGCACATGACTCTTTACGTTTAACTGGTCTTCCTGAATGAGGTGCATCCTTAATATTGCCAGTTTCAAACAATTTGATCTCCCAGAAAAAGAAAAATTTATAATACATGCGTAATTGAATGTAACAAAATAACATATGGATGGGTAGGGACTTACGGGCCACCCTGTATAATACAAATGTTACTACACACCAACAATAATGGATTATTTAGCTGTCTTTCTTAATTTAATTTTACATACCCTTAAACAGTTTTTGTAAATTTATAAGTTGTGTGTACTTGGTATAAAAGTATTCAAATTTTATTTACAAGTATACTTGACACAGCACAAGTTTAAATTCAACGATTAAAAGCCTATAACTGAGAGTCTGACTTGATACAAAGTATAAAGATCACTTATGTTTATCTTTTAATTTCAATATTAATTAGAAATTTAAGCGTTTGTTTAAAAAGTATTTTATATCTTTTCACACCTAATTATCATATCAGAATAAATACTGTAGCTCTTTTGCATATTATTATATGAAAATAAAGTTCACTCCAGAAATTACGACGAGTCATACACACACTATAACAGGGTTGACATAGCTCTTCTAACTGTACGTCATCATTTTTAACATCAGTTGTTTTGATAAATTATTTCTGATATTTTTGTTTTCAATGTAATTCGGTTAGTCTACATTGCCGAACAACTAAGTTAGAAGGTTACAAGGAGTGTGATTATTGGTATATTCTGTGATGTGTAGGTTCCACAACTTGCTCTCAGAGTCCAGCAAATGATTAATGTTCATTCAAGGTTCAGTTAAATCTGGGTCAAGCATGACCTTTTATAACAAATTTTACAAATAATCCGCATCAAAGGTACCAAAGACAGAGTTCGATGACCTTACAACTAACTAGACGTACTGATTATACATTGTTTGGTACATAGATCAACGACAATGAAACTGATAATTGTTTAAACAGCCAATTATTCTAAACCAGATATAAAATCAACAACTGTGCTACAAAGTGAGACAATTATCATATCAATTACTTGATATTTACAATTTCAGATTATAGTAAATATAAAACAATATATATATACACACACACGTACATAATATACATTTTGAGCTCAGCGAATCTAAGCTGTTCAATGTTGTTTTAAATACATCAGTCTGGAACGCTTCAGATAAGTGACAATTTGAAGACTTGTTACCATGTTATCATCATGTGGGAGCACGAATTTAACGTAACAAGGAAAGCTAATGTTAATGTACGGTATTTTCTCACACGTCATGAAATAGTTTCTCGTCTTGACGTCCTTGGTGTTTCCTACGACGACTAAAGCAACACCACCAGGCTGTCAAGAACAGAAAATGCAGTACGCCAAACTTATATCACTTTATGCTTGGACCAATATGTACTGTGTGTAGTCCGATAGGTATCCGCTTATAATTACTACTGAAGTTCTTGATTTATATTTATATTTTGAATTTGTCAAATGCGAAGTCTTAACACAAAGACCTTTATCCGATTTTCTTTTTCAAAAGTCATGAAAGATTAAATTTTCCTTTATGTAAATTCTATGTAAAGAAAGGTCACCTTAGCTTTTATGGGAATCTGCGTGACAGAAGTACCTAAAAAAGCTTTCAAACGTGGAGATTAGGTGACGAACATCACGAAGTTTATATTTCTCGTTGTTAATATCTTAATCTTTCTGAGAGATTTGTAAATATATATTTTGAAACCTTTAACAATAAAGCCCAGGATATTTTTCACACTACAACACACCAGTACCAACAAGCCTACGTTCGGCTCTATGCTGAACGTTCCCATGAAAACCCTGCAAGAATATCAGGTTATAAACTATGTCTAAACTCATTTTGGGACCACTGAGTATGTCTGAAGGCAAAATTCAACTGATATCGTGACAAATTGAATACAGACGCACTGTCTACTTTCAGTTTGGGTTTACTGTATTCTCTCAGTTTACATAATGGAGATGAAAATACCTATAATGTTAATATTTTACGTATAAAACGATCCTTAATCAGACCTTCATTATAAATGAAATTAGTGTAAGAATATGGTGCTGACGATAAATATTTAGTACGACTTAACTTTGATTTGGTTTGTTTTGAATTTCGCGCAAAGCTACACGAGGGCTATCTGCGCTAGTCGTCCCTAATTTAGCAGTGTAAGATTAGAGGGAAGGCAGGTAGTCATCACCACCCACTGCCGACTCTTGAGCTACTCTTTTACCAATTAATAGTAAGATTGACTGTAACTTTATAACGCACCCACGGCTGAAAGGGCGATAATGTTTGGTGCGACAGTGATTTGAACGACTTACACTAACATGAAAAACTGACCGTTTACAAATAAATTAACACACACACACATATATATATATATATATATATACACACACACACCAGAAGACATTGTAGTGCATTAAAGTTGTGGTACTTGACACCTATAATTTAAAGATTTGGCGTGTAAAACGAGCGACACAAGCCTTCGTTTAAGATTAACGTACACTGCAAGATAATTTAGTTTATATATACGAGCGTTATGTGTATGATAAATATCTAGTTTCAGTGTTTTACGTTAAAACGAAAAACAGTCCTTTAATGGAGTAGATTGTAATTCGAATTTAGTTTGTATGTGCACACCTTGAAATACTCTGAAGAAGTATTTAAACTACAGTACATAAACTGTTAGGGAGTCAAAACACGTTTATTGGTGATGAAGTTAAAACTATAAAGCTAATCTAACGATAATGTAAACATTAATACCGCGTTATGAGCTACAGGGATGACATTTTTGCAACTGTTATTTTTGTAACTTGAGTTCAAATGTTTTATGTTCATACGTTAAGTTCGAATGTTTTATAAAGCGACACAAAAAACTTTTCAGGAATATGTTGATTTTATGCTAAAATTAACCTGAACGTAATCACGAAGTGTGCCTTACAGATAAACTCTGTAAAGTAATAATTTTATTTATTCAAATAGTTTGTTTATTATTATGAACTGAATACGCAATACATTTTCGTTTGGATAGAAAACTCATTTAAAGCTTTCTTATCTGTATATGTATGAAATAAATGTTTTTTGTTAATATTGAATATATTTCTCTCCGCAGACTGTAAGTTAACATTATTTTGACAAATTTGTGCGTAAATCATGAAGTACGTTACACACACAGTCACACTTTAATACATAAAAACTGTATTAAACTGAAATATAAATTAGAGAGTTCACCTTACTATAATGCAGAAACTATATCATGTTAATAACTGTGGAGATTAAATTGGTTTGTTTGCATTTTTTTTATATTGTAATGTGATGGAAACGTTATGTATTCAGAAACTGACTGTTTTATGTTAATACAAAAATTAGTCCTTTACGTAGAATATGTTGATGATTTCCTCACAAACATTTTAGCAACAACCAAAATTTAGAACTCTCTACACCCTAGCAATACACTATGGAAGTATTTCCCCATGCGATTTAATACAATTAAGTACTATACAATCTTATGGTACATTTTGAACTTATTCGCCCCCTAGTAGCATACTACACAACCACCAGTCACCTAGTGCTACTCTACGGAACTATGGCGCTATATGACCTTCGCAATTTCAACTGATACTCTTAACACCACTCCCGCTGGGCGGCACCTTTTGATCTTCCCTGTTATATCAGATAATGGGTGATTCAACTACTACAGTTATCACATCATGTAAAAGTTTATATGATACGAGTGAAGAAAGTCCCACAGAAATCGTTTGTTTGTTAAACACAAAACTACTTAACGGGCTATCTATGCTCTTCCCACTGTAGGTATTGAAATTATATGCCCTAAGACTTGCCACTGAGCACGAGAAAGCTAATAGCACCTAAAGAAAAAAAAACATTAACTGCACCTTTATACAACTTACTTAGGTATTAATTGGATAATTTTGCTATTGCACTGTAGTTATTTACTTCTTTCCTATATAAGCGTTTTGTAATTCCTAATCGTATACGTATTGCAAATTTAAGTATTTCTAAAGATAAAGTAGGTACTTCTTATAGTTCGTGTTTCACAAGTCCAATGAATAGCCCAGTGATTGATATGACAAAATGAAATATTGTGTTCATCAAGTGAACGCTATTTTGAATATTAATTACTTTTACGACTGTTGGTACGTTAATTTCAGGGTCATTAATTTAAGAATCTCGTTTGCTTTGTTTTGTTTTGTTTTTTTTACACGTAGTTAAGCTCTACATCAGTAGTTTTGGTTCTTAGTGCTGCTGAAGAGACGGACGAACACTTATAGAAAAATAAAGACAAACGTTTCCGTTTTTAAGGCACTTGACTCGTAATCTGAGGATCGCGAGTTCTAATCCCCGTCGCACCAAACAGCTGTGGGGGTATTATAATGTGACAGTCAATCCCACTATTCACTGGTAAAAGGGTAGCTCAAGAATTGGTGGTGGGTGGTGATGACCAGCTGCCTTCCCTCTAGCCTTACACTGCTAAATTATGGACGGTTTGTGCAGGTATCCCTCGTGTAGCTTTGCACGAAATTAAAAAACAAACGAACAATCTTTACTCATAAATAAGATCCCATTATATGTCACCATGAAGGTGAGCTTTTCATATGTTTTCTCACTCGCACTGAGTTTAAAGTGAATGATTACACGTTACTCCTGACACTTCAAGTGTTAACAGTTGGCTGTGGACAGACTTTTTTTCCTTCAACATGTACTTTATCTTATTTTGCTAATATTCTGCTGATGAACACATGAAGAGCTGAATATAAACACATATGAAAATGAGTTCGCTTTCAAATTATTATTTTTAATGCTCTTAATTTTGTAATATGGACCATAATAATAAGCATATGTAAACGAGTATTAGATGTACTTCCGCAGGGTGCCCGAAAATGTTTATTTTAAGAGTAAAGAAAACCAAAATTAAGAGTAGCAAATATTTTTATTTCTTACTTTTGAATTTCATGTCTCATGCTATGATCTATCTTTAAGCCTACAGAGTGAATAATTCTAATTTTGTCGTGACTTATGGTATGCGCACGTGTTATTTACATTACGACAGTACAAGCTGCAATGTTAAGCGTCCCTTATGTGACGTCATTTTAGTATCTGCTGTCTGGCAGACAATACACTACTATGATGTGGTGCGAACGGTTAAAACAGGTGACTTCTTCAGGCAGCCTTTAGCCCCATTTCGAAAAAATTAAACTTACCAAAACTTATATGTATAACTATTTTATGTGCTGTAGAAACTTATCAACACGAAAACATAATTATATCTAGAGGCAAACAGACATGTTTTTGATGCTTTTTACGGTAAAATAATATTTAATACACATTTTATTCCCAACAGTCCAAAACCACGATCACGCCATCTAACTGCTACTCCAATATATGTACTTATCTATTTCTTATACATGTCTGTGGAACAAGTATGTAGATAGATCCTCCAGGAACGTGATATTACTGGATAAAATGAGCTACAATTTTACTTGTTCATATTTGTTTGTTTTTCAACTTGAATGTTATTTATTTCAATCTATGTCAATTTAATATATTACTCCTTATGCATAGGATGTTTCCCACATTCCCAGGAAATTATATCTAGCCAAATAATAGTAGTAATTCGTGAAATTGATTACATAAATAGAGCCTAAACTACTACTAAGCCCGATATATATAAGCCAGCTTAATGAGCCCTGATATTGGATGAAAAGCCTAATTGGCACTGTACATGGCAGATATAATGTGTGCGCGTGTGTGTTTTCTTATAGCAAAGCTACATCGCACGATCTAACGAGTCCGCCGAGGGGAATCGAACCATGATTTTAGCGTTGTAATTCTGTAGACTTACCGCTGTACCAACTGGGGACCAGATGTAATATGCTTGGCATATTATTACACATTTTCCTTTTGCTTTCACTCGTTAAGTGTTCAGAAATATTAATGTAATTTTCTGTCGTTACGTTGTTGTTGGTAGACCCGTTCCGTAAACAAGACGAGCTTGCAAGTTTACCAGTTTTTCTGAAAATTAGTGAATTCAAAAACAAAATGATAATAATAAATACTCACAGTCGTAATAATAATAATATTACTCTATTTATATCTACCCTAATTCTGATTTACAAATGTTTTTGGTTTAAAAAAAACTGATAACTATGATTCTCTCAAATAATCTACATCATACTTTAACAGCTGTTGTTCATGAAAGTTGTGATATAAACAGCCTTTTTTCCAGTACTTTATTGGCCTGATTAGCCCTGGCATAAGGCAAAAAGCTTCTTCGGTACTTGTATTACATATTATTCATTGCTTTCACTTGTAAGTTTGTTTGTTTTGAATTTCGCGCAAAGCTACACGAGGGCTATTTGCGCTAGTCGCCCCTAATAAAGCAGTGCACTTTTGGGTTACTCTTTTGCCAATGAATTGTGTGATTGACTGTTACATTGTAACGTCCT
Source organism: Tachypleus tridentatus (assembly GCF_004210375.1). Taxonomy (NCBI): domain Eukaryota; kingdom Metazoa; phylum Arthropoda; class Merostomata; order Xiphosura; family Limulidae; genus Tachypleus; species Tachypleus tridentatus. The sequence goes on along the minus strand of NC_134837.1, from coordinate 155,805,933 downwards.
CACGGCTGAAAGGTGTGACGGGGATTCGAGCCCGTGACTCTCAGATTGCGAGTCGAACGCGTTAACCACCTGGCCATGCCACGCCTTTGGAAATCTTAGTAAAAACTTATTTTGGATCCAATAAATACGGTGATTTTTGTGAAAAGTTCAGACTGGAAGTTTGGTTGTTTGCTAAAAAGAAAACTGGGCAGAAGATCTATAATATCTATATACTTTATGTCCAGTGAACCTATAAAAGCTACATATTTCATTGAACAAGCAATGTTTTTAAGGAACTGGTAGGTCTAAAAATAATAAGTAGACTTCCCATATTGCTATGAACTTGAAAGGTCCAGTATGGACAACAATAAGCAAGTTATCACACACATATTGAAATGATTCTATCTGCGAGTGTTTGATTTTTGTAGTCATTTCGAAATTAGTCATCATGAAAAAGATGTCCCCCCCCCGTTGGTGCAGCGGTAAGTCTACGGATTTACAACCCTAAAATCAAGGGTTCAATTCTTCTTGACGGACTCAGCAGATAGCCCAGTATGGCTTTACTATAAGAAACACACACGAAAAAGACGTTCTGGGTCATGTTCAGAAAATGACAAAAAAATCATTATACTGAGGATTTGCTTCACTCAAGCTCTTCTATCTAAACCTTCTCTATGTAATGGATTTATTACAGCGTGAGTAGTTCATTTTAATGGTGAAAAAAAGAGGAAATGTGCACTAGATTTAAGTAAAGACATTTATAAGTAGTTCATTTTCATGCAGGACAAAGAATGTGCAAGAGATTGACGTAAATTAGAGGTACTTTATAAATAGTTCATTTTCATGCAGGCTTAGCTAGCTAACGGACTTCTCTACTGGTGCATTTTTTTAAAATTAGTTTTTTGACAGTATTATGCCTGATACCAATGGCTGTGTTTTTAACAAGTTTGTCCTGTTTCCTTACATGTTCCTTATGTATTATTTTGGATAATGGCAATTATCAAAGTCTCTTCAACAGCATTCTATTTATGCGTTTTTCTTCTTTCATAATGTCCAACAGCTGTTTTTGAACTGGTTGTCATCCACTTTCAACAACCAAGTTTCTGACCACGTGCTTGGTTTTGTTTTACCAATAAATTTTTGCATATACGAACGCGTTCTTTATTTTGTATTTCAATTTTTCCTGTCACGTTTTGAGTCCCACTCTTTCTTTGTCTGTCTGAACTTTAGAAATCATTCTACCGGTTCTTTTGTTTTTGTTTCCTTCTTCATGCCATAGTTGAAAGATCTATAAAAATATTTTCAATTTCAGCACGATCCTTTCATAGCTAGGTTGTTGTTTTTTTTAATGGTAAACTCTACTATTTTCACAATATTATTTAGAACTGTCCTGCAGAACGAATTCTTTCGGAATTGAGAAATCGTCCATATACTTGAAAATTATATATTTAATATATAACACGATTTCAAAACTTAAGTTAATAGAACTTCTGTATAATACCTTCATAATCCAGAAGAACAGCTTGATATTTTTCTAAGTACAAAAACGTAAAAAGTTATCTGAAAATAATTAATATTATGATTCAACCAATTCAACTCTCTCTTTCTTTAATCCCACAACTTACAATTTCCACTGATTTAAATTAGTAAAACGATAATCTAAAATAGCGTTCGTCAATTTGAAAGCTACATAGTTTGTTTGGTTTGTTTTTAATTTCGCGCAAAGCTACATGAGGGCTATTACGCTAGCCGTCCCTAATTTAGCAGTGTAAGAGACTAGAGGAAAAGCAGCTAGTCATCACCACCTACCGCCAACTCTTGAGTTACTCTTACCAACGAATAGTGAGATTGACTATCACATTATAACGCCCCCACGGTTAAAAGGACGAGCATGTTTGGTGCGAAGCGAACTAGAACACGCCACCCTCGGATTACAAATCGAGTGCCGGGTCCCCGAATGCGTAGTAAGACGGCTAAAATGAAAAAAAAAAGCGAGTTTTTTTTTCTTTCACATCAGATAGAATGTGTATTTGATAATGACATTGTAATTCGGTCGATGAGCTGTAATCTTAATTTGTTTACTTTTTATTTCATTTTAACAATATTAATGAATTACACCGTCAGAAAATTTTTACTTTGTCTTGTTCCTGGGCAGAAAATGTTATTTTCCAATTGCTTACGCCTAAAGTAAATGGAAAAGACCTATTTTTCTCTCCAGATTTTGCTTTTGTGACCAGGGAGCGGATAACAAAAACATGATGGGAGACTGTATTTGGGGGCTGATACGTGAAAGTGATTCACATTACAGTCGGAAATCTTGAAAAACTACTCACTTCTAAACATTATTGTATAACTTTAGTATAAATACATGTAAATCTTGATTCATATGTTGTTTTATTCAGACCTTATGTAAATAAAAATAGGTTAAGTTCTAAATTTCATTATACAGGTCACAAAAGCAAAGTTTGAAGGACATAACAGCCATTTTCTGTACTTTTATAACATAAGTAATTAAGAAATAACACATACTATTCAGGAACAAAATTTGTGTTACATAGTGTTATTTTTAAGCATCTGAAAGGATATGCAAGTACCAGCATATCTGAATGTTAAAAAATAATCATTTAACTATTAATACTAATTTAACACTTCATTTTCTTCTGATAAACACTCTTACATTATTTTGTTTCATAATTTTAAGCAGTGCCACAAATAGGGTTATCTGTGCATAATCCCTTAATTTGGAATGACGAAATAGAGACGAGAAGGTAGTTTGTCAACACCACTCACCGCCAATTCTTGTCTAACCGAATAACAAAAATTGACTGTCATTCTTATAACGCACCTGTATATTCAAAGTACGAACGAAGCACGTTTTCGTGGCAACGGGAAGTGAGCTCTGAATTCTCTAATTCGCCGTGCGAACACTTCCAACACCATGGCACGACTAGTTAACAATTTTCGCGTCTATAGCTTAAAGCTATGTAAAAAAAAAAACATTTTATTTGAAGAACAATTTCGGCCTAGCGGTTTAACTAATACTTTTTGTCCACAAAAATATATTAAATTCAGCATGAAATGGTAAAAATTATTTCATAACCAAATGTATATGTTTGAACGTTTAAGTTACCCTATAATTTGATTTGTAACTATTTAAGGATAGCACTCAAACTTTAATACTAGAAGACGTAGCGTAATCTAAATATGTTCATTTGTGGATGTCACCGCTTTATTATCATTATTTAACATTAACCATCTTGTAAATATGAAGGACGTTAATGCTTTACTATAACACTTGTTTTACCCATTTTGAGGAAGTGTTCGTCTTGAAGTTAACACTTATTCAACAGTTGAATTTGCAACAAGGTGTTAAAATGTTAACTTTTATACATATGTTATCTTAGAACCTCCATAAGTCTACGAGAAAAATATGATTTTAAATATGTGTATGCTAGATGACTTTCACACAATGTACAGTATATATATATATATATATATATATCTGGAATATTTTTGTATATTTACTGAATAACAATCACTCACCTCGATACAGTGCTAGTTTAAAAGGCACCGTAAGGTATTTAATAAAACATGTCAGACACTAAATGTTGCTGATAGAATTCGGAGTAATCATCTGTGTAAAGATTCTCCTCATATTCAGTTACTACAGAAATACAGTACGATGTGTTTATTTGTTGCAACACTGAAATTACTGCGCACGTAACACGGTTTGTGATAATGTAGTTAAAAAATATATATCGACAACTTTTTTCCCAGGAACTTAAAAACAGTAAATATTAATAAATACGAATATTTTAACTATAATACATGTACGCTAAAATATAAATAACGATTGGTAAGAACTATATATAAATATTTACACACTGAATTTCTAACTATTTACAACTATCCAAAGTAGAGTGAAACTATTCTCCAGTTCACACAAAAAGAAAACATAACTGTATTTATAGATTTCTCTCTGAATATATATGTATTTAAAAGAAATTTAATTTTGATGAAGTAAACATAACAAAAAAGGACTGCATTAACAACACCAAATCCAAACCTCTGATTGTAAGAAATTAATATTATTAATCTAAAAATAAGCCGAAACGAGAATTAATAAACAAAAATCGCTGCATTAATTAAAAAAGATCCCAGGGCGCAAGTTATAATGTGGGATATAAAATATACTTAGATTTTGGAGGTGACTGCGGAAGTAGGGCTCACATTGTGTATTTAAAACTATTTACAACTTTCTAATGAATATTTTCTCCAAATCACACACAAAAGAAAACGTGTGGATGTGTAGATCTGAACATACTTCCTCTCATGACGATAATGCGAACAACAAACTAGTTGAAAAGAGAATCCTCATTTTACTTAATATATATACGGTTTCTCCCTCCATGAAGTACGCTGCAGATTTAATTATTTTCCTCAGACAAATACTTTATTTTTTGTCAGCTGAGTTTACCAAATACACCCATGCTCTCCAGCACAAAGCTAGTATAACCTGACTTTAGTCATACACTAGATACGCCATTGTAATAAATGAGACCCTAGTGAAGACCTACACACTCAAGTGTATAACTTTTAATAAATAAACTTGTATGTTATGTCCAAAGAATACGTAATAATACTCTTTTGCACGTGCAGCTTCCATAATGCATGCGAAGAATTTCACTAGTTCAGCATGGGCTGAAATTCAACAAGTTGTTTTTGTTTGTTTGTACTTAACATTCTTAATACTACTAATAGAAATACCGAATCCACTTATTAAACTAACTTTTATTTAAAGAAAAGAAATCCTTATTATCTGAAACTAAGGAATGATTGTTACGAATTTCCTTCGTTAGTCCTTCAAGATTAATATAATTGTATGTACGTTTTTACACCAGACTTAAGACTACATTATATAATGAAGACGTACTAATGACAATAGCACTTTAAATTTCAAATCGGTCAAGAATGAACAAAAATTTCGAGTGTGAAAATGAGCAAACTGTGTTAACGATCTACCGTTAAAAAATACCCACCAAATTTCTTCCCATCAACTAAAGATGTGATTTTTTCAGAAAAATACACATAAATCTTGAACAGTAGAGATCAAGTATAGTTTCAACACAGCAGTGATTTCAGAATAGTTTATTATAATTTTATCAGAATGCGAAAAGTATTAACCTGTCTTTGCAGTACGTCAGCAAACAAATAAAATCATTATAAAATACGTATTACAAGTGATACATATATATATGCAGTAATACATAGGTGAGGAAACTTTTTGACGTAGTTTTCTTTATCTAAAAGTAGGAAGATGGTAATTATGGATGTATTTTTAGTAACAACGGGATAGAGTTCTGTTTTAAACTTCAACCGGATTTCACATCAGTTGAAAAATGACTAAAGACTCGTACTTATTTGCTTTCAGAACCAACATGCATGCATCAGGAAGATGAAAAAAATGGAGAAAAAACACAGACAAGAAAAAATTAAAATGCACAAACACCCATGTTTTTAAAGGAATTTAAAGGTCATCTTCAATCTAACAAAATAGCCATATAATCTAAATAAAACACGCCTAATGATGAAGTTATATTGTTACATGTTTAAAATCGGCTAACGGAAGAGTTAACAGATTTAGTAAGTTACTGGAAGACAAATTAAAATCCTAGACGTTAATTAGTAGCCACTCTACGATACCAGAACACTATACGAGAAGTTTTAGAGGTATCATATCACAGGAAGTACGTAAGTTGTGTGTTTTCTTATAGCAAAGTCACATCGGGCTATCTGCTGAGCCCACTAAGGGGAATCGAACCCCTGATTTTAGCATTGTAAATTCATAGGCTTACCGCTGTACCAGCGAAGGGCGCAAGACAAGTAATAAAAATTCTTAAATCGCAGAACATTTCAGTTCAAACCTCACCTATACTGAATGTGAATTAGATCCATAAGAAAGATAAATTCACCAAATGTTAACAACTTGAAATAGTTCACATCTAACAAAACGATTTCTAGTTTAAATACTACACAATATACCTTTACGGAAAATACAAAGTATGTCCAGAAATAAAACAAAGTACAATAAAAGATAATTCTAACATACAAACGCAAATATCAATCAAACAATGGAAACAATTACATTTACTTAGCTATAGCATGTAAATTCTCCTGTGCTTCAACACGGATAAGAAATCGCCCGAGAAAGAACGGATTCATCATAACACAACAGAGACAATATGCATACAAAAAACTATTTTGCCATATTATATTTCAACAAAATCGGATTTTCTGAGTTTTATCTCAACACAAGCAAAAGCATAAAAAAAATTCCATGTCAGAAAGCATAAACGTTTTTATCCACACATGATAAACCTCTGATTAAAATAATTACGAAAAACGAACACCAGCTCTATTAGTCCAACCACGTGACTTTCAGCGCACTTTCCCCCGCGTATCTTCTGTTAAAAACTTTCATTAGTATCAAATCACGACACCATGCGAACCTGGAAAAGGCTTTTAATTGTCCTAATATGAGGTTTTGGGCCTCTTTTACTGCCAAAGTGTTTTTTGTATTTTGCTGCTTCCAAACTGTTCTGTCAAATATATAAATATTGCTAACGTTCTAATCTTTATGTAACTTGGAAATACATCTCACTTAAATAAAAAAAAACATGCTCTCCTATACTCTTTCTACTTTACAGCTACATTTTTAAAATAAAAATAATGACATCAAATAAAGCTACAGCGCACGATAATGTGAAGAACAAATGCCATAATCGACAACGAGGGACCATACATACACTTGCAGTGGTCACAACAATACAAACACAAGATATAACAACACGTACGCACTAAATGTTTAATTCATTTCGAAACAGCTTACTACATAACCGCAGTAAGCCTATTTTCTTCCATAAGCAAAAATGTATTACGAAACGTAGGTTAAACGACAATAGACGACATTATAACGCATGGATATTGCCTTTGATACATTTGTACGAGAAACAATAAACATAAACCTTAACTGTCCCTGTCTGAAACCTTGCATAACGAATCTCGCGAATTGATAGTCATCGTATATCTATATATTTATCTGAACAAACAGCAGACAGATGGATGTACTACTAAACACACATTTTAAACGAGACACCACGGCACCTCCTTGTTCACGAGATATTTAAATAAATATTCTGACTGACTAGATTTATTTATGTAGTGTTTTCCCAAGCTTTAAAGTCCCTGGACACTGAAATCATAATGCTGAACATAAACGTATATATATGCATTTCTTTTATTTAAAAAAATTAGGTCTGCTGTCATACATTTTTCTCTGTCGTCGGTTTGCTATCTACCATCTCGATTATGTAGAAAAATACATGCACCGTACAATATTACCGGACAGAAAGCTAAATCAAATATCAGTTTTTTTCTTGAGAAGTTTTGGTTTTACAGAAGATGGAAACCTGCTCTTATCATCTCAGCAAAGAATGACAGTTAATCTTAAAATCTGCAAAGAACATAATACTCAATGGAATATTTGATGATTTAGCTAATACTACTTGTATGCTTAAAAAAAGAAATTACATCACATTAAGTGGCGAGTCTTTTATTCACTTACAACATTTATACGAAAGCTTAAGCATTAGTAGAACTTTCCTTCATACATACTCTTAAAGGAAATGTCATATGAATTAATGACTTTATTTAGCCTTTTCGATTTCTCCTTCTGTACTCGTTTAAAAGATACCATTTTTGTATATTTAAGCTTTAGGCATGATTATTCCAAGAAACGAGAAGAAAAACACGCCAAATAACAGATTATATATAGAAATAGTTAACGTGGTAGATGAAAAACAAATAAATGCATATCAAATGTATAAACAGAGTGTAGAAAAAACAACAACAAAACTAATCGTGGTCATATAACCTAGGTTATCTAAGAAACACTGAACATGTGGGTGTATATGGTTACCATGCGCTAGATAGTTCTAGCACGTACGTTACCCCTGTTGTTCACTCAGAATACAAAATCCACTTCGCGGAACAAACAGAAAGAACAAATGTTGTAAAAAAAAAAGGACAAAAATGTTGGAAAATATAGTTCTAAAAAATGGAAGTAAACTCACTAACTTTACTTCAGTGACTTCGAAACTGTGATTAAAACCTAATGTTTCGCTCGATGGGTTTCTATGGAATCAAACAGTTGCTCCATCTTATGGCTAAACTAATTTATTTTCTTTTTTCACTTCAATGAATACACACTGATTAAATTGTATCTGTTATACCATAACATATTGTGCGTAAAATTACAAATCAAAAGCTATTCTCGAAATTTCTAGCACTACACCTTGCATATCCTGACCTTTGTTGATGGTGTTTCATAACACTGTCAACACAAGCACATACATATTATCACCTATATAAACAACAATTACAATTTGTTTTGCGAGATTAATACTGTAAAAATAATCTGCGTTAAAACTAGCACCATCAACAAGTAAATTATATCAGTTCCGTATACGTTTAGGTTGTGTTAAAACTAACACCACCACTTATAACGCCCAGAATGGCCTAAGATGAAAATCACTATGTATTTAATAATCCAACAGAGTGAATAAAAGTCGCCACTATGTGTGAAGGCGTGAAAAGTAATGTATCGGTTTTGTTATTACTCTATAAATAGGCTCTGTATGGCCAGTGGTTAGGGCGCTTGATTCGTAACCTGAGGGTCGTAGGTTCAAATCCCCATCACACCAAACATGCTCGACCTTTCAGCCATGGGAGCGTTATAATATGACGGTCAATCCAGAGCTACTCATTGGTGAAAGGGTAGCCCAAGAGCTGGTGGTAGGTGGCAATGACTACCTACCTTCCTTCTAATCTTACACTGCTAAATTAGGGACAGCTAGCACAGGTAGTCCTCGAACAGCTTCGCGTGAAATTCAAAACAAGCAAATTTTTTAAATGACTCTTTGCTTCATGTTTTTGGCATATGATGCTTGCTTATTTGTTTTGTTGTTGTTTTTAATTAAGCTGAAAGCTACACTATGGGCTATCTGTGTTCTGCCCGCCACAGATATTGAAACCCAGTTTATGGCGTTGTATATCGACAGACAAAGCTCTACCACTGGAAGGCAGGTATATATGACGGACACAGAAAAGTGTTCGAATAAGAGCTGCATTTCTATGTGATACGAATAAGTGAAATTACTTTTAAAAACAATTTTCATCAAACAGTACAACTGATTTCACACTAAAAATAATCAAAAACGTCAATTTATTCAAAGCCTTTTTTTTTTCACGGAAACACCCAATGTTACCAGTCACGTACACTATTGTAGTTGTGTTTTTTAGCGAAAAGCTACAAAAATAGGATCAGTTAAGATCTGTCGAACCCCGAATTTTGGTACTGTAAATCAGAAAACTTCACGTTAATCCACCAGGGAATGCACGTACATTGAGATATAAAATATATACAGTTTGTTAGAGAGATCACAATTCCAGATATTGATACAGACATTCAAATTGTCCTACAGGGAAAGAAACAAAAACCAAAAGCCTTGTAGCTAAGAAATGACACAGTAAAATATATACGTCTTTCAATGAACGTTGTCAATATATACATAATAAATATGCTACACTCTAGGGCAACACAGAAATGTAATCATAGCCTGATAAAATCTGAAGGTTGATCACATATTTATCTTTGCTTTACAGAAATGTTACACATTTCATGGCTATTTCTAATACTTTAGTGAACATTATTACTTGAACATAGGGTGTATTTTTCAGCATGCGTAAACAATACTTCCAAGTTAGCTACTCAAAAACATTTTGAAAACATCTCACTGGAAAAATGCGCTTCTGATCAAATCACATACTTTTGACCTCATTACACTCCGACAATGAAGCGACGCTAACTGTTAATGAACCAAGTTAAGCACACGACCTGGCTAATGTGCTGAGCTGGTTCGTTAGTCTCACAATCTACATTTTAAGATCATAGAATTCGATTGTCATTTATAGCCATAACTGCTCAATATAAAGTCCTATAAAATCCTAAGAATAGGCAGTCTTAAATTGTGTTAAATTTTGTATTTAGAAAAATGAAACATTTTAGTAGTCCGAGATAGAACTAAAATGGTTAAACAATCACTCATGCACCCCTACTTCTGCCATACCTCATACCATGTCCATATAACTCCAACAACCTATTGTCAAAAACCATTCTACTAAAATAACTATCTCAAAAACATACTACTAAAAGTACGTAATAGCAAGACCATTTCAATGGAATAGCCTTATCTCAATAATATATTACTAAAAATACCTAACAAGACACGGAAGATATGTTGAAATTCAAGAGTATTTTATTAAATAACGGAAAGGCGATAGGAGTGATATTTAATACTAAAATAATCTGATTCATAAACCACATTACTCATCACACACAGCCTGATCCGAAGATCACATTACCGGATCACAGTTTCTCATGTTTACGTGCACAGAAGAACGTAAAAAGAAATAAACGATAATCGAAATTTAATATTATATTAAACATTTGTTTTGACGGTATTTATACATTTGCTGTGAAAAAATTACAAGTTAAAGTTACGCGTAAATGTTGGTTAGATGTTTCAAAAGTGATTTTTCGTTTGTTTAATCATTTACTGTTTTAATCGGATGATATATTAAGTCTAGAAAAGTTATTTCTGTGATTGTAAATAAATATCTAATCAGAACTGAACGATCTTCAGTAGCTACTTTAAGTATTTCTTGTTCTGATAACCTTCAAGAGAATTACTTCCTTTAGAACTATTTTTAAAACTCACAATAAAGAAACCATTAAAATATATGTAACTATAAATGTTGCAAAAACCTATTATTTCACCAATAAATGTAGTGAATATGGCAGGGAAAATCTCATACATATTTATTCCTTGAAAGCAATGTTGCTGTTCATAATGCTTGAATTATTTACATAATGTACGACAGCAGCTAAACATGCACCACATATACGAAAGGAACTTCTATCCTAAAAAAAATAAACTACATGCATGTAGCTGAAACTTTCTGAATAATGTAAGCGCCTATCGGGGACACCAAACTAGTCTTTTCAATATATTTATAAAAGAACAGAGCTAGGTGTCTAACGCCCTTATCTTCTGTGTAAACGATGTTAATAATTCTTACTAAAACAACCTCCGAGGGCGCATAGTAACTTAATAAATTACATTCGCTGTGAAGAACACCTAAGGAAATGAGATTTGATACGAGCTGCGTTCTCCCGACATTATAGATACAAACTTTCCTTCTAACGTATCACTTCGTACGACAGTAAATAGAAATTTAATGTTGCCTAGAAACCGACATCTTCCTCTGAACAACACAACTGTATACGAAGATCAGCCTTTAAACCAATTTTCTTAATGCCTCTCTAAAGTTAAGCTGTGCAAAAGTGCTTTTTTATATACTACGAGGTAATTTATTTATCTCAGCAAACTGGCTAGGCGTGGCTCTGGACGTGTGCCCGATACCTAACCAAATTAATCTCGGACTTCACAGCTAGATGCGCACTAACTATGAGAGATAATATGTTTTCGACAACTTTCGCGCGGTATCACAAACAAAATAATGTAGACCACCGTACATTTATAAATAAATGATACTTTTTTATACTTACTTAAAGAACAATAAGATAACTAATTCCCGTATTGTTAATTATTATAATTTGTCCCAGATGAGTCTTCGATTTATTATGTTACGTATATATTATTATTACAACAGCCTGAAACTTTAATTTAGAAGTTAACTGAATGTCATTATGCATCAGATTTATATTTCCACACAAAATTTTTAACACAAATGTATTTTAAAACAATTTCGGTTGTTACAAATATTGATTTATATACAAAAGTTTTATAAGCTTGCAAACAATACCGAGTCTTATATCTGGTCTGGAACTGAATATTTTATCGACAGATCAAGATGAGAGAACTAATTCTATGTTGATACACAGGTACAATTCACTTGACAGGAAGCTAGCTAGCTAGCTCTGTTCTTAGCTGGTTTCAGGCAGTTTACAAGCTCAATTTTCACCGAGAAAGTTATCTTATGTCCTCGTAGAAACACTAACGTCTGAAGTTAATTATCTGAAGTTGAACGGTTTGTTTTGTTCGAAATCTAAACATTATAATATTTGTAATTTTCCGATTAATAAGCGTTTATCACACTTATAGCTTCAGAGGTATATAGTACACTAATTATAGGAAACCAACAACATAAAAACTGTCTCTCCACGTTGCGTTAGTTATCTTTTATAAGACTGAGAGGAGATTTTCTAGAAATTTCAGCTAAGGCAACAATACTGGAATTTACTTGCATATATACATTGTTGATCTTACGCTATACAAGTTATATCCATTTCTACATATATATTTCATTAAAACAGTCATCACTAATAAAATAACATATTAGTAAATTCGTTACAGAATGAACACTTCTTTTTTAAGCGTGTTTTTACAGGCTGTACATGTCATAAACCGTTAATGTTAAATAAAGATTTTATCTTTTGATTACCCTAAAACACGATAAAATTACAATAAAAATTATGATAAAGTAAATCAAACCTCGTATACTTACATTATTAAAATTAAGAATACAAAACAAATACCAAATGTTCTCTTAACAAAAGTCAAAACTGGAACTATCACACACAAACCTAAAACACTTGGTTTTGTAATTTTTTTTAACGTCAGACAATATTGAACTCTCTCCTGACATGAAGAACTACAAGCTGTTTGTACAAAGTAATATGACTACACCTATAACCCACGTTACCCTGAAACTACTTGAACGTTAAATGTTTGCATAGTCAGAAGTCCAACATATCATCTCTGCAGCATGAGAAGTATGTACCCGATAGCGAAAGGAAGGTGTACTATCCCTATCTCACTACAGTTTCTTTGAAACGAATTCACATATAACATAGACAATATAATAATATGGATATGCAGTTCAAACAATATACAGCTCCAGAAAAGACGTCATAAATATTGACTTAGTACAGTTCTGGGTGTATGTATACAAGTTTAAAAAAATTTGAGACTTTGTGAATTATTCAATGGACTTTAATATGTACGGCCTTAAAAAGGCATAGCTAGTGTCTTATTTCCAAATCTACTCTCAGAATTAGAAATTACTTCAGATAAAGATTCTTTCCTGTATTAAAGTTGATAAAGTAACTAAAAATCACGTTAATTAACATAGCTTTTGTAAAGAACAGTATCACAGAAAATCTCACAGTTGATTACTTGTACTAGCAACTTAAGAATATAAACAAGCATTTTAACACCATGAATAAACACTTTAGCAACAATACTATAAGAAAACTTCATACCAATTAACCTACAATTTAGCTATAACGTCTAATACAGATTTGATACTTTATCAGTTTAAAAATATAAAAAGGTATTATGAATTTAACCAAGGAAATAAAAAAACAAGCACATGTAATAAATATGTGGATGTTAAAAATGTTAACAAGTTAAACAAATTTATTCATTTGTCTTATATTTTCTTTTAGTGTAACAATTTTTTGTCAGTTAAAAGACATGGACTTTAAGTACATTCTCACGTGTGAAATAAAAAAACCATACCAATGATTTTATTCATTTATTACGTGCCTCTTGCCATAAACATTTTAATCTATTACTTCTAAGAAAATTAAACATAAAATGTATCAATTATTTCAAAATGTGGAAGGATAAAAACCAAAATATTTTAAAAATTGCAGACCATGTGCACTGTTACATTAAGAAAAGACAATACATTGGCTAATCCCTATGTAACAATAACAGCATCAACACTACTCTAACCACTTTAAAACATAACAAATCAAGTTTCATATTATCTAAAAGTAAACAAGACAAAAACAGATATTTCTTCCAAAGAAATTATACATACATACATATATATACATATATAAAAATACCTAAGAGCTGAGAAAACTCAGAGTTAATGGGATGACATTGCTACAAAAATTAAATATTAATGATACTTAAGAATTATGAATACAACATATGAAACACTAAAATGAGAAATCTCTCTTCTATTCATCAAGAATGTCAAAGAGCATTCCATCCTCAACTTGGTGACAATATCACAATAAAAATATAGCAATTTGTGTGTACAGATTAACCATATTTTGACAATGCAATTTACTACAATATTTGACTCAAATGAAATACATTTATATAATAAACATGCATTCATGTATGGAAAACTTTTTAAACTTCATTAAATTTGGAGTATGGAAGTACAGACAATGACACAGTATGTGTGAGGGAGAAGGAGTGGTGCAGAGATGTATTTGAGGAATGTATCTGTCACCCTTCACAGCCTCATCTCAAACAGCAATGTTTATGTAACAAGTTTTCCTGGGTGAATTTATCATTTGTTTACGGATGCTTAGAATACTGATAGTATCACCCTGTAGAGTTTTAATACTTGCCTCTCACACTCAGGCTTCAAAAAATATTGCTATTTGTGATATTTTTTACTAAATAAAAAGTCAATCAAATTGTCAGATTTGATGAGACCTTTCAGCTCAAAGTATCTAATGTAAGGAGGTATTTGATAGGTATGAATATATTGTAGAATAGATATGAACTCATAATCATTGAGATGCTCCACATGGCTACAAGATTCATTCAAAACCTTGCGTATCTAACTTCATACACGAGTATTTAGGTAACTCATTTAATTGTTTAAACTACCTCAGATACACAACAATGCCATCATACTTTATAAATTTTGTGCATTCAAATACAAAGTACCACAGCTAAAAAAATGTTTCATAAGCAAAGAATGAGATTTTCCCCATTATTATAATTATTATTAGATTTTTTGTTTGCACTAAATCAATATCTACTTTCTTCACAAGTCAACTAACAAAAAAGTTATTCAAATGTCTACAGCAGCTGTCAATGTACATGGAGAAAAATTTCCCAAGCCTGTTTCATATGATGTACCCTGACATACTTAGCTTTAAACTTTACTTTGCATCACCCCTTAGGCCAATTAAAATCAATAACAACAACAACCCTCCTTACACTTGCATCTAAATGTCATTCAACTTTTTTTAAAGATACTACACTATAAAAAGAAAGAGGCTTGACAAAGCCAGTGCATTTCTTATTACTGATCAGGTCTTATTAAAAAAACTTGATATTAAATGATAAAGAAATTCATTCAGTAACATAATTAAAAATATCCTTATGCATATATTACCACAAGGTATCTTACCAAGTGCAATACTTTGCAAGTCTTTATAACAATAAATACCAATTCTTCTAGATTTTTAACTCTTCCATTACCACATATATAGCTAAATAGCATTTTCAGTATTAGGTATCTTTGAAAAACACAAAGAAACACGTGTAGTATTGTCTAATTACTTACGTACCATTTGTTATATCAACATGAAATATTTCTTTGAGAAATAACTTCCTGATAAGTATATTCTCAGATTGTACAAAATATTAAAAAGAATAATCATTCATACAAGTATTCATTTACAAAATCTTCAGTTTAATATGTAACATTTACAGAGTTAATTTATTAAAATTATTGATTCTATCATACACCAATTTCTCAAAACATTTATTTAACATCATACTTTTAAAAGGGTAAAAAAAAGTTATATATGTAGTCCCATACATGTGCTCATGACACTGAAAGATTTGAAACTAAAATATTTAGAAGTCTTACCATAAAAAAATATTGATCATGTTTGAAATTTTGTTGTACTTTTTTTTTAACCAAAATTAAGCATAATTAAATACCTATGGCTTGATTTGTTCATTACCATGTACACACACACAAAATATATAATTAACTATATATAAACAAACAAATATGAAAATATGATGTTTTTATAATTAAATGGGTCAAAAACTTGTATTTTTTTATATTTTTGTATCAATTTCAATTAGTACTATGTAACTGTTTCTTATAGACTTTACTCTGTTGTTATCTCACTACAAAAAGAAAATTTTTGAGCTGCTCCTTATGTTTTACCGACACTAAATTTGGAAATTGAGTTCCCATGAAAACACTCAATGAACAGTACATTAAACATGTCTCCCAATTTTTTATTGTACCAGATATTTACGTCACAACTAAGAAATACAGCTACACTTCCAATGACCTGAGAGTTGGCTACTAAACAGCTATAAAAAATTCATCCATGCACTTCAGTACAGTATTTAACATTCAAAATTGAGTACATGAATGAACTTTCAAAATAACAATTAACTCAGTGTTGAAATATGTGGATATCTGAATATTTATGTGTATAGACTTCACTTCTAGTTCATTACTCATTAGCACTTAAAATTTGTAAAAAACTTTTTATTGTAAATTATTCCCTAAACAAAATATCACAGGTTAGTTGAAGTGAAATGTAAATATGACTTTACTTCAGAAAATTCTTCTGGTAAGTTTACTTTACAGTTAACATGACATTTATTCTTGATATATCAAAGGTATTCTAAATACTTCTGAAAGCTCATTTTACATTGTACTTTCATCAGAGTTTGTCCTGTACTTTTTAAAGTGACAATAACCTTAAAAGTCATTCAAGTTAACTCCCTTTAATTGCTGTACACTTTATTTTCTACATGTAGTATTGACAACAGAAGCTCTATCACAATTATGTATGTCTATATATACATTTGTTGCTTAATATTTAGTTTCCTAAAAAGAAAAATTCTGCATATTTTGTATAAATACAATCAATCTAGTGTTTCAGTATAAATTAAAATAAAACTTCACCCTGTAAAATCACAACTTTCATTACAATGAAACCAAATATGTACATAACTTATGATTGAAATAACTGGCTACTTCTGTTTTTCTTTGCTCTGTTTATTTTATATACTGTATGAATTAACAATAAGAACTTTAAAGTAACAGCTAGAATTGTAAGAAAAGTTAAGTTTGTGCATGATGTTTGTCAACAGTTCAGACAGTTTTGCTTGAGATTACTTCTATTTAAAATATATTAACTATATTAGACTTTATCAGTTATGAGTATTAAGATAAACCAATGTTTTTCAATATATACATAAAATATTCAAAGAAATTTCCAATATTCTGAAAGCTTTGAATTTATTACAGAAGTATGGTTTTTATGAATGTTAATATATGAAATATGCTCAATTAATATGGCCCAAAAGCTTTACATGACCTTTAGACTTTAATTTTGTTTTCATTATTTAAAGCAAAATCCAGAAAAGAACACTCACAATGTAAAAATGCTTAAGGAAATGTGATAAAAATATGTAATAAAAGTCTGTTAAATGAAATAATATACTTTACTACAAATGTTTGAAACCATATTCAAGAGAATAGAGAGCATGGCAAAGCAGTAAACAATATCCTACACCAAAACATAAGAAATTTCACATTTATTTTTATCAACATACATCTTATTACTGTGTTTATCACATACCCAAAACCATGAACAAATAAATAATTTCACATACATTTGTACAATAATACTATACTAAAGCTGGCCTTCAAATCTTTGTATAAACATAATTACTAGAAAATCATTGTTCTATCACTTTAATCTGTAAACTCTATAGTTTTGGAACATCATGAATATTTTATTTATAATGTAGAGTGTTTCACAACTGTACAAAGCTAATACAGGACACTATGCTTATTTACTGTATTTCAAGCAGTAGTACATTTTATACAACAAAACTAGGTATGTTACGTCTTATGAATGAGACCTTGCAATCTGATGAAAATAAAGTAAATGGATCATGTACTTATCCAACAAAAATGTAAATGAACTTGACGTTCAGCACACACCACATTACCAAGAAAACCACTTAAGTTTTAACTCTTATAAAACAGATAATTTTGACACACAAATATACAAATCAGGGCTTCAACAGGTTAAACTTGCACTTATTTCCTCTAATATTCATATCATACAAACTTATCACTTCAATACTGAAACTTGCCTCTTTTTGACAATTCATATTGTATTCTAACAAGTTTTTTCAAACAAATGAGCCAGTCCACTTAGTTATCTTATGGTTCAGAAGAAACAAGTCCAAGTCTTTGAGCCTTTATATTTTTCAAATCAGTTATTATTATAATGATTTACTTTCCATTATTTCTACTATAATATTATTCTTCAATAAAAAGCCCCATACTGCACAAAGCACTCTAAAATATGTATTTTATAGTTCAATATTCTTCCTAATCCTGAAATCAATTTCTATAGATTCCAGAATTCTATTTGTTTTTTGTGTTTGTGTGGCAACCAAGTATTCAAATATCGGTTAAAGACATTTATCTATAAGTAGGTATAAATCCTTTTTGTTCTCTAGGATTTCATAAGAAGTAAATTTAAAATGTTTACACCCCAAATGCATACACTAGTTTTAAATATTAAAACTCATTTTCTACTCAACAAATACTCAAAAATATATTCAAATCCTTTAAAATTAAAAACATTCTTTACAGAACCTGCTTTTAGAAACACAAACTTGAAACAAATGGAGCAATATTTGTACTTTAAAAGCTGATACCAGGCTCTGTATTTGTATCAGCAAAACTATTTCGTTATTAAGAATTATAAAATTATGAAATGGTTTGTCCATTGAACAGGATTGCATGCTATTAGTTTAAATCAATTGCATATAATTTTTCAATACTTTGTAATACAATACTGCACAGCTAGACTTCAGAGTAAAACTTTTCTCCCCTATAAACCGTGTTTCTCCTTTAATAAATGATTCTCAAACAGGAATTCAGAAATATATTTTCTCAGAATTTTGCAGGAGATTGTATTAGCGTTTGTTTTTCAATAACATTATTAACATTACAAACTTTGACAACTGTACTTTCAGATCATACTAAAGGTAAATTTCAAGATATTAGAGTACAGATTAATGATCCCACAAGCTATGACTTCATTTTTTTATTCTTCATACTAATAGTCATAAAAAATTATGATACAAAAAAACATCTATTATATATCAAATGACCCAAAAAACTTAAAACTTATTGAAAATTTAAATAATCCTTAAAAGAACTAGATGGGAAAACCATTCCAACTACCAATGTTATAAACCAACTTCCCAACCAACTTAAACACCAAAAACAGTAAAAATACATTTTTTTTGAGTAAAAGTTAATCATTACAACCTTTATACTCAATAATCACCTAAATTATAACGAATCTAAAACCTGAGTCACACACATTTACATCTAACACGTAAGTAACTTGTACATTTTAAAAATTGGCCAACATACGTTTAGTAGGTCATTAGGTGGAAATAGACATTTTATAATAAATATTATACACTCGTTAATACCAAGCATAATAACCGAGGTTTGGGAAATACTTCAAATTCCATCATTAACATCAAACTCAAAAAGTTAATTCACAATATTCTAACAACAACAAAAGATAACACCATTAACTATTATGCAGGCAATTTTTTTGTCTATCAAACGTTTAGAAAGTACAAATTTCAAAGGTAACAATATTTTATTCCAAGATACAGTTTTTACAGTAAGAAAAAGTACAACTTAGAACAGATGGGACGTTTCGATCAGTGATGTCATCATTCTCAAGTATACAAGTGAATCAAAACGTCGTTTCTGTTCAAACTATTTTGTTCCGTAATGCAAAAAACTACAACTTGTAAAAAAAAACAAAAGAAAACTTATAATTTGTAGATAAACTTAAAACGAAACTATTAATACAATACAATGAACGATAAAATATAGGAATACATGTTTAGTGATACTGTCAAGAGAACTTTTATAAAGAAAGGTTTAAAATGTTAAATATAAACACTATCGTTTAAAACTAATAATAACGACAATAAACAAATTAAAATATTGGGAAATTAAAATCGAATGAATTTATGATAAAGTGTATATCATGATATCATTAAAATGTCAGATATAATTGAAAATTAAAGGCTTTCTTTAATAAATAGTTTGTAATCTGTTTTTCGACAGTCGATAATTTTAAAATTTCCAAGAAGGGGTGGGTGGTTATTCTTATCAAAACGTAGTGTTTATGCTTATATTTAAGCATTTCTTTATTACAAAGTATCTCGGAACGGTTGGTATGGGTATTAACACTTCTACTAACAAAACAGAGAACAACGTTTCGATCTTCCTAGGCCATCTTCAGGTTAACTCTTTGTTAACATTTTTATTTCATATGGGTTTCTCGTTATCAAGTATTTCTTTATAACGTTTTCTCTTGACAATATTATTAAGCATATGTACGCCACATGTTTTATTGCAGTCACTGTTCAAATGTTTTTTTACATTTTTGATTATACAAAAAAACAAACTACGTTCTTACAACTATTAACTATTATTGTTTTTTTTAATTAGAGTTTTTTTGTACTAACGTTTTGAGGTTTTAACGCTGTTGATGGAATTAAGCAATTCCGAAATGTCCGTAATCAAATTTGTTTTGAGTATTACAGCAGTTTAACTACATAATTATCAACTTCTGAAAAGTAAAAACTTTGCTTAAAATTAGGGCATTTTAAGTTCAGGTGTAAAACTGTAGTTGTATCTTTTTAAGTAATAATTACACACACACACACACACACACATACATACATACATATATATTTGTAAAGGTATAGTGGTTTTGTACTCGAACAATTAACTGACTCTTGTTGTTTTGATCTAAATTAACATTTCGGTTTCAAGTAAACATAGAATATTATACTGAAAATTTATATTTTTAGTGCTATAAATACTAATAATTGAGTACACATCTCACATTGTATAAAAATACAGCCTTTAAAGGACATAAGATCAGTACGTAAATCAAGTTATTACAACAGTTTTCTAAGCACCGTATTGAATGAACAAATTAAAAAAGAAATAAAAATATAATGATACATTTTTATCGAAATAGCATGATACTTGGAAAACCAGCTTCAGTTATATCTTTACGAATACTTTATCAAATTCTAAAAAGAAAAATCAAGCCCTAAATAATAATCATGTAATTGTAAAGCTTCAGTTTACTCATTTTTACTTACTTGCAATATTAAATGTTAAACGCATGCAGTGTTTTTTTCAATTTTGAACTCTTCTCATTCAACCAAACATTACAAAAATGAAACACTCATGTCAAAATAATATGACATTTGAAAGTAATTTTACAAGAAAATAACAACTAACGTAAAACGTGAATGCATGAGAAATAAATTTGGCTTCATCAAGTGTTTCATGAAAAGATTTTATATTATGTTTGCATCATACCAGATGTTTTTCAAACTTCTGTTACGTTATGACGTTCACCACCGAACTCGGACTTACCTACCTGTACCCCCTAGAACTGGAACTTATTAGCGAGAGTTTGAAACATGTCAATCAATGCCAACCAATTTATAAGGCCCCTTAAGCTCTAACTAATTGTGAAACTAATATTGAACTATGATAATGGATTTAGAATCAGATGAACCTGCAGAAATGAACTAACTGAGAACAACAACTCACCCACTTTAGGGCCACTGGATTCGTTCTGGTGTTTTTGCACAAGATGGTGGATAATTGCCACAGTACTGCCGTCTACCGGAGAGGTATGCATGTTTCAGCTCACAGATGGGTGGGGTTTATTATACTGAAGTATCAGTGAAGCACGCATTTATCAACAGATGTAACAGCTGCAGCACAGAAATATAGATTTGTAAATTATATAAACTCACTTAATTTTAATTAAAACTCAAAATTATGTCCATTTGTACAGTTTGTGAAAGAAGTACAAATCACGTTTCTGTTTTTAATTTGTTCAGTTAACCTATATTACATCACGTTGTAAGTGAATTTATTTGTTTGTTTATCCGCAAATACTCACAGAAACTAGCAGACGGACTTGAAGCAGCTCAGGGAGAAGGCATAGTCCCACTTACAAGGGGCTATCAATGAGGCTAAAAGAAGTCCAAAATGTCATCCAGTCACGATGTAAACCTAAGAATAGGGTTTCGATGTCGCTTAACCTGAATCTTGCATCGGATTTCGTGTTTCCAGTTCCAAGGGAGAGAGAAGCTGGAGACGAACCTGTACATATATATATATATATATATGTGTGTGTGTGTGTGTATTCCGAAAATTAACAACTTTTAAAAATAAAAATTACATATAATTTTTCCAAACGCAAAGACATTATTAAGATATATAATTAATTCCCGCAACTGTCAATATCTCTTTCCTTCTGGAATAAACTCAGGCTGTGTACAGTTTTGCAGTTTCTAACGATTTTGAAAATACCTGAAAAACTGATGTAGTCAAGATGCTTTTGACTTATTATAAAAGAAATAACAAAGAGCCATCCAAGTAACAATCTCATACTTGAGGAGTTACAAATGTAATATTTTGTACTGTAAATGCCAAGAAAATTCGCAAAAAAGAACTGGCAAATACTTCATTAAAAACTTTTATCAGAAACTGATTGTTATATCTTCAGTTTAAGTAATCAATAGTTACATAAACTTTTCTAATAACAAAACGTTAATTTCATTGATGATATTTTTGTAAAGGCAATAAGAAAAGATGATAACAAGTATATTATTCTTCAGGATATATTTATTTTGAATTAAACATTTCACAAGTACAAACACAACCAAACTAGAACAGAAAGTTTCCCGCATAAAGATATGATATAAAAATCAACCAAATTATATAAAAGAACAAACGATGTAAGATGTAATATAAAAACGGGTAAGTTTGACATGAAAAGATTGGGAAAAAATTGACTCTTTTTTTTTTATGTTCAAATTGATGCTTGTTCTAGTTGCAAAGAAAATTGGGACTAAGTTTTATACTAGATATTGAAACACAAAAATAACACAAATGACAAAAATAAGAATATTTTAAACACTTTTTTATATCTTTTCTTAGGTTATAACGTGCCTAACACATTTAATACAGTACGCGATCTTAAAATCAGTTTGAAATAAGATTTGCGATTTGAACATCAACTCCCAAGATCCGTCATTTAAGACTACTATACTTTTCTATTATGTCAGGGTTTCTACAAGCCCTTAGACTCTGAATTCATCAGTTGTAAAAGTATAGTGGCTGTTGTTACGTATTATAATTAATCTCGAACGAGTCTCAGATTTATTAAGTTGCGTACGTTACGTATTAGTATTTCAAATGACTGGAAATTTGAATTTGAATTTAGCAGATAATTAAATGTTAATATATATCAAATTTATGGTACTCGCCAACAAAATTGATACATAATTTTCTTTCTCAACACGAATATATTTTAATATACAAATAATAATACAATTTATAATAACGGCTATTACTAATAGTTATTACAAATGATGGCTTATATACAAGAGTTTTACAAACTTACAAACAATACCGACTCTTATATGTGATCGTGAACTTGATATTTTATCTACAGTTCCAGTCTGCGAGGCGCAACTTACTTTTATGTTGATAAACAGTTATACTTCACTCGACAGGAATGCTAGCTAACCCTATTCTTGTTTTGCCTCACACTCTTACTAGTTGACTTTTTCCAGCAAAGATATTTAATGTCCTCGTAGAGATAAGAACGTCCAAAGTAATTCATACAAGTTGGACGTTTTGTTATGTTCGAAATCTATAAATATTCTTGGTCAAATTCTGTAGTTTTCCCATTAATAAGCTTTAATCACTATTATAGCTTTCGAAGCTTATAGCACACTGACTGTAGTTAACCAATATTATTTTTCTATTACTGTCTCTCGGCCAGCTGCTTTTATACGAATTACGCGAGTTTCTCGAAGTTTCAACAATGATCGAAAACACTCTAGAATTTTTGTAAAATATATACCATTGATTCTTAATCTCAAGAATCTTCTACAAATTTAGAAAACAGGCGAGAGAGACGCGATGCACAGCCAACAACATACGTCACATACAAAAAAGAAAACTATAATGAAATAATCGTAGGTATTAAAACAAACGTAATAATAGTAAATCTGTCACACTGTGAAGATCAATTCGTCATTAAAATTATGCAAAGCAAATGTTCATAAAAATAGTATTCTATGTGCTTTAGTTATAAACAATCCTTTGTTCAGAATTATATCTGCCAGATTAAGTTAGTTTAGCGTCGATTCTCCTTTTTTTACCATTCATTTAATTTTTATTTTTCTTTGTACAAAAATATACGAACATGGGCGTATTAAGGTTAACTGATGTTTTAGACCAACAATCTTAGATGCGCCCCTTTTTATCCAATGACTCATCAGGAAAATCATCCATCAACACAAGAAGAAGAATAAATTTAAAATCAATGAAAGCAGTGGAATATGTTTTATGTAAAAAATTTGAAAAATATTACGTCATTCGAAATTGCGTTAGAAGGGCAAGGAAACCAGTCAAAAACAACTTCTTACCAACTCAATGAAGAAAAAAACGGTATCAATGGGGTCTGAAATACAAGACTGGATGCAAGAACAATGGTGAAAGGTGTTATTCAGTGACGAGTCTCATTTCTTCGTACAGGGTCAAAGAAGTCTGCATGTTTGCAGATCTCCAGGTGAGAAACTTCGAGAATCTCACATCAATCAGTTCGTAAAACATCCCTTGAAGAAGATGTTTTGGGGCTTTTTCAGCTACTATGGCGTCGGAGGCTTACATATCGTAGAAGGTATGATGCGAGGACTACAGTACATCGAAGTTTTGCAGAGAAGAATCGTTCTAGAATTGAAAAAGAGATTTCCAGATGGATATGGCATTTTTCAGCAAAATATGGCTCCGTGCCACACATCGAAACTTGTGAAGAATTTTATGACTACAACGCGAATAAAGGTGCTGGACTGGCCTGGAAACTCTCCAGACTTAAATCCTATTGAAAATCTTTGGACGATTTGTAAAGAAAGACTTCGGGGAAAAGACTTAACTATGAAAGATAAGCTAATTGAGGTCATAATTAAGGTGTTGTACCACGATCCAAAAATTAGTAAAGATTGCAGTCAACTCGTGGACTCGATTCAAAGCGGATTAATGATCTTCTGAAAAATAAAGGTGGTCATATCATGTATAAATTTGTGAGTAATTTTTGGATTCTCAAAAATAAAACCAAAATTCAAAAAATCGTAATTTTCCGTCTTGTTTCAATTAATTTGCACAAGGGTGTACTTAAGTTGCCAGACTAATTTAAAGATTTCTATAAGTCTCGATTATTCATTCTTAAAGGCATCAGCTTTCGTTCGTAAAAAAATGTTCAGTCATCGTTAATAAGGTAAATAATAGCATTTTAAGTTTTCAGGATATATTATATAAATTAAGTTTATTACTTGAAAAGAATTTGCAAATTGTTATCCCATTAAAATATCCATAATTACTCTTAGGCCTACAAATGACCACGTATCAATAGTAACTAATTCGTTGACAATTTGACTAGCATCATCTTTGGAGGGTATAGAATACAAGCCATTCAAGCATAAAATTTAAAAGTAACTGAATTAAGTAAAGAAAATACCAGGCGATCATTTGTTACTAAACTATTAAGTAGATCGTTCTAACATCTCTCAGACACACATACACACACAAGCACTCAATCAAACACACATAAATATGCACACACACACTATTCATTATGTGTTAGCTATTACATAGATGTACAAACATAAGAGTGGGTTGAAATATGCTGAAGTAAAAGAAAGTGGAAGAAAAACATTAGAGAAAGTAGCAGTTAAAACTAAAAAGATAACGAATTTATGGGCTTCCTCTAGTGCCAAAATCCTCACCAACCAAGACAATGTACACACTAAATCTTTGAATGTTGATGAATGTCATACTCACCAAATCAAATCAAGTCATTGTCTTCAATCAGAAAGTACCGAAAAAAATAACCGACAATCAATAATGTGAAAACAATTATGTAGAGACTATAATTTTCGATGCTGATGACTTTCAATTTCATCAAGTTGAATCGAGCTACTACCAACAAGAAGAAATTAATCACTGAAATAACGGTGAACATACTAACCCATCCATTACATTTAATAATTGGACATTGGCACAAGTTTCTTATAAAATGAGATATTTTGTTTGTGTATTGAAGATTACGTTTTGGCAGTACATGGATGCGAATTTCAGTGCATCTACAAAATCGATTCAAGTTGACAAGTACATACGCCAATGTTCAAATACTCATTTCTTATTGCGAAAGACTGAACAGAGAAAATGTTAAAAGAGACCGGTTTTGTAACTCATCGTCGAAGGGGAACATTTTCTGTATTAAATGCAAATTTTTTTTAAAGCAACTGATTAATTTGACAGGAAAAATGCTGAAAAGGGATTTAGTTGGCACGAAACTAGCTTGCTGTATCAAAGTTGAGTCACCAAATTTGTTATTCGTAAAGCCAAAAGCGGACGAATGGACAATACATTAATAAAGCAGGTGGAGCCAGAGAAAAATTATGGCACTGAATTCAAGAGCGTATACTCTGTGTATAAATTTTGTTACATATTATAATTTATCTCGAACAAGTCGTTTCCAGTAGCATAGCAATAGGTCTGCGGATTAACCTCGCTAGAAACCGGGTTTCGATACCCGAGGCGAGCAGGGTCCATTGTGTAGCCTTGTGCTTAATTCTGTAATAATCAGTCATAACACTCGAACGAGCCTCCCAATTTACAAATTATCTTGGACGATTCTCTGATTTATTGTTACGTATTACAATTTCAAATAGCCGATAATTTTAACTTTAATTTAGAAGTTAATCAAATGTCGACATGTATTAAATTTCTGACATTTGCCAATAAGATTAATACACATTTTTTTCTTAACACAAATATATTTTAATATAAAACAACAATACAATCTATAATAACCGTTATTATAAAACTTGTATGTAAACTCACAAACAATACTTAGTCTTGTTAGTTTGTTTAGAATTAAGTAGAAAGCTGCACAATGCACTATCTGTGGTCTGCCCACTACGGATATCGAATTCCGGTTTTTAGTGGTGTAAGTCTGCAGTCATATCGCTGTACCATTGGGAGGCTGCTCAGTCTTGTATCTGGTCTGGAGCTGAATATTTTATTAATAGTCCAAGTCCACGACAAGTGAATTAATTATGAAATGATATTGTTATGCTTCGCTTAAACTAACTGGATTGGCTAGCCTTATACCATTTATAAACTGACTTTTTACTGACAAAGATATTTAATGTTCTCGTGGAAATACTGACGTCTAAGGTTAATTCTCTGAAGATGAATGGTTCGTAATGTTCAAAATATATGAAGTTCCTGGCCAAATGTCTGTAGTTTTTTAATCAATAAGCGCTAATCACAAGTATAGCTTCAGAGGGTTATAGTTTTCTGACTGTAGCTGCCCAAGAATATTATATTACTGTCTGTCGGTTTGTTTTTGTAGTCATTAGGTGAGGTTTTCGAACGTTCAACAATATTCGAAGATATGCTAGTGTTATCGGAAGTTATATATTGTTCATTCTTACTCTCGAGAATTTCCTACAAATTTAGGGAACAGGCGGGACTTGCACAATTCACATCCAACAATATACCTCAAATGCATCAAAATGAAGCAAATGCAGCTATTAAAATAAATGTATGACAGTAAATCCATTACAAGTTTTTATCATCCAGAGAGATATATTCATAGGAAATGATAACCTAGTTGGTTCAGTGCATAATGACAGTTAGTTAAGCATACTAGAGCTATTGGCTGAGTATGATACATTTCTTGCTGAACACCTTTAAAAAATGTGCAAATAAGGGAATGAAAGTCATATTTCATACTTATTCTCAACTGTTTGTGAATAATTCATAGAAATCCTACAAAAACAATTTTCACTGTCATTATCTTGAATATCTAAACATCTTAAGTATTATTCATTGTCTGTTGATTCTACTCCATACATATCCCAAACAGATCATCTGACAATAATCTTTAGATGGTCCTGTGGAGAGAGTTTTCACATTTATACTGATGAACAATCACGCAGGAGTAGAATTTGTTATAATTTTCATTAACTTCCTTATAAAGAATGATATAATAATTCATAATTGACGTGAATAGTCTTATTACACTATATTCTATGTAAGCCACAGATATGTTGGCATGCAAGCCTTGATTGCAGAGAAAAATTGAACTCCCCGGCAGAGTGTGTTCCCTACTGTGCTCAATCGCTCAGTTTGTTTGGACAATGAGAAATAGACTGTTGTACTGAAGTTTGTTTATATTTGCCTTTGTGTAGAAGCTTTAAGGTGTTCTCGGCTTCAAATCGCATGTGGAAGCTCCTATACGATGTGTCTGTAAAACTAGTTTCCGACAGTAAAAAGGTTATCAGACACAAGATGGAGCACTCATTCAGATGTAATGCGAGCCTTTAAAATGGGGTACATGACCATAACGCAAGCCCTCGTTTCCGTTACAAATGATGATTCTGAAAAGCCAACTTCTAATGCGCTTAGTCAAGAAACCTTATACTACAACTGGAACAACCAGAAACAGTCATAATGACAGAGTTATGAACTATTGTTCTTCATTACAAAACTCCCAACTGCATTTAGGTACAGCTTTTCATCTGTTGAAAACTATTAAGAGATTTTGAAGGAAAAATAAACTTTATTCCCAAATATGAGGAAAACGGTACAAAATATCAAGGAAAAGGAGTAAAAATACGCGACTGGACAAAGGGAATGCTGAGGACAGTGAGTTTTCATCCTCTATTCAATATAAAACTTCAAACTTTCTTCAAAATAATGACAAACTACCACTAGACAGCAAAATAATAGTATAAAAGTGTCAGTTAAAAATTAGGTTGATGCTGATTGTTATTAAGCACAGAGTGCTATCTGTGCTTTGTCAACCATGGATATCGAAACGCGATTTCTAGCGGTATAAGTCCACAGTTATGCCACTGTGCCACGTCCGAACTTCTGCCAAAATAATTACGAGTAGATAAACTGTGTCGGCCCAGCATGACCAGGTGGTTAGGGCGCTCGACTCGTAATCTGAGGGTCGCGAGTTCAAATCCCCGTCGCACCAAACATGCTCGCCCATTCAGCTGTGGGGGCTTTATAATGTTACGACCAATACCACTATTCGTTGGTAAAAGAGTAGCCTAAGAGTTGGCGGTGTGTGGTAATGACTAGCTGCCTTCCCTCTTGTCTTACACTGATAAATTAGGGACAGCTAACGCAGATAACCCTCATGTATCTTTGCGCAAAATACAAAAACAAACAAATAAAACTCCATTAAAATTTAAAAAAGATGTATTTAATTATTTCTACTGAATACTGTATACTTATACTGCAGACTTGGAAAGTTGTACAAAAGAAGAAATTGTCCAATTTGCCGTCCTATACAAGGCAAAGTTCGTTGAAAAACCAATAGAATCGAAGGAACAAAGAATGCCGAGAATGATATGCTACCAATATCTAAAATCAACATCAACTTTCGAAATGTCCTGATAATCTTGAGAATGTATTTGTGCCTCGACGTTGAAAAGAAGGCCCGGCATGGCCTAGCGCGTTAAGGCGTGCGCTTCGTAATCTGAGGGTCGCGGGTTCGCGCCCGAGTCGCGCCAAACATGCTCGCCCTCCCAGCCGTGGGGGCGTTATAATGTTACGGTCAATCCCACTTTTCGGTAGTAAAAGAGTAGCCCAAGAGTTGGCGGTGGGTGGTGATGACTAGCTGCCTTCCCTCTAGTCTTACACTGCAAAATTAGGGACGGCTAGCACAGATAGCCCTCGAGTAGCTTTGTGCGAAATTCCAAAACAAACAAACGTTGAAAAGAATAAAGAACACACTTTGATCAACAATGTGTTAATACCAGCAGAATACACAAGCAGTGTTATGCATAGAAAATGAATTGTTGGAATCACTTGACACTAAACAAATCGTAAATACCTTTGCTACAAAAAGAATCAGGATTAACCGAATATAGATGACTTAAGAAGATACTAGTACTGGACATACAAAATGAGTACCGGTATAATCTAAGCGTGTTTGTGTATATGTTTATTTGATTGTTTGTGCGCCCATGAATGTGTAAGTTAATGAGTTTATGTGTGTGCGCTTTGTTGTCTGTATGTAAATTTGTCTGTGTTACAGCACCACCTTTCCAATTTAAGAAACTTCTAATATTGTTCGTTCATTTATACACAAGTCTTAAAAATTTGTGTTATTTTTCCGTCGCCTTGAAAAATAACATATATATTGAGGCTTAGTTGCTTTTTTAACTTTAGTCTTTAATCGCGATCATAACAGACTCTTAGTAAAAGTTAGCCTCAGGTCCTTCCTATAATCAGCCTATGTTGAAAGCCCATTGGTCAATACAACCCTGGATACAAAGCTGTAATGTAGTGTAAAACAGTTTAGGTCTGTTAAGAAAAATAAGAAAACAAGAGTAAACAATTGGAAAAAGTAAAATTTTATCTTCGAAAACTCAGAAAATCCTTCACGGATCCAAAGTGATCAAAAATCTGGATCATATTTTGTAATGTGACAAGGAGTTTGAACCTTAATGTGCCTATGAAATCTGGTACGAATTCGATCACACTTTACAAAGCTATTAACTGAAAACCGTAAAAATGTCCTAGTTCCTCATTTTAAAAATGTTTCAAAGTGATGCTGAATCCGGATATGGAGGAAATTTGGGAAGTACTTTCCCAATACTCACTTACCATCTTGTGTAAAAGTTTTGTGTTCATTGGTTTCCAAGATATGCGCACGGAAACAAAGATACACACACGGGCCAGATTGCAATATTCTCTCATATTAGTTTAGTTTGAATTTCGCGCAAAGCTACAGGAGGAATATCTTTGCTATCCGTCTCTAATTTAGCATTGAAAGACTAGAGGGAAGAGAACGAGTCATCACTACCCATCGCTAACTTTTCGGATATTATTTTACCAACAAATAAGGTAAATATGTTTAACGGAACGAAGATTCGTACCCACACCCCTCAGATTGTGAATCACGTCACTTAACCACGTTGCCATGCCCTAAGATAAGTCATCCTAACACCATTCCACCATGTGACTTGTCTTCACTTCTTCTAGGTCACAAAAGTTTGTTAAAGAATAAAATATTTTTTTTTCAAGATAACTTACTTAACTCAATAAATTACCACCACAGAAAATTAGTTAGACTTACTTTTGACCAAAACCAGTGTTGTATTTAAGTAGAGGCTAGAGGGGGCTCAGCTCCAGAGCCAAATGTCTTGAAGGGGACCCAAAGATAATTTTAATCTGTGTAAAATTACACAGAATTTAGAGCCCACAAAAATTATCCCCTGGGCCCACACAACCTTAAATCAGCCATTGACTGAAGCTATATATGTGCACTTAAAATACATGCACAGAAAGGAACTTATGAAGTAAATTTTAGTTAAATATAAAAAATTAGATGTTACGTTAGAAATATTCTAGTTAAACTACTCTTGAAATAATAATCACTACAGAACAGTAAAGAGAATCATTCAATTTTTTCAATCAGTATGTGTGTATATTATAGTATGATATATATTATTTTTTATACTTTTCAACACTATATACACTGTATCTGTCTGTAGAAGATTTTGTAGAACATTAACCACGTGCATTCATTGTTAAAAAAAGAAATATCTACGTCATTAAAATATAAAACATATTCCTCTAAAAATGGCTACACTAGCAGCTGTTCTGTCTCTTCTCTAGTATCGTGTTTTTGATGGGTGGTATTCATCAAAATGCTTACAGAAATTTATACAGCTTAACCCCTTTATAAAATATACATACATATACATTTAGCATAGATGTGAATAAAAAAGACGACAAAGCATTCTGTTATTTATTATTTAAGTATATTAAAAAACATAACTTGAAAATTGAAAAGAACACTTTCCAATTATCATAAGACTACTCTTCAGTTTATTACAAAGTCTATAAAGAACTAATATTTATTTGATGAAAAGGGTTAAAACCTGAAAATGCTCTACTCATTTCATCAACCATAAATAATAATAATTATAAAGCACCATGCATCATATAATCAACAAATCGCAGTATCTTAAAATATTTACCATATTAAACTTTATTCAATTTACTCTTAAATTTTCTGATGTAAGTATTTTCGTATGGAAGTCTTAATTTTTAAATCTTTACACTGAGAAACACTAAAACAAGTTTTTCATTCACCTCATCATTTTAATGTATATTCAGAAAAGTGGTTTGAACATATCTGAACAGATCAATGTTCTGTCGAAACATGTAGTACGTTCTCTCCCACCATAAAAATATTTCATTTGATTATACCGAAAACAGGTGTTTGCAAAATTATTATGAGCATAATATTGGATTAAGTACATTTTTATTCCGAAGATTTCAGGTGTGCCACATATTTTCCTCCGTTGATAGAGAATACCAGCATATAAATGTATTTAATACATACATTTTTGTTGTGGTTTGTTATTAAACACAATCCAACACAAAGGACTATATATGCCCTGCCCACCACGGGTATCGAAACCCCGTTTATAGCAGTATAAATGCGCAGACATACCACTCTGCCATTGCGGGGCAATACATACTAAGTACAAGTTACAGAAAGTTACAAGTACTTATAAGTTACGCAAACGAGCATTTTGAAGATATTCTATCTACAATAGTCAAAAGTTAAATATCAAAACTATATCAAATTTGTTTTCATACGATAATAAACTACTTAAAAATACAGTTTTCTTGAATTATTAAACTAATAGAGCATAAAACAACTAGCAGTCATTTTAGATTTAATTTATATTTTATTTCTACATTTTGCGTTTCGTTTTCCATTATGATGCGATTTGTTCTAATATTTTACACAGCTGATTACAACATTAGTTTTGGATAACAGTGCTTTAAAAAATTTTCACTCCTCTATGGCCCAGCATGGCCAGGTGGGTTAAGGCGTTCGACTTGTAATCTGAGGATCGCGGGTTCGAATCCCCATCGCACCAAACATGCTCGCCCTTTCAGCCGTAGGGGCGTTATAATGTTGCGGTCAATCCCACTATTTGTTGGTAAAAGAGTAGCCCAAGAGTTGGTGGTGGGTAGTGATGATTAGCTGCATTCTCTCTAGTCTTACACTACTAAATTAGGGATGGCTAGCGCAGATAGCCCTCGTGTAGCTTTGCGCGAAATTCCAAAACGAAAACAAAACAAACACTCCTCTGTAAAGTTTCCACATTTTGTTGCCTTCTGAGCTTGCAATCATGAAACTTTCAAGTGGGACTTCATATTTAGGATCTAAACAATTTACTGCAAAATGATAAAGCTAAAAAGCGCTGTTATTATGTAAGAAAGTGATATTTTCAAAGAAAATTACGGTATTCTCAATTGCATAAGCATTCATCTCCTTTGTTACGGCAACCCTAAATTAGTTAAAGTGCAAACTATTTATTTGAAAGGTCACAAAATTAGTGTATTGGTCTTTATCAGTGTGTAATCAAAGTGGTTTAACTTGGCATTAGAGTAAATCCATCTATTCAAGCTAAAACTTACGTATTGATACAACAACTCAACTATTAAAACGAAGAAGCTTTCCACACACGTTGCAGATAAAATGGTAGAGAAGCACAGATTAGGAGAAGGTTACAAGAAAGTTTCAAAATCACTGATTATTTCTTTGAGTATGGTGAAGACCATCATTTAGAAATGAAATTTGCTTCATTCCAGCAAATCAAACTGTCCTTCCAAACTAAGCAGCCGGCAAGCAGGAAACTGGTTAGAAATGCCACTGTGAAGCCAATAGTGACTTTGAAAGATCTGCAAAGTTCCATGCTGTAACGGATTTACTCTTATACATTAATTTTAATATTTACTTTTGTTTCAGTTTGATTCATATGATGTATATTGTTGGATGTGTAATGCGCAAATCCCGCATATTTCCTAAATTTGAAGAAGATTCTCGAGAGTAAGAATCAACATCAAATGTTTTACGAATACACTAGCGTGTCTTCGAATATTGTTGAACGCTCGAGAATCTCTCCTAATTGGTATAAAAGTTAGCTGAGAAGCAAGAATAGAATATTAATTAGTCGCTACAGCTAGTATACTATAAGCTTCGGAAACTATTATTGTGATTAATAGTTATTTATTGGGAAACTACATATATTTGACCAAGAACGTTTATATATGTCGAACATTACAAACATTCAGCTTCAGTGAATTAACTTCTAACGTTAATATTTCAACGAAGACATTAAATATCTTCGTCGGTAAAAAATCAGCTTAAAAGCGGCGTGAACCCAACCAAGCTAACTAGCTTTAACGAGTAGTAAGAATATCAACTCAGAATTAATTTGTTCGTCGTGGACCTGAACCGTCGATAAAATATTTAGTTCTAGACCAGATAGAAAACTCAGTATAGTTTGTAAAACTCTTGTTTATAAATCAATATTTTAAATTCCTATTTGTTATTATAATTTTTATTGTTGTTTGTATATTAAAATATATTTGTGTTAATGAAGAAAATTGTGTGTATCAATCTTGTTGTCAAATATTTGAAATTTAATACATATCGACATTTAATTAACTTCTAAATTCAAAGTTAAATTTACGATTATTGGAAATCGTAATACGTTGCAAAACACAATAAATCGGAGACTCGTCCGAGTTAAATTATATAACGTAACGATGTATAAGACAGAAGTAAATGTTCATACATTGACAATATCCTGGTTCCCGCGCAAAGCTGGCCCATACGTGTGACTGGCAAGAAAGAAACCATTATTGAAAAGGAATAATCTTAAATTTCGTATGAAATTTGCAAAAAAGCATGTAAATGATACTACAGATATGTGCTATGAAGTTTTGTGGTCAAAAAGACAAAAACTGATTTTTTTTTGTCTAGATTCAAAGCGTTACGTCTGGTGCAAACCCAACACAACACATCACCCAGTCAAAACCACCATAACTATTAAGCCTAGTAGTGACAGCATCATATAATGGGGATGCTTTTCATCAGCAGTGATTGGGAAGCTGGTCAGGATGGAAGGGAAGAATATATAGTGCAAAGTGCAGTCAAATTCAAGTGAAAAACCTGATTAAGTCAGCCAATAATCAAAAACTAGGTGAAAGCTCACATTTCATATTGACAATGGCTCGGTGCACAAGACTAAAGCCATACAAAAGTGGTTTCAAATGAAGAAAGTATATGTTCTGGAGAGACTCAGTGAAATACCTGAGTTGAATCCAATAGAAAATTAATGGCGAGATTGGAAAACTATAGTCCATCAATGGTCCCCAAAGAACTTGTCAGAATTGAAGCAATTTGGTAGGAAGAATGGATAAAATTACACCATCCCATTGTTCAAAGCCGGTAGACTTATCAGAAAAGTCTCACAGCTGCAATTGCTGCTAAAAGTGCTTCCAACAAATAATAACTTAGAGAGGTGAATACTTTTAATTTATATTCTTTCTTTGCAGATTTTGATGTCATTCTACTTCTTTAGAAATAGCAGTGTTAAGTTTGATCATTAGAGTTTTGAATAAAACAAATTCATAAAAATTGTTCACAAAATTTGTATTTCATCAAAATACGACATTATTAGTAGGCGATGAATACTTTTCAAGGACTGTATAAGGTTGCTGAAAATAATTTATCTTACTTGGTGCAGCAGAAACAAAAAATATTTGTTTTTGAAATAACTGTTAGGGTTAATCGTAGAGGAAAGCACAATAAGTTGGAATGCTAATCTTACATAATCTTCCAGGCATTTTGAAATGAATGATAAATGTGTTTTTCTCCTCGTAGGAAGCTCTCAGACACGTTTGAATCATAAGGGTGATACGTTTCACATATTTTTATTTTCTATGTGTACTTTATTATCTTTTGTATAATCTATTTTATAAATCTAATTTAAAATCACATTCAAAACATTGTCGTGAAGTTACAGTAAAAAAACTTGTTTTATTTTTTCTTCAGCCACGATTCATCGATAATTTGGTAACTTTGTCTGGTACTCTGGCGGCTGAATGGAATTTGCACACCAACTTCAACCTCATTAGGCACTCACTGACAAAGACAATTACCTGGCGATAACAAGGTAAAATGGAACTATGCGCGTTGGGGGTGAAACAAATAACTTTCATGGCTATTGTAAGCACAAGGGAAAAATTTTATAATAGGAGTCGTCCACCAACATAGATGGTTGTTAAGTAACTCTTATTTTTAATTGTGGGCGTCCAGTGTAGGCCTTTAAGGGTCAGTACATCCTGTTAGCTCTTTGCGATGTCGAAAATTGTTTTTTTAGCGTATTACTTAAGGCTAACCACACGATGCACAAACAAAACGCCGCATTGTACTCTCTATCTACGTGATTAGAAAGAATTCTTTCTTCTTTAACTAAGCTTGAAACTTTGCTCTAAGTAGAAAAATAAAAGTAGTGTGATGATTTCTAGAAGAAACTGGAAGGCATGTTCATGACATTCTTATCTGCAATATTCACCGAGTTAAATGACTTCAAATTTAATTAAAATTTAGAGACACTTTCTACAGTAAGAATAACTTTCCAATTTTTTATTTGAATATACTTTTTGAATAAAAGTGATTCATTGACTCAAGACAACTGATAGTTGTAATTATATTAAGATAATCATAAACTTAGTGGAAATCAGCAGTTTTACAACAGGTTTCACAATAAGACAGAAAAGTAATTCTGGTTTCTTTGTTTTGAATTTCGCGCAAAGCTTCTCGAGGTCTATCAGCGCTATAACGCCCCCATGGTTGAAAGGGCGAGCATGTTTGGTGCGATAAGGATTCGAACCCGCTCCCCTCGAATTACGAGGCGAACGCCTTAACCCACTTGGCTATGTCAAGCCAATTCTACTTTTACATTAATAATTGTGAAAGTATGGCTTTGAGTAATTACGTTCATTGTAAACAACAATGGCGACACTTCTATAACAATGTGGGGAACATTTTCAAAACTTAATCAAAACATTTTTAATAGCATAATAATTTTGACTTCTGTGAATGACAACCTATATATCAACTTCATAAATGAAATAAAACACTCTTATACTAGTTTCAAGTGTTCCTATGATCTAAATCTTTAGTGTAAGCTATACTGTGGGTAATACATTAAAATGCATTTCTTACTTTTTAATTAAAATGTAAAGTTGTAAATTAAACTAAAACAAGAAACCTCCATTACTTTGCCTAACTAGTTTCATCACACTACAACCGAGCACCAAAAGAAATATTTTCTTCTTATTGTTATATTTAGAGCAGGTGTGTTTTGAAATCACGTCGGATTGGCTAACATTCCTTCCACGTGAAGTTCCATACAAGTATTTTCATCATTAAAAATTAATCCTCCGCGAACCGGATGCACATCCTACAGTTAATAAACGATTACAGATGCCAAACAGGAAGTGGACGAAAAACTTTTGATACATTATACATTAAGTATATGATCTGCTGTTTCAATCTCGCATTTATTCTTCTGGTATCATAAAATTAATTTTCGTACTGTTCATAACAGCACAGTTTGACTGATGCTAGCTGAGATTTTAACGTGTAATTCCATACATGTCTACCCGAAGAAATTAGTATTTCCTTATTCAAAATATAATATACCTTAAACACAAACACAAAGCTTCACAGTGGGCTATCTGTGCTCGAAACGCAGTTGGTATCACAACGCAATTATCAGTATTACAAGTCCTCAAACCACACACTGTGTGGGCAGACTCTAATATTGACTACTCTGATTACTATGCACAAAATTCACGAATTTCTACTCTAATACGCACTAAATTAAGACGATTTTAAATAAGCAAATCAACAGGACACGTGACGACTACAGCCGATATAATGTCACGGTAGAATAGCATGTGGCGGGCCTTTCGTAGGTCGTGTGATGCCACTGAAAACTGACTGCTTTTGGGAAGAGTAAGGACCAGGCCTTTCCTTTGTAAAATATTCATACACGTAGACAATATGGATATGCTCAGATTGGGAATATAGAAGTTATGAGCGGTAATATCCTTTTTACTTAATTATATTGGGAAACAAAGGAATACAAATCAACTTGGGACACCAGGACTAACCAGAAAGATACAGTTGAAATAAGTCTTAGATCAGTCGCAGTAAACAAAGTGTGGTGTCTTACAACAATTGAGAAACAAATAACACGAATTTCAATTGCAACAATTATCCGTGTTCCCCATGCAGTAGCATGCAACATAATCAAGAAGGATCATCCCCTGGAAAAGCAACACATATCACGTGTGCGCAATCTATTTTCATGATATGTCCATTAAAACCATCGTATATCTCAATCAAATGGATAAGGATAACTAAACGGGTATTTTCATGCTATTCAAAACAAAAACAAACGATCGAGTCGACTGACGGAATAACCATGCGATAGCCCTGTTGAGATGAGCGCCGTGAAGCTATTGACCATTTAAACTAAATGGACATTGGAAAACCTGCAGAGATTAATGGAATACCTGAGATATGGCAATCTTACGATGTAGTTTTTGTAATGAAAGCTAGGCTGCAGGATTATTGTCAAGTGAACGGTTTTCAGACAGGGTATGGCCGGAAGTGTTGACATGGACTATTACAACGTTATGAGGCTTCAAAGTGAATTT
Organism: Tachypleus tridentatus; assembly: GCF_004210375.1. NCBI lineage: Eukaryota > Metazoa > Arthropoda > Merostomata > Xiphosura > Limulidae > Tachypleus > Tachypleus tridentatus. The sequence continues at coordinate 155,767,275 of NC_134837.1, read as the reverse complement.
AATACAACGTGCTCAACCTCTGTAGCATTGAAGACATTAAAGTAATTGCAAAATATCAAATGAGTAAGAAATAGTATGATTTTACTTTCAGAAGAATCAACTGTGTGATTATTTCTTCTTTTGAAATGAAAGTTGTTATTTTATCTAAGATGTGGCGCTGCGAGTCATTTTATTTATAACTTTTATTTTCATTCTTAAGTCAGTTTTCAGATTGTTGTTATGTTTAAAAAATTAGTGTTCTAATCGGTAGTGAAAATTATGATAATCTATGGCATGTCTCTTATTTCAAATATACACAGGAATAATATAATTTAACTAACAAAATATTTGAGCTCGAGATGGCCAGGTAGTTAGGGCGCTTGTATTGTAATCTGAGGCTCGCAGGTTCGAATCCCTGTTAGACTAAAAATGCTCGTCCTTTCAGCCGAGGGGACGTTATAATGTGACGGTAAATCCCATTTTTCGTTGGTAAAAGAGTAGCCCAAGAGTTGGCGGTGGGTGGTGATAACCAGCTGCCTTCCCTCTAGTCTTACACTGCCAAATTAGGGACGGCTAGCACAGATAGCTTTCGAGTAGCTTTGTGCGAAATTCCAAAACAAATTTATTGACATTTTGGTCTGACAGTCAGTGCCTTAACACGTGTAACATCACATACTCTGAGCTTGTAACGTTATTACATATATTTCTATTTAAAATAACAAAAATATCCTTTTGCGTTTCTTGTTTTGAAGAGTATATATAATTTACGCATGTGTCAAACTGGAAGCTGTTTCGCGTTCCATGTTTAACTTTTTATATTTTCATTCCAGTTTAATGTATACAGAAAGTGCTCATTAGCTTCAACAGTACATATTTCTTGTGAAGCTGGTATAAGTGAAGTATATATATATATATACATACACCTTTTTATCTACAAAAACTTACATCAAGAATAGATTTCGAAGCATCGCTGCTAGTCCCTAATTGTCCCTTAACATCGTTCAGGTAGTTTAATTTAAAATACGAATATGTAGCTTCACCTGACTGATAACAGGATATGTAGCCTAATGTGACTAACATCCCGGTATGTAGCTTAATCCGACTAACGTCCTTTTAAGCAACTTAATCTGACTGATACTCACGCACATATCTTAACCACTGCTTCTACACGCTTTGTTTGACTACTGCCGATTTACGTGTCATTCACGTATATCTCCAAATAACTTTTAGGAATTGCCACAATTTTAAACTATATTAACTGACAAAAATACTGTGCTCCTTGACTTATTTGTTTTTACTGTAATTGTCTTCGCTGATAAACCATAAAATAAATAAATGCTTTTAACTGAATGACTCAATGTAAACGAACTTCGGTTTGTTCATCTAAAGATTGAAAACAGAAAAGAAATTATTTTTTAAATTTTTTCGCAGAATAAATAATATTTATAAGTATAATATTATCCATTAATATTCTTTGTGTTAAGTGTTTTGAAATGTTGCCTTGCCCATCAGTAGCATGGCGTTCGGTCTGCGGACTTACAATTCTTGAAACTGCGATTCGTTACTCGTAGTGAGAAGAGTACAAATAACTCACTGTGTAGATTTGTGCTTAACTTCAAACAAAACAAACTTTAAATGTTTAAGATTTATGTAGTTTTAAACTTGAACGATAAATATAAACACAAACAAAAAAGAGACGGAATTATTTTAAGGTTCAGTAAAAACTAATACATGATTCTCTGGGTCTGTGTTTGAAATGAAATTAAAAACATTATATGAAAAGTCCGGCTGCTCGACTCATTCATAGGTTATTTACGCCTATATTTTTCATCAGTATCAAAAATGAAGCTGAAATGTTTTAGATTTTAATTTATTTTTTGGGGTCGGTGCTACCTAGAGTGGAAATAGTACAAACTAACTGAATGTGCACATGGAATTATTTGGTACTCAGGACAACTAAAATCTGAAAACGGCAATTTTCTTACCAAGTTTGCATATTAACATGAATTTTTAAGTGAAGTGGAATAATTATATAATATTCCACTGGCACCCAGAAACGTATTGTATGCCATAATTTATTTGAAGCACGTTACTTTAGTTTTCTTAAACACGAAGCTATGAAATTTGCCCACAAGGGCCATAGAAACCTAAATTTCAACGTTTTAAAACTGACCCACGGAAAGGGGTAAAGTACACTTGATAAAAGGCCCCGCATGGCCAGGTGGGTTGAGACGTTCAAGTCGTAACCTGAGGATTGCAGGTTCGAATCCCTGTCCCATCAAACATGCTCGCCCTTTCAGCAGTGGGAGCGTTATAATGTTACTGTCAATCCCACTCTTTGTTGGTAAAAGAGTAGCCCAAGAGTTGGCGGTGGGTGGTGACGACTAGCTGCCTTCCCTCTAGTCTTACACTGCTAAATTAGGAACGGCTAGCCCTCGTATAGGTTTATGCGAAATTCAAAAAACAAAACACATGCTAAAACGTCATATCGTATGCAAGGATTTCAGATTACATTTGTGGTTAATTGTTGATTGTAAACTTACCTTTTTAAAGTAAAATTCGTCAATATATATATAAAATGAAATCTAATTTATACTAGAAAGAACACATATTTCCTTATATTGAATATAGCGATTTTGCTTCAGTGTAATGTTGATAACATTATAAAAATAAAGTTTCAAGATACACATAAGTTCAAATAGCATAATCAGATATCAAAGTAATTACATTTATTATGTAAATAAAAGTTATATTTTTATATTAAAAAGATGACTTTTATATTTTTTATTTTCTGAAGTTTTTGCGAAGCTGTAATTTTTTTCTGTGAATCGTTTTCACGAACTTTTAAGCTTAAACTAAAAGTATTTCACGGTATTTTACAAAATTGTCTGTCACCTATACTTCCTCCTCAGTGGAAAAGTAGAAAATATGAGGATTTATTTGCTTAAGTTCGAAGTTCGATTCACTGTAGCAGACAAGAACGCAAATAGTTCATCGTGTTACTTTCCATTAAGAAAAACACATTTTGTGTTGTTTCCTTTTCTGTGGTTGACCAATATTCTATATAAATCAAACAAAGCTAGGACCACCTTATGTCAGTTTAAAAGTGCGATTAAATTCAAGTTATAAAAGTATTATTTAAATGCTGCTACTAGTATTAAAAGGTATTATAGTCTGAAACTTGGCGAAGATGGGTCTAATGTCTGATACGTTTTTCACTGAATGTGTCGTTTTATATAGCGTTTAAGCCTGGTTTGTGGTTGCATAATCAACCAGTAAAGTTCAAAACAAATCATGAGCCGGATGTTTCATTATGAGTACTAATTAATGAAACTAATTATAAATTGCATTGTCTATACTAATAGTTTAAAGTAAATTTAGTCCATATACTAACCGACGCAGGATGAAATACTTAAATGGCAGCATCAACAGTTATTCTTAAAGGATCCATATACTGATGTGATAATACATCATTGTGGTTGGATATCGACTAAATTTCTCACTTAACGATCTCAGCCACTATGGATATGCAGTAATTTTCTTTGAATAAAGTTTATCAATTGAAACTTTCCTTCACAACAGAATCTGCACGTTATTTATGAAAGTAAAAGTCATTTAAACCAGTTAAAAAATCTCCCATTTTTTATGTGGTCTCCCAGTTGGTCAGCGGTGCGTTTATGGACTTACAGTACTAAAATCCGAGGTTCGATATTACTTTGAAAGGTAGAATTCAAATAGCCCATTTGGCTTTGAGCTAAAACAACAAAATCATTTTTACCTAATTTGTAGTGATAGCACTGGGGAAAGATTTCAAACTTATTTTGAAAACGCTATGTATAAGAAATGCTACAGTGTCGGCCCGGCATGGCCAGGTGGTTACAGCGATCGACTCGTAATCTGAGGGTCGCCGGTTCGAAACCCCGTCCCACCAAACAGGCTCGCCCTTTCAGTCGTGGGGGCGTTATAATGTGACGGTCAATCCCACTATTCGTTGGTAAAAGAGTAGCCCAAGAGTTGGCGGTGGGTGGTGTTGACTAGCTGTTTTCTCTCTAGTCTTACACTGCTAAATTAAGGACTGCTAGCGTAGATAGCCCTCGTGTAGCTTTGCACGAAATTCAAGAAAGAAAGAAATGGCTACAGTGTCGATATTTTGCGCTATTAGATTCCCTCCTCTTTAGCTGAAAACTACACAATGGATTATACGAGCTCTGTCTATAACTGAGAATCGAGCCCCTGATTTTAGCGTTGGAAACCCGTAAACATACTGATGACCAGAGTGCTGCTACAAGGAATACATGCATACAAACGCACATGCAAGTGATTTGAAAAAACAACAACAATATAATTAACCAGCAAAAAATAAAAATTAAAATTGCTCACGCGTTATCTTAATATATGATAATAATCTGGATTATTTAGATAATGATATATAAAATGCTACATAGACGTTGTTTAAAATTGTGAGAGTAGTTTATTGTTTACCTTAACTCTACATGTAATGAAGAATATTGTTTAACAAAGTGTTTAATTACGAAATTATTTTATTTGTACTTTTAAAACGATGGAACTAACTAAAGTGTTTGTTCTTAAATATTACGTATTTGTGACAGTGCCTAACGCACGTTTCTAAGTGAACAAATAGGTAATCGTTCATATTCGCTTGTACAAGTAATTTCAAGAATCAATTTTTAAGACAACATTGTATGTTCGAGAAAAACAGAAACCGTCAGGTATGTTATCAAATCATCAAAAAAGAATATTTTAAAAATTTGTAAGAAGAGCTCGAAGAAGTTTTGTTTGGTTTGAATTTCACGCAAAGCTACACGAGGGTTATCTGCGCTCGAAGTCTAACTTGATCAAAAGAAAAGAATAACACAGTTGAAGTTCGAAACAAATAAAACGTTTTTAACACATAACTGTAACATTATTTTTGAAACAGGTGGAGGGGAGGATAAAGAAGAACTATTCCTTGCACAATAAATGTTTCAGAAAATTAATTAAAGACTTAACAGTACTTGTTGTAATGACAACATGCATAAACTGACCATGAGTGACCTGTCGAAAGACAATATTTACCATAGTTCCTAGTTGAATGTATCCCGTCCACATCGAATGTCTAATTAAGTTCAGACTTCCTGTACTAAAACTTAGGAAGGAAAAAGAAAATTTAATATATCCACAAATAAATCTAAGTGAATTTTTTAAGTTATGAAATAACTTTATCCATAATAGCCAGATATTAAAATTTTTCACGCAATTTATTATACTTTCCATGTACATGCGATGGTTTGTTTTGAATTTCGCGCAAAGCTACACGCGGTCTATCTGCGGCCATGCCGGGCCACGTGCAATGGTATACAATGTAGTTTAAAAGTGTAAGAGAAAGCAGAATTTATTGCAATTCTCCGTGTATTTAATCTTGAATACCACAATTTAAGAAAAAGGAATTGAGTAATATTAATATGTGGTCGAGGATATAATAACACTATGTAACAAAATTTTTACTTTTCCTTGTTCCTGGGCAGAAAGTGTTATTTCCCAATTGTTTATGCCTAAAGTAAATGGAAAAAAACCCTATTTTACTCTTGAAACTTTGCTTTTGTAACCTGGGAAATGAAATTTTCAGATTTATCCATTTTCCAGAACATTCCAGGTAGATTCAGTGCTATGTAGCTGATAGAGAATTTTCTCTAACTTACAAGAATTTTCAAGAACCTTTTAGAATTTTCTGGAACTTTCCATAGTAATATATATACAGGGGCTCACCACTCACCACTTCAGTTTAGTTCTTGCTGCCTGAGTGAACACATAAACCTATCTGATTTTGTCAGAGATGGCATCAAGAAGCTGCAAGCATTCCCCCAGACGCATTCTGCTATGTATGTGGACAATTTAGACAATATAGTAAGATTTTATATTGTACAAATTTTAGATCTTTTAAAATTTTGATATCTTTCGGTGCACCTTAGAGAGGAATACAACAGCGTCAAGACCTTGGTAGAAGCTTTCATAAATTCAAGGAGAACATGGGAGTATACTCAGAGGAGCAAGGCGAGCGCTTCCACCAAGATATACTGGACTCTGAACGACGCTACGAAGAAGCGTATAACGAAAACATGACGGGAGACTATATTTGGGGGCTGATACGTGGAAGTGATCTATATTACAGCCGCAAATCTCGAAACTTCTAAACTTCTACTCACTTCTAAACATTTTTGTTCATTTTCGTATAACTTTAGTGTAAATACATGTAAATCTTGATTCATATGTTGTTTTATTCAGACCTTATGTAAATGAAAATGTGCAAATTTGTCCGTTTTTACATAGAAAATCGGATAATTTCTAAATTTCATTATCCAGATCACAAAAGCAAATTCTGAAGAGAATAATGGCCATTTTCTACACTTTTACAACATAAGCGATTAAGAAATAACACATACTATCCAGGAACAAAATTTGTGTTACACAGTGTAATAATTAATACGGTTTAAGAAAGAAGTAACAGAATGATAATTAGTTATATTTCATTATGCATGTGATTATAGGCAACGCTTTTAAATAATGTATGCAAAAGAGTAAAAGTTTACACTCGTAGTATATGTGACATAAGTTAATGCACTTTAAAGTTTGAAAAAAATTATATTCATAATGTATGTTAAAGAAATAAAGCTTTGTTCTCATAAGTCTCCATTTAGTCACGAGTGATAAAATTTGATCAAGTAAACAAAAGATATCATACCCCAAAACTTATGTGTACGAAGGTAAATGAAGCTATTATTTAAACACGTATGTAATTGTAATGTCAAATAATAAGGCAGTTATGAACTTTAAAGGAGGAACATACCTCCTTTACCTTATAACAAACAATTAAACGTAAAAGTGCTAGCAGCTTAGTTGTTGCTTTGACCTGTTTGTTCATGTAACAAGGAATAATAGCGTGTTACGATAACTACATAGAGAATTATTAATCATTTATTTATGTATATGCAAACTGGATTTTGAGTATTAGTTACAGTTATTCTAAACTAAACGGGTTCAGATGTGGTCTAATAGTTTGCGTACCAGTCCAGCACTCTGATTAGTTTAAAAATGAGATATGGTACTAACAAACACACATCGCGCTTTCATTTTCTGGTGTGTTATAAGAATGAAAGTCAATCCCATCATTAAGTAAAGATTAGTTACTTCGTACGATAGATACTGCTAAATGGTTCTCTTCCCTTTGGTTCACAGCTTAAAATTACATACAGTTATACCTTAACTATATGATAAATAGTGATATTATAAATATGATTACATATAGTTTCAATATTACAGTTCTTCACAAAATATTTCTATATTTCCTCCAATCATTTTAAATTAATCAATTTTTCAAAATTATGGGATTCCTCTAAAGTCTAAATTTTGTGTCTCCTGCTGCTTTAGAGTTGTTTCTTAAGTGATTTTATCTAGTTTATATTGTTAACTAAATACGTAAATATTAAGTAAATATGAATACGTAGAAGTTATTTATCTACTAATTTTAAGACTATTATCGTTGTAATATACAAATACACCTTTAGTATTTTTTGTCTCCTTCAGTTAGTAAGTTAATAATTATATGCTCATAAAGACTTTGCAAAACGTTTTGTTTGTGCATGGTTTTATAGTTTCAACAATGGAACATTAGTCACGGAATGTGACTAACCGATTTTACTTCTAGCTACCAATTTCTGAGTCATTTCTTTAGGGTGTCACATGAACTTTCTTATGGGAAAGGCTGCTGTAAAGTAAAACACACTAGTAAAGATGGACAGTGATATTTTGCCTTGGTGTGTCAGGTAATAACTTTAAGATTATTTAATTTTACTTTCCTAATGACCAGAGCTGATGTGGGTAATACCGTGTACTGAAATATATGGCATAGTATAATTATGTATCTGATGCTATGTTGTTTTAGTGTGAAGTTCTTCAGAAACAAATCTAATCCTTGAAAAGATTTAGAGACTAAAATTAGTAGATCTCAGTAAAACAGTCTCTACTGTTTTCTACTTTCTTCAAACTCACCCAGATTATGGAATGAAATTCATATTCAACTCCTTGTACATTTTTTTTATGGTTCTTCCTGTTATTTGCAATTACTATCCCAAAGGCAGATCACCGCACCTGAAAATACCGGAATACCATGTGGTATGTGGAGATGGTTGACTTGCAAATGCTTGTTTGTTTTGCTTTTTGAATTTCGCGCAAAGCTACACGAGTGTTATCTGCTCTAGCCGTCCCTAACTTTGTAGTGTAAGACTAGAGGGAAGGCAGCTAGTCATCACCACCCACCACCAACTCTTGGGCTATTATTTTACCAACGAATAGTGGGATTTACCGTCGCATTATAACGCCCCCACGGCTGAAAGGGCGAGCATGTTTGGTGTGACGGGGATTCGAATCTGCGACCCTTAGATTACGAGTCGATCGCTGTAACCACCTGGCCATGCCGAGCCGACACTGTAGCATTTCTTATATATGGAAGGTAAATCACAGGTGAAGTACCAAAATTGTATTAATCTTCAAATTTAGTACAACAGAAACTCAGTGAAAGTGCTTGAGTTCAGCAAAAAACTAATATTTTGTGTGTCCCACCTTGCTTTAATAACTGAAAACACTCTTTCAGACGTTTTTGCAACATATTTAATCAAAATGTCCTTTGGAATTTTACTCCAACTGTCTTTAATTAGCTCCAATAAAGTTTCTTTGGATGTAATTTTTAATTTATTAAATCCCACATCTGATCAATTGGATTGAGATCGGGGTTCTGTGAGGGCCATTACATCATTTGAATGACTACATTTCTGCATAGGTTGAATGAGTGTTTGAGGTCATTATCTTCTTAATAGTAGAATCTTTTACCAATAATACTAAGTGTGCCATGATGGATTAGTATCTGATGGTTTGCGTTGGTCCATTATTCCATCTATTTTTCAAATATTTCCTGTCGCCTCAGCAGAAAAACATCACTAAGCCATCACATAGCCTACTGCATGCTTCAAGTAGGTGCTATGCACTGAGATAAGTAACTTTCATCTTACTTCTGTTTGACGTACAACCTTCGCTTTGAACAAAATATTTCAAACTTAAACTCGTCTGTCCATAACAAATTTTTCCAATCACCAACAGTCCAATTTTTGCACTTTTTAGCACATTTATGTCTCTTGACGATATTTGGAATTCGAAGTAATTGTTTTTAAACTGCTGCATAACCAAATATTCCATTCTCGTTGAGTCTTTTTGATACTGTAGTTTTGGAACCTTTTCTGTCATTTGGTATATGGTCGTTTATCTCGTGTCCCGAAGGCTACAAAACGAAATACTTAACATCAGTATAATTAAGAATAGGTCTTCTGTCTCTTCCTTTCCTATTTTCAAACCTACCTTGTAATCCTCGTTTGGGAAGCATTTCAAGTCTGCAGCAGTTTATTGGAGAGTCCAATGAATAATAGGTAAAACGTTTATGCGAACTTTCTGCTCTACTGACAATTCTTTACATTTTTTGGGTTGTGGCATGACAACAAAAGTTAATATGTAGTGTTAAACACCGACGTCTTTATCAAGATTTATTTGCGGAATACTATCAAATTGATAGCTCCTTGTATACAGTTAAGACACTGCAATGGGTATCATGATAGTTATTTCAAACTTTAAGTTTAATCATTATATTCATTCAAGTAGAACCCTCATGGCATGCTCGTGGTACGAGTGTATCGGAATTCTCTAGACCTAAAAGAATAAAAAAATATTCTCATCCCTGCATATTCAGTTGTAAACAGGTACAGTGAAGAATTACCATAGTGTTGGAAATTACATTCAGTGATGGCGTGGAAGAATTGACCTTATAAAATGGAAATAATGATAAAATATTCTCTTGTTCTAACAGTTTTTCAAGGTATTGTAGGGCTCCTAAGTGGCACAGCGGTATGTCTGGGTACTTAATCACTAGAAACCCGGTTTTGATATCCGTATTGGGCAGAGCACAAATAGTCTATTGTGTAGTTGTGCTCAACTACAAACTGTTAGTACTGTAAGTATTAGTATTACAGTTTATATTGAAAGTGCAAATGCTTTTATTTTTAATTAGACATGGAACTACAAATTAAAATAAGCTGTAACAAAGGTTAATGAAGAAATAAACTAACTTATTATTGTCACATGGACTGAACTTTGCATTATTTTAACAATATAATCCGAAAGAACCCGAAAAAATACGTTACTATAACAACATGTTCGTCTGAAAGTTTTAGGAATAGAAAGAGTTATTTAACAGAGCGGTTCATTAATAAACTATTTTTTCTGTGTTAAGTATCCAACCTATGCTAGCACAAAAAGTTGATAGTTTGTGTGCTTCTTGAATTTTGCTCATAGCTAATCGAAAGTCACCTACACTAGCCGTCACTAATTTTGAAGTGACAGACTATAGGGAAGGAAACTAGTCAACAAATAACCCACTACTAACTGGTGGGCTATTATTTACAATCAAATTATAAAACCTCCAACCCCATTCTTCTGGTGAAAAGACGACGTGATACTTTCTAAGGTGTTGATGCTCAATGTTTACTTTGTGACTTTGTTTGTTTGTTTGTTTGGGAATTTCGCACAAAGCTACTCGAGGGCTATCTGTGCTAGCCGTCCCTAATTTAGCAGTGTAAGACTAGAGGGAAGGCAGCTAGTCATCACCACCCACCGCCAACTATTGGGCTACTCTTTTACCAACGAATAGTGGGATTGACCGTCACATTATACACCCCCACGGCTGGGAGGGCGAGCATGTTTAGCGCGACGCGGGCGCGAACCCGCGACCCTCGGATTACGAGTCGCACGCCTTACGCGCTAGGCCATGCCGAGCCTTACTTTGTGACATCGAAATATTTCTAGAATTGTAACGAAGTAATCAAAAGATATAAAAGTAACACATACGCTCACGACTAGTAAAGCTCACAACTATAAAATACAGTTGCAGTTTTTCAAACACCCAAACACTTTCTGAAAAAGGTTGCCTTATGCATATTTTCAGAGATCTCATACCCTGGTTACTTCAAGCCCCCCGCTAGTACAGCGGTATGTCCACGGATTTACAACGCTAAAATCAGGGGTTCGATTCCCCTCGGTGGGCTCAGCAGATAGCCCGATGTGGCATTGCTATAAGAAAAGCACACAAACACACACTGGTTACTTCAAGTCAATAATCTGTTAATACAGTATATTATCTGTGCTCTGCACAGCGCTGGTTTGAAACTCAATTTTTATCGTTTTATGTGTGTGTTACTCTTCATACTTTCCGTTGATCAACCGGAAGGGAGTCAGCCGATTATACGATAACCAGCGCTGGGCAGAGCACAAGTAATCCATAACGTAGGTTTGTGTTTCACAACAACAACAACAAAAAACAGAGAAAAAAGTCAGTTGTCTTTTGAATGTTTTGAAAGAGTCACGACGTTACAATTTTTCTAAAAAAATTAGTCGTCGCAAACTAAAGCATTTATTAGTCTATGTTACCTTGCAATATTTTTAGTTTAACAAGAAAAAAAAGTTCTAATCCAAAGGTATACAAAAGCTAAGTTTATGCATATTTTTGAATGGTGTAGGGAATTTTCAATATAATACACAATTTATATATATATATACACACACACACACAGAGTTACGACAGAAAGTGTTCGTACCCCTGCGTTGCGAGTAGTTTTTCCTCATAACGTAAAAGGTATCTCGATTAGGATAATGAAAGTAGAGTATATTATAAATATTATACAAACACACATCAACATAAATTTTTATGTAAATTGAACGAAAATTAAACTGTTTATGAATGAATAACCAAACATAGGAGGGCCAGAAAGTGTTCGTGCGTCTACTTTATGGTCAGTTGTGTAGCCTTTCAGGTGAATTACTTGGCACAATCTCTCCTCATAGCCCTCCATGATCGTTTGACAGTACTCGATTAGTATTTTCTTCCATTCTTCTTTACAGAAGGCCTCCAACTCTTGCAAGTTTTTCGAATGACGCTGATGAACCCTGGTCTTCTCCTCATGCCAAACGTTTTCAATTGGGTTGAGATCGGATGACTGCAATGGCCACTCCAGAACGCTTATATGGTTCCTCTGCAACCAAGACTGCACATATTTCAAGGGTCATTGTCTTGCTGGAAAATCTAACGACGCCCAAGCCGCAAGTTCCGATTATCTTGATATAAGTGCCTAATATATCAACGTACTCTTCTTTTTTCATGATTCCGTTGACGCGATGAAGGCTGCCTACACCAGAAGAGCTGAAGGAACCCCATAGCATGATCGAGCCACCTCCGTGTTTAACTTTAGGGACGGTGTTCTTTGGAAGATTTCGTTCCTTCTTTTTGCGGAAAATATAGCGAACATCATTGTGGCCGAAAAGCTCGATTTTAGTCTCGTCTGACCAAAGAATACTCTTCCAATAGGTAAAGGGTTTGTCTACATGCTTTCTTGCATACCTCAATCGTGCTTCTAAATGAACAGGCTTTAAATATGGAGTTCTATGAGGACAGCATGCTTTGAACCAAGAATAGCGTAACATGTTCGTAATTGTAGAGGTGCTTACTTCAACCCTAGTTTCCCTTACCAGTTTCTGTATGTTATTACTTATTAAGCGAGGGTTCCTACTAACTTCTCTGAGAACCTTCCGCTTGGTTCTCTCTGGAATTTTGAAACGAGTGAGGTTAAAGGTTGATCTTGTAAGCTTAAACTTGGCAATTATGATTTAAACAGTAGATTTCGGCACATTAATTTGTGTAGCAATACCGGAAAGAGACACACGAGACTTGTATTTTACAATAATTCGTTTTGTTTTTTTTAAATCACAGGATAGTTGTTTCCTGTTCGCCATGATGACCAAGCAGATAATGACGGAGACGGCGCTAAATTGCCGGAAGTACATTTTTTGCTGGCTAAATTCCAATAATTATGAACACAGTTTCTAGTTCTGGTATGGTATAATGTAGTTTATTCGCTAAACTAAACAAAATTTTTACGGGAATATCAGTTTTTTTACATGTTCTGAAATGTACGAACACTTTCAGCTCCTCCTATTTTTGGTTATTTATTTATAAATAGTTTATTTGTCGTTTAATTTACATACAAATGTATGTAGATGTATATATTATACTTCTATTAGCCCAATCATGATACTTTTTAAGTTATGAGCAAAAACCACTCGAGACGTAGGGGTACGAACACTTTCTGTCGTAACTGTATATATCGATGCGACATACTTTTATTAAGGCACTTCAAGTTGCCACAAGAAGGCGTTAGATGCAAAATCTTGAATTAGGTAAGGGTCTTCTTTTTGACTAAAATAATTCTTTATAGATATTTTATACCTAGGTATATCATAAAAATGTAGTCTGAAAAATATAATTAATTATTGGAAATCATTGATGGGTGACACTAGCCACAAATTTTTAGACAAATTTACATACATTATTTTTAATACTATATAAAACATAAAACATTTGTTTTACAATAAAAGTGTCAATTTCATATTCTTGTATATCACAACATAGTTTTATTAAAACTGTTTTATTTCACACTGTAAAATAAACAAAAACAAAGTATTTTGATTGCTTCTGAATCGACGGCATCGACAAAAATGAGTAAAATAGACAACTTTTATTTTGCTAATAAGATTGTACAATATTTTATGGAAGCCAATGAGAAAATTCTAACGACAATTCTTTTTCAATTTGAAATAGAACTGCGTATTCTGAATTTTTTTAAAAGACAGTAAAATGAAGCCTTCGATGGTTCAGCGGTAAGTCTAAGCGCTTATAATGCTAAAAATCGGGTTTGGATACCTCTGGTAAATAGGGCACTGATAACCAATTGTATATTTTTGTGCTTAATAATGACCGTACAAACACATGCTAACATACCACGTTTTGTGAAACTCAGATTTAAAATAACTTTCATCTATACCCGGCGTGGTCAGATGGTTAAAACGCTCGACTCGTAAGCCAAGAGTTGCAGATTCGAATCCTCGTTACACCAAACATGCTCGCCTTTTTAGTCGTGGGGGCGTTATAAAGTGACAGTCAATCCCACTATTCGTTGGTAAAATAGTAGTCCAAGAGTTAGCGGTGGGTGGTGATGACTAGCTGTCTTCCCTTTAGTCTTACACTGCTAGCAAAGATAGCCCTCGTGTAGCTTTGCGCGAAATTCAAAACAAATCAACTTGTCTGGAAATATCAATTACATGAAGCTCGAGTTGCCGAAGAAACCGCGAAGGGTTTGAACGTTGGGCCTATATTCAGTAAATGATGGTAAAGTCTTTCCTGAAAACGTTTTTTTGTTTTCTTTTAAGTACGAAAGAGTTACAAAAATCAACAACTTATCTGTTTTCAGTTCTCGGTTTAAGCATTTGTAATCCAAGTGGGCGTCAAAGGGTATTATTATGGAGAACAAGACGGGAGATTAATAGCTACACCCCTTCTGGATTTTTCTATTATTCGTAAAGTTTCAAATCAACAGAAAATATAATGACCTTGCACACAGCTGAAAGTCGGCTTTTTCGGAAGACGATTCTCGCACTCATCACGCGCAAGCATGCAAGCGCAGCGTGACGTGACAGGTAACCAAACAAGAGAGAAACGTGAGCGTAATGTTTTAAATGAAGGCAACCGTATAGAAAAAGATGAGGAGGAACAGCAGTCTCTTTCACACAGTGCGGATGATAAAGCAAAGTCTTACCGTGTGTTTATTGATATACTATGCGTTCAATCTTCATGACAAAAATGCATTTTAGCACTAGATGATTACATGTCAGCTTATCTAGCTGTTTGTTTAGTGTCTTTTTTTTTTTAGCTTTGACGTTAGGAAGAAGTTATGTTGATAATAAAAAGTGTTCAATCCATAAAGTAAGAAATCCCAATATTCATTACCAATAAGTTAGCACAAACTGCTCTTATTACAAAACATTATTGAGAAATAACAAAGTCAGTTTCAAAACGCGCTTTCTAACTGCACTACTAACTAATATAGGTTTCGATAGTAATAAAAAAACAGTTTACATCACTCCATATTTAAAACACGAAAATTATGAAAATTCAAAGTCTCAAAAGCATTTATTATTTTGGTATTTCCTGTTACACTTTATTACTACGGGTAATATAAATAGTTGAATTAAGGTTCTTAGAATAATGCCAGTAACAAATAGTGTTATTATTTTAAAAAGTACGGAAGCTGTGAAGTCAAACGTCAAGGCGTAGCTCACTTTCGAAGGTGTTTTCGTTCGAAAACTTACAAGTACGATTTATGTCATATTAGATTCGTTCAATAAAGGTGAAAATGAAAAGAGCTGAATGATTCTTCTCAAATGATCAATACCTACCTGCCATAAAAAGGCTTTGTTTTTTGTGAAGTATCAAGAATCGAACTTCTTCTCACGTTGAAAAGGAATAACACAAAAATATTGATCCCAATCTCAACAATGGTACAGCTTGAAATAAATAAATATATGTATATATTGGAAAAATTATTGTTAAAGCTATAAAGATACAAGGAAATAAGTATTTTTTGTCATGCGTCAAAGGTTCCTTTCAGGCAGGTAAAATCATTTTAACTCCTAGCTGGTAGAAGACGGACTAGAAAATCGTCGAATTCTACAGTATTTAGTTTTTCATGCTTTAGAAAGCGAAGAGAACATAATTAAAGTGCTTCAAAGTAATTACCTTTTTTTTACGGTTATTCTTTCAGTATTTTCCTAATTTTTATTACGTTATCTCGGAGGTACATTGTAAAGAAATGATTTTTATTGACTACTTCAAAATATACAGTTTATATGTATATCAGTATAATACGGAGCCCGGCATATCCGGGTGGTTAGGGCACTCGTCTCGACTCTTACTTTGAGGGTCACGGGTTCAAATGCCCGTCACGCCAAATATGCTCACTCTTTCAGTCGTGAGACCGTTATAATATGACGTTCAATCCCACTGTTCGTTGTTAAAAGAATAGCCCAAGAGTTAGTGGTGGGTGATGAAAACTAGCTGCTTTCCTTCTAGTCTTAACACTGCTAAATTATGGACGGCTAGCGCAAATAGTTCTCGTGTAGCTTTGCGCGAAATTCGAAGCAAACAAACAAACACTATAATATGTAGATATGGTACTCACTTGCAATCAAATTAGAACAAGGAAATTTACAGAACGTGTCCTCTAAAGTAGCTACAAGTAAACTTGATAAATATTGCCAGTTTTATTTCTTATTCACTCTCAAGAACCTCCAAAAACAAGAAAAGACAGCTCTTTCATGTTAAATAAACCAATACCATTTATGCATGAGCACGATTAGACAGAAACATAAAGCAAAGAGAAATATTAAAACTCTAAATATGGGAAGATATAAGTATTTAGTATATTCTACATTAAAAGGTTTATTATATCTTTCCATAGAAGATGATGTCAGTTTCTTCGTCTTCTATATAATAAACAGTTTACACATTACACTTTATCTAAAGAACACCATCTTCAATCGTGCAAAATAAGACCGAACAGAAGCAAAACTTTATGGTCCTTCAGACCTCACATTCCAGGTTATAACCAGTGATATTTAACGACACCAAATTAAACTTACGTTTTACCGTGAATTCTACATTTTAAAATGCTAACTTCTCTGTTATGTTAACATTTTCATTATCACCATGATGTTTAATATTTTGCTAAAAAAGTAAAGAAAACACGCGTTATATTCATTAGGAATTATACGGGAATTACACACAGAGAGCCTCAATTGAGTAATACTGCATTTTATCGGCATGTTATTGTCCCATTTGTCTCTGTTGTGCACTATTAGAAAATATTTTCATTTACAGAAAATAATTACAAAAACAAGAGAGCCTACGCAACCCTAACAGAAAATGTATTTAGTTTCTTGTATTTTTTTTCAGATTTCAAGATTGAAGTATTTGTTTAATTACTAAATGTAACTGATGCATGTTGGTTTATATCTTTTTCATTACCTTTTTCAACAAAGAAAATTTTTAGCATTGTTGATCACACATTGCTGCTCTAGATATAATATGTTGGAACCGTACAAACTATAAAAGCTGAATATATTATATTCAAATTATTTTGGAGCTCCACCACATCGTTACAGTCCACGTCACAATGTCTAATCATCCTCAATCTGACAAACATGCATCTTTATAATATCCCTGTGGTGTAACTTCCATTGTAAGAGGCTCTGCCGTAAGGCTATTGTGTCCAAAGTACACCTTGACGATAGAAAACTCGTAAAATGTCATTACATATATTATAAAATATAGATAAATAAAAACAAGTTTTTATAGCTGTTGTTTATTTATCTGTTTATCAGAGAGACAGATATGGTGAATGAATATTTAAAAGAAAATTAACGTAATATAATGGCATTTCCTTATGGTTGTTGAAAGAAAAATATGTACAATATTACCTATATCTTTGAAACGATTCAAAAAGGAAAAAATAATATAAATATATTTCTTTATATTTATTAAAAGAAAACTTTATATAACATAACAGTTTATCTTTATGATTTTTCAGTTTCAATATTTCAACTAAAAACAAATATTGTAACACAAATAACACTAGTAGAAAAACTACATTGTAGGAGTGGTGAAGTCTTACTTATCACTACAGATGCCTATTTTAAGTAATATCTTTTGGCTTATTTTATTTCTTCTCTAGTTCTTTAAGAGAAGGTCAGCGGCAAGTTTACGAGCTTATGACGCTAAAACCCGGACTTTGATTGCCCGTAGTGGGCAGATCGCAAGTAGCTCATTATGTAGCTTTGAATTAAAACAAATAACTCATTTAGAGGATCTATTTCCAACTGGCTGCAAACGGAGAATGATAGTTTTAGTGAGTAAATATGGGTTTAAGAATCAATATCAACTCCTAATTTTGGAAATGTATATTCCTTTCAAAAGCATCTTATGCGGTTGCTACTTTCAAAACTATCTTTCATACTGAGATAATCACCCCATTCACATTTTCTAGATATGTACCTTATACTAACTTTACTTAAATATTTTGCCAGACTGTTCCTTTTTGGTCTAGCTGTTTAAAGTCACATATGTTTGTGGGTGGGTGTATACTTGCGTAATTAACTAAAAAGATTAATTAACTTTCTAATTTATTTCATCGAGATAACTCTTTAATTAACACTGACAATATATATAATGATTATGTGTTTAGCATTATATTTCTGAAAGTTCAACGGTTTATGCTTAATCAAACATACAGGGTGGAAAATTTATTTAGTGTTTAAAGTATGTGGTGACAAAACCATTGACCTTTATAACCCTATCTCCCTACACACACACATATATACATGTATATGGAAAATTCAAATTTAACCTGACAAGGTCTCATAATATAGAACAATTTTTCATAATATTTTATACATTAGTAGAGAGACATACTGATTTAGTTATATACTAGATTTGTTCTTTCCTGGTGCAATTTTAAATTATAATGATATCTTCAATGCTAGATCAACATACACTGTTGGCGAAAATCTTAAGGCTAATGAACATAAGGAAAAAATATGCATTTTGCGTTGTTAGACTTAACCACTTATTTGAGTAGAGTTTCGAAAGATGAAAATAAGAAAAGGGAAAATAAAAATATTTTTTTTTATCATTTAATAGGGAAAATGTGAACACTATGAAATTAGCCTAAATACTAGCTGGTCAAAAGTTTAAGACCATACGAAAAAGAAGTCCTAAACAGGGTAGGAAATGTCCCACAAAGATCTCAGTAGTGAGTTGCACGGCCGTCATGGCGAATAACCGTCACTGCAAACATTTGCTTTGGCATGGTCGATATAAGTGTTTGCAGAATGCTGGCTGGAATGTTATTCCAGGTAGTGAAGATGGCTTCACGAAGATCATGCACTGTTTACGGTTTTTAAAGTCTTTCTCTCGTAGATGCCGTTTTATTGTTCTTGAGCCGCATTCAGCGGCTGTAGGGCCTTAATCTGGTTCGACGATCGGCTGATGTCTTGCCGGACAACCCGTCGAATCCTCCTGCTCAACGCCGGCGAAATTTTATTGGGCCTACCATTTGAAATTCTCGTTCCGTATCCCTCAGGATCTTTTAAGAAATTTGAAACAGCAGTTTTACTAAGCCCAATCTCACCAGTGATGGCACGTTGAGCGAGACCTTGCTTTTGCAGCTCGAAAATTCTGCCACGTTCAAACTCTGTCAACTTTTTAGCCTTTGCCATGTTTTTACCCAATGTAACACAGGAGATATCAGTGGGAGATGTTGACAACGCTAATGCTTGAACACAAATGACTAAATTTCGATTGTTTGCCGATTAACGCTTTGTTTCAGTATGGTCTTAAACTTTTGACCAGCTAGTATTTAGGCTAATTTCATAGTGTTCACATTTTCTCTATTAAATGCTAAAAAGTTTTTATTTTTATTTTCCATTTACTTATTGTCATCTTTCGAAGCTCTACTCAAATAAGTGGTTGAGTTTAACAACGCAAAATGCGTATTTGTTCATTATGTTCATTGGCCTTGAGATTTTGGCCAGCAATGTAAACATATATATATATAAGGCCCGGCATGGCCAGGCGGTTAAGGTACTCGACTCGTAATTTGAGGGTCGCGGGTTCGAATTCCTGTCACACCAAACATACTCACCCTTTCAGCCGTGGGGACGTTATAATGTGACGGTCAATTTCTCTATTCGTTGGTCAAAGAGTAGCCCAGCAGTTGGCGGTGGGTGATGATGACTAGACTTACACTGCTGAATTAAGGAGGTCTAGCGCAGATAGTTCTCGTGTAGCTTTGCGCGAAATTCAAAAACAAACAAACAAAGGATAGAAATTCTTTGTTTTTTTAAGAAGTTCTCTGTTTCCAGAGCATCGTGATAAACAATTATTTAATATTTTAACGGGTAAGTTTTCTAACATTTTTGGTGTATATCTAAATTAGACTGTTCGAATAATCTTGTGAGATCGTAAGCGTTGTACATTTACTAATTTTTAAAAATGTTTTCATTTGCTTCTAGAATTCTTAATGGTACCCTAGTCTATTATTACTTAGCAAATTTTCTGAGTGTTTAAATAATAAATAAATAAATAATGCTTCTTTAACTATAAATATTTCGTTTCTATCGCTCCATAGTGTTAAATTCATTAGACGTTGAACAAAAATAACTGGGATTTTTCCTCAAGTTTTAACCACTTACGAGTTTTCTTACTTACGCAATTTCGTTTGTCATGCGTCCAATGGCAGGCCTAGCAATATTTTGGTATTTCACCTATTGCTTTGAACACTGCGATTTCTAAAAATAATACAGAGAGATGAAGAATTTTAGTGGCTGATGAATAAGTAAAAATACAAGAAAGCTCTCTCTCTGAGACTTTGGTAAAATTTACGTTGTACTTCCCGAATTTGTCCCAAATGAATTCACTGTAAAGAGAAAATGATACTTCCAAATGTTATATGATGATAAGCCGAGTGTTTACTCTGAAGTAGACATATGATAGTTTGTCGACCATGATTTATTCCAATTTCTATTTCCTGGCACGTAGTTACTTGATGTGGCATCCTGGTGGTACCTACATTGTTAGTTTTTAATTAATAGGTTTTCGAACTCGACAACCTAATTACCTCACCAAAATTTCATAGTAATGAAATAAACCTGCAATAAATTTTATAACGTTCAGTGTGCAACTTGCAACAAGGCAATGGTTTAGTTTTGTCGCAAAATAAAAATGTGACCCAATTGTTTGCCAAAAGAAAATATTATTATATCTTTTAGTTGAATTATGTAATTATGATCAAAGTGATTTTTGTTTTCAATTGTAATAACTTCAGCATTTAATTACAGGACGTTAGATTTATTAATAACTGACCGTCACTTTTCGATATTCCTTTCGAAAACATTAGAGAAAGTCATAATATTTTGTACAGTGTCTCCTCGACCTCTGAGGCTTATTATTTGTATAATGAGCGATTGTTATATTTGAAACCAGTATCATCTTTCTGTAAACTTTAAATCAGTTCATTGTTAATAATTTTATAAATCAACAGAAAAACAAATTCTGGTAAACAAGCATTCTTAAAAATTGACTTTTCTATGTTTTCACTAACATATTTATGAAAGTAAAATCAGGTAAGTACAGCGCAAGCAACCAATTTCACAACTTTGAGATAAAACATAAACAAACACTAACATGCATGATTGTCACTGCACATTATCATTACAGATTTCACCATAATCATATTACGAATATATTTACTTGTCAAGCTGATTTTGTTTAAGATAACATTCCAGAGCAACTGGATAACCTTTTACTGCAAGAACAATTTTATTGACGCAAAGATCCATTAGCGTTCAATGGGGGATATAGTTGAATATACTTATGGTTCCAGTTTCTTTCATTTAGATGTTTGTATAGAAGTTGCTTTTGTTCTGTAATCCTTTACCAACTCCAAATCCATGTTAAAAAGCGACACAATAGGCTATCTCTGTTTTGCCCGTTGCGGATATTGAAACACAATTATTATTAGCGTTACAAGTTTGTTTGTTTGTTTAAAATTAAGCACAAAACTACAACAATGGGTTATCTGTATTCTGCCCACCAAGGGTATCGAAACTCGGTTTTTCGTGGTGTGAGTCCGTAGACATTTCATTGTGCCACTAAGGGTGGCGTTATAAGCCATCAGTCTTATGGTGTTTTTTATGAAGCAATAATTGCTATATATTGAAATAACCATTATAATTTGACGAGATGTCTGAAAGTCTTTTTTTAATTGTACCAATAAAAATGCTTTTAAAGTAAACGGTTTTTAGAGTGTTCTGCAATGGTCTGCGTAAACATAGTCGTGAAAGACACGTGCATGTAGATGGGAGGGTCGGGGAAAAGTTTATCAAGTTGGTGCTCTAAAAATGTTCACGACATGATTTGTGGAAGCTCGTTACAATGTAAGTTGTAGTGTTGGGAAATAATGTGTAATCGTTGCTACCAGAGTGAATTGGATCGAATTAAGAAGTAGTTTTTTAGAGCTGGAACGTCGTTCTTACTAACTGAAATGAGATAATATTTCATGATAGTAGATGAGTTTGTCTCCTGCTGGTAAACTGGTAAATCTTTCAATTTACAACACTAAAATCAGGGGTTTGATTCCCCTCGGTGAACTCAGCAGAGAGCCCAATGTGGCTTTACTATAAGAAAACACACACACACTATACGAGTGTTTTATGTCAGTTTCTCTGACTTGCTGACAAAAGGCTTAGTTGAAAGGTCTTAGTTCCCAAGCATTTGATGCATTTAAAAAATAAAGAAAATGTACTAATGTTAATCATTCTATGCACGTTAAAAAAGTTATTTTAAATTATTCACTAGCAATGAGGAAATCTGCAAAGCTAAAAATAAAATGATTATGGATATTATATCGTGACTAGAAATTTAGGGTCGCAACTCGACCCACTTTTCCTGGTTGTTTTCTCTTCAAACATAGGTGTATATATATATATATACATAAAGTAAAATCAGATGCATATATAGATATGACTTAACTAACGCACATTTGGAAATGGATGACACTCTTTCATGCTACTAGTAATGCCTAATCATGCATCGTTACACGAAAATCCAATATCTGATAAAAATGTAAATAGGCTTGAAATATACCTTTTAAATTCTGCACGTATTTAGATGCTTAGAGAAATGACAGTTCAGTACCTTAATTTCTTAGTGTGCATAACATAAAAAAGAACACACTTGATGCTCTTGAAATAGCTGAGTGGAATTTCGGTAATAAATATATACATGAAATTTTAATGTAATTCATTATATACATATTATAGTAGAAATTTCTAAATAACTTAGATGCTCTTGTCTCTCCCTTGTGCGAACTTTAATTCAGTTCGTGTGATTTTAGTATTTCTTTTTTTTTTACTTTTTGTTTTATGTTTTTGAAATTTGAGGAGTTTCAAGTTAATTGTTAGTGAAAGTAAATTACGCTTATAAACCTAGATGTTATGTTGATAAAGTGGTTTCTTCGATTTCTGCCCCTTAACTATCCTTCATACTACTCTTAGTATATTCATGCCTATTGCCCTTTGTTTAGTGGCTAACATTAAACTGCCACACACACATATAAAAACAGATCACGAAATTCTAACGTTGGCTAAAAAGAAAGTTCCTTGGTGTAATCAATTTGGGTTTGAAATATAGACAATTTCAAGTAAAGCAGCTAAGAGGACAAAGAATGAAATTTGTCAAACTTTATATAAATCTACTTCAGACTTCACCAATTTTTCTTTTAAGCCTATCTTAACTCAGAAGAATTATTTTCGGCTTAAATTGCTGTAAGTCACGAATTTCGAGATTAAATATAGAGCGGTCATGCAATTTTAATAACAGCTGGAAGTCAAATTTGTTTCACACCAAGCTTTCAGTGAATCAGAAGCTTTTTGTTGTGATGATCATAAGTGATTACTTCGAATTCTAATAAATTCTAATAAATACACATACCAATTTCCTTCATGGCCATGAAAGAGATTAGTCTTTTATATGGTAAATCCTATATGATTTAACTAGGCCAATTCATTTTTAAAACTCAAAATAACAAGTGAGCTATCCTTTACGAAGAGCTAAATATTCTCTGAAAGTCTAGTTTCGTGTGGTTGAGTATTCATCGTGGACGTTACCTCATAATCCAATTAAATAAATTCAGAGATGTTTTTAAATGGATAAATCTATAAACGTGCCATGGTGGCAAAACAATACGAAACACTTATTAACAATCCTTTTAATAGCAGAGCATAAAGAATACCCTTTATGAATCGTAACAAAGTTATACAGATTCTTTAGTGAATTACCTCAACTTCTATGGACTCGTTGACTATAATTTTACTCAATGCTTTGGATTTTTATATATATTCTGCATCTTATAATCCTTCTTTACGTGTTTTCTTCAGAATATGCGAAAATTATCACTGAAGTAATTTAAATTCTAGATAAACACATTTCATGAAACGTAAAGATGTTTATTTGAAATGTGCTTAAAGTCTCTAAGCTCTCTAAACGTTTGCTTTGCATTCTATTAATTTTTGAATATTTTTATGTTTGTTCAGCACAAGACCACACAATGAGCTATATGTGCAGTGTCCAACATGGTTATCGAAACCCGGTTTTCAAACTTTGGAGTTTCCGTTGAGCCAATGGGGGTTACTTATTTGGATTAAGTTAAATAGATACATTTATCAAACTAAGTTCAATCTTCAGAAAGCTTGATTTATTTCTTTAATATAGTGCAGACCTCTTTAACGCATTAAATTAAATTCTGCAAGAATAATTTGAGATTTCGTTTTAAATTATAGAATGTTTTATGACTTGGGCATATACTTTATAATCCGGGATTCGATACCCGATGTGGAAGGAGAATTGATAGCACATTACGTAGTTTTGTGCTTACAAAAAGAAAGCAAATACTAAATTAAAATCAAAGCAGGTATTTATGAATTTTTAAGATTCTAAATACTTCGTTGATATTTTAATATGGCCCAGCATGGCCAGGTGGTTAAGGCATTCGACTCGTAATCCGAGGGTCGCAGGTTCGAGTTCATGTCACACCAAACACGCTTGTCCTTTCAGCCGTGGGGACGTTATAATGTGACAGTAAATTCCACTATTTGTTGGTAAAAGAATAGCTGAAGGGCTGGCGGATGGTGATGGTGACTAGCTGCCTTCCCTCTAGCCTTACACTGCAGATAGCTCTCGTGTAGTTTTGCGCGAAATTCAAAACAAACCAAACATTTTAATGTTTACGAAGGCTCAGTGGAAAGATCGAGGGCGTATAGTGCTAAAATTTGAGATTAAATTCATACATTGGATACAACATAACTAGCTCATAGTGCATCTTTACGCTTTTATAAAATATTTTACAGAACCTTTCTAAACTAACTTACAAATTTTGGACGTATTTATAAATTACTTCATTCTGATATTTCATAATTACTTCAAATTCTACGACTAACTTACTAATTTCCTAAGAATTGTACGGTTGACTTCATGAACTTATTTGACATTCTGAGATGAATTTAACTATTAATTTTAACTTTCAAAAAGTGGTTATTTCACGATATGTTATGGAATGTTGTTCCTACATTGCAAATATTGCTCTAAGGTGTATTGAAATATTAAAGCAAAGATTGTATTTTTTTTGCTTATTTTCTATGTGCTTTTTACGTTAATGGAAGATTTGATGTTTTTTCCTAAAGTATGCAATTCATAACTTTATCTGTTGGACTTCACTGTTAAACAATGAGGACTGTGCATAATGGCTTTCAACACAGGTTATATTAAAACATAAAGTGGTATACTTTAGAAATGATTTCTATACCTCAGCAGAAACCAAAATGACTACATTTTGTCAGATTATTGAGCTTGCGTAAAAATGAAAACTTTATGTCAAAACTTCGGTTGGTTTACTATTCAGAGTGGCTATAAAACTCAATTGAAAGATTATTAATTTCTTAAAAACCATCCGAAAAGCCTTATTACATAATCAGCCTTTAGAACTGTCCATAAAAATGCTTTCAGAAAGTTTAAGGATACTTTTAACTTCCTCACTTTATCACTGAAAGATTCTACCGTTTATGTCATGTTTTTCCGACGAAAATTCAGTTGATTGTTCCGATAAACGCTGAAGCACATTTTACGTGCACTATTAATTGACTTTATGAGAATATAATGTACGTTATAAAGCCAGAAATAAATTATAGTTAGGTATAACATTTTTTTTCCTTCACTTTGAATAAATTTTCCTTGAAAGTTGGAAAATTGCGTGGAATTCGCTACAAAGAACAAGCTATGCAAAAATTCCAATCAAGCTCCAGAGAATCATTCCTCTTTCATTTTGTTTTGAAGACATTGTACACATTACAGAGGCCAAAGTATAGATCGGTGAAATCCACTTTCTTTTTATTTTGATTACTTTGATTATTTGGCTGTATTTAGCCAAAACTCCAAAAACAGTTAGACGAGTAGTCTGTCGAAAAAGAATAATCAGTAAATATAGCCAAACTTCTAATTGCATCGCTTCTAGAATTACAAGCTTTGTAAAACAGTTTGAAATATTCATAATTCACAGCATCATTGGATTAAATTTGTATTGACTTTGGTTACGGAATTGTTAGACAAAGAAATTAATTTTGTAAACTTTAACCAGACATTAACTCAGCTACAATATCAACAACGTTGTTCATTAAAGGAAGAATATTATAATTTCACTTCTTAACTACACTGTCGTAATACATCAGCCAACCAAAAGTTGATAAGGTATAAAAGATTGAAACAATAGATGTTTGAGTGTCTAGATTCTTACCTCTAATATGTTATTTTATTTCAGAGTGAAGCTTGAGAATAGAGGTTAAATCCAATAGAAAATGCATGCCGATCACAGTGAGGTCTTTCTCTGTAGATATTTCTTTGACTAGGATATAATTTACCATTATACCTCTGTGTTTTCTTTTTACTGTCTTTTACGTGCAAAACAACTTATTTTTCGCGTAAGTGTTTGGAATAAAGAAGGATGGATGTGGTGTTGTGTCAGCTTCCGAACATTCAGATGTTCTATTTAATATTTGCTGCATTTCCTTTACAGGCCCGGCATAGCCAGGTGGTTAGGGCGCTAAACTCGAAATCTAAGGATCGAGGGTTTGAATCCCCGTCACACCAAACATGTTCGATCCTTCAGTCGTGGGGTCATTATAATATGACATTCAATTTCACTATTCGTTGTAAAAGAGTAGCTCAAGCGTTGGCAGTTGGTGGTATGACTGGCTGCCTTTCCTCTACTCTTACACTGCTAAATTACAAACGGTCAGCGCAGATACTCCTCGTGTAGTTTTGCGCGAAATTAAAAAACAAACAGACACATTTTCTTTGTACATATACATTATATAAAAATGGAATTTAGGTCATATCATTTTATATATAATATACATACTTCTTTAAAAACCGTTAAATATTCATTTTTATAAAAAAATGGTAAACAACTAAATAATCTCACTGTATGAATCCAACGGGATAGGAAATTCACGATTCGTGTTTCAGACAAAAATACCCTCTATATTAAAAAAAGCAAATATTTCGCTGCTGTCTTTATGGTCTTTCTCACGCTATTGATAAAACTATACAAAAGGTAGAGTTGATAAAAAGTTACTGATGAATAAGAACTAATTTTCCATGTGTTTTATTTAATATCAAACTATTCAACCAAGCTGATAATGAAATACTTTAAATCATATACATAAACCTAGTTTTTAAATTAACAACCATCCTTTCACTTTGATAGTATTATGGATGCGGAAATTTGAATAAACTAACTGATTATAAAGTTGATGACTTTAGAAAAGAAAAGTTTGCATGTGCGTGATTTGAATGCACGCGAAAATTCTGTAACAGTGTACTTTCAAACTGTCTTTTCGTGATCTTGTACTCAACACATGTGCTTGGCATAATAACCAAGTGTTACCTTATGCTGCTGTTGAATTATTGTGCACAACAAGAAACATCACCAGGACGTACATATATTCGTGATTTTCATTTAATATTTTATTACCTTTATTTTTACTAAATCAAACACCAAATAAATAATAAGGAAATACATATGCTCTTTCTTATGACTACTTTATTTTATAACATTAAATAACAACATAAGTTTTAGCCAATAAACTTCAAGATACGCTCGTGACAAACTAATGGAAAAATATAGCAAGTATATATACGTCTTGGGAGATAGTTGAGATTTACGCTAATTTCCAATGGTTTAAAAAGATATTTCATGTGTTGACTGGACCCTTTAGAGCTTTCACATATACACAAACACATTCCATTTATGTGCATATGTAAAAGTTAAACTAAGTATGTGAGGTGTTAAGTGATTGAAAAAGTACGATATTCATATCATGGTTAACCTGGAAAACAACAGATACAAACAAGATTTCCCCGAATTTCAAAGTAGCATAGTAATAGACGTTTGTCCAGCAGAATTCCCATTACGACCGGCTGTTCAAAAACATCTGTCATCAGAATCCATTAACAGTGTCCACCAACCAGTAACATACTTAAGGTTTTACTGCTCAAGACAAAATTTAAAAATATACTAAATATACTAAACATAACTTGCTGGGTGCAAAACAAATTTACTTGTTTTAAAGTTCCATTATAAATCAAACTTTTAGAAGACCGAGTGCAAAAACGCATGCAGAACAGAAACAAAAACTGATACAATTATTGACTTTAATGAAGTAAAATCTCGAAAAGCCTCTTTTAATTCTAATTATCGTCCCCTTCCAGTGGCACACTATGTCCACAGACTTATAACGCTAGAAACCTGGTTTCGATACCTGTGGTGGGTAGAACACAGATAGCCGTTTGTGTTTGTTTGTATGTAATTAAGCACAAAGCTTAATCCAGTGATATAATGTTCAATCGATACGATGGTAATACCAGCTGAACGGTCCTGTATCATCGTGGATCTAAGTTAAAATTAGCTTCAGTTTTGAGTAACTTCGTTCTCCGTTAACAACAGTGATTGGTAAAGCCATAAGAAATTTTAATAAAATGTTTACATTTGAAAACAAACAGGTGATGTAAATTTCCACTAGGTGTTTTGCTGCGTAAAATGGCAAAGCTTCTGGTGGTATGATCAGTGAACATTTGAGCACATCACATTGCTGTTCTATAAGAGCAATATCAAAGTCCATGAAATTCTTTCTGATGTCTCCAATTTGTCATTGTTTAAACTTCAATTTTCAACTATTGCGTAGTTCATCTCTTCCTTTGTATTCAAACATAGACTATTTTGTTTTTGACAAATTACTGCTTCTCACTGGAAATTTGTATCAATTTTCAATTCTTAGGAAGGTGCTTTTGCTCCTGTCAGGACTCTTACAAGTCTTATAAGATCGAGCATAATCAAGAGAAGATATGTTTATTTTTCTATAATACGAATTATATGCAATAAGTCTAATTAAGGGATCTATACTGTCTTATTTCTATGTTCATTTTGAGAAACCACAGCATATCAGATCATGAGATAATACTAGAATTTTATAGCTTTGGAGCTTAGGTTCAAGATTGTTACCTTCACAAGAATGACTGAAAACAAAATGACACAAAAAAATATTTTTGAATTTAGTGTTAAAATTCTAGACTGAATTGCACTGTTCTTACCTTTCGTATTTCTTCCGTTTTCTTAGCCTTGTCCCCTCATGTCTTCAGTATCAAATCCTAATTCTTGAGTTTTTGTTCTGAATATCTCTTTTATACAAGATCCTATTCAGTCTTTTGATGCAATCATGCAGTCATTCTAATAATGTGTTCTATAATTTTTCTATAAAAAATCTACTTTGCCTAATAAACATTCATTGTCATCTGTTCTTTGTAACTGTTATCCGAAGTACAAACAATGCAATGGAGTAATATTTTCCAAATTTGCTAAGCTAACAGTGAAGAACTAGCATCGGTATGTATTCTTCTGGAATTATTTTTTCCAAAATAATATTCCATAGCATTCTGTGTTCTGATCCCTCTTCATATGTTCTTTTATTGAAACACCAAACGTATCTAAAAATTATTGTGTTCATCTAGAAGATCTAAAATTTTTCAAAGACACTATCGGATCAAACGTCTCTCTTTAAATTCCCTTCACAGTCTGCACTAGAATTATAACTCCTTAAGAAGGGGATCTAATAAGGGAAGTGTACCACGATACTGGTATATTTTTACACATACCTGAATGTACTGTAAACTTAATACCCCATTTATCAGTCCTAATTAAATCAAAATTAAGATCAGACAATACCTTTGTATGAAACATTAAGATAAAACTGATTTTTTATTACTTAACCCCAGTCTTTTTTATCGTTGTATACCATAAACAAACGAAATTTACAATAAGAATAATGCTTGTTTCTTTCTTCCTCTGAAGAAAAGAATACAAGAATTTATCCCTGTTTCCTGAAAGTATTTACAAACTGATACTTTTCCATGTTTTCCAGTATAAACATACACGCATAGACAAAGGTAAATATAAAGAATATTTTTAAAAAGTTAAATATATACTATTGATGAAGTACCTATCTTTGTATATGTTTTATCATTAAACATTTCGTTGTATCTATAAAGCTCTCATATAATAATTTGTTCTATAAAAATTTGCTGCCCTCAGTTTAGTCCATCTTTAAACCTTTGATCTTAGTAATCTATTTTACTAAAGAAGTGTAAATCGGGAGTGGAGAGAATTATTTTTGAAAGGCGAGTATTTACTACTGGGTCAGTCTATGACATCTCTTGACTGAAAACTACCAAACAAATTCATCTGTCAGGAGAGAACCATGGGTAGGAAAAACAGATAAATTTAGTCCCCCTTCCCAGAGAAGAAGGATACAAAAATTCAACATTAAATGCATCTAGAATTTATGAAAGCACACTGGTGTTGAAATGCTTTTAAGCAACCTATAGAAGGGGACTAGGTGAGTATTCTTTCCGATGGTTCTCTTGTGACAAACAGATTCGTTTGATAATTTTAAAAAAGCAATATATATTTAATATATTTTCTTCAACTTGTAGTTACCATCAGAAAATGACATGAACATATTAGTTTCATATGATCTTGTATGCTATAGTAAATTTGTTTTCTTTCAACTTTCTAAATATAAGCAGCGAGTACATATGTGCTTGGTCATGTGTCATTGTATGTATATGTACAGGAAACAATTGCATTTTTTTTTCTGTTTATAAACGAAGGTCATCTAGTGACCTATTACGATACGCACCAGTATCTATTAATAATCATCTTCTATCTGTAACTGAAAATAGTTAAGTTTTAATAATCAAAGTATTTATAAACAAAATATTGTTTAAATTTGATTACCTATATTTAGTTACAGATAAAGTATGTAATAAGTTGTATCACAATACCTTCCAAAAGTGTCACATTTTGATGCAATACAAATAATGTAAACAGTTTGTTGATGAACCTGTTTTTATTTAAACGTTTAATTATCAAACGTAACACTGTTACGTGTGAAGAAGGTTAAATGTCAGCAAAATCTACAAAGAAAATATATAAATTAAAATTTGCCGATTACATAAGCATTCAATCCCTTAAGTCAGTACTTGGTGAAAGCACCTTTGGCAGTAGTTACTATTGTGAGTTGTTTTGGATAGGTATCTCCAACTATGACAAGTTTGTTGGGGACTGTTGATAGACTGCAATTTTCAAGTCTCAACATAAATTTTCTGTTGGATTCAGGTCAAGGCTTTAACTGAGCAATTCCAAGACATTCACTTTATTCTTTTGAAACCACTCCAGTGTGGCTTTGGCCTTGTGCTTCGGATCAATGTCCTACTTAAATGGAAATTCTAGCTTCCAGATTTTTGCTGAATCTAGCAAGTTTTTTTTTCATGATTCGCCTAGGGTTTGCACCATCTATTTTTATCTTAATATTGACAAGTTTCTCAGTCCCTGATTATCAGAAGAATCCTCATAATACGATGCTACCATAACCATGGTTGACAATTGGGATCGTGTTGACTGAGTGATGTGTTGTGTTGGTTTTGCACCAGATATAACTCTTTGAACCTTGAACAAAAAGCTCATTTTTTTCTCCTTTGATTACAGAACCTTCTGGCACATGTTTGCAGTATCAGTTACATGTTATGTTACAAACCTATATCAGATTTAAGATCATTCCTTTTCAGTAATGGTTTCTTTCTTGCCAATCGCCCGTAGAGACCAGCTTCGTTTATAAACCAGGATATTGTCGATCTATGAACATTGACTCCTGTCTTTGACATGGAACTTTGCAAATTTTTCAAAGTCACTGTTGACTTTACAGCGCCATTACTAACCAATTTCCCGTTTGTCGAGTGCTTACTTTGGAAGGGAGATTTAATATGGGTAATGACTGGATGGTATGAAGCACATTTGACTTCTTTAATGATGGACTTCGCCGTAATTAAAAGGATAATCGGCAACTTTCAAATTTTTTGTAACCTGTTTCAGATCTGTGCTTTTCTACCACTTTATTTCTGACATGATTGGAAAGTTCCCTGATCTTCATGGTTGATTTGTTATGTCACAGTGTGATTTGTGACTTGAACAGATGCATTTACTCTGAAGCCAAGTTAAACCAGAGACCATTACACTAATTTTGTTTCCTTTCAAACTAATCTTTTGCACCTGAACTAATTTAAGGTTAGCGAACCAAAACGTTTGAATACTTATGCATTTACAAATATTCTAATCTTCTTTGAAAATGTAACTCACTTGCATAATATCAGCGTTTTTCTCAGCTTTTTCAATTTGCAGTAGGTTGTTTAGATTCTAAATAAAAATTCTCATTTGAAAGTTCCATGATTGCAAGCTCAGGCGACAACAAAATGTAGAACTTTGCAGGGAGGTAAATACTTTTGCAATACACTTTATATGAGATTATATTTTTTCATTTACATGGGAAATTTTATGTTTGAAAGGGTGTACTTTTTTATGTATTTGAAAATTCCATTCTCCCTCAAAATAATAAATTTTAAATAATTCGGCCTGAAATGGCCTGTTGGTTAGAAAGCTGTCCTTTTAATATGCGGGTCACTGGTTCGAATCCCGTCTCCGCCCTTTCAGCTGTGGAAGCGCTATTGGAGACGGTTAATCCCGTTGTTTAATTAACGTAACCCAAGTGTTGGCGGTGGGTGGTGTCGATTATCTTCTGTCTTAACGTATCACCTCTGAACTAGGAATGGATAGCGCAGGTTTGTCCTCCAGTGCCTTTGTGTTTAATTCAACAAACGATCAATGAATTTCATGTGATTTGAAAATGTATGTAAAGTTTCTAATAAATCTCAGAATTTAAACATCCATACATTGTTACATTCTTTAGTACTTCTATATATTTATTGTATAAATTTAAACAAACATCCATACATTGTTACATTCTTTAGTACTTCTATATATTTATTGTATAAATTTAAACAAACATCCATACATTGTTACATTCTTTAGTACTTCTATATATTTATTGTATAAATTTAAACAAACATCCATACATTGTTACATTCTTTAGTACTCCTATATAGTTATTGTATAAATTTAAACAAACATCCATACATTGTTATATTCTTTAGTACTTCTATATAGTTATTGTATAAATAATAGGAATAAGCCTTTTAGTTATCTGTGATGAAATAAAAAGCTTAGAGAAAAAGGGGTTTAACTTTTTTTTTTCATACATATACACCTGCTTGTAAGATTCATGTTATAACAGTCTCCGTCCGATCGTTTCCACGGAAACGGAATGGGATAAGCACCTTACGGAATTCATTGGTACAAAAGCTGTTTCGAACATATATTTCTGTTACATCATTTTGGGAAATGAAGTTCTCTAGTCGCGTATAACAACTGGAAAAATTTCCAATCACCTAAATACACTATGTAAGAGATTGGAATTTATTTTTACGTGCTCCAGCGACTGATATGTACGACCTTGGTTTAAAGTTTATTTTGTAATGCAAACACTGGATATGTACGACAAGTGCCCGTCGAAAACTTGAAAACCTAGTTATTAAATTAGCCATTAATTGCCATCAGATATAACAAAAATGTCATTACCATTAAAGTAAAATAAAAAAAACGTGTTCACTTGAAGCATTGTTTTAATAATAATACCATTCATGTAACTTTAACCCATTGGACACAGTCACTCTTACTATATCATGTAACGATAAGTAATAACAGTTAGTTTTAGAAAAAATCCACATTGGACTACTTACTGTGTCCACCAAGAGGAATCGATTCTTGGATTGACCGTGACATTATAACGCTCCAACGAATGAACGAGAGTCAAACGCCCTAACCACCTGGCCATGTCAGGGCCTTCGGGTGGAACAGTGGTAATCCTAAGATGTACAACACTACAATTCGAGAATCGTTGGTAAACGAACACCCCAAGAGTTAGCAGTGGGTGGTGATTATTAACTGCCTCCTCTCCCTGTCTTAAACTGTTAAATTAGGGACGGCTAGCGAAATCGGAACAAATCAAACCCACTGAAAGATAGTAATCACGGTGTCCTAGAAGTAAATAATAAGTTCACTTAATCACTTGTTGAGATTGAACGAAAAAAAGTAAATTATGTTTTGTTTGTCTGAAGTTAATTCACTGAAGCTAAACGGTTTATAATATTCGAAATCTATAAACATTCTTAGCCAGATTCTGTAGTTTTCCGATTAATAAGCATTAACTACAATTATAGTCTTAGAGTCTTGTAGTCTATTGACTATATCGACCAAAACTATTCTATCTAACTTGCTTTCTTGCACTCACACGAAATTCTCGAACGTTTAAGAAAGTTTGGAAACACGCTAGCATTTTCGTAAAGGAAATAATGTTGATTCTTATTCTCGAAAATCTTCTACAAATTTAGAGAACATGCAGGACTTGCACAATACGCATCCAACAGTATACGACGCATGCATGAAACTGAAACGAATGTAGATATTAAAATAAATGCATAACAGTAAATCCGTTACAGTATGTTCTTATAGAGCTCTTCAAGTAATTAAACTGGTTTTTACTTATACTTGTCGATTTGAAGTAAAATAAATAAACACACACACAGATTCTGGTCTGGAAGTCGTCCCTCACTAATAAATCGTTCTGAACGTTTAAAATGTAAATAATTTCTCATAATTTTTCAGAGTAAACAATTATATTTATACGTAAACAAA
Source organism: Tachypleus tridentatus (assembly GCF_004210375.1). Taxonomy (NCBI): domain Eukaryota; kingdom Metazoa; phylum Arthropoda; class Merostomata; order Xiphosura; family Limulidae; genus Tachypleus; species Tachypleus tridentatus. The sequence continues at coordinate 155,732,506 of NC_134837.1, read as the reverse complement.
ATAACTGTATATTAATATAAGCAAATTAAGTGTATATTAATTAGTCTCATCATCTCGTGTCATGTTTCGAATATTTTTGTGTAACTTACTGCCTTCATATTTATAATAAATTATTAATTAGTTGTGCGTAAGTAAGCATACGAAGAATGACAACTTTTAAAACATTATATTTAAATATTTATTAGGCACTTTAAAATGTATGAGTGATTCCTGTGGTTGAGATATAGTGTAAAAAGGAACACAATAATAATATGGAAACAAACGAAGTGTAAGTATTATGTTGTTGCATAGTGCAGTAAGTTAAAAACAGGTGCAAGTGAAATAAAATAACCCTTAGAAATAAACAAAATGAGATAAGTAAAAAAAATTGTCTTATGTTAGCTATTTTGGCATGGCCAGGTGGTTAACGCACTCGACTTATAATCCCAGGGTCACAGGTTCAAATCCGCGTCACACCAAACATGCTCGCCCTTTCAAACGTGGAGGCGTTATAATGCTACGGCCAATTCCTCTTCCTTGGCAGCTTTGCGCGAAATTCAAAATAAACAAATAAATCAACCAATAATTTTAATATAACTGTTTGTTACTCTTTACTGAATATAAACGCTCGACATATAAATACAACCCCACTAACACTATATATATGTGTCAGTTTGCTGTTGCTCGGTTTCAGAAACACTAAAGTTCTAAGAGTCTATCGTTTAGAAGCACGATGTAATTAATAAGTAGTTTATATTCTGTTTAACCGTTTATAATAAGTTTTATAAATGTCAACGAGTTTGTGAATTAAGTGAACGATTACTGATGGTTCTAATGGTATTTAAATAAACTACGCAGTAATTGTTTTCTAGTGGAACAGATAACGTTAAACAGAGGTTTCTAGTAACAGAGGTATACTAGAAAAAGAACTCTATCTTTCCTTTATTGTTAGCATTAATTAATACCGCTTCTTGTGTATGATGTTTTTCATTAACTTTAAATTATGACTTTAAAAATGTTGCGTTAACATATTTAGTTATTTAGTTACAACTACAACAATATTATTCTCTCATCATAACTCAGCCAATGAACTATACACTTCTCTGAATGCCAAAATATAGATAAATAGGGTTAATAATATAGTTTACGTACTTTATCTCCTAAGAAAGTAAGATTCCAGGTTAGATCTGCACTTTTCTTGCTGCTGCCGCTTGGTGGCCGTAAAGTTGGACAAAGTTCAAACGCCCTTCTTCACCAGAAGGATCTGTCAAACGCACGTGCTGCAATCCGTTCAGAAGGGTTGATATTCCAGTGACTCCGCATAAAATGAACATACACAAAGAAATTTTCAAGAAGCTACGACAGATAATAGAAAAGAATCCTTATTTGCACTGAGCGGCAGAAAAATGCGTTCCTTAAGATCTCGACGGCGTTTCTCGCATACTCTAGAGAAGAACGAAAAGAATGGTAAACGACAGTCAATAAAAATCGTATGCTACGGGAGAAGCTAAAAATGTTGTTAGGGGTTTGTGCGAACGAAAACAGCGTGCAGAGATTTTTGTCCTTCATATTTCTCTGATTGTGTATTTTTGTGATAAATGACATGCATCTGTTCGGTCTATATGTTAATAAGCCACTATATCGCACTACATGTGCTGTAAATTACAGGAATTTTCACTAAAAACTTCTCGTAGCATACGTATTAGTAATAAAAATTAAGTTTGGCCATGATAATTAGAGGTTCGTAGAGAAATACATCGGTTGGATAGCTAATGGTTACACGGTAATTTCTGTCTTGCATATGTAGTTCTTTTCTTGTCTATTATTCACATGTAGTTATATTAAATATTTATAACATTTAGATTCTTTCATTTCAGAATATGAATTATTCATTTTCATATTTTTCTGCCTAGAATTCGAACTACAAGTTATTAGTCAGTTATTTTAAACCTTTTTAATCCGAACTACAAGTTATTAGTCAGTTATTTTAATCCTTTTTAATCCGAACTACAAGTTATTAGTCAGTTATTTTAATCCTTTTTAATCCGAACTACAAGTTATTAGTCAGGTATTTTAATCCTTTTTAATCCGAACTACAAGTTATTAGTCAGTTATTTTAATCCTTAAATTCGAAAGATGTCTTTTTGTATACTGTATATTACATATAGACACAATAGAGTAAACAAACCAAGATCTTCCTGTCCACTTTCACAAAAGGAAAAACTTTATGTAAAGAAAGTTAGTCGGTTGGATCTGTTTTAACACCAAACTACTATCTATGTTGCACCTGCTATATGGATCGAATTAAAAGTTTTACATTTATAAGCTCTGAAGTTTATCGCTGAATTACAGGATGATTTGTAAGGAATAACATAAACTAAATACGTTAAGCAATTTGTTTAACATTCATCGATTAGTTATAATATTCTAAAGAGAGGAAATCCATAATATCAATAAATAGTCTATTTTAGTTCTGACAAATCCAATAATATTTTCTTTTGAAGAAGTATTTAAAGATTAATCTGTTTGTGACATCGCAGAAAAACTTTATATTTAAGGTTAACAACAGAACGATTAATTGGTGAGCATCCTTAATCATGACCTCGAAAGTTGAGTAGCCACGTGAAGATTGGTTACTCCTCAAGTAAACTACTTAAATAAATTGCACATTCTCATCAATAGCGATGCATACTTCTAAAGTGTAAATGAAATAACAACGGTGATTATACTAAATACACTTTAATACTTATTAAAGTTTTACACAAGTTTTCTCCCTTAACCAGAAGCGAGATAATATTTTACGATGGAAGGGCAAGAAGTAAGAAATCCTGGTACTGGTTTCGTTGAAAAGTCCAAAAGCTGTTGTATCGAAATATGCGATCTATATAATGGTATTTTACTTCATTTGTGGGTTATGATCAGTTAAAGAGACACGATATTTTGAAGAGCTGCAACATCTTGCCAGCAACAGTCACATACACACATACGAACTGATTATTTATTTTCAATCCCCAGATCATATTACGTGATCTTTCTTTATTGTCTGTTTGTGATAAGAGATCTTGTTCTTGGGCTTCTGATTTGGCAGCTATCGCTACCGTCCTTGTCAGCTCCCAATCTATTTTTCAGCACCGACATGGTATATCTGTGCTTGGTATATAAATCTGCCTCAGCAAGAACTATCCAAAAAGTCCATCTTAATTGCATCCACAGTGGCTGCACAGGATGTAAGTCGAACATCTTGCGCGTGCAGTTATCATGGTAAATAATGGTAATTGATAATGACGAACTGAATAGTAGTAAAGTTACAGTAACGGTCAGAGTAGTTTGTAACTATCTGCTTAGAGTCTATAGGACTCTGGTTAAAAACAAATAGAAAGACGAGCGAAAAAGAATTCTCGCCTAGCGGTACCGCACAACAACAGGTACTGTTATTAATCACGGGATTTCTGCTGATGTTGCTAACCCTAACTCGATCAACGTTTTTCTACTTTAAAAAACTTTAACTTTTAATTGTTTGTCATATATCATCGCATGCTACATTTTTCTCTAAGTGTTACCAAAATTAGATGAGCACTGAATTTTTTTCTGGCATTCGAGCGTGTGTGTGTGTGTTTTCTTATAGCAAAGCCACGTTGGGTTATCTGCTGAGTCTACCGAGGGGAATCGAGCCCCTGAGTTTAGCGATGTAACAGCGGGGGTTTTGGCGTTCGATCCTTGTACTGAAGTGCCTCTGGTTTTGAAAACAAAATACAACTTTTTTACCTACTTTTTAAATCACAGTCAGATACATAAAAATTTAATATAATTTTACATCAATTTTGTGAGTCTTTACTTTGTCTTTCAACATGACAATTGTTTCATAATATAGCATTATTTTCTGGCACGCTAAACGAGCACCAGCGTGGAAATATTATATGTGTTTTACTTGCAAATAAATTGTTGAAAGTATGTATTGAAAGCATATTTTTCACCAGATAATCACATAAAAAGCAAAACTTCTTATGTTAGTAAATAGTTACACGAAATATCGCGTGATTGTTATTAACGTATATTTATGCATTTGGATTGAAAATAAAATCCTTGTCTTTTAGTAAACTTAAAATGTACTTTGCACCTTTCTAGATAATTTGTTCTTGCTGAAAACTTTAAGAAATGTACATTAGCATTCGTCAAATATATGTAAAACAAATGGTTGAACCTAATTGGGATAAAATACTTAAATCAGTAAAAACATACTTTTCTCTACATAATCAGTATTTATCCATCCTGAACCCTACAGGTTTAGTGTATGTTCAGTAGTTAGTTATATCATAACTCGGTCATATACCATTGAAACGAATATCTAAGGAAAACGTACACGGGTACTAAAATTGGCTTGAATTAGACATGCATATTTCAGCAGGCTAATGCTTATATAACGAGCTCCCCAAAAGAATTCAGGTGAAAATATAAACAGTCGCTTCTCAAAGAATATAAATGCAACTTAAAACTGTTTTAAAAGTTTATTCTTTCGTTTCAAAATCAGAATGACTTACGTATAGTATATGAAATTTATGGTATAGCAAGTTCACCTACGATTGGTGAGACAAGGATAATATATAATTATTCTTTACATATTTGATAAATTTGCTATGAAAAAACAAATCACTGGACATATCATTTCATTCTCACAATTCACTTCATTGATTGTTTGGAACTGAGCACTAATCTACACAAAGGGCTATCTTTACTCTACCCACAACGGGTATCGAAACTCGGTTTTAAGTCTACAGACTTTGTCTCTGTGTCACTGGGGCAAATATTGGGAAGACGGGTCAAGTACTTTACATCACAATAAGAAGTGGTTGGGAAGGGATCGAATACCTTACATTACAAAAAGAACTAATAGGAAAGTGGATTAAATACAATACTTGTTAAAAATAATAAATGGAACACAAACTCTTTCACTTGTGGGCAAGCGCTAATTGCAAGATATTTTCCCAACTATAGAAATTGATTATCATCGTAAGAAAATTCATAATATGAATAATATTGCATTTCAAAATATTGAAGGAAGTCACAAAACATCGCTCATTTGATATGTAAACATAAAGTTTAGTGGTGATTTTATTATCAAAATGACAGAAATATTTCATTTGATGTCGATAGTTATGTAGAGAAAAACTTCTATAAAATCTCATAAAAACTTTAATCAATACCTTCATAAAGTCACAAAGAAATTTGCATAATATTTCACAAATCACATGCAGAAAATACATGGTGCGCATATTGTCATTAAAATGTCAGACTTGATGTTTTGCTGAAACTGCCATTAAAATTAACCTGTCGTATCTAAACGTTTTCTTTTACCATATATTCTATAAATTTACATCATGTCATTCGTCATTATAGTTTCCTTCACCCTCTATTTCTTTGTGTCTGTCTCCAGTGAGCCTATGGCAGCTAAAACATAACCATGTCATTCTTATCGATTTAGGTCATTCAATGTGTCATAGTTGCCATGGAAACTTTCGAGGGTATCTTAATTCAAAGTTCATAGAAGACGAGTTTGACTTTTTTACCTGAGTCTCTCGCGAAACTCTTTACAGCTGTCGGCATCCATAGTTCGTAGAATAATGTTAACAGCTTCACTTCGTTAACTTAAAACAAAATATTCCGTTAAGGTGAGCCAGTCAGTCATGAAGAAAATATGTAATAAGATCACATGGTCGGCTGCTTTTCTACGGAGAAAGTAATCATTTTTGTTAAACTGGAGATATTCAACAAGCTTATGAACTACCAACTATAGTAACTTCTTCACGATGGATGAATGTGCTTGAGTAAGAGTCCATGTTGTACACATAATGGGCTATGTTTGGTGCACGCTCAAAGAGCAAAGCCACGGCATATTGTTGGCATTATACACAATGTCAGAATAAGATAGGAAGCGATTTGATTGCATGTCATTCTATCTATCTCTCTGTGCTGCAAAAGCTGAATAATGCGTCCAAATGAAAGCATGCGCTTAGCTCCTGATATAATTAGATGCAATTCAAACATCGTTTTACCGGAGGCGTCTCCTTGAGCGAACTTTTCTATAGCTTAGGAGAACGCACGTTTAAGTTTCTTGTTACAAGCGCACTAAAAGAAATTAGTATATCGCAGTATTGATTTGTCGTTTCAATGCGTACGTTTCCAACAAACAACCTTCGATAAACATGCTAGCTCTTGCTCTAACATCTGTGATTATATTACAGAAGAATGAAGCCTCAGGGGTCCTGGCTTGTTCGTCGATAAAATTAATAAGACATTTTGTTCGAAAGCTATATCAGTGCCGTCTCTAACGTAGGGACTTTCCAAACTTCTTAAGTATTCGAAGCTTCTGGCAAATGCAAAGCCATCGGAACACTTTGACACGTGAAGATTAGGTTACACTTACACAAGTTATCAAAAGCGACCTAATTATAAGTTTCCCCAGGGTCATAAATCTCGGATCCTATAAACGGCTGAATAAGTCCGAATCCTATCACACAACAACCAATGAGAAAGCGAGAACCAACAAGAACATGGACGTCTTGTCAAGCCCGATTAAATATGGCGTCGTGATGTTGTATCAGCAGTCAACAGCCGTTGTTTTGTCATCTTCTGTTGAAGAGATTTATTGAGAAATAAAGGCAGTCACTGGAAAGGTTTTAAGGCGGATGTCATAAAATCGACGTTGTTGTCAACTGCTAAGATTTTCTACTTTACAACACAATGTTCTTAGTTCGAATTGTCGTTTCAATGCGTACGTTTCCAACAAACAACCTTCGATAAGTTAGATAGTTAGATCTAGGGAGGAACACAGGTGTATAGCGAGGTTTTACCCACTTACTAAAGACAAAAGGAATGTTTTTCTTGGATAGGTAATGTTGGCTGTTGTCAATGTTTTTAAGGGATTTATTCCACTGATAACAGCGAAACAGGATTTAATATATATATATATTTAGTTTTCAATCCCTTTACACCGATTAGGCATTAGGCTTGTTTTGGCATTTGCTATTGTAAAAATTTCAGTTGTAAAATAAACATTACATTAAAATTAAACTTCACGAGTTACTTTACTTTGCTTAACAAACAACTCAAACGTATCGTTGGTTGCAAGATATCATATTTTTTGTATTGATTGAACTTTTACTTCCTTTTTGTGTTATTCACGCTGAAATTCCACGTTTAAGTTAATAAGTTTAAAGTTTCATAATTTCATTATATTATGCCTTTTCTACACATACAAACTGTTTTTTTTCAATTAACACAAATTAAAGTATGCAACACAAATAAGGAAACACACATTAATTATAAGAATACGTCATTCCATCCATTTGATATTATACTTCATAATAAAAATGTTGAAGCTATAGCTTTAACGGTTGCTAGACATATATATACCTATATTGCTCTTTTGAAAAAGCAGAATTCTGGGTAGAAAGTCTAACTACCGAGTAAAATACTATTTATATCAAGTAAGTTGTTGCTTTGAATTAACACAAAACTACATAGCCTGGCATGGCCAAGCGTGTTAAGGCGTGCGCCTCGTAATCTGAGGGTCGCGGGTTCACATCCCTGTCGCGCCAAACATGCTCGCCCTTTCAGCCCTCGCGGCGTTATAATGTGACGATCAATCCCACTATTCGTTGGTAAAAGACGGCTAGCACAGATAACCCTCGAGTAGATTTGTGCGAAATTCAAACAAACAAAACTACATAATGAGCCATCGGTGCTCTGCTTATCACGGGTATCGAAACCTCATCTCTAGCGTTGTGAATTTGTAAATATACCGCTGTGCTACTAGGAGGAAATATTAAGCAAGACACAAAACTGACCACAAGAAAAAACGAAGAGAACATTATTCACATACAACATTTATTAAATCGTTTCTCTTTACACATCTTTCTTATTTTCAGCATATTGTCGTTTATGCTTTGTGATATAGCAGTTGTTTTTAGGTTTCACTGATACGAGTACCTCTTAAACATTAAAATATACAGTTTTTATCATTCACACCTGTTCAGATAAAAGAAAAGTGTATCTTTCTCTTCGTCCAAAAGTTCTATGCTGTCAAACAAAATTTGGAGATAAAAGATTCTAAAGAAACAAATAAAAGCTCAGGATCTTATATTTGTCATATTGACGTTTATAGTAAAAATCCCACAACACTTAATCTCCCAGGGTTCTACATACTACTTTTGAACAGTGGAAAATAATTTAAAACAAGTTACACATTTATTCTTTTACTATTAAAATTTTCAGATTTAAAGAAAAGCACTTAAGAAGGCTTAACAAAATACATATTAGATACAAAGCGTACAAGAATGCAATTATTCATCCTTAGCCTTTCCATAAGCCATCTAATGTACGAAGACAACGGTTTCTTAGTGCTCAAATGAATAGTGTAATTGCGCAAAAATACATGGGCTCTGCATTCATTGGCTAGACTTGTTTGTCATCATAGACATCAAGGTGAATATGCATTTTAATCTTCAGCGACTTGAGGACTGTTGAATAGTGGAAGCAACTTGTGAGTACATAGCTAATGTGCATTCTCAGATGAAAACCCTTCTTGGTTATGTTGAGTACTGTTCCTCGGACACGCAGACAGCTTTTACTACTGAAATTTGTGTTTATGGGTTCTTATTTGTTACAAAACGCCCATTTCGTTTACTATAGTTTGAGTACAATTTGTTACAGGTTTCATGGTCTTTCTCTGGATAGTCTGGGCCATCAAAATGATCCATATTCCATTCTTATGCCATTAATTATGTTCACTTCTTGGAAATTCTGTTATATTCGATCACCTGAATGCATGTTTATGTTCTGAAAATGTAAACTTTTGCGTTGGAAAGGGTTATTACACATCCTTTCAAAAGGCGATCAGTTTTTGAAGGTAACACATTACCTAGCAACGCCAAACGATATTTAATTAGCGTTCGGATAAATTCCGTTTCACCGCGACTTTCCATCAGCTGCGGTTGTCATATGAATCGCTGATTTGCATATTCAAAATTCTATTAATATAACGCACTCAACCCTCTGTGAATTTAGTAAAGGCGAGCTTTGTTCACTTTCTTTGTTATAGTCGTTTGTTTTCTGTTAGCACGTGTATGCAATATTAGTTATGTTCCATTTTGCGTCACCTGAAATAAACGGTTAAAAGTTCTATAATAGGTATTTATGAGACAATAAACTAACGACATCTACGTTATTTTGATTTAAAATATTTATTTTCCTTTTCCCCAGATTCTTATTAATTCAATTATTTCACTGAGAAGATATATTCAATATGTTTCCTGTGCTCGGTTCTACTGCTATATAAGTTATTTCTTTCAGAAATTCAAAACTAGTAACACATATAGAATTACGTAATTTGTTTGTTGTAGTTACAACTTGCATTATTTCAGTTAGAAACTTGTGTAGTATGTTTTGTTTCTTTGTTTGGGTTGACGTCAGCCGAAGTCCTGCTTTTGATGCCAGAGTGGCATCAATATAAAAGGCCGGTAATATATCGCAGTTCTGACCTACAAGATTTCATATTCTTCAGAATAGTTTTATAGATTCTCTTTGTTTTTAAACTGTGTATTTGTTTACATGATTTTAACTTCCTTCATTTGAGACTTAACACTTAAGGACTATTATTACTTGTAGAACATTTTAAAATCTGATGGAGTATTCTCATAACAGTTTGATCAGTTTTGCCAGAGTTCAGTGACAAAGGTCTTCTGCGATGTACTGATGTAAAATATTTTAAGGATCATCGATTACTGGGCTCTCGTGCGCAGAGATTTGCTTACAAAGACAACTATAAGCCCCATTAACGTTTAATGTTCAAGGCAGTATCCAGTTCAGTATGTCAGCCTCCGGGTATTTCTCTTTCCGTGCTGTTATTGTTTGCAACACGATATCCTCCATATGTGCTCTGTTCAATATAGTGATGCACGTGTGATGCGTGCGGTGACCATGGATTTGTTCTCCAGAGATGCCCCATGTTCGAAAGCACGCCATAAATGCGAGAAGCTTGTATTAATAAGGTATGATAGAGGGCTAAATGAATCTGAACATAATATGCTTAGGTAGAACTTCCCCATCTCTCTCTTATCCTTTTATTTATTTTTTTTTTTTTTGCTGAGTTTTCCCCCCTGATGGTTCGGGATTTAAATGACAGTCGTGACTCATCACTTTACGACGAACGAGTCGCTTCCTAGTTTTAAACCTTTATTAAAGATAATTAAAGTTTAAAACATAAAAACAAATTAAAATTATGAAAAATCGTATGTTTAAGCAAGATATAAAGTTTCAACTACATGAATGGTAATTCACTTGATGTAGAACATATGAGGTGCAAACCTTTTATTGAAACAATAATAGATAAAAGTTCATGAACTCGCAATGGCTGTAGGAGATTCTTTAATACCACATGTCGTTGAAAATCTCTCGAAATCCTGTTAAGACTTTGTTACAAGCTCTAATTAAAATCAAGATTGAAAACTCGAGTCAGTTAATGAGGGTGTTACGGTATATCATTTCGAGTTTCGTTTAGTCAGTGAGCAGAATTTCTACTTCATTCTTGTAGTTCTGCTGTTTGAACAAAAGAAATAGGCACGAGGGAAGTGAACTAATGAGTTTATTAATTATTTCTAGCGTTAGTTATGCTTCCAAGCTGTAGTTTTCTAAGTACTGTATTCTTTAAAAGTTCTGTAATTTTAGTGTTTCTTTTTAAAAAAAGGAGTCGCTAGATATTCAGTCAAACAATTACCTGTATTGCACGTTACCTTTCCCACGTACTGTAGGATGTAGTGACATCCCTACATGCCGTGAATGATTTATGACCGTTAGTGTTTTTGAATAAGGAGTAATAAAACTACATTCGAAGAAAAAAATATGGTCGATAATTTTTTCATTGTGCATACCAGGTAGTAACTTTCAAGATTGATAGGATGTTTCACAGCAATGCAGTTGTATATCCCCCACACCCCACACCCCAAAAAAAACAGTATTAAACAAGGTATTACGAACATTAATTCCAATAAAATAATAATATTCTTGTAACATTTTTTTTTACCTTGCTGTGTTTAACTCAGAAATTAGACAAATTATTAAACATTATTATTCCAGGAACATAATAATACTCTACAAAAAATATACAAAAATAAACCTGAGTGCACAAGTTTCTTTAAAACTGAATAACAAACAGATAGTTTCGCAAGAAACTATTCAATAACTGTCATGAAACATTCATGCCAACTGGGGCTTTTTCTTTAAAATATTCAGAACAAACAAACATGAACAATAATATTAACTGGCTGAGTCAACAATAGTGTTTATAATAAAAAGTAATACCAACTGTAACTTGAAATAAGACAAAACATGTAAAAGTTTATACAAAGTAAAAATCTTTTTGTCTTAAATTTAAAATAAAAATAGTTTTAAAATGGTGTCCAGACTTAACGAGTGGAATTAACTCTATGAAATATTCATGTAAAGTTTCTTAGATGATAGACAACTCAACTTCATTTCATTGTATAGAAAAACTAATATTTTCAAATTTACGGTTTAAATGGTGAGAGGTCGCGACGCTATTGTTATATACCTGTGCTTTGAAATATAAAATGGAAAAACTAATAACAAGAACACAAAAAATCTGCTGTTAGCATAAATCTTATTACAAATGTTACATTTGTTGGTTCCCCATGCTATGAAAGCTTTTTGTGTCAAACAGTAATATTGAAATTTCTATACAACCTACATTATATAAGTAGTCGTTCGGATAGACCTTTATCTCTCATTGTTCAGCCCAATTTTCCTATATTTACATATCTGTGGTTTAAAAACCAGAACATACTAATTAAAAGAAACGTGTAAACAAAAAACAAAACCTTTTTATTTGATATTCATCACAAATATTAATTTTATAATTTCTTCTACTCCTTTTCTGGTTTATTTTTTACCTATTGTAGTAAATCTTATTTCCCAGTTTATTGTTTGTTTGTTTATTTTTTGAATTTCGCGCAAAGCTTCTCGAGGGCTATCTCTGCTAGCCGTCCCTAATTTAGCAACGTAAGACTAGTCTTCACCACCCACCGCCAGCTCTTGAGCTACTCTTTTACCAACGAATAGTGAGATTGACCGTCACATTATAACGTCCCCGCGGCTGAAAGGGCGATCGGGGTTTGAACCCGCGACCCTCGGATTACGAATCGAACGCCTTGACCCACCTGGCCTATATTACAAGGAACGATAAACACCATTTTGTTTAATTGCATTAACTAAAATTGAACATGAAACATGCAGATTTTAAAGTTAATAATTTATTGTAAATATTATCTTTGGCAACTAAATAAAATTAATCTGATGATAACTTTTTGTATTGAATTAATACAACAAATAAACGAAATACGCACGTATATAAATATTTTAAATTAACTGTTTATTTTAACTGAAATAAAATTATTCAAACCATATGACACGGTCGAAGTGTCCATTTGATCTTGACAACTTGATGCCTACTATGGACACACGGTAGTGATATTTTAAGCAAGATAAATAAAATGACTTTGATTGGTGTCTTAACAACTGGTGCTTAAATCTTCTTGGAAAACACAAATTTTGACTCAAGAGACATATAAAACTTGTATCTGGTAATAATACATTCGAATTATAATTTTTTTATCTTAAGTACTGTTTGTGGAATTTGCTTCAAAAACTCAAACCGGTTGATGTTATCTACCGTGTCTGAGTTTTATTTTCCTAACGGAGACCTTGTGTTGCATGTTTTACTTCAAGTCAATCGTATTTCATAAAAATGCCTCCCCCTCGCTAGTATAGCGGTAAGTCTATGGATTTACAACGCTAAAATAAGGGGTTCGATTCCCCTCGATGGACTCATCAGATAACCCAATGTGGCTTTGCTATGTGAAAATGCACACACAAATTACATTTAAAAAAATTCGAATCGGTTTAGCCTTCATAAAAGGAAATGAACTCCAAGAAATGCCGGAAAATTTCATGCGTTACATAATTTAGTTCAGTAATATTGTAAAAAGTGAATGTATTCATTTAAAGAAGATACTATATTCAAAACGCGAGAAAAAGTTTTTCGAAGCTTGCTGAGTTACTTTATACTTAGAAGCACAAATATTAAACAAGAGTTGATAACTTTTCTTGTATCAATAGCTTTATGTTCTTAAGAACACGAAATGGTGATTAGAATATGGGTATCCAGATTAAAGAAAAAAAGTGTGTACTATGTTTTTATCATTATGAGCATCTTTGGTACTGTTATATTTCTTTCTCATAAAATCTGTATGGTTATGCTAAATTAATTCTTATACCTATCTGTGAAAATCTAGATATCCATGAATTACCTCAATACCTCTGAATCTGGCAAGCTATATCAAAACTAAACAAAGAAAATCATTGCACTAGATTCAATGCTATCTCTTTCCAGGCACATGCGTTATCTAGTAGAATGAGGATCACTCTTATGTCAGAAAGGAGCGTTACATCTTGAAATCTCATGTGGCTGGTGAGTAGAACAGATAACTGTTCCTACGTACAGTATATTCCATGGTATAGTGATCTCCTCTAATGGAGAACATAAGTGATGTCCTAGGTGACTCATCCAGTCCTGTGAATAACTAAATAAAAAAACTTAAACTTTTCCCTGATTGATTTCTGTATTAAGAGCAAAACCTGAAATCCATTGAAAATTTAAAAAAAAATCTGTATAGTAACTGAAGGTTAGAAAAGGTATGATATACCTGCATATCGCATTGTGCACCCATGACTTCAAAGTGCTAAACACCTTTTTGTAGCAGCGTGATGCGAACTCTAAATCCTCAGACTTACAACTCAATCACGCTAGCAAATACATAAATGAGACATTTAATGGTGAAATATGCTAATTAATGATAATGTTTTCTAAAGAGTGAAAATTTGTTTTACGATAGAAATACTTATATGTGTTCAATATTTATCTTGCAAAAAATATATATAATTATTGATGAGGTATTGTTCTCAGTGAGGTTTTTTATGGGAAGAATGTATATATTTATACTGAGTGGATTTCTTTTAAAATTTAAATATTTTATACATTGGTGAAATATTCTGAGTTTTTTAAGTACCGATAAGCCACATTCGTGTGCAAGATATCAGTTTATAGCATCTAAAATACATTAGATAATATGTTGTTGTTTTTTATAATAGACACGACAAAAGTGAAAACGTGACTAAATTGTAAGAGGTTTTCTAACGTGTTTCAAGTATCCATGTCGTTATCATAACAACCCTTCTATACCATCCAGTTCCCGAGGAAATGCACACATGTTTGTTTTGTTTGTTTGTTTTGGAATTTCGCACAAAGCTACTCGAGGGCTATCTGTGCTAGCTGTCCCTAATTTAGCAGTGTAAGACTAGAGGGAAGGCAGCTAGTCATCACCACCCACCGCCAACTCTTGGGCTACTCTTTTACCAACGAAAAGTGGGATTAACCGTCACATTATAACGCCCTCACGGCGGGGAGGGCGAGCATGTTTGGCGCGACGCGGGCGCGAACCCGCGATCTTCGGGTTACGAGTCGCGCGCCTTACGCGCTTGGCCATGCCGGGCCCATGCACACATGAGTGGATGGAATAATGAAAACGACTTTTGATCTTAGAGATGATATACTTACTATTCCGAAGACTTTGGTTACTATTGTTGAATATATTAATTTTATTATACTTCATTCTTTGAAGACATTAATAATATCTCTGAGTTTTTACTTTAAGGCAAATGATCCGGTATCGGGTACAGTAAATTCACTATTCTATGTCTTTGTTTGTAAAGAACTTCGATGCGTCTCCCGATGGTTACTCAGTTTCTTAATGATGCGTTTAGTCTGTTTGGTTTAAAATTTGTTTTTAAACACTGTACTGAACCGTACACATCACAAAATGCAAGACTACCCGTAAGTTGAATTTTTTCATAAGTAACAAGTAAACGTTACAAAGTATTACATCCAGTATTATTTGAATAAATACTATGGATATATTTCTAACTGTAATATCTAGATAACTGATACATTAGCACTTCAAAGCTATAATGTTTAGACAGCGGGCTTGAGAATAGTGATGGCACTCGACTCTTAATATAAGGTTCGCGGGTTCGGATCCAAATTAGGAACGGCTAGCACAGATAGCCGTCATGTAGCTTTGCTTGAAATTCAAAACAAACAACTGAGAATAGTGTTGGCAATGTTTTAAATTACATGAAAACATTTAGAGCTTCACTTTTTTCGTAATACTAGAGTAGCCAGGAGAAAAGACATAACTGACTAGGAACTACACCACAAACTTTGTGTCACAGGGAAGTGCTAAAAGGTGTACGTTCTGTAAACATATTTTTGAAATTGTGTACCATGTTTCTGTATATCTCACTTGGAAGTGTTAAAGATTGTTTTTGTCTATGAGTGATTTGGTATTATAACAGTTTATCTGTAGTAACTTTTTGGAAGTATACCTCTACACGCTGTGGTTTGCATAGCTGATCTGGATTACATATATATATATACTTCGGAAGAACTACATGTTACATTTATATATAACAGGCATGTAAATATTACAAATTGTACTTTTTATAGTTTATTGGAAGTATCATAGATTGTGTTTCGTTAGGAGTGATTATGTAAATATTACAGGTTATTAGCTTGATATAGCTACTATACAAGCTATTCAGGTGTTAGCTCTCACATAGATGGCATGGAAAACTATTAATAGTTTTTGCTTTTTTTATCGTAGATATAAACATACTTTAGTATTGTGTCCGACATAGCCAGAAAATAAATATTGAAGCTTGTGCTTTTAAACAAGCAGACGTGTAAAGAACACAAAGTGTGGTTTTGATGTGTGTGATTTGAAAGAACTATCGACTACATTTCTGGTATTCATCTTACAGATTTCCAACAACAGTTTATATCTAGCATAGCTACCAAAGAAACAGTACAGAGTGTGTTGTCTTTTCATTTTTCTGAAGCGGAAGTGATTTTTGATTTCAAACGTGTTTACTGCATACTTCTGCTACAGCGGATATAAATATAATATTATGGTCTTTGATCTTGACGAAACTAACATGAGATACTTCAATCTACTTTTTGGTTAAATTGATATAACAGGTCTTCATTGTGTAATTTTGGCGTACTTGACGTGGTTGTACTTCAAACTGTTTTTCTGGCATAGCTAACGTGACAGCATTCCAGTGTGTGTTTCGGGATAGATAACTTGGAAATTTTCTAAAGTGCTCGAGTAATGGAGATTTAAAATTGTGCAGAAACAGTGGCTTCTACGAGACTTAAGTAAGATTGTGAAAGACAAAAAATTGTATAAAAGAAAGCACTGCATTATATGCCTAACATTATGAATGATGTTGTAACTAAACAAGACAGGATTTCAAAGCCCTGATTTGAAAAGGGCTAAATAAAAATTTACAACAGAAATTTGTTGTTCTGTTTCAATATAAAAACTACCAGCTACAGTAACATATTAAACATACACCGTAGCAAAGACGATGTGCATGATAAAATATACAGTGCTATCTTGATAACGTAATCTAAAAAACCATAAGTTTCGCCTTCCCAACTCAGTGTAGATAAATGCTGTAGCCTATACCATCACTTTTTCTAGAATGACCATTAAACATGAGAATAAGCAGTAACATGAAGCTGAATTTAAGATGGTCCTTAGAATTGACGAATACGAATCGTGCGCATAACGAGACGACTGTACTACGTAACTTGATCTAGAAATTATTTTTTTAAAACACGTATGTAATGAGGTCTTAATTTGTACTTTTTTTGTTTTACCAATATGCAGTATTCTTACCTAACCGCAAATCTTATTGTCTTTAACACAGGTACATCCTATAATTTTAAGAATATCATATTTACCAACAAGTGTGTGAAATTATGTTGTTATCAGCGTAGGCAAACTTTGCAAATGTTTAACGTTTCATTAAAAAATTATATTATGAACGAAAGAATAAAAGAGTATATATATATATATATATATTTACAAAAACGGATCATATGAAATCCTCAGAATCACCAAAACAGTCTATAAAGTTATGAATATTTCCTGTCTATAGGCTTATGTTATCGTTTATCTATATACCGTATGTGCTACGCTTAAGGTAAATAACTAACCAATACTCAACGATAAAGGATAAAAATACATTTGTCAATATCTAATATGAATGTTGGCAAACATATATGTATATTCGATAAAAGATATCCAGACGAATGACTAAGATTTAGTTTGAAATCTATTTATTTTAATTACGATATAAAACTAGAACAATATATATAAATAATAACAAAGACGTGCGTAACATCGGGAAGAGTAGATTGGTTATGTACTTCTTTTTTATTGTTTACAATGGAAGCAAGGAAGTTTTTTCTTGTGAAGTATGAAATTAGACCCCTTGTTTTCTCTAAGTTAATAAAAGATATTTCTGTGCAAGATGTAGGGATATTATTTTTTTCTAACGACCACTGTGGAAAAATATTTATTATGAACGTGCATATAAAAATCAATCACTTTACAAGGTACAAGTTAAAAAAAAATAAAATATAGTAATGAAGGAGGGGCCTGGCATGGCCAAGCGCGTAAGGCGTGCGACTCGTAATCTGAGGGTCGCGGGTTCGCGCCCGCGTCGCGCAAAACATACTCGCCCTCCCAGCCGTGGGAGCGTATAATGTGACGGTCAATCCCACTATTCGTTGGTAAAAGAGTAGCCCAAGAGTTGGCGGTGGGTGGTGATGACTAGCTGCCTTCCCTCTAGTCTTACACTGCTAAATTAGGGACGGCTAGCACAGATAGCTCTCGAGTAGCTTTGTGCGAAATTCCAAAAAAACAAACAAATAGTAATGAAGGCCTAAATTTTCAATCCGAATTATTTTAAACAGTAATAAAAATGTATTTCTGCTTTCTTTAGTCACCATTATCGCCAAATAAATACATCATGAAGTGAGGTTTGGTAAGGCTGTCATGTCTTCATACAATATTGTAAAATCCTGGCGGTTTCAATGAACTGTAAATGTTTCACGAACAGTTAACCAATAGAACATTGGTAGACGGTATTCCACTTGTTGTGATAAATTCAACATATCTTAATTCTATAGGAAAATGTTTATGGCAGGTTCAAAATATCTTTATTGTATCGTATATAGTTGTACACTGATAGATTCAACATATCTCTTTACTAATCATATCTTATACGTTGCTAGTAACTGTAAAGGTTTTGAATTTCTTATTTAAACCCTTTCTTCGAGGTCCGGCATGGCCGCGTAGCTAAGGCGCTAGACTCGTAATCGGAGGAACGCAGGTTCGAATCCCCATCACCCCAAACATACTCGCCTATTCAGCTGTGGGGACGTTATAATGTGACAGTGAGTCTCACTATTCGTTCGTAAAAGAATCGCCCAAGAGTTGGTGGTGGTGACTAGTTGCCTTCCCTGTAGTCTTACACTGCTAACTTAGGACGGCTAGCGCAGATAGTTCTCGTGCAGCGTTACGCGAAATTCAAAAACAAACAAAGCTTATTGAAGCGTAAATAGTTAATGGCTTTCAATCTATTTGTGCTTCATGGTTATTAAATGTATCTGACGACATATTTTGTTACTTTATAAATAGATTTTTGCTTATGTATGCCACATAAGGACTCATGTGAAAACGACGATTTAACTATACTCTTCAAAACAAGAAACGCAAAAGGGATATTTTAGTTATTTTAAAGAGAAATAGATGTAATAACGTTACAAGCTCAAAGTATGTGATGTTACACGTGGGATTATTGTCAGACCAAAATGACAATAAAAGTTGTGCATGCACTTTGAAAACGGAGGAAAACATCGGATTTTTCGCCAAAACGCATGCGTGTCCAATAAATTTGTTTGAGAGACCTGCATGTTCTGCAAGTGCAACATGTGCAAAATCCCTATAAAAGTGACGGGTTCTCGGTTTCCATAGCTCAGTGTTAAGCCACCGACACGCAATACAGTTACGCCAAGACTGACTGAAGCACAATGCAACAACGCCATTAGTCACTTGGAAGCAGGCGAATCTCGAACAGATGTTGCCAGAGCTGTGAATGTCCACCCAAGCACCATCACAAGGCTATGGAATCGTCATCAAAAACATGGATCAACTCGTGACCGTCCACGATCTGGCAGACCTCGTGTGACTACGCCCGCACAAGATCGCAACATCCGGTTACGTCACCTTCGGGATAGGACCACCACTGCGACGTCTACTGCCTCAACCATCCCCGGGCTGCGTAGGGTTTCCGATCAGACCGTACGCAACCGTCTACGAGATGCAGGAATCCGACCTCGACGTCCAGTCAGAGACGTCATCCTCACCCAGCAACATCGTCAAGCACGACTGCAGTGGACTCGGGCACAGCGGGTATAGCCTCATCGACGAAGGAAGCATGTTTGGTTCAGCGATGAATCACGTTTTATGCTTCGTAAGCAGGATGGAAAGACCCGTGTTTACCGTCGCCGAGGTGAACGTTTTGCAGCAAACTGTGTGCAGGATGTTGACAGATTTGGTGGTGGCAGCGTCATGATGTGGGCTGCCATCGCCTATAATGCCAGAACAGACCTTTTGCACATTCGAGAGAATTTTACGGCTCAACGATACGTCGACGAGATTCTTAGGCCCCATGTGCAACCCATCATGGTGAACGTCAACGACGTTTTTCAACATGACAACGCCCGTCCTCACACAGCCCGACTCACCACTGTCTTCTTGAGACATCACAACATCAACGTTCTTTCCTGGCCCTCCAGGTCACCAGATTTAAACCCCATCGAACATCTTTGGGACGAGTTGGACCGACGTCTGCGACGGCGACAACCTCAACCGCAGACTCTACCTCAGCTTGCAGCAGCTTTGCAGGCTGAGTGGACAGCCATTCCACAGGATGTGATTCGTCATCTTATCGCTTCCATGGGCAGGAGATGCCAAGCAGTTATTAATGCTCACGGGGGGTATACTCGTTATTGACGTTGAGTGACGTTAAACTTCACCTAGTGAGCGTGGACTTCGCCTTTGCAGACTTTGAATGTTCAGCAGTGAATGTGCAAAGTTTCACACATGTCATACAGAACTACCCAAAATAAACTTGTTTACAATTTGTCTCATATTTTGCCTTTTGCGTTTCTTTTTTTGAAGAGTATATTTAATAGTGAAACACTAGTCGTTTCTAATTGTGAAGTGATAGAATGGAGGTAAGGCAACTAACTTGCACCGCCATTTCTTGGGCTATTACCGTCAGAACAAATTTTAACATTAGGTCATCGTTTTAATAAAATACCCGTGGCCTCAAAGTACGAATTGTACTTTTTCCCTCCGACAAAAGAATGCGAACCACGAAACATGCAGATCCACAATCCGGTACGATAACCATTATGAATTTATAGAATAATTTTAAATAATGATTATGTGGAAAAGTAATTGTTACAGTAAAATAATATATTTTTTTCATTTATTGTGAAATATTTTTATGAATAATTTTCATTTGCACTGTATTCGAGTTCCTTGTACAATAGGTCTGGCATGCCGAGCCGTAGGAAGCACCTATTCACTCCATACTGGCTTGGCATAGCTAGGTGATTCAGACGCTTTTCTCGTAATCTTCGAGTCATGAGTTCGAAACCCTGTCACACGAAACATGCTCACACTTTCAGCCGGAGGGGCTTATAATGTTAATCTCACTATTCCTTGGTAAAAGAGTAGTCCGAGAGTTGGCAATGGATGATGACGACTAGTTACTTTCCCTCTGGTCTTACACTGATAAATTAAGGACGGCTATCACAGATAGCCCTCGTGTAGCTTTACGCGAAATTCAAAAAACAAAGAAACAAACAAACACTTCATACTGCTGATCATTCAGACATGTCACGTGATGGACCATACTGAACATCATAAAGTTAGTAAAACAGATAATGTAGGGCACTACTGGAGATCGTGAAACTGTACAATAAATAGTCATGAACTCTGACGATAACATAGTAGTGATAAACTCTCTTGAATGATCATACAGGTGTGTAACGAACAAAATAGTGACAAACTATGATGATCTTACAGTTATATAAGAAATAATAATGTACTATGATTGATGATCATATAGTTGTATAACAGAAGTGTTTAGTGGGTAGTTATGCATAATTGATGGTAGCTGTCATACACAGCATATAGGGTTTAAAGTTTGCGTCACTTTCCTTTCAAAACTCGTCTTGGATGTGATATTATGGTTACGGTTAACTCACGTTATACACAAAATTAATCCAGGAGTTGGCGATGGTTATTGTCGACTAACTACTAGGGCTGTTAATGTACAAATTGCTCTTGTGTAGTTTTGTATGAAAATTCTAACAGCCAAACACATAATTAGAGAAGACAGTTCCATTAAATCGGTTCATGTTTTCCTATAATTTCATCTTTTTTTGAGAGTGCATTGCGCTTTACAATATATTTTACAATAATATTGTTTTAAGCGTGTGTGTGTGTGTGTTTTCTTATAGCAAAGCCACATCGGGCTATCTGCTGAGCCCACCGAGGAGAATCGAACCGCTGATTTTAGCGTTGCAAATCCATAGACTTACCGCTGTACTAGCGAGGGGCAATTTTGTTTTATAGCTAATAAAATTATATAAACAAACTTGAAAATACAGTATTTAAATAAATTATTTTCACAATTTCTTAACCTCATAATTTCTTACAATCTTCTTTCTATATTCATATCTTATATTCGTCATTTGTTCTTTGTTTTAGTATTTGCTATACCTGAACTTTCCTTTTATTTTGGTTTTCGCCATCAAAACTATGAATTTGTGAAAATGTTCTTCCAGTCTTCGTATATGGGTAATTGTTTGTTTAGTTTGGTTTGGTTTGAATTTCGCGCAAAGCTACAAGAGGGCTATCTGCGCTAGTCGTCCCTTATTTAGCAGTGTAAGACTAGAGTTCCCTCTAGAAGAAAAGCAGCTAGTCATCACCACCCACCACCAACACTTGGGCTACTCTTTTACCAACAAATAGTGGGATTGACCGCCACATTAAACGCCCCAACAGCTGAAAGGGCGAGCATGTTTAGTGCGACGGGTTTTCGAACCCGCGACCCTCAGATTACGAGTCGAGTGCCTTAACCACCTGGCCATGACGAGCCATTTGTTTAGAATTAAGTATAAAGCTACACAGTGGGCTATCTGTGCTTTGTCCACCACGAGTATCGAAACTTGGATTTTAGTGGTGTAAGTCCCTAGACATACCGCTATGCCACTATGCCGTATAGAGGTAAGGATCAAGGCAACGAACTGCACAGGTCGCCTGAAGGGAAATATAGTCCTGACGATAAGGCTTCTTTCCAGTTGTCATGCTTAAACTTATATAATTAAGAAAACGAGTCATTGATTCCCATCTTAAATATGGTTCATTTTCTTTTAATCATACTACTATTTAGATATAAATAGTCCTTGGTTGGACACTTTGTTACCATAGATTACCTTCAGTAAGCTCGAATTATCAATGTTAACAACGATTCTGTAAATGTTTCAGTGTGGACCACTCTGCAGTTTATGTAAATGGTTCATACTTAACATTGTTCAAGTTTAAAAGGAAAAACACAAAAATTGAACAGTATATCTTTAGATTTTGTTGAAAGAATCTTATCAAAACGTTAAAAACACGCAGCTTACCTTTCGTTAAAGATCCCTCTTAAGAATAACATTGAACTCTTCATGAATAATACATTTTCTATGCTGATTCAACCTGAAGAACTCGTTTGTCATATAATTTTATTCTGGAGTAATTCGAAAACTAGTGCTTTTTCAACGATTAAACTTCTCTCTATAAGTCATTACACGCTAGGCTCTGCTCTCTGACTATGTGTATCGTCACAAAAGGGTATTTGCACACTTCGGTATCATTCAAATAATAATAATAATACATCACATCGCAGATATACCTAGTACCCGAATTTGACATGCACTTAAAGAATTTGGGTCATTTTTTCCTATGAGTTGAAGTTAAAGATTGGTTCTCTTCTTTCTCTAACTGTGTCAAAATTGACACGCAACGTCATTCGTCAACTTATATATATATATGTTAAGTTTTGGTCCTAGTCTTGGACAGCTCGTGTTTCGTTTTTGATATACTACAACCTATAACGTACACGAAGCATTCGTCGTGCATATAGATGAAAAAATGTAAAAGCTTCTAATTTCACGCAGGTCAACGCATTTGCATTCAGTTGAAACTTTTATTAATCTATCACTTTTCGCGATTGCACTCCACCGTTGAGAACAGATTGATTGAAATATTTCAATTATGTGTTTCTGGAATAAGTGTGTCACCTATAAAAAAAAAGAAATATGAAACTTCCACTTAAAAACCATGAAAATATCTGTAAAAACAAAATATCTGTAAAAACCATGAAAATATCTGTAAAAACAAAATATCTGTGAAACATAATCATCGTACAGGATATACAGAAAAGAAAAATTTACTTTTGATCGTTATTCTCGAGCAATACGACGTTATTACAAACATCATGATTCGCAGATTATCTACTATCCCGAAGTTTCTACGAATAACTACTAGCCTGAATCGACTCGTGTGTTGTGGGTTCGATTCCCAGTCACTGAATATGCTCATTCTTTAGAGTTGCTCTCAAGACCAGCCACCTGGACGGTAAAAAAATATCCGTGACTAATACAAAATACTTGAGAAACCAACCCCAAATATGGATAGGATTAAAGTTGAATGAAGAGAAAGATTGTTTATCGCTGCTAACTAACAACTACTCTATACTGACTCTTCGTTCTCTCAAACAGTTAAGAGGTACGAAGTGGTATGTTTAAGCTTCAAGTGATGAGACTCTGTGGTGGAAGATACTGCTGACTAGCTGTCCTCTTTCTAGTGACTATTTCAACATTATTTGGAGGGTTCGACATGGCTAATCGCC
Source organism: Tachypleus tridentatus (assembly GCF_004210375.1). NCBI lineage: Eukaryota > Metazoa > Arthropoda > Merostomata > Xiphosura > Limulidae > Tachypleus > Tachypleus tridentatus. Next base: position 155,708,512 of record NC_134837.1, on the reverse strand, counting down.
TTAAGGCGTTTGACTCGTAATCCGAGGGTCGCGGGTTCAAATTCCCGTCGCACCAAAACATGCTCGTCTCTTCAGCCGTGGGGGCGTTATAATGTGACAGTCAATCCCACTATTCATTGGTAAAAGAGTAGCTCAAGAGTTGACGGTAGGTGGTGATGACTAGCTGCCTTCCCTCTAGTCTTACACTGCTAAATTAGGGACAGCTAGCGCAGATAGTCCTCGAGTAGCTTTGCGCGAAATTAAAAAACAAACAAACATTATTTGGATGTCTATGAATCCTAAAATTCTCTGATCCGACAGCTCATCAGCGCTTTTTGTTGAGAATTCTAATTCTTACTCATCTGCGAGTTCTTATGATTGAAATTTCTGTTTCATATCAAATGTACATTTTCTAGAATATAAAACGTTTTTCATAAGTCTTCTGTTTGTTTGTTATTGTTTTGTTTTTGCATAAAGGTACACAACGAGCTTTTAAGCGCTGTCCACCTTAGGTATTGAAACTCGATTTTAGCGTTATGAGCCTTCATACTTACGCTAAGTCACTATGGAGGGGGAAGAAATATCGTGACTTAGCCGCAAATAACTGAAAGCTTTCCAAGGACTTATCGCTTCTCTCATGGTGACTCAGGGATAAGTCTGATATCTATATCCGAAGATGGTAAAACACGTAGAACCCATTGTGTAGTTACGCGCGTAACATCAAAACAAACACCTTGATTTTGGAACCAATAATGTCGCTTTTTTAAGTACACTATGAAAACAAACTATTAAGAAATGCAAATGTTATTGCGCAAAAATTGTATCCACCGTTGTTTGTCAGTTAATTAATAATAATAAAAAAATTAACTTATTTTTCCATTTACTTGGTAGACACCTGTAGCTTCTGAATCATAAAAAGAATAAAATGTTCTATAATGTAATAAAATATTTTGTGAGAGCCTCCCAACTGGCGCAGCGGTATGTCTGCATACTTTCATCATTAGAAAGCGGGTTTCGATATCCGTGGTGGAAAGAACACAGATAGCCCCTTCTTTAGTATTGTGCTTAACTTCAAACAAACAGAAAAATTAGTTTGTGAGGTTAACTTTAATAAAAATATATTAGAATAATATTTTATTTTAAATGTATATGACATAAATAATAAACATTTCTTTATATCAACAGGTGTCGCTACGGTAACAAAATAAAATAATTAAATGTGTTGAAAATTTAGATGATCGACGAATCTATTTATTTAAAAAGCAATAGCATATTGTTTGATGACGCTACTATCACTGAAAGGAATGACCAGTAATACTCTCTGGCAAAGATCAGAAAATGGGAAGCGTGCTGTCAGTGTCACAAATGTTCGAATAGCGAGCCCTCTGTTTTATCTTTTTTAACTTACCAAATCGATTCACAGTCAGGTTAAAATAACGGTGCAGTTAAGCTCTTTCTAATCAACTCATACATATTTCTATGCAAACATTCGGTATGTTCGCAGTTTGTTGAAATTTGGATTGAAATTATTCGAGTAAGGGACAGTTAAAAACGGTAAGTAGAACTACTCTCTTACAACTAAATTTGCAATGGTTTTAAATTTAGAGCTATATATTATCAAACATGCCTTTAAGAATCATGCATTTTCTTTCTTTTGTTTATGTACTTGTAGTGTTATTTCATTAAAGTGGAATTACGTAAAGACATGTTAAACGTTTCTTCTCTGCATGTGAGTTTCATACATTTTAATGAGAACCAAATTATTATGTTTTGTAATATAATCTCTAACGTATGCATATTTATATTCCGCTATGAAAAAGAAAATGACGGAGTTCTATTTTTCATTGAAATTTTTATCACGAATGCATCTAATTCTAAATTAGTTCTAGTAAATACGATAATATCGCTTGAAGAGGTTCTGAGCCCTCAGGACGTTTAGAAGTAAATTAATTTTTTATTAACTTAAAACATTTTTTTAATTTAAAGACGCTTCTAAGGAAGATTATATCCGGATGTCTTGTGAAGAAAAAAAACATGCATATAGTTGAGTTAGTTTGGTGTTATTACGTGATGTGATCTAAAGGGAAATGATTACATTTATATGTACACGTGTGTGTGTGAATAAAACTGAGTAGCTGAACATATATATAAAATTTGTGTGTATATGTATGTATGAGAAATAAAAATTTACTTCAGACGTATAATGTTATCTGTACATGCAAGTTGCCGCCATTATAATGAAGCTCCTCCGATGAAAGGAGAGGGAAAATATTAATCCGATAAAACCATAAGCAAAGAAAAAACTACTTTACAAGTTAATAAATAGATAGTCTATATAGGTTCGACGCTAATCTTTGCCTAGTTAGAACTGTGATTGATGGACGTATAGAATAATACTGAATTCTTTTAGGAAGTTTTTTGTTGTTTTCTTTTCATTCATTTCACTTCCTTTCTTCTTTATTCTTCCTGTAGTCTTGAAAAGGATCAAATAATAGTAGAAAAGATGTTTATAATTCTCAGTGTATAATTAAGTTTAAGCATGTTTTATCAGAATACGCAAATAAAAAACACACAAAAGAACAACATTCATTACAGTTTAACTTCGGCTCATAATAACCGTTTTTATTTACAGTTCTTATTGTGACATTTCGTTATATCCTTTATGAAAACGTAGAAACAATCTATGAAAAAAACATTCGGAATGTAAGTGGCATTATTATATTTATTTTATTTTAGTATTATCAATAGTGTACGTTTCTAAGATTATTCGTAATATATTATTTCAACTGAAGGTAGTCCACTATGATTTTAAAAGTGTATTTTTTGTACAATCCAGTAATTCAAAACAAAGCAATTGATTTTGAAGATGTTGCCCTCTACAATGAGCACATGAATTGTTAATTGCATGCGCATGATAGTTGCGGGTTCGAATCCCAGCCGCACCAAAGATGTTTGCTCTTTCAGCCCTAGAGGCGTTATGATGACACGGTGAATTCCCTCTATTCGTTGTTAAAAGGGTAACCTAAGAGTTGGCAGCGGTGGGTGGTGATATTCTCTCTTACACTGCTAAATTATAAACGGTTAGAGCAGGTGGCATTCGTGTAGTTTTGTACAAAATTCAAAAGCAAACAAACACTGGTACGCGCACGTAAAGTTTACAAGTTAGTTCAAATAAAATAGCGGGAAGTACAATTATTCACAAATTAGTATGTTTTTTTTTCTAATGAAAACTTTCAATTTTCTGTTTTCCAGTACTACACGCATTTTTGTCACTATGTTTGAAGATACTATGTAAGAATAGTTAAAAAAACCTATCATCCACATCTAGTAACGGTATTGAATATCTTCGTACACCCTGCAAATTGTCGAAAGTTTATATTTTCGATTTCTTCTTGACTGACTAAACGTGCTAAGAATGAAATGTATATAACCTATAAAGTGTTTGTAACTCATACTGACAGGTAATACATGGTTTAAAATAGGTTGCTTAAATTATATGTACTTAATACATTTAACAAAATGAAAATTTGTAATAATTTATTTTTGAAAATAGCTGCAACATGTATCACTCTTACTCAAATTTCACAACGTTTCATATTAATACCGCGCCATCTAGGAGCAATCATAAGTGAAGATTCATGCTTGAGTGCATTAAATGATACAAAAAACCCTCATTTTTCAAAATAATTAAATAGCCAATTATCTTAAACGGAAGCTTTACCCAACCTTTATTATATTAATGAAATTTTCATGAATTCATGTGTTCTCATCAATATTAGTGTGAAATTAAAACGTATGTTATGCCTCCATATACAGTTTTCTAATTATACTAAATATTGTTCGCGTATTATTGACATAACGTTGACGTTTGTTAAATGGTTTTAAATTTTAAATTCAGTTAGTATTACGTTTTTCCAACATTAATAATTTCAAAATTTCCAAAACGAGCGTTGTTAAAAAAAATTTAAAAGCCACTTAAAGAATGACATTAATTGATTTCCCCAGTCTATATTTTAAAAATATTTTATTACTATAGTAATAAGCCTTCAGTAAGTAGCCTTCAGGTAACGGTTTTCTAACCTAATAGTTTAGTATGTGGTTTTAACTAACATTTCCTACTTCGTCTAAATTTCCTAAATAAAGATCAATATGTCACCCCATTGGCCACTTAATACTGAGATATGCTGGTTTCAGAAGATCCCGTCCCTCATAAGTAACCCTAGATAAAAGCAAACCAAATGAACAGGACTATGCTTCATTTAGTGTATGTATATAAGCCACTACACATAGTGTACAGCTAATCACTATAAGATTTCCAGTTTTGCAAATTCCCTTTGCTCTACTCTGCTGTTGTTGAGGAGTTATTTCTGAAACCGATGTACCTCATTGACAAGTGGTGAATCGAATGATAGATTTAGCTTTATATTCATTTTTCCATGTTTAAAACACGTTTTGTGCTAAATAATTCATAAGAATAATTTTTATAGCACCAATATTACGTTTGCTTTTAATTTCTTTGTTTCTAGTTAAATACAAAGCTAAACAATGGGCTATCTGTGCGCTGCCCACTGCGGGTATCGAAACCCACTTTCTAAAGCTATAAGTCCGCAAACATGCCGCTATGCCATTGGGAAGAGGTGGGGTGGGAAGTAATTCTGCGTATTATTCAAATCCTATATAAAAATAGGTCCACTGTAGAAAGTAAAAAACAGTTGAATATGCCTTATTTGTTTGTTTTATTTTTTGAATTTTGCGCAAAGCTACATCTGCATTAGCCGTTCCTAATTATGCAGTGTAAGACTAGAGAGAAGACAGCTAGTGATCACCACCCACCGCCAATTCTTTGACTACTCTTTTACCAACAAATAGTGGGATTGATCGTCACGTTTATAACGCTCCCGCGGCTGAAAGGACGAGCATGTTTGATGCGACCAGGATTCGAACCCGCGATCCTCGGACTACGAGTCGAACAAATATACCTTAAATAAGTTTCTTTATGTCATTCCAACACTATTTTGTAGTTTTTTCAATAATTGCTTATATAAATAAATAGGATTGTTTGCTTGTTTTGGAATTTCGCACAAAGCAAGTCATCACCACTCACCGCCAATTCTTGGGCTACTCTTTTACCAACGAATAGTGGGATTGACCGTCACATTATAACGCCCCCACGGCTGGGAGGGCGAGCATGTTTTGGCGCGACTCGGGCGCGATCCCACGACCCTCAGATTACGAAGCGCACGCCTTAACCCGCTAGGCCATGCCAGGCCAAATAAATAGGAAGTAAGTTAATATATGAATATTAACACTCCTCTAGTAGTTTTCTTAATAGTTTATCTGCAAAAAGACGTACTGCATATTTATCTTTTCTGATTAAACGTGTTAATTAAGTGAGATGTTGGCTTTCAGCAAATTCCAGTTAAGTTAATATGCATTTCTACATTTTTCTTAGTTTAAAGCAAATTTAGTGTTGCTTCGTGCAAGGCTCTCAAAATGATTATGAAAGGTTAATCCTATTTTTAAAACAAATATTGCACATTTAAGGCTATTCTATCAACATGAACTACTAAGCTGTAGTCATAAATATAAGTAACACTATATTGGCCAGTCACTACTTTTTATCGTCAAAAGGCATGTGCTCATGTTGCCGCCACTATTTCGAACTGGCAGACAATTAAAAATGGCCTATAGCGACAGTCGTTGGACTAAGTCATGACCCGAAAGAACGAAGGAACCACAGCGCCATACCATTCACTGTTACGCATTCCATAACTAAGATTCGTATGTTACATTCCACAAGCAAATTTTTTTTCTCAAATATATATTAAGCTACAATAGGCAACATCGCCGTGGACACGGTTGCGACCTCAAACTGGCGTGGATATTTACATCTTGTTTCAAAGAGAGAAAGTCGCAAATATATGTATATATACTATTTTTTCTTTCTTTTTTATGAAAGCATTTCATTTACACAAGTCGGCACGACAGTTTGACAGCTTTGGAATCAAAATTCTGTCAATATTAAGTTCCCATTTCATTTGAAATAATCATTCACAACATTCTAATGTTGCTTGCTAGCCCGTAAAGCTATACAGAAACGACACCAAAACATACATTGTCTACCGATATGCTCTATTTACATTCACTTTTGATGCTATCACCAAATGTCAAGGAAAAATTTAGTTAAACATATCACTTCGTTTAATGGAATGAGAGAGGAAATTTGGATCAGTTTGTGTGGTTCTTGACAAATCTAGTCCGATCAAAATGTTAAACCTTATGAGAAAATATTCAAACCATGGCCTAATACTGTCAGTAGCCTCATTTTCAGAATTACATAAGAGATTAAGTTTTTTTCAGGTGATCCATTTCAGTCCAAAATCCTTAAGTACCATTATAGTAAATAATCAGGATGCAGTACAAGTGATCCAAAGTATTTTGTGTTGCTTGAACAAAAAAATAAAAAAAACATTAATATAACTGTGATATATATAGAAGAGAGAGGCTAGTTTCTGTTGTGTTACGTTTAATTGTAATGCATGTGTTAAATGTCAGTTAAGTGTATTAGAAGTATAAATGTTTCGCACAACACCAACTGTTTATTTGCATGTTTACCTGAAAACAAAGTTTTGCAGAAATGATTCTCGCATGAAACAGCAGGATTTTCTTAGCATATAATTAAGAATCCACATTTAATGATAAAAACAGCTGATTATGCTGTAGATAAATATATGTATGCAATGTTCTGGAAACTAATTCTCTGTAGTGTACTGTACTCGGTTAGAAACGTCAGACATGTCCACTACTTAATCATGTTTGTATGATTTGTGAAATTACTTTGTAGCATACATTACCCTCACTGCCGATTTTGGAAAAAAAAAAAGGCATATTTTAATTTTTTGATATGTAACTATAAATGCTGGTAGATTAAAATTATCACACATTGTAAATCTATACCATTTGAAAAAGAACCATTATGCACTGTATTGAGTTGTTCATGATGGATAAAATGTACTATTCATGAATATTTAGGTTTGTAGGTGGTCAACACCAGTTAAATGTGTCTAGTAAAATTTAAACAGTATTTTCATGCTTTAGTCTGCACGTCTCTTGTACTACATATGTAACTTTCATGTACATTAAAATGTTTTGCATAATTAAAGAACCTGACTTTGTTATGTCGACATTTAAAGGTGAATCCCACCGGGGAATAATATTTGGTCTTAATAACAGAACGATATTGAGAACCACTGGTGTAAAGAGAAGAAAGCTAGCATTTCATCCACAACACTTTTTTTTCTGATTACAAAATAATAATATTAATTTAAAAGACTTTCACCAAGTTTGTTGTGTTCTAGCTGGTAAATTTACAGTATCATGAGGAATTCTTTATTTTTTTCTTTCCAATAACAAACTGGTTGTGTACATAAGTTAAGCTGCAATAAAAATTGAAGTGTTATAGCAAAGATTTTCTCACACTTCAAGCTATTAGTTACAAGACCTCGCAGAGACTATTTAGAAGGAAGAGGCTTAGATCCAAAAAAATCAAGAGTAGATGAACGGGAAAGAAGAGGTCATGACCATTCGGTTACAATTCGGTAAAAGGAGGAAATGTGAGTCTTTAAAAGAGAAATGTTGCTAAATTTATTGTCTTTGGTCTAGTATATTATATATATATATATATATATATATATACATTCAGGCATTTGTATCAGTTTTTGCCACAAAATATGGAATAAATCTGAATGAATTTTATTATATATAAATATGTATAATACATAATATATAGATATGTCATAGATGTTTTTAATTATTTTCATCCAGTTTAGTTAAGAAAATTGAATGTTTGGAGGTGAAGATACATTCTACTCTACATTTTTCTTTACCCACACCTGCCAATAAAAAAACATGATGCGCAACCTATTGTTGATTGGCAACATGTTTGAGATATATATTTCTATGTGGCATATAATAAACATTGAGGAAAAAACAGTTTTTAATTTTAAGATTTTCCTTTGAGCTAAAATTCAATACATTTTTCATACGACAAGCCAGATGTGTGTATTTTGTGAACGATTTTTGCAGTAATTTCTGAGTTACAATCAGGTTTAGATCATCTTGGCTTGACAAATTTATTAAAATCAAATAAAATTATCCAAAGGTTTAGTTTAAGTGGAAAATGACCATAAGTTTCGAGATGAGATTGCTTTGCTATTGTCAGATCGACTGAAGGGCTTTGAAAGTTCAATACGTAGCAATGGCGGCCGATTGAGCATGCCAAAACTCACGTGACTTTCAGTCTAGTATTATTTATACCTATGTTGTACCCTAGTGTAAATAAATAAATAAAATTTCTGGGCTTGTCATAAAAGTGACGAAAATAAACAAGAAAATAATTATGCTTTATAAAGTGCTTCAAATTACCCGAAATTACCAGGTAATAGTTGTTTTATTGGGTTGAGGAATAATTCGTGAGCGTTTTTTCAAGTTAAAAAAATATATTCATAAATGAAACGCTTTCGCAAAATATTTCATGTCATTTGGTAGATAATTTTTTGCTCTAATAGACGGTGTGTTTGATTTTCATATGTCTTTAATTTTTGCTTTCATTTTCAGCTCATTAAATGGAATGTCAAGTGGACAAAATCGAGCATTTTCGACACCATCTGCTTTTCGCATTTAATTTCTTGCAATTTCGTTTAAAACAATGCATACTACATACCTAGGTATTACATGAAATAAAGTATCATAATAAATGTTTTGGGTGTAATGTGTTCATGCATTGAAGTATTGTATAGTCTTGCATGTAATGCTTAAATGAAATTATTTAAAAACGCTCACGAATTATTCCTCAACCTAATATTTCACCTCCTTCTGTTCCTAGTTACATTAAAATCTTATATTAGCGATGTGTCGCTAACTGCTTAAAAGGATCAAGACTTTGGGCCGTAGGAGCGGGAATTATCGCAGTTTCATTACGATATCAATTATGGTTTTATTTTTTCATTTCGGCATAGCTAGGTGGTTTGACGTAATCAGAGGGACGTGAGTTCGAATCCTCGACTCCCTAAAAATTCTCGCTCTTTCAACCGTGAGATGTTATAATGTGCGACCAATCCAACTATTTTTTGGTAAAATAGTAGCTGAAAAGTTGGCATTGGGTGGTAGCGGCTGGATATCTTTCCTCTAGTTTTTCATTGCTAACTTAGGACGGCTAGCGCAGATAGCACTCGTGTAACGTTGCGCGAAATTCATAACAAATTTTACTGATTTTTCTAGCCACCAACTAGGGATTTGGGACCCTGTTAAATAGAATCAGGGCACAAGTCTAATGTGCAAATGCCTAGGGATGCCTCTTATACTGTCACATAATATAGTTAGTTGCATTTACGAGTTTACATACAAATCTTAAATTCTAACATTTCATTGAAGATTTTGATTTCATTTTAAGAATAATTGATAGATCAATGAGATCAAAAATAGTTTATTTTCAAAATATAACAGTCTTCATCATATGAGCGAACCAATAAACGTACGTGCCTGTCTTAAATTCAAAAATAAAATTTGTCTGGAATGCTGACGAGGCTTTCGACGTTATTTGTAGTTAGGCCTAAATGAATCGGTGTCTTTTTAACCTTGCTGCAAAAAATTGTAAATTTCCAAGTACTACCGTAGCGTCATGCACCACGTTAACAGGTACTCAAATTGGGCGACTTTTACGTAATTTAATATTTAAGTTTTGAATTTACTTACTGATTATAAACAAATTTTATTAAATATTACAGCTTTCACAGTAAAGAAGAAAACTGTAAAAGGTATGATGTGTTGGTCACTGCTGATCAAAACAAGAGGGAAAGAAACTATTCATTAACACCCACCGCCAACTCTTGGGCCTCTTTTATCAACGAATAATGGGATTAACTGTAACATGATAACGCCACCACGGCTGACAGGGCGAGCATGTTTGGTGTGAAGGGGATTTGAACTCGCGACCTTCGGATTACAAGTCGAGCGTCTTAACAACCTGGCCATGTCTGCGCCTGTACTGTGGGAGCTATAACATATGAAAAATTGATGCGACTTGTTGAATAGTATTTCAAGGTAAACTTTAAGATGTTTCGCGACAAATTATGCGCTTACGGTCAATCACAACAAAGAATTCATTCTAGGGTTTGAATAATTCTTATTGTCCAATTAACTAAACGTTCCGAAACGTACGATATTGCAACTTGTTAAAACTTGGTAGAATTAATTTTTAAGTTGAGAAGTTTAGATTGTAATCTCTAACTAGTATGTAAATAAAAACACATCTACACTTTTGATGAAATGTTACTGAAAAAATATCGAAAATTGACATTTACTTTTTTTTTAGATATTCAACCAGGAAGTTCCCTCCCCCCCCAAGTAACCGTGAATGAATGTTATGGTCAGGAAACAAAAAACAGTTATACCGACTCTAACATCTGTAAATTTAAAATGCATATAATAGCTGTCAGCATTAGGTAGCTTCGTTTTTGTATTTGTTTCTTCTGTCTATGTATCTTGATAGTAATTGAAATTTGCTTATATCGAAATACAGCTTTATTACTTTACGAAAAGCCCCCCCCCCTAATGACTTTAACGTCAGTTTTCAAACTTACTACTACCAACTACCAAGCCAAACTGCTAACTTTGGTAAAGCAAGGAAAGTTTGGTTTGTTTTGGAATTTCGCACAAAGCTACTCGAGGGCTATCTGTGCTAGCCGTCCCTAATTTAGCAGTGTAAGACTAGAGGGAAGGCAGCTAGTCATCACCACCCACCGCCAACTCTTGGGCTACTCTTTTACCAACGAATAGTGGGATTGATCGTCACATTATACGCCCCCACGGCTGGGAGGGCGAGCATGTTTAGCGCGACGCGGGCGCGAACCCGCAACCCTCGGATTACGAGTCGCACGCCTTACGCGCTTGGCCATGCCAGCCCCAGCAAGGAAAGATAACTGCTTATGTATTCTCAATTAAAATAAAGAACAACGTTTCGATCCTTTTAGGTCATCTTTAGGTTAACAAAAAACAGGTTATTTTACTTAAAAGTTTTAATACCTATACCAACCGTCTTTAAAATACATTTTTACTTCAAGAAGGTATCTCGTCATCATGGATAACTGCATTTGTTCTTGTGAGGTTGCTTCCTTTTTAACAATATTACTTCTGTTTTACATTTGTTGTAAGTTTGTTACCAATCATTTATTTACTGCTGAATGCGTGAAATCATGTTATTATATTTTTTTTTTTTTGCGAACTCAATGCTTCATTTCAAGTGGAATATGATTTTCACGTCAAAAATATTCCATCCTTTAATAAAGATTTACTTATTTACTGTGGTAACTTTGTAAGTGTGAGTGGGTGAACTCAGCGTGTTTTTGGTGAACCTAACGTGCCACTACAAATGAAAATTATCTAGAAACTGCCATGTGAAAATGAAAATAAAGTTTGTTGAAAAACGTGTGCCCTTATAAACATAGTTGAATCTGAAAAAAACAAAACAAATAAAGCAATTACTATGATAAAGCTTCCCAGGCTCTCAGGAAAGATTAAGATAATTTCTCGAACTTGTTGATGCTGTTAAATGTTATATGGAATAAAGTTAAAATGCAAAACATGATAAAAGTATTTCCTAAGACAGGTTCCAACGAATATAAAATGAACTGAATGTTCTAATACTTACATATCTATGTTAGAACGTGATTGACTTCGTTAATTTCTAGTTCGACGTACAGATTTCTTTTTCTCACACTCAACTGAAAATCGTGAATGATGGAGTTACATCTTCCTCGGATAACGAGTTTTACTAGAAAGATAAAGGTTTTGTGAATTTAATTGAAGTGTTGTAAGTTCTTGGAAATTATAAAGGAGAAATTGAAGAATTCCAGAGTGGCATGCAATTTATCACCACGAGGTGAACAATGAAATGGGCATACATATTATTAGTCTACAATCGCTGTAAATTTTATCGCGTGAACCTTAATCTCTAAAACAATGTTATATGTGTACGTTTCATAGCACCACAATAATTACTTACAATTATGATTATCTGTCTCAGGTATCATAAAAAGCTTGCAATTTATTTTAGATGAGTTTTAAAACATTCATATAGCTTCACTTGTTTCAAAGTGAGCACAAAAATGCAGGTGTAACAGCAAAAAAATAATTCAAAACATAGATAATTTGCGTAATGGGATGATCAAGTTTCACATTAGTTCAAATTAAAATATTACAAAACACACTTTCGAACGATTATATTTGTTGTATTATTTTCATTCTATTTTAAATAGAAATGTGATTAGATTTCGTAAAATTTAACTTGCAATATTTATACGAGTCCAAAACGTTGTACACTTGGCGATTGAAGCTTCGTGTTATTCAGTTTGAGTGGATACAATGTATTGTATCTATCAATGAAAATATATTCTTGCTTTACAAGTTGTAAACGCTTTTCCTTTTCTTTTGTTGATATATACAATCACTTGGTTGCAAGTAAAAACAAATTAGAGGTATATATTTTATAAGTTGATTGTTTTAAAAGAAGCTTGCATTTTATCCCGAATTCGAAAAGCCAAAAGTTTAAATTCACTTAAGTTATTGTTTCTGATAATGAACACAAAGTCAGACTTCGTTGAGTCTAATAGTGTTTTATTAATACGAATATTTTCAGATCGTTGTTTAAAAATGGACCACAGATTACACAAAATGTCTGAAGTCAAATGTTAAAACAGGTACCTACACTTTAAATAATACATTAAGATACATTAAGAGCTACTGCACTATTATGAATGGTTTGTTGTCGTTTGGAGTTTTATAGCACAACTAGGCTGTATATGTTTGGAGTTTTATAGCACAACTAGGCTGTATATGCCAAATAACTGGTTAAGAAAAAGTAAATTAACAGAAATTTAAGTAAAAAGTATAAAAGGAAATTAAGTTAAAACAAAAACAGTGACCCAATGTTGTATAAAAACTTAAATTGAATTAGAAAGTCCAATAGCCCTTTAAAATAAAAAACAGTTGTTATGTGTACGGTGTCACTCACCATCGCCAATGACACTGTCCAACGTCGGAGATAAACCTATGCTAAAAACATGTCTAAAATGGTACCGTTGCTTACGGTTGTAAAATGTGAGCTATTGTTGCTTGAGTGACACACAGACCACACATTTATACACCAAAGAAAACGATGAATTAAAAAATCGTGACCAATGCGTAGTCTAGTTAGGACAACTTCCCCCTTCCAATCCTTACTCGAAATCTGAGGGTCGCGGGTTCGAATACCCGTTACACCAAACATGCACCCCTTTTAGCCGTGGGGGCGTTATAATGTGACGGTCAATCCACTATTCGTTGGTAAAGAGTAGCCCAAGAGTTGGCGGTAGGTGGTGATGACTAACTGCCTTCCCTCTAGTCTTAAACAGCAAAATTAGAGACGGCTAACGCAGACAGCCCCCGTGTAGCTTTGCGCGAAATTCAAAACAAACCAAACCCATTCTTACAGAAACAAGACGGCGAAAGTCCAATAGAGGGTTCTATCTGGAAAAGCTTGCTCTCACGTTGTTCACTCCAAGTCGACTGCCAACTGGCCGAGCCTTGAATTGAGGGTCTTAGTCCATGTATGGGACAGGCACGGTAGTGATAGCACCAGAGCAGACAGACTTAGCTGTGATGTCAACGACAGACGTAGCCTGGTACCCAGAAAAACTGAATAGAAGTAGATGATAAAGAAAAATGAGCCACTTAGTTTTGAATATCAATGAGAAAAGTGTGAAAACTAACGTGAACGATTCCAAGGCCAGTAGAGAGCTAAGCGAGTCAGTATAAATAGTACAGTTCACGTACTGCATAGCTTCTAAGTGATCCAGGGTGAAAAAATGGCGTACAATTCGGCAGTGAACACAGAAACTGTAGAAGGGATCCTGTGTGCAGTTGTACAATAATGGTATTAATCTTCATGATGAAAAGTGTGACACTCAAAACACAGCCCTGAGGGACTCCAAGTTCCTGTGGTAAAGAACGGGAAAGTGTAGAATCCTACACCAACTTGAAATAACCAGTCTATTACAAAATGTTTTATAAAAATGGGCAAATGGCCATGTATTCCATATGGGTGAAGGTCTCGAAAATCTTCATACCTCTACGCAGTATTATACGCCTTCTCTAGGTACAAAAAAACAACAAGATGTTGTCGCTTGAGAAGGACTTCCCTGATTGACGTTTCAATATGAATTAGGTGGTCCACGGTGAAGTGGTTTTTGCAAAACCCACATTGGGTGGGCGAAATGAAGTTGTTTGATTTAAGGAACTAAACAAGACGAACATTATCCATCCTCTCTAAGATCTTACAGCGACAGCTTGTCAAAACAATTGGATGACAGTTTGAAAGAACCTTGGGATCCTTTCTCGGATCAGAAAAAAGAAAGGGCCGTAGCCTGGTGCCAAGCATCAGGAAAAGCATTCTCCTCCCAGGTCTACTTTAAAACAACCAGTAGAATAGCAAAGGAAGCAGTAGATGGATGGCGAGCATCTTGTCGTGAATATCATCAGGTCCAACTAATGTACTGCCAGACCGAAGAAGAGCCAGCTTGAGTTCCACCAGTGTAAAGGAGCGACTATATTTATAGAGACAACCAGCTCAAAAGGAAAGAGGTGATCGCTCTGCTCGAGGCTTGATGGTTAATAAGGTGGGGGACGAAGCAGAAGTGCTAGATGCACGAGAAAAGCTTTTGTCAAAAGTATCGGTGATGCTCTGAACATTAGTAACTTCCTGCCCATCAGAGAGTAAGATCGAAAGGGAAGCAAAAGTATACTGCCTACTGGCCTTTCGAATCTTGTCCCATATGACATTGGAACTGGTGGTATTAGAGATACTAGTTGTATATTTAATCCAAGATTCTTTCTGGCTTTAACAGCTTACCTGCCGAGCATGTACATGGGCCCACTGAAAAGCGATGTACTTTAAAAGTGTAGAATGCCTACGAAAGGTATTCCAGGCCCGTTTTTTGAACCTTCCACGCCATGTGGTAAGCAGAATTCTACTACGGACGAGGAAACTGTAGAAAACACGCCGAGGTTTTAGGAATACACAAAGCAGCTGCCTGAACAATACAGTAAGCCACGCAGTCGTCTATCGATGGCTTACAGATGAAAGCAGGATCAAGTTCTGAGAGAGCAGTGAAAGAGAACCAGTTGGCCTGATCAAGCTTTCATAAAAATATGCGGGTCGGGTGGCATCGACAACGGCAAGTCTCTTTCAGGATGAGGCCTGGCATGGCCAAGCGCGTAAGGCGTGCGACTCGTAATCCGAGGATCGCGGGTTCGGGCCCGCGTCGCGCTGAACATGCTCGCCCTCCCAGCCGTGGGGGCGTATAATGTGACGGTCAATCCCACTATTCGTTGGTAAAAGAGTAGCCCAAGAGTTGGCGGTGGGGGGTGATGACTAGCTCCCTTCCCCTCTAGTCTTACACTGCTAAATTAGGGACGGCTAGCACAGATAGCCCTCGAGTAGCTTTGTGCGAAATTCTAAAACACATCTTTCAGGATGATAGGAAAATGATCACTTCTCCGTGGGTCACTGTCAACCTTCAAAGGAAAGTACCAGAAGAGTGAAGGGGAGAAGATAGAGAGATCAATAACTGTAAAAGACTGACTAGGTTCATGAAAATAAGTATAAGACCCGTATTGAAGAGATAAAGGTTGTGATCCGAGAGTATACACCCTATGAAACGACCCCTTCCATCAATATAAATGCCACCCCAAAGGGGATTATATTCATTAAAATTTCTCAGGATTAAGAAAGGGAAACATCTGTTCAATGAGGTCATCAAGGTCTGATTGATCATACATCTCTCCAGGAGACAGGTAGAGAGAATAAATAGTGATGGTACGACTCAAGGAAACATGGATGGCTACAGCCTCTAAAGTGGCAAAGACAGGGTGGGCACATGCGAATCGACTAGCAGTGCCATCCCTCCATGCACTTGTCCATCATACAACCTGTCACTTCTGTACAAAGAAAACTGCCGGATGGTTTCAGAAACGTTTTCTGTAAGAAGAGACAACAGGATGATAAGAATTAATCATATCTTCAATGCTATATATTCAGACGAAAACATCGACGGTTTCACTGTATCAAAGTGACTGTTTTTATTTAGGTGGATAAAAGTTTGGCAGAGAGCTCTTCTGTTTTCGACCATGTTTTTCTTCTTTATTGGAAGGATGTCTTTGCGAGTGGAAATTCGGCTCAACACAGAAATGCCTTAGCTGGAAAACCAGCGAGTTTCTCCGACTCGGAAAAGTTCTTCAATTTACTCTCAACAATAACTCCTTTTGAGGAATTCAGGGTAGGTATGGGAAGTAACCTCAATGGGTATATCCTCAATGGTTTTCGAATTCAGGAGTTTAGTGTGCTGTGGTGAGGATGTTTCTACCTAAATGTCTCCAGAGCATAACTTTCTTACTGACTTGAAGGAGTTAGCGAGCCCCTCTAATCCCTTTTGAATAAAAAAGGGAGACATCTGCCCTGAAGCTTTCTCAAATAATGAATGCAAAATGAGAAATCTAGACACAGAAACCGACTGTGATGGTGGTTGTTCAACAGAGTCATCCATTCATCGCCGTTTACCAATTATCGTGTTTTTATTTCAAATTTATTTAATTTTTTCTTCATGAATGCGGATTTCCATAATAAAGTAACAACATTTCAGTATTAATTGTCCCCACCCACCATGAAGCCTTACGAGGATAAACCATTGTAATGTTAAACAAGGATTTCGTGAACACTATACCCGGACACCAGCATCAGATTTAATGTCCAAAACTCTTGTTGAGAACGTCCAACACTGCTACTTGGTTGACCCTAACCAAAGTGGACCAGCCGATTGACCCTGGGGGAACCGCCCATCTACAGGAATTCAACGCTGGACCCCTCAACCATCAGGATTCTCTCCACCCCTTCATGGGTCATCACGCTTGGCAAACACGTGGATAGATGTTCAGATCCTAGAATAGGTAAACTGAAAGTACAGAATATTCTCTGGGAGGTCCCCTCACCACGCACAGGAACCCACCTAGAGTGACAATGAATAGGATTATAAACAGTTTGATTGTATTAAATGTATGATTGTGTAACTCACAGAATATTTTATGTGGCATTACCATTGATGCTAAATCCAAAACGCTCAAAGAAATTGTTAGGTATTATTAGTTCGGATGAATCTCAGAATTCTTATATTACGTATACTATTGTACTGGTATTTCAAGTAACCGGAAGTTTTAGTTTTAATCTAGTAGCTAATTAACTATTAATATGTATCAAATTTATGTTATTTGCCGACTAGATTGATACACAAAATTTCCTTTTAAACACAAATATAGTTTAATATGCAAACATTAAAAAAACAATACAGTTTAAAATAATGGTTATTACTAATAGTTATGACAAATGATGGTTTATATACAACACTTTTACAAACGTACAGACAACACTGAGTTTTATATCCGGTTTAGAACTAAATATTTTATCGACGATCCGAGTCCGCGCCGAGCAAATTATTCTGAGTTGATTTTGTTTCACCTCGCTTTAGCTAGCTAGATTTGATTAACGACATCTTTCTTGGCTAGTCTCACACCCTTACAAGTTCACTTCCTACCGATGATAGTATTTAATGTTCTCTTAGAAATAATAACGTTCGAGGTTATTCACTGAAGTTGAACGGTTGGTAATATTCGAAATCTATAATGTTCCTGGTCAAATTCTGTAGTTTTCCGATTAATGGACTATGACAATTATAATCTAATAGTGTACTGACTGTAGCTGTCCAACAATGATCTCTCTTGGCGCCTTATATACAAATCATGCGAGTTTCTAGATTTTTTTAAGAATCTTCTAGCGTGTGATATTGTCAATAACTAATATTATATACATGTACACGCATGGTACATTGTTGATATTTTCTCGAGAATTCTCTATAAGTTTCGATAACAGGCGGGACTTGCGCAATAAATAGTCAACAACGTACATCATATAAAAAAAAAACAACAAAAAACTACACACCAAGAAGCATAGGCATTATAATAAACGTGTAATGATAAATCTGTTATAAAATGAAACATATTTACACCCTCACTCCCTATCAAGAAGGATTGTTTGTCCAACGTTGTTTGTAACTGAATAATTATCAGCTTCCGCCTTAGAAAACGTACTCAGATAGCATTTAGCTCTAATATTTGCGTTATTTTAACGTTCCATACATGAATTCAACAAAATAGTTCTTGTGTTGTTGTTTTACCTTGTACATGTAAAACATAAATAAAAAAATTAGTGATTCACAAATAAGTCCCACTAATGATTTTTCCAGTTGTTAGAAACGTAAACATTAAGTGTCATAGATATGCAAGACGTCATTCATAAAAAGGTTGAAACGATGATTGATGAAAGATTTTTAAGCCCCAGTTTTGGGTAGTCTTTCCATTTCATTAGATATTTAGTGCAACTAATTAACTGCCGTCTTTTGAAAATACACTCCACTATTTTCACCAATGGTATTTGAGTAGTAACAGAACACCTAATGTTTGCACCCATATTAATGAGTGACTGGTGTTTATTACAAAGTGGGAATAAAAAGCGAAGACCCTGCTTAACTGAAACTCGGAATCAAATTCTCTCTGGTCTGAGATCGTTAACACGTCAATAGATCTAAATATCGAAAGTATTTGAGTTTCAGAGAACATTCATTAACCTGCAACAAAGAAAAAAATCTTCCTTCGAAGACATACTGAAAAGTTTCGCAGAGACAAAAAATTTTTATTGTAGAATAAAAGTTTCGATTCTGCTTTGATTTTCAAATAATAGAGTTTACTCTACAAAAAATCTAAATAGAAATACATTACACGATTTAACTCAAATGTCACTAGAAAAGAAAACATTAGTTTCTACAAACTTCGAGCCAGTTTCAGAAGTTCGACTAAGATTGTATTTGTATTTACATTTGAAAAAAGCTTTTTTTCTGTAAAAAACAAGTTCTGTATTATGCTAAATAATCTATAAAGATCTTTTTTTTTGTTATTGTTCAGGCTTATGCGAGACTGGACATTTATGTTTTCTGTGTTCTTTGAACCTTAGCAAATATTATTAAGAGTTTCTAGATTTTGTTTACATAACTAATTGTAAGGACTGGAAGTGCACTTTCGAATAGAAATGCAAACCTTTTGATAAACTAGGTTAAAAGAAATCAAACAAAAGATGAGATCGGCCTTGCATGAACTCGGAGGAAAATGTCATGAGTAAACTTAAATAAAGTCGATATTTTCATTAAAAAATATGTAATTATGTAAAAGCAACTGATTTATTTTAATCAAATATATAGTTATATAAGATATATATTCTAAACTTTCCGTTGCTTCGTTATTAGCAATGCTCAACTTTCTATAATAGATATGTACATAGAAAGAGAAATAAAAGATGAGTAATTTTGATCTACTTCAAACTTTCTGGCTGTATTAGTATAAGTAGTGAAAAGATCCCCCGCTGGTACAGCGGTAAGTCTACGAATTTACAACGCTAAAATCAGCGGTTCGATTCCCTTCGGTGGACTCAGCAGACAGTCCGATGTGGATTTGTTATGAAAAAACACCCACACACAATCATTAGTGGAAAGTAGTTAAAATAAACTGCTGAGACGTTAAAACATACTTATAAAATATTTTAAGCAGTTTTATTTCCAGTATTAGTATTGCGGTAAAATTACAGTATGTGTGTTTGTGTTTTCTTACAGCAAAGCCACATCGGGCTATCTGCTGAGCCCACCAAGGGGAATCGAAACCATGATTTTAGCGTTGTAAATCCGTAGACTTACCGCTGTACTAGCGAGGGGCAAAATTACAGTTAGACCACGCATGTGTAATCTTAATATTTAGAAAATTATGCTATATCTTTGTAATTTCTGATACAGTTTCATTTCATATAATTTCGAGTAATCTTAGATCAATTAACGAAACTAAACAAAATTTTCAAAAATGAATCTGTATACAAAAAATAATTCGGTGATGATTTTGTTTCTCTTGTAACTTCCCCTAGAAAGACTCTTATTTGCAGTTAATTGGTAATAAGAACGACATATTTGCATCTTTTCTTTTTAGTTTCCTGCAGCTGACTTGGCAGATTCTTTGAATACCATTGCTCTTCTTTTCTCTCATATTCTATGTTTATTTGATCTTTCAGATTGTTCACGCTCTCATTTTCTCCCAGTTTACTTCATCCGTAAGCCCAGATTTTGGGCCTGCAATGTTTCTTTTTTTTTCCTCCACCTATTTTTTCCTATTAATAATGTAACATATTTACTGTTATACATTTATTTTAACATCTACGTTTGTTTCAGTTTAATGCATGTAACTTGTATTGTTAAATGCGTATTGCTCAAGTCCCGCTTGTTCTCTAAGTTTGTAGAATAATAATAATAAAGTGTACAATGTATGTACAATATTAGTAATTGCCACTATAGTTGACAATTAATTTTTTAAAACCTCGCCTAAAAGTTTATAAATCAAAGCGCAAAGAAAGAGTAATTATAATATTGTTGGTCGCTACAGTCAATACACTATAAGTCTGTAAGCCGTAACTTTTGTCAACGTTTATTAATCGGAAAAACTACAGAATTTGACCAGAAATATTAATAAATATTTTGAACATTACAAACCGTTAAACTTCAGTGAATTAACTTCGGACATTAGCATTTCTACGAGGACATTAAAAATCATCCTAGGTAAAAAATCAGCGGAGCGAGACCAGTCGAGCTAGCTAGCTTAAGTGAGATGTGATGTTATATACACTCGGAATTAATTTGCTCGTCGTGGACCTGGATCGTCGATAAAATATTTAGTTCTAAACCGAATATAAGACTCAATATTGTCTGTAAGTTTGTAAAATTGTTGTATATAAATCATTTGTAATAACTCTTTCTAACAACCATTTTTATAAATTGTATTGTTGTTTGTATATCGAAATGTATTTGTGTTAAGAATGAAAATTGTGTGTATCAATCTTGTTGGCAAATGTCATAAATTTCGTACATCAATATAATAATACAGTATTAATATTTAATTAACTTCTAAATTTAAATTTCCAGTTATTTGAAATAGTAATACGTTATGTACGCAACATACTAAATTGGAGACTCGTCCGAAATGAATTATAACACGTAACAATAGTTTCTGTTTTTTTTGTTTTTTTTTAATTTAGTCCAAAGCTGCACAAGGACTATCTCCGCTAGTCATCCCTAATTTAGCAGTGTAAGACTAGAGGGAAGACAACTATTCATCACCAACAACCGCCAACAATTGGGCTACTCTTTTACCAACGAATAGTGAAATTGACCGTCACATTATAACGCCCTCACAGCTGAAAAGGCGAGCATGTTTGGTAAGAGAAGGATTCGAAGCTATTATTCTCAGATTGTAAGTCGACCGCGCTAACCACCTGGCCATGGCGGACCTCGTAACAATAGTTTCATTGAAATCGGTTAAGAACACACACATATGTGTATATATATATGATCATAGTTCATTTTTGACACCAAATGTAGAATAGTATGCTTTTATTTAACAATTTAATCAATTGAGGAAAATACGAGTATCGAAGTTGAAAACTTTCAAACATTCGGAATGAAAAAGTATGCACATGCTTGATTATACGTGAATCACATAAAAAAAAGTATTTTCCAGTATCTAAAGCCGTATAAGTCTCCACTATGGTTGATAACAATCGATTCTGGTTGAAACTGAATATTTCACAACTGACGGCACGAATGTTCTTGTGTAGTCGAACTTGTGTGCTTTCATAACAAAGTTCTTATGAAAAATTAGTCACTTTTTTCTCGTCTAAAGCCAACTTTGTCTTTAAAAAGACTGTAATATTCAGGTAATGTCCAACAACTAGCTCAAAGTATTCACTAAAAGCTTATTCAAGGCTGTTAAATAAAGAACAAACTGAAAACAGGCAACAAAAGGTAAAAAGAAGTAAACACGAGAGGTTTGGTTTGTTTTGAATTTCGCGTAAAGCTACTCGAGGGCTATCTGTGCTAGCCGTCCCTAATTTAGCAGTGTAAGACTAGAGGGAAGGCAGTTAGTCATCACCACCCACTGCTAACTCTTGGGCTACTCTTTTTTACCAACGAATAGTGGGATTGACCGTCACATTATATAACACCACCACGGCTGAAAGGGCAAGCATGTTTGGTGTGAACGGTATTTGAACACGCGACCCTCGGATTACGAGACGAGTGCTTTAACCCACCTGGCCATGCCGGGCCAAACATAAGTGAGTAAATAAACAACATTTTTACTCACAATATTTTGAAAAAGTATAATTTAACTGGCTATTTTTGTTATTGTTTCTTAATTGTTTGGTTGCTAGGGCGAAGGACAAAATTTAAAGGCAGGAGTAGAAAAACTCATAGAGATTCAAAATCAAGAGAAAGAAAGAGAAGTTTCTGGATGAGATTTTGGTGCGATATTCCACAGTCTTTCAGGTGTACACTTCTACACTGACTATTCTACGAACGCAATTTAATTATCCTAAGCTTCTTCGTAATGGTTTTGTGTCTTCCTATTTGAATAAATAAATTTCTTAGAAGTTTATACAGAAACACAAACATGATAGCTTTACACTTAAAAACAAAAATTGTAAATGTGACCTTTTCCCTTTTAAAATGATATGTGGATATTTTCGACCTTGCGGCATCTAGTTATCAAAATATGAACGGCTACATGCAGAAATTGCATGGAAACTTAAAAGAAAATCACACAGAAAGATACGTTTTATACTAAATATAAAAGGGTAAGATGTGGTAATATTAATGCATCACAAAATCATCTTCACAAATGTTTACTAGCTTCACTATAGTTTCTCTTCTTCAACTTTATTGTGAAGTACAGTTTCAATGTCTTCTAAAATTCTCCCACTTTTCACTGCATGAGTTACAAATATGTTGCCCTTGTTGGCCACAAGGATAACAAATCCCTTCCAAGATTTTTAATGTAATCAAGATGTTATAGTTCTACTGGCTTCTACTAAGTGCCCACTATTTGCATGGTTGAAGTACTGTAACTTGACATTACTCTCCTTGAAAACGGAGAGTAGACATTAATTAGGAGACATTACTCTCCTAATCTGACGGATTAGCTCTTCTTAGCTCATTTGACAGTTGGAGAGATGAATCTTGGTGCTGATGAACTACTAATCATACACCAAATAATCTAGGTCTCTAAATACTACTTCTAGGTAGAACAGATAAACAAGTGTTTCACTTTTACTACCACTGTGATGGTTTATCTTTTTTTTTTTCAATGTAATATTTGGGTCTTTTATGACAGCTCTTCTTGATAATATATTTCAAATCGATTGAAAAAAAAGACCACGATGTCTGGTTTTATTGTAGTTTCACCATGGCAATAATTGTGAAGCGATAATTGTTTTAACTGAGAATAAAGTGGATAAACCTTATTTTATGTACAAAAATGTTGAAATATAATCTTATATACTTCGGTACTTTGCCATCGTGGTTTGTTAGTTTTTGGTTTGGTTTGTTTTGAATTTCGTGTAAAGCTACTCGAGGGCTATCTGCGCCAGCCGTCCCTGTTTAACAGTGTAAGACTAGAGGGAAGGCAATTAGCCATCATCACCCACTGCTAACACTTGAGCTTCTCTTTTGCCAAGGAATAGTGGAATTGGTCGAAAGTTTATAACGCCCCCGCCGCTGAAAGGGCGAGAATGTTTGGTGATTGTTAGTTTTCTATGAGCAAGAATGTGGAATTGGTTTTGTAAGGTTGCAGTTATGATGAATATTGCTGAAAATATATAAGACTTTCAATTCCAAACTCTGGGTTTGTTTATATAGATCCTGATTTTCTGAGAAACATGGTGTAATAATTAAAGTAACTGATACATAGGATGTCGCTGTAAATGGCAAAATTGTTGTAGGTTTTTATTAGTTTTGTAATTCAAGTTTTCTGTACTATGGCATTCTTTACGTCTTTACCCCTTGATACTAAAGAAAATTTGTTATTTCCATTGAATGGTACAGGGCTATTTTGTAAAGTTGCATCTCAGTTATCTATTCTCACGATACTGCAACCACTTGAATATTTATTTTTTACAGCTGCGAGTCTTGCATCTGTGCATGGACATATCGTATATTTTCCATTATCATTTAGTAACATAATATTTTTTTTCAAATTCCGTTTAGTCTGTTTCTATGCAGTTTACACATAAACACACAATCAAAAAAAACCATTGAAATTGTTTTGTTTTAATTTGCTGTGCTTCTCTGTTGTTCTCTAATAGAGTATCTAACTTACCAATGAAAATGTTGCTGCAGTTTCACTCTTTGTATCGAAATGGGTTGTTGATAGCAGCGTGATTTGCTGGACAAGTTTATGATAGTTAAAGATATATCTTTTGTCTTTGTACGAGGATAACCAGTAACGTGGTGGCGCATATCGATTCAGGCTAAAACCGATGTTAGCTGTTTTTGTAAGGAGAGCTGATTTTAATCAGTTTTAATTGGTGTCGTGAAGTGAATGGTTTCGATGGAAGAAAGTTGTTGATTAATTCACAATAAAGTAGTGTAGTGATTGTATTGTGTTTACGCAACACTGTCTTGTGTTATGAATAGAGATTATTTTACATTTTACATCACATGACTAGTCTAAATACTTTTATAGCTTAAAACTCAAACTTTTGGCCAAATTATGGTTACATCACATATTTTCTGCTGGATTCTCTGGTTAATAAGAGGATCTATATAATACTTACGTAGAAACAAGTTTACCTGAAAGTATCTCATATACACGGCTTCAATATATCTCTGTACGTTATTAAATATGTCCTACATCTTAACTTGGCTTTTTAAACTAGCTTACACACTTTTTAAATACCCATTTAAATATCTGGTTGTGCCATCTCATCATTTCTCTAATTTACTAGTTATGTTTTGGGTTTCTCTCTTCATTTTTGTTTCTGTCCCTCTAAGGCCCTTTCATATTTTTGTTAGGCTTTTCTGATGTTTTTAATAAATTTTCACGTCACTGTTGGAATATCTTTGATTTCTTTTATTTTAATAAAAGTTCTTAAATCTCTTGTCACTTTTAAACTTTGAACTTTACTCCTGATATCAAATTATTTTCCACTTGTCAAATAGAGTCTTCATATTAGTAGGCTTATTCATAAAATTAGTTAAGAATAAAAACTTTACGACGTGTTTTAAAGAATTTAAGAAACAGAGAATTCAGATATAACATCCGACGTTCTACGCACATCAGTTAACAAACTTCTATCGTCATTCTCCAGAAACTTCAACCATCCTAATGACACTCGTACGTATCTAAACTTGTAACTAATCGTACCTATTTCTCAATTAGGCTAGTGTTAACAATCTGGAAAAAAACATACATATTTCTTTACAACAATGCGTTTATATGGCCTAGTATATATGCCGGGAAAAAATGCGGACAAAACTTTAATGAAACTGGTATAAAATTAGCAGAATTACTTTATCTCTTTGAGAGCAGAGAGCTCTTTTCTTTATTTCTGTTCATTTATTAGTGTGTACCCTGTGTCACCTCTTCTGTGGTAAGTTTCTCAAAGTTTATCTTTGAGTCTCTTATTCCTACACTAGTGGGCATGTGCAGGGTGTTCGGAAAGTCACTGTGTAGTTTTATCTGTTAATAAATATATAAGTGCACAGTGACTTTCCGAACATCCTGTATTTTCATTCATAAAAATACAGCTCAATCTATTGGTACATTTTAATAATTTATTTCTTTAACACTAAAATTAGTGATGAAGCCTGAATATTGGTTTACATCAGATTTTTAAACATATTTTTTTCAAAACTATTTACGAATAAAATTGCTTGTTGTTTTATGATAATGTAAACCATTAAAAAATATAAACAATCCTACTAGTTACTGTTAGGATTTATATATTTTACTTTAAAATGAGTTTTTACACAATTTTAGACAGTTCTTTGAACTGGGTGTTTAAAGAAGCAAAGCCATAAAAATTACCGCAATACTGAACTTCTCTAGTAGGAAGCAACATGTCAATAAATTGATAATTTGAGAGTTAAATTTAAATATTTCATTTAGTTACCTTATTTGTATGTTTTACTCGATTATCTGTTATTTTATTTCAGAATGCTAGTACAAACCTACACGGGCTTGGCACGGCTAGGTGGTTAAAGCACTCGAGTCGTAATCTGTCCCGGAGTGGAATCCCCGTCACAACAAACATGCTCGCCCTTTTAGCCGCAGGAGCTTTAAGATGTGCGGTCAATCCCATTATTCGTTGGTAAAAAAGTATCCCAAGAATTTGCGGTGAGTGATGATGACTAGCTGCTTTCCCTCTAGTCTTACACTGCTACATTAAGGACGGCTAGCGCAGATAGCTCTTATGTAGCTGTATGCGAAATTTAAAAAAAAACAAACAAACAAGCAAGCAAACCTAGACTAATGGCTATCTGCTCATAGCTGACTGTAATTTTGAACTGATATACTAGAGAGAAGGTAGTTGGATAACAGCACCTAATGCCAACTCTTGAGATAGTCTTGTTGGACAGGATAGTGGGGTTTTAACCTTCATTTTTATAACACATCCACAAACTTTAGACCGTTTTTGACTCCTCAGTTATTTATTATTGCACTTTAATTTGATATGATAATACCTATAGTTTACTTGACTTCGTTGTATATAAAGGTAAGTATTAAATAAACAGTTGTGTTTTATTTTATACACGTGGATTAGTCTCTTTAGTTCTCTATTTATACCTTCCTTCGTTCTTGCTTACTGAATCTATTGAACTCTCGGTTATTTGCAAACTCTTAGTAAATAATAGCTGAACAATAACGACTTTATACTAGAATCTATTCCCACTACTCGTTGGTAAAAGTGTAGCCCAAGAGTTGGCGGTGGGTGATGATGACTAGCTGCCTTCCCTCTTGTCTTACACTGCTAAATTAGGGACGGCTAGCACAGATAGCCCTCGAGTAGCTTTGTGCAAAATTCCAAAAAACAAACAAACTAGAATGTAGGTTGTTAGCATTTCAGTTTAGACTAACTTTCTTGAAAACAGCGTTAAACCAATAAATAAACCGCAAAATTTCGAAGGAAGCATACAAGAATCGTTGGAACAGTTATTCATAAACTAATGACATAATAACGAATTAAGCATACGTCAGAATTTTGAAAGCTATTGCGAATGGTTGGACTGTGTTGCCAAAAATATCATTTTGGAATTCACAAAAATGTAGAGATCAAAATAACACACTTGAAAGTCGTACAATTAAAATTTTCGATTGATATGGTGTAACATGTATGCAACCTACCAATAAATAAGTAAATATGCATTCCAAAAATAAGAACCAATCATCTCTATGACTTCATATGCAAAAAATTCCGATATATAAATATAGATATGTCTAGGTAATGATGCAAAGAACATAAGGATCCCGGGAATTAATCGTATTTCTATGAGGTTGCATGATTGAACGGTCAGAAACAGTGAGAAATTACAAAGTCATTTGCGGTACTAAAGTCCACAGTGAATAAGGCGACCATGATAATTCAGTCACATCGGAAAACAATAATATTTGCTTTTTCATGATCTGGGCATCCAAAATAAACAAAACAGCTTCTTCATGTTATTAGGTGAAGAATAAACCAAGTTAAGCAGGTGCTACTATTGTAGGAAAGATACAAATTCACCTAAAAGGATCATAAGTTATCTTTATAGCATGGAGTACAATGGCAGAGTTGCGAGAGTGAAGTCACTTCTCACTCTATGCAACACCGTATGTTGATAGCAGCGGAATAACATCCTGTCGTTCAGGGCATCATATCTTTTATTTTTCTGATGAGTCCAGATTTGTACAGTTCTTGAGCAATAGACACATCTGTATTTGGGTGATTATCCTCCCAGGAACTAGTCTGTTTGCAAGTCACATAAAAATATGTAGTATTTCTACTTTTTATTGGGGCCATTTGAGCAGCTGGACTACCACATGTAAAGATTCGGTGACTGCTGCCTCATACATTAAAAGTTTCAGGAAAATCGTTTGCTTGTCTATAAACCAACGACACGCTTACCACACAAGACAGTTTCTCTATTCAAGATGGGGGTTCTGATCATTCAGACCGAGGGAAAAAACAGTGGTTTGAAGGTCGGACATTAACACTATCCCGTAATCACTCTAGTCATCGGACATGAACACTTTTGAGGATTTGTAGTCCGTCATTGATCATTTCCTGAGAAAGTTTCACAAACAATTAAATTTTGGAGACATTTTCCCAAAGTTCTTGGATAGGAGTACGACACAATCTCGCAAGACCCGAATTCAAATCTGGTAAATACGAATACGTATCTGTGTTTCTGCCTAAAACGTTCCTAGTAAATACGAATACGTATCTGTGTTTCTGCCTAAGACGTTCCTAGTAAATACGAATACGTATCTGTGTTTCTGCTTAAGACGTTCCACGAGGTAGATTCACTTCGAGCTTCATTTAATTAATTTACATTTTTTTTTCTGGAGTGGGTTTCAGATTACTTACTAGTAGGTTAATGTATATCACAAAGAGATCATTTCATGTCGAACAGCTGTTGAAAAATATACCGCTTCTGTAGAGTATTTATTATAAAAAATGTACTACTAAAAATGTATTGATGATTTGAGGGTACTTTTCTATTTATTTATATATCTATATTATCCAAATTATGTAATTCGTCGCTTCTTTGCGTATATATCCTTACTATTCAAATATGTTATTTTTATAAAAAAATCGACAAGCTTTCCTGGAAAAATCTGAGTTTTTGCTGTTATCTCTATTCATTCAATGTTTCTACTGCAGAAATATCATAAATTATGTTTATTACGATTGGAAATACGATTTCAATAAAGTCAGAAATATTTTAGAATGTATGTATACTTTTACCGGGTAAACAATCAATGTAGGAACATACACATATACATACATACATATATATGTAGCGTCTTTGTGCGAAAGACTGTTTCTGGTACAAGGTTGTTCTCAAATTCAGATAAAAACAGAAGGTTCTTATATTTTACAAGAACATCCTTAAGTCCATTCAGAAATACGATTACATTTGTACTGTATTTTATAATCCTTCTTTTGATCAAAGACTACTGTCTTATTTATTCCAAAACTCTTAACTAGTCGTTTATACAGTATTAATGCTTGACGCTCTTTAGTAAAATTATAACACTTTCTACACTATGTTTATTCTACTAAATTAAAGAGATACAATGACACTGTATCCTAATATATAACATTCAACTGTTGATGGTTTGTTGTTTTTTCTGCTAACTGCTCTTATTGCTAAATGACCTGTATTATTATCTGGTTTGTTAGTACTAACGTAATTATTTCCCGCATATATTTAATAAATGTTGTATGAATTATAAAATCAAATGTTGTTTTGTTTTAAATGTGACAGATTTATGTAGATCCACAGACACAGATATGAATTCATTTAACTTATTGAAAAAAACATATTTTTTTTCACATGTGATGCTTAGCCCACTGATTGTTACAGACTTTTCAAATCAAACTTATTTTCATTCAAACAGTACCTAAACTGACTTAGTTGAATACGTGGATATACACATTAAAGATTCATTACATGCATACAAGAGCAGGGGTCGGCGTTAGATAGAAAGTCCTTTTTTCACGGCTAACCCACTTCAAAAAGTGGCCTCTGTTTGTTTGTTTTTATCAGACCCAGCATGGCCAGGTGGTTAAGACATTCGACTCATAATCCGAGCGTTGCAGGTTCGAATCCCCGACAGCTAAACATGCTCACCCTTTAAGCCGTGGGGGTGTTATGGTCAATTCCACTATTCCTTGGCAAAACAATAGCCCAAGAGTTAGCAGTGGGTATGACTAGTTGCCTTCCCTCTAGTCTTACACTGCTAAATTAGAGAAAGCTATCGCAGATAGCCCTCCTGTAGCTTTGCCCGAAATTGTTTTTTATCAGCAAAATGGGCTTTCCTTTTATATGTAGAAATGCATTACTGTTCATATTTTTTTATATATAATCAATGTTTTTGTGGTTAGTGGAAAAATACAAAATTTGAAAAATTTCCTATTTTTTGTATCGCCAAGACTCCTTCTTCTTCCTTTTCCTTCCACCACTATGACACTAGATACTGCCAACTAAACTGGTTAGTCTGGCAAACCCTATATATATATTTGGTATACCTGAAGTCCATTTCTGTTGGTAAGTTTATTGTTTTATATTTCCCCTGTGTATGCATGTCTTCCCTTACCTTCATTAATGCGCTGAGGATATAAAATAGTTTAAATTTGTACCTGTAGGTAGAAAGCCAAAGAGTAACACCCACTAAATAACCTGCTGATTAAATTATGAACAAACATTTCACTTTCGATCTCGACAGAAAATCTTGAATTTAAATGAGTTTTGTAATACAAAATCTAACTCTGGTTGAGCAGTCCCTCCATTTTTTGTGGAAATTTGAAACATAAGTCTGAAATTGTAATATGATCCAAAACAAAAAACTCTGTACTCTATGTTGTAGCTCCCTAGTGGCTCAGTGGTAAGTCTGAGGGCTTGACACGCTAAATGTTGGGTTTGATACCTGCGGTGGGCACATCACAAATACCCTATTGCGTAGCTTATCAAACCAATAAATAATGTTAAGATAGTTATCTTTTTCCTGAATAGGAAATATAGAAATTTATTTTTATAAAGATTTTCCCCTATAGTAACTCTTAGTTTCAGATTTTTTTATATCTATTTCCTAAATAGGTAAACTGTCAAGATAGCGGTTAGTTAGTTCCACCTCACCTAACCTATATTTTTATTTGCAGAAGCTTCTCCTGATTAGCTACCTTCTTCAGTCAGTTCAGCTAACACTTGCTGCTGATACTAAACCCACTTAGGTTTAAAATAACCACGTAATCATCAAACAGTGATCCGTTCTTGAATCTAACCGTTAAAACGAGATGGATCTTCAAGTCTTGATCGTCGTAATGGAACCGACAGTTTTTCAGCTTAGTTGAAATCGAAGATCCTTTAAGTGGTGTTTACATAGCGTTTGGCATAAAGCATTCAGCTTTTCCATATACCAATTGATTTATCTGAAAGGTCTTTGGTCTTTCGCGAATGTATGCGAAGTTTTGGTCAAAATGGCAAATATTATTCTGGCCGAACAGAATACTTATGGAAGTGTCATGGGATACACATACTTATCTATTATTTAACTTTGTTGTGTTTTTTTGTTTATAATTAAGCACAGAGCTACACAATAGACTGTATGTGCTTTGCTCACCACGGGTATCGGAACCCGCTTTCTAGAGTTGTAAATCCGCAGATTAACGCTATGCCACTAGAGAACATTTAACTTTGTTGACGCTGAGGTGATTTTAAACTAAGGATTTACGCACAATTGTGCATAATTTATCAAGGCCTAGTTCAGTTTAGATTTTCATCCATTCCCACTACAAACAGGTTTACGGTCAAAATATCAATTACACCATACATTTGCAATTAGACAATCCTATGTAGACACGTTTCTCCTTAAAATTCAGCAGTCACGAAATAGCTTCCAAAGAAATAAACCCTTCAAATGTTCTTATCCATGTACTGGTTTTATAATCGTCTTTAAGAAGGTATTTCCAATTCTATTAAGTTTTTCATTAACATTACCTATAATTAACAGATATGAAAATTATTTTGACTTATTGTTTGCAATTCGAAAGATCTTCAACTTCATATCAAGCTTTACACTTCCGTTAGTAGTGTGTTATGATGTAAAGTACCGTTTAGTGTGGATATTATCAATTTATTTATTTTGTGAATAAATGTTTTTTATTATTCTTTAGTTTTTTATTATAAAAGAGTTAAAAACAGACTATTATTATGAGTTGTGTTTGTAATTCATTGTTGTCGAGTATATAGCGAACAGACGATTAA
The DNA here is from genome assembly GCF_004210375.1 of Tachypleus tridentatus. Taxonomy (NCBI): domain Eukaryota; kingdom Metazoa; phylum Arthropoda; class Merostomata; order Xiphosura; family Limulidae; genus Tachypleus; species Tachypleus tridentatus. Next base: position 155,676,500 of record NC_134837.1, on the reverse strand, counting down.
GTAATAAACATAAATAAAATGAGATGAGCAAGAAAAGAGACAAAAACAGAACAGACGAAAAAGTTACGAGAAGGATCTCGACCAAAATAAAGTTAAACGTAAAGTTAACTGTCGTAGGAGGGAATAGCCTAACGGTTAATATGCTAGAGGAAAACTAACAGTAGAAGAAAAACGTTAAGAAGAATGGTTTATTTTGTCAAAGAACATTCTAAAATAATTGAAATAGCCTCGGTGGATTTTGAGTTTGACAAATCGGCAGACGATCCAGACGATTCTCGGAAATAGGAAAGAAGGATACAACTATGGTAACTCGACGATGAAGTATGTGAACTATATTTGGATAGTTTGTCAATAGTAATAGAGAAAAATGGTTGGGCTTGTCAACTGAAATTCTATCGTAGTTGAATAGGCTTAAGTGGACTTTTGACAAGAAGAAGACAACATAGTATTTCCGAATATATAATATCGATTATTTTGAAAACGAGTGAAATGAGTGCCGTTCGTTTATTTATTTTAATTTACTGCCAACAAGTTACATTCACCTCCTGCTTAAGAATCCTAAACCTAAGAATAACATACAGTATATATGCAAGTAGAAAAAAACCTTATAACCTAAACAGTGTACAAAGAAGTTTTGTTTTTTTTCCATCCTTTGTTAACTTTTTGAAATACCAAATAATATTTGTCAACTAAAAGAGCCTTAGAAGGAAACTCTAGATAATTAAAACATCAGCAGTGTTGGCCAAAAAAGTAAACTTCGACTACAGGGTCCATCCTGTTAACATTACGCGTTATTCTCCATTCGTATGACAAGCTACTCTCGCCAGTAGTGCAAGATATATATATTATATTGAATTTTTGCCCGTTTAATAACGTCTAAAATTCGCAATAGGAATAAACAAACTTCGTTTCATTGCATTTTAGTTTCAATTATTAAACGGCTAAGCTTTAACTTTTGAAGGTAAGGAAATGTGACTCGTATTTTTTTTTACAATAAGGGAGATATTTGTATATATATATATATGTGTGTGTGTGTATATGTGTATGTATATCAGCAACGAAGACCGCTAAAATAGATTTCTTTGAATTTCGCGCAAAGCTACACGAGGGCTATCTGCGCTAGCCGTCCCTAATTTCGCAGTGTAAGACGAGAGGGAAGGCAGCTAGTCATCACCGCCTACCGCCAACTCTTAGGCTACTCTTTTAACAACGGATAATAAGATTGACCGTCACATTATAACGTCGGCACGGCTAAAAGGGCGAACATGTTTGATGTGACGGGAATTCGAGCCCGCGACCCTCAGATAACTAGTTAAGTGCTTTAACCACCTGGCCATGTTGGGCCATAGGTTTCTTTCGAACGTTGCATTAAATATCAGTTTTTTGCCAGTCAGGTTTAAGGTTAAGCTTAAATATTGTGCTTTGAAAAAACAGTAAATTCAACTTTGAATTCCATGTGTCTCTTTTATCTACTTTGCACAAAAGAGCATGTAGAAGTACTCGTCCCATGGACGGAAGTTATATAAGTTCGCGACAATGAAAGATTATCTTGGGACATGAAAAGTTGCTTCCCTTATATGTAATTGTAAAAGAAAAAATCGCCCGTGAAAATCATAAAACGCAAAACTTAAAATGTGTATGTACCCCAACACGGACCGAAATAATTTCCATAGTAATTTTGGTGGAGATCCATCTACACCCTGTCAACTAGTTAGTTACATAGACAAGCAAGCTATAGTACTGCTATATTTATAAAAATTTAACCATTTCTCTTCGATAGAATATCTAACCAACAACCCAGAAATTCTTCTTCGTAACATATAGTTAATGTGTCAAACACTCTACGGTAAATAAGCACTGACTAGTAACATCAACTTCCTCTGATGGTGTCAGAAATTCAGTTGCTTGTCTTTGTGAAAAAGGTTAATAATGCGGCTTTTTAGCCTGAGCTTCTTAAAAATTAATAGTAACCCTAAATACAGGAACATTAATTTAGTTGGCGCAGTAAAATCCATGTCAATCCTATTCGATTTTTATTAACGATTTTCTCCCTGTTTCAAAACAAGTTGGCCAATCTTATACCTGTAGTAATTGCTATTACTTCTCATAGTTTATGAATATACAAACATTCAGAAGCCTTTTGGTCAGTTTATTGTTAAAAGAGGTTTTCTATTATTGAAGTTTCAAGCTTGGTTCATTTCACAGTTATAAAGGTAACAGATGCTGTCTTTCAGTAGCTAAATAGCATGCATCATGCTACAAGTTTTGAGTATGGTCCGAAGATAAACAAATTCATGAAAGATCTCGGAAAATATTATTATTTTTTTAGAGTTGTCATTACAATCGAATTTTTTATCGTTATTTACGACAACGTCTTCAAGATACACTAGTGTCAATGCCCCTTTTTGAAGGCATCATTGTGTGTTTTCTACGTGTATGAAGATACCTAACGGCACTGAAAGAAGAATCAGCCTTTTAGTGCAATCAGTTAATAGTGTAACAGTAGCATACTTAAAAGTTTCTAATGAGGCTTAAACTAATTAATCTTGTAAATCAACTACGTGCCATACTTAAGTGAAAGCGTGTCAACAACATTTTCTTGATCAATCTCCTAATTCTTGATCATCCCTAAGGGGCTAGATAAAGAATGCAGTGGTAAAAAACATAATAAACCCAGTATTAGTGTCTTACGACAACTATAATTAATTATAATCGTGCGTCGCCATTTTGGAAAAGGCTTTCACACTGTAACGATTGTTGTTGTAAGAAATTGCTTGTAACTGGTGTTCCGACCAATACCGTACTTGTTCTGTTCTAGCTGGCCTAATGTGCTCTGGATTGAGCAAAACGCGTCGCAGGCAGTGGATATGGCGAACAAAGTATGGTTCCAATACTGTTAAGAACTATATAAAGACTGTAGTGTTAAAAATAATAGGCCTACTACTGGTGTCTTATAACAAAAATAATTAATTAGACTCCAATGGCCCCCTAGTGGCACAACAGTATGTCTACTGATTTACAACGCTAAAATCTAGGTTTCTTTACCCGTGGTGAGAAGAGCCCAAATAGTTCATTGAGTAGCTTTGCGCTTACTTTCAAACAGAACAAGAAAATAATTTAATAATTCTATTTCCTGAAAAACATTTAGTTTAGAGATGTCCTTAAGATTTCCATAATACTTCAAATGCAATTCAAGTAAAAATGGCAATCACTACTCACTGTTATGAAGCATCAATCACATTATATAGATCATTGGCTTGTTCTCAAAACCAAACTTCGTGTAATTAATGATAAAACTTAAAAATGGGTTTTAAAAGTATTTAGATAATCATTTATAAGTGTGTGTTACTTCTTGAAACATAAACACAACTGTTTTTTCCAGTAGAACACAAATAGAGATTTATAAACAAAAATGTGAAATGGCTAATTATTTTGTCATTTATCAAATATAGATATATTTCTATTGCTTTTCTTTAGTCTCCAATACGTTTTAGTAATATAGCATGTGGCGTTGGAAATTCAAGGACCCAGAGTTATTGGCATGATTTCGCTATGATATGGACGTGTTATGAAACTAACAATAAGTAAATTCCATTATTCGGCTGCAAAAGCTGGACAAAGCTCTTATGTTAGCAGATGCTGCTTGACTGACTGTTTTCTTATCAGTCAATAATTCTCAGTGAGGAGCGGCTATAACTGAAACCGGGGGTATCTAACCTGACCGTTTAGTGCACGCGTTCATAAGTTTCCGCTCAGGTTGAAAATTCCTTATGGTTACTTTCGCCCATTGCACTAAGCTTGCAGACTTATAATGCTATAATCGTGGCTTCGATACTCATGGTGGGAACAACACAGATAGCCCGTTGTGTAGTTTTGAGCCGAACTACAAAAAGCAAAATATTTACTTTTCTTTATCTGTTTTTATGTCCAGCAATTTGAAGGTGTGACAAGCAAGAAACATTTCAAGTCAATTATATATATATACTCACACACACACATATGGTCTTTCTCTGATAGCTTTGTTATAATGTGGGTATTAGAAATAGTTATATTTTTACATGCTAATTTTGTGTTTACACTCCCAACGTTAAACAGTTTGATAATCACGTGAACACCTCTTTGTTTGTGAACCTAAGCTTTACTGACGCAGTGACGTAGATACAGAGCCCTCTTTTGGGTTACAAAAGCATTCGTTAGAAACAAGAGTCACGAATGTAAAACAGGCGCAAACGTTTGTTTGTTTTGAATTTCGCGCAAAGCTACTCGAGGGCTATCTGCGCTAGCCGTCCCTAATTTTGCAGTGTAAGACTAGAGGGAAGGCAGCTAGTCATCACCACCCATCGCCATCTCTTGGGCTACTCTTTTACCAACGATTAGTGGGATTGACCGTCACATTATAACGTCACCACGGCTGAAAGGGTGAGCATGTTTGGCGCGACGGGGATGCGAACCCGCGACCCTCAGATTACGAGTCGCACGCCCTAACACACTTGGCCATGCCGGGCCCAGGTGCAAACGCATACAAGTCTTGAAAATTATTTTGCATTTAACTATATATCTACCTTGTAAAACTACCAATAAGTAACAAATCTATTATTATGGCTAAGCTTATTATTGTAATTATAGCTATGTAGTCCAAATTTTAACATTAATTATAAATATTTTTGTGTAATGACGTAAAACTGTAGTTTAAATAAGTTTGTTTTACTTCAATAAGAAAATATTTATAATATATTTCTGTCTGCACACCTACATTAGATAATTAGGTTTTGTTGAGGTAAAGCGAAACAAAGCCATTTTCAAAAAATAATGTATTAAAGTCGTCCCTCTAAGTCCCCCGCTAGTACAGCGGTAAGTCTATGGATTTACAACGCTAAAATCAGGGGTTGAATTCCCCTCGGTGGACTCAGCAAATAGTCCGATGTGCCTTTGTAATAAGAAAACACACATGCTCACTCCTCTGAAGATCAATACCGTTACTACACTCGTCATTAAGGTTCTCAACCCAAACTGTGATGGTTATGTTAGCAAAGTATATTAAGTGTAATTTTGGAATACCACACTGGCAATACTAAAAACAAAAGATATTTCGTATTAAAAATATGTATCACCAGCTGCCCGCAAACTTTAAGATTTTATTAAAGTTAATAAAGAACAGTTTGCACGTAGTGTGTCGTTCGTGTTACTTAAGTTGTCGCAAGCTGTTATCATATATTTCATACGAAAAACTAGAAACAGCAATATATATGTATGTTAAGAATTTATTTTCCATTTTCAACAGAAATTAAAGAGAATGTTTGACGTAAAGACTTAATGCATTTTTTCATTAGCCTTACACTTTGCTACAGACTACAACAGTCTCGTCTATTCAAGGCTCACCACAACAGTATAAATAACATGATTAATACTTGAATTTGATAATGTGTTATAATGTTTGGTAAAATAATTTGAAAAATATCAGATTTTTGAATTATCGATCAATAAAATATATTTTATTTGGCATTAGGTTTGTGTTTTTGTGTGTGTGTGTGTGTAAAATTAGAAATACCAGTAATCATATTAAGGTATTTTAACACAATTTTCAATTAATTCATGTTATGTCTTACTAGTAATATGAGTTATAATAACAGCGAGAAAAGTTATTGAAAAAAAAAAGCACTATGAAACCTGCCTTCAGTATAAACATTTATTTAAATTTATTAAATGCTCCATTTAATCTACTGTGAAAATTTTAGAAAAACTAATAATTCCTTCGGTATTGCTGCGAAATCTTACTACAATTCATAGCGATACCTAACGTTTCTGGTTTTGACGAATTTTAAAGTTCGATGCGTTCAGACTAACGAAACAATCGGAGAGTAGCAAAATAAAACTGCTGGATCAGAGGGCGTCGCTAGGCGCTGGCACACAGGGCTCGTGCACGATTCTATTTGACAATGTCTCGAATTCCCCTCCCTCTAAAAAAATGTCTTGAAAAAAATCAAATTAAAAAGCATGATCGATATCATAACTGAAGCATCGAAAATTCTCGTGTCTGTGGGGGCCCGAGCCCCGAATCTTTTAAGCACTTAGTAACGCCTCTCAGCTGGATTATTCGAGTTGGTTTGGTTTGAATTTCGCGCAAAGCTACGCGAGGGCTATCTGCGCTAGCCGTCCATAATTTAGCACTGTAAGACTAGAGGGAAGGCAGCTATTCTTCACCACCCATCGCCAACTCTTGGGCTACTCTTTCGCCAACGAATAGTGGGACTGACCGTAAAATTATAACTGTGAAAGGGTGAGCATGTTCATGTGACAGGGATTCGAACCCGCGACCTTCAGATTACGAGTCGAGTGCCTTAACCATCCGGGTATTCGAGTTAGTTGTCATTCTGTTGAACGTTTCTTTTCGATATCAAAATGAGTATTCATTAGGAATATAAGTCTGACAAATTGATATCAGTTATAAACAAAATATGTATTGCAATGCAACTTCTTGCTCTTTGTTCAAATTCTCTGACAGTTTTTAAAGTTATGATGAAAGGAGGAGCTACCAGTTTTCCCCAAATTTTATATTTGTTACTTCAGCAAAATATTCATTTCTTGTGACATTTACATACTGTGTATAACAAAACAGTATTTTATACACGTGAGTATTATATACTGTTAAATAAAGTTTTATAAACAGTAACTAATATAAGTTACTCTTCTTAAAATTTACCTTCCTTTTTGAATTTTCACGCAAAGCTACACTAAGGCTAACCGTCCCTAATTTAGCAGTGTAAGACTAGAGGGAAGGCAAGTAGTCATCAGCTACCACTCACCGCCAACTCTTGGGCTACTCTTTTACCAACGAATACTGAGATTAACCGTCATATTATAACGCTCCCACAGCTGAAAGGGTAAGCATGTTTGGTGCGACGGGAATTCGAACCCGCAACCTCAGATTAGGATTCGAACGCCTTAACCCACCTGGCCATGCCGGGCCACCTTTGTTTTTAGTAATACTAGAATCTTTTTAAAATATTTGCGATTTATTTAGAATATACATGCATGCCCCCGCTAGTACAGCGGTGTGTCTCCGGATTTACAACGCTAAAATCAGGGGTTCGATTCCCCTCCGTGGGCTGAGCAGAGAGCCCGATGTGGCTTTGCTATAAGAAAAACACACACATATACGTGCACGTGAAGACCTTTTTTCTCAGATATATGTTGTTCGGACACCTAAATTAAACTTTTGCTTAAACGTAGCTTCAATTCCAAATACATTAATATAAAGAATATCAGTTTATTCAGATCACAAAATCGAATAAAGCAAAGGAAGAAATAATATACAGTAATACCTCGATAAACGAAACTTTGGTATAACTAACTTTGGAACTGTACAATTATTTTACACAGGAAACTAAAAATAAAGTATAATATGATATGGATAAATAAATAATAAATTTATTGATCGACAGCACAATATAAATAAGAATAAAAATAGTTAAAATATATGGATTCTTATGCGTTCGCATCGACAAGGTCATATATTGTTTATTAACATTCGTCTCGGCTGTCAAGTTTTATGTGTTGACCAGGATTCTTTGCAATAGGTGTCTGTGAAGCGAAGAGAGGCAAAACAGTTCACACTTCATTCTTTCTTCTGAAAGCAATTTTATTTTTTTGCCAATGGAGGAAGGAGAACCGCCTTAATCTGGACCACCGTCATCGATGGATCCTGTCAGCCCTCCCCACAACTCCACATCAAAGCCATAGACGGAGATATGGTGACGTACATTAAGTTTCATTTATTTATGTTAGTTTTTAATTTTTCAAACAAATTGTCTTTGTTTACGATATGAATAATAAGTTAGGTCGAGTTTAAAATATGAACTGGTAAGTTACGAAATCTGTTTTGTTGACGTTATAAATTATTGAATACTACCTGGAGTACCTTTCCCTTGGGTGGAAGTTATATACGTTCATAATTAATGAATGGTTATCTTAAGACATGAAAAGGTGCTTCACTTATACGTAATTGTAAAAAAAAAAAAACGCAAAACACGAAATGAAAAACTGAAAATTTGTATGTATCTCTTCATGAACCCAAAACAAAATATTCCTGACAAATTTGGTGAAGATTTATCAACAGAGGGTGAATATACTGTAAAAAAAGCGCCCATAAAAACTGTAAAACGCAAAACTGAAAATGTATTTCTACCTCATGGACCTAATGAACCTCCTACACATTTTGATGAAGACCCATCCATACCCTGCGAAGCAGTTATATGGATATACAAGAGACAGTACTATTATATTTATATGGATTCGAAATTTCATCATACAAATGAAACTCCAGGAGCACATCTATTTCGTATCATGAGATATTATAGTAGTGAAAAGAATGAACAATTTTAAAGGTGTACTTAAATGCTGTTGCTCTGATATCCATTAACCAATGGAACAATTCCCACTGAACTGTGACAGGTAACTAGAAAATTTTGCATTAATCATAATAATTTTTATGCTAACAAACGTATATTGTCTTTATTAAGTATTTCGAAAGAGACCTAAGCAGCAGTGACAAGTGTAATAGCCTGTGGTCAGAAAAGTCACCGGAAGCTTTCAAGATAATTACCAGTTTTATTAATCTAATGCCCCCCAGTGGCTCAGCGGTATGTCTGTGGACTTACAACGCTAAAAACCGGGTTTCGATACTCGTGGTGGGCAGAGCACCGATAGCCCATTGTGTAGCTTTGTGCTTAATTCAAAACAACAATTAATCAACGATTGGTATTTAACAAATACATGTAATCCCATTGTTTAATAAAAATACTTTTGACTGTAGTGACTAGATTAAATTGATTCAGAAAGTTTTGTTGTTGTACTTATAAATTCTCGGTATATAATTTGTAATTCTGGTATTTAAAAATAAAATTTTAGGTGCAGAACAGCAGTAACATGTTTGTTGGTAAAATCATTCCGTCAAAACACCTCGTGGAAATTATTCTAGCGAGAAAAATAGTTTAATCAAGGTTTACGCATACAAAATGAGCTTGACAGCTACCGGAATAATCTAAATTGAGAGATGTTATTGAAGCAAAGATCGATATATTCTCAGAATAAGTGCAACGCCTGTCTTGCTCTATCCATATGTTGTAAGCGTGCTGTGCCTCGTGAGATGTAATTTTCTTCAAATGGAACACAAATTTGCTGCTTTCATCTGCATTCTTTTTAACCTGTATGAGACTAATTACCAACTTTAGCGACTTGCTACTGTACTACGTTTTGCTTTACAGCGAAGCGAACATATTTCTCGTAACTTACAGAAATTTACCAACTTAATAAAAACATTCGTCGGAATTAACAATATGTAACTCCAGCTTGGAGTAGGCCGAGATGCTCGTTATTACTGAAAATTAAACCTGCGTTCTGTTGTCGAGTAAGCTTCAATGCTTTCATTTTTTAATATAGTAAAACAAAGGAACTTTGTATTTCTTCTTGGTTTCGAATTAAGCACAAAGCTACGTAGTGGGCATTCTGAGCTCTACCTGTTACGGGTATCGGAACCCGGTTTTTCGCCGTGTGAGTCCGCAATCATACCGCTGTGCCACTAGGAGCGTTTTTTTTAATTATTTATAACTGATTACGAAAACGTTATGATAAATACTTCTGATAATCTTGTATACTTAAAAAAAAGGCCACAAACCATTTTTATTTCAGGAATTTTTTGACGATGTTTGAGCTGCGAGTAATTAGATCCTAAATGTGGCAACAACAATCGTCGGAAATTATTGATACATGGTTTTTCCAAAGCGAGAGTTAAAATTTGAGGTGTCTGGATACATTAACATTTCAATGTTTTTTTTTTCTTCCACAGTGATTATGTATGATTATTTTATTTATGTACGTACTTAATTTTAGTAAGGCTCCTAGTGAAACAGCAGCTACTTACTTCGGATTTACAATGCTAAAATCAGGGATTCGATACCCCTCGGTGTACACAGCATATAGCGTGCTGTGGCTTTGCTATAAGAAAAAAACACACATACTCAAACACACATTAACTAAAAAGTATCTATTAATGTTGGAATTTCGTGGATAATCTCGCCAAAAAACAGATATAACAACAAACTCTGTCAGTAAGTCTAGATCTATGTTATCCCACTGTTTAGGAAGAGTGGCCTGGCATGGCCAAGCGCGTAAGGCGTGCGACTCGTAATCTGAGGGTCGCGGGTTCGAGCCCGCGTCGCGCTGAGCATGCTCGCCCTCCCAGCTGTGGGGGTGTATAATGTGACGGTCAATCCCACTATTCGTTGGTAAAAGAGTAGCCCAAGAGTTGGCGGTGGGTGGTGATGACTAGCTGCCTTCCCTCTAGTCTTACACTGCTAAATTAGGGACGGCTAGCACAGATAGCCCTCGAGTAGCTTTGTGCGAAATTCTAAAACAAAACTTTAGGAAGATAAGAAAACTTTTAAAACTAAGCCGTTTTTACTAAATTAATGTGCTATTTTCAGGAACCTCAAGGATTGTTATGTTTCAAGTTAAATGGAAGGCTAAATGTACAAACATTCGGTGAAGAGAATTCCTGTCTTTATTTGATCCTATTAATGCTTTAATGCCCAGAAACATAACTCACTTTTAAAATAGAGGTTTCTTCTGTGTGGGAGAAATATTAAGTTACTTTCAAATTTTGACTTTAGGATAAGTAAATCTATTACATGTAGTGGATCGTAATACAAAGTATTTCTACTTAAGTTTCCTTGTTTTAAATATAGCGTAAAAATACACGAGAACATTGTTTGTTTGTTTTTAATTTCTCACAAAGATACACGAGGGTTATCTGCGCTAGCCATCCCTAATTTTGCAGTGTAAGACTAGAGAGAAGGCAGTTAGCCATCACCACCCACCGCCATATCTTGGGCTACTCTTTTATCAACGAATAGTGGATTGAGTTTCGCATTATAACGTACCCACAATTGAAAGGGCGAACATTCTTTGTGTGACAGGGATTCGAACCCGCAATCCTTAAGTTAAGAGTCAAACGCCTTAACCACATGGCCATATTGGGCCAGTTATTTAAGACTTCTGCTACCTGTTTTAGATTTGAGGTCACGAAAATAATCATGAATAATAACGTTTTGTAGTGTAATATACTCATTAATTGAATAAGAAATTGAAAATAACACTGACTACTTGATATGTTCTCGTTGCTCTGATAATGCAAGTATCTTCATTTTGCGCTTTGCAACCATACAATGTGTTTCCTACTCCCTTAGTTAATATACACATCGTCTGAATTCTCAACCTAGAAAATCGGTCAAGGAAGCCACTAAGCTCCTTTCGCCCTCGTTACTCACGGAACCAGGTCATTCAACTAAAGTATCACATGTACTTTCTTGTGGGAAGGATTACTGTAAATTAGGTTGTTTAGAAATAAACGGTAATTATTTTCACTGGCAAATCAAGTAAGTGCCCAAATAATACAACATATCTTGTTTTGAAGTGAGAGTGCCCAATCAATCAGATGGAGAACAACTGCAAAATAATAGTATTATTGCTTTTTGTTTATATATAATACCATGTTTTCTTATTATGAAACAAAAATATATATTCATACATGTTTCTAGGGCCTGGCATGGCCAAGCGCATAAGGCGTGCGACTCGTAATTCGCGGGTTCGCGCCCGCGTCGCGCCAAACATGCTCGCCCTCCCAGCCGTGGGGGCGTTATAAAGTTACGGTCAATCCCACTATTCGTTGGTAAAAGAGTAGTCCAAGAGTTGGCGGTGGGTGGTAATGACTAGCTGCCTTCCCTCTAGTCTTACACTGCAAAATTAGGGACGGCTCGGTGCAGTGGGCTAACAACCTTATCACTTAAATACCTGTTGAAGAATCCGCAAGCGATTGCGGCCCTATGTTCCTTGATGGAATCTAATGGTGATAACTAACTAATACGTTTCTAAACAGATTAGAAAAGCATAAAATATTTGAATTAAATACATTTGATTTACTACTTGTAATGGATTTTCTGTTATACATTTATTTTAATATCTACGTTTGTTTCAGTTTGATGTATATAGAGTACATTATCAAATGAGTATTACGCAAATCCCACCTGTTCTGTAAATTTGTGGAAGATTCTCGACTGTAAGAATCAACAATATACGTTTTATAAAAGCATTAGCCTATTTTCGAATGTTGTTGCCAAGTGAATTTTCTAGAATCTCGCTCAATGAATGAAAAAGCTAGCCATCACAATACACGGAGAGACAGTTTTAGATTACTGCTTGGTTGCTACAATTAATACACTATAGACCTCGAAAGCTATAATTGTAACAAACGCTTATTAATCAGAAAACCACATATATTTGACCAGGAACGTTATAGATGCCGAACATTAAAAGACTCAAAAAATTAACATCCGACATTAGTATTTCTACGAGAAAATGAGATAATGTCGTAGGGAAAAACTCACTTGTGAAAAATAGAGTGAGGTAGCATTCCCGTTAAGTGAACTGCATCTATGTCTCCACATAAAAGTAACTTGAACTTTGTGAACCATCAACAAAATATTCGGTTCCAGACGGAATAGAGGACTAATATTATTTTTAAGTTTGTAAATAAAACTTTTGCATATAAATTAGAATTAATTCGCTCTTCATGAACTGTCGATAAAGTATTCAGATCTAGACTGAATAGAAAACTCGTTATTGTTTGTACGTTTCTAAATCTTTTGTATATAAATCATTATTTCTTATAACTATTTGCAATAACCAGTTATTTAAAATTATACTGTAGTATGTATATTAAAATATATTTGTGTTAAAACAGAAAAATTATGTTTATCAATCTTATTGGCAAATATCACAAAATTTAATACATATCGACATTCAATTAACTTCTGAATTAAAATTAAAACTTCCGGCTATTTGAAATCGTAAATGCGTAACGTACATAACACATTAAATCGGAGGTTCGTCCAAAATCAGTTATAATACGAACATGATGTTGATTTTTTTGCCTTAGATATTTTTTGTATAATTAAATTTGTTTCCTGTATTATATATTGTGTCCAGTTTCTTCCCTTTTATCAAACTAAGTCGAGATTAAGATAATTCAGATTTTGTCCTATTAAATATTTTCTATCAAAACTTCCTGTTATTCTGCAACTCATACCCCATTATTCGAAGGGAAATAATTGAGTTTGAAAATACTGCAGAGTACGTTTGAAGCGAAGTTTTTGCTGCGAACATGGATTTGTTATTACACAATATCTGTCTTTCTCTTTCTCAGTGTATTTGCCTCTTCTTTTCTGATTTTTTATGTTATTGAGTTCAAGTTGAAATGCAAGGAAATTGTATTTTTCACAAGTCAAAGAACTTATAACCTGGAAAGGGAGTTAGGCACTAAGGAGTATATTTACCCTCAGTGTTCTCTGGTTTATCATTTCAGACAAGTAATTGGCTAGAATAGGTGGTTTTTTAAGCAGACAGTCCAAAACCTAATCCTGAGCTGAGATGTTCCAATCTTGAACTCCATAAAGTATTTGAAGAAGAATCAACTAAAAGACTGAGATTCAGTTGTGCCAAATGTTCGACCCATTGAAGAATCAATGATCCATTAAGCTGAGTTCATTGCTTCGAATATGAAAGCCAATGAGGATCCAGCCACTTACATGGATGATATGTACCATCTGCACCATATACCTTGCTCTAAATTGTCTTTAGAGAATCACAATGACATTCTCAAGAAAGTAAGATGTTGAGAAACTTCTGAGTGTAAGTGACATCATCTTCACTCTAACAAAGACAGCTTCCTTCATGAGTAGGTACAATTTAAATAAACTGTCCCCCTAAGGTAGTACCACCACACAAGTTTTGAGCCATGCAAAGCGTTAACCAGTTACTCACACATCCCAGCACTGAAATGTAACTACACTGGTTTTCAGTGAAATAGTAAAGCTATACTGGTCTTCCACTGTTTATTTACCAGTCTGTTATACCTCCACCTGGACGTTGAATGAAATGAAAGGAATGAAGCATTGGCTTTGTCTCTCAATATTGAATTACTGGAAAGTAATCCATTGAAATTTTCTCAAATAGCAAAGTTGATAGGTATAATATTTCCAACTAATGGATTAGCAGGTGCCAGAGAATCAACAATGCCCACACTTTGCCGAGCAGCAGAGTAGGCAAAGTTGAGTAGGCCAGTGTATTTGTGGAACCAGATGACATATTGGGTTGAACAATAGTGAAACACAACAACATAAATAAAGGTGGCACATATGCAATCAAGCAGCCACAGTACCAGCATCCCTGGAGCATTAGGAACGGGACCAGTTTCAAGGTAAATGGAAATTGAAGGGTGAAGCCATGCAACCTTCAGAGGATACTTGATGGGCTTTAGTAATGATTGTACAACAAAATTCTTTGTTGATTTTGAATTGATGAAAGTAGCAACTTGCATTAATGTTTTCTCATTGTCACAAAGAGATGAATGTACGGAAGTGTTAGAAGGTTGCCATTTCTTCAACACTTTATATCTAGATCCTAGAAAGTTAAGTTTAATGACGAGAAATGACCCACAAATTCTATCAGTATAAAAGCGAATTTCATGTCGTACCTTTTGGTCTGTGTAATACATTTGCCGCTTTCAAAAGGTTAATGTAATGTATGCTGAAGAGTTTGCATTGAAACAGGTATCTGGTTTATGTCAATGATCTTTTTTGTCAGAATGAACATTTTAGTATGGAGTTGATGGCCTAAGAATAGTATGATAGTGAACAAATAAAATAAGTTTGAAACCTAAACCAGGAAAATGAGCATTCATGTTCACAAAAGTGAAATTGCTTGGTCATACCATACACACAAATAGAGTTTCCACAGATCCTGCTAAAATAGCAGTGAGAAGAGATTGGTTTCAACTTGTGATTAAATAAGAAGTCGGCACTTAGTTTTACATCATATTACTGATAGTTTGTGGCCAACTTCTTCAAATTATAGCATCATTATCTGCTCTACCTAAACCTGAAATGCACTTTGGGGGGAACATGTAATGTGAACAAGCATTCCAGTCTCTAAAACCTTATTTTGGAAAGGCTCCAGTTCTGGCATATAAACGCAAAACACCCAGCAAAATCCTATTGGACACTGATGACAAAAATAACGGAACTATAGCAGTGTTATGGTGGTTGAAGGGTGGAGAAGAACATGTAACCATACATGATAGTTTTACACTTAAAGTTATTGGATGGAAATAGTTGCAACTGTTGTCTTTGTAAATGATATTGCTTCACTGAAATGGTTAATGAACTTTAAAAGTCTGTAAAGGATGATAGCAAGTTGGATAACGATATTGCAAAAACTATGAATTTGTCCTAGTGTATTGCTTGGTCCTGCAAAGTTGGAAATACAAAAAGAATATCTAATCAGATAGTAAGATCCCGTCTATTTTTGGGATGTCTTGATCTGAAAATCTAGTCAGTATAAATAATAGAAGAATTTAGTATGGATTTACAAAATCTGTGGTACTTCTATGATCAGTTATGAGTTCATTATAACCATAGAGTGCTATTCTCAGATGGAATGCAGCTAGTGGTTCTAAGAGCTCTAAGACAAGAAATTCTCCACATTTTTGCATGACACAAGTATTAGAGGACATCAAACTGCTATATTTACTGGTATTAACATTTAGTAGTAGCTCAACTGGCTGCATTTGAGTTAAGATGTTTGACACTGGTTTGAATATGTACAGAGCCTTTTTTTCCCAAAGAAAGAACTCACCTGGGTATCTGCTATAGAGGATAGCTTTGGATATTTTGTTTTCACTCTGGGAGACTGGGAAAGGTTACCACTGCATTTTCATTTCATCAACTGTTTCAAAACATGGGTCGAAGCTTATCCATTGGTAAATGCATTGATACAGTCCAGAGCTTACGTGCTAGTGAAGCATTGAATAGTATGTATAGCTTAGATAACTTGAAGAAATTCACACATAACAAAAGGCTAATTTATACCGCCAGTTTCTTCTTTGAGTTGTGTAAAGTGTTGGATCTGGTGAAACCTTCTACATCACCTTATCACCATCAGTTTCACAGTTTAGCAGAACAGGTAAGACAAAATACCGCACAAACATTTTCCACGTTTGACGATTTTAATGTAAATATTATACAAGACTATAGAGGACAAAATCAGAAAGTCAAAGAGAACAAAGTAACTTCAACTTTTTCTAAATCGTATATTTATGACAAAAGTGCTTAAACAGAAATTTCTAAAAAATATATTAAACTAATAAAAAGAGATAGAAAAAATATGATATGCGTGAATCCACAGCAATTTATCCAGACAATCTTTTCGCCTCCCTGTGGCGCAGCGGCGTGTCTGAGGTTTCACACCGCTAAAAACTGGTTTTCGATACCCGTAGTGGGCAGAGTACAGATAACACATTGTGTAGTTTTGTTTTAACTACAAAGAAACAAACATATCTTTTCTGTTAATTAGCGAACCTAGTTAACATTTTTGGGGAAAATAAGCTTTGCAAGTAAATACCATAGATATTTTGATTTTGACATCATACCACGCTTTAAGAAGAAAGTGTTTTAAATTTGCTAAGATACATTTTTAATCTTTCTAGTTGATACTTTAGCAAATGTTTTCAAATAAAACATTTTCATTATAGCATATTAATATAATTGTTTTATTTACCTAAAACTTTCAACGTAACTTAGAGCACAGTACAAAGTAACTGCTTGAAATAATTCTATAGCAAAAGTATTATTCTGATTTAACACTTAATATTCTTTCGTTTTATTTTGACTTGGCCCGGCATGGCCTATCGCGTAAGGCGTGCGACTCGTAATCCGAGGGTCGCGGGTTCGCGCCCGCGTCGCGCTAAACATGCTCGCCCTCCCAGCCGTGGGGGTGTATAATGTGACGGTCAATCCCACTATTCGTTGGTAAAGAGTAGCCTAAGAGTGGGTGGTGATGACTAGCTGCCTTCCCTCTAGTCTTACACTGCTAAATTAGGGACAGATAGCCCTTGAGTAGCTTTGTGCGAAATTTCCAAACAAACAAACAATTATTTTGACTTCAAGTTATTATTGTTTTGAATTAAGCACAACACTACTCAATGGGCTATTTGTGCTCTGCCCACCACAGGTATCGAAACCACTGGGGAATTAATTTCAAATTAAATATTAAAAGATAAAGTGTTTGGTGTGTATTATTGAAAATTAGATAAAAACTCCATGAACACAGCTAACAAAAGTGGATCAAACCAATATTTTACAGAATCTGGAAGAATGCTAGCATTAAAAGCGTAAAGGGTCTTTCTATCATGTAGATTGTAGAAAGAAAACGCTCTTTCACCAACCCCATATGAAAATAGCATTTACTACGTGTATCAGGAATTTCATGCTGAGAATGTTTTAAATATTATCTACCAGATGATGCTTGGATATTGTGCAGGTGTTTGAGTAAAGCATGTTGCAATGTATATATCTGTTTTAACTTCTCACTGTGTGTGGGGAGTTAGATGTCTTACTCTTTGATGGCAACGTATATAATTAGAATGAAACTAAATCATAACAGAAAAACGTTAAAGGACTGACTGTTATAGCACGGTCATCGCAGACTAGTTTTATCAAATTATAATCAGGTATTAATTAATAAGTGTGATAACGGAGAAAGGTTACAAATTACGACGTTAATTTATGTTGAAATTGGGTTAATACAGTCTTTAGTCAAATTTGACCTGGTTAACTTGTGAAAATTGATGATATTATTATTACTACTAACACAGTTGGTATTACTATTATGAGTATCAGTTATTACTCAGACCTAATCCTAATTAACTTTTTACAAACAAATAGATTAATAATGGTACTTGGTACGTAAGTTAGTGTTTAAAGATGAATTTTGTAATCTTGGTAATTTTCTGAGTGTTATAGCAGTTTTAAATTAAAGTTATTATTGAAAGATTTCCCATAACATTATTTTCAACTTATTGCTAATGTATTATCTCTTTCACTCTTTGTCTTTGTTCTTTCAGACTTATTGGTGGTGAAAAGGATTAACTTAAGGGACAATCTGGGCATTTATAGATGTCATATATAGTTTATTATCCCTTAGGTGCTTTTGCTTCAACTTCTTAATTGAAAATGTCAGAACTATACAAATTGCTGGGAACTAAATTTTGGAGCAAACTGAAGGAACTTTACAAAAAAGAAATTCAAAATTGTAAAAACTAAATGTTAATAGTGACATTACATACAGTAGAAAAGTTGCATTTTATATCAGTTTTAGTTGCATCTCTATACTGATCAGAAAATAAATTATGACATTTTTAATAGTTAATTGAATTTTATTTTAGCTCTTGTGAAGCAATAGTTAAAGCTGTGACTAGTAAAGTAAATTTGAACACTTAATAGGGTACAGGGTGTTCTTCATATCATCATATTTCTTTGACTTTTTGATGAAACAAACTGTAAATTAAATGTAGAAAGAATAATTTTCACAATATGTAATTAACTAATTTTTGGTTTTAAAACTTTCAGTGTTGTGGTGGCCACAGTGTTGCTTATATTCATAATTTGCATTGATGCATACATACTTGCATGGAGCTTATTACAGCGATCTGATAAGCAGTTCAAACTTGGCATTCACAAAGATTACAGTCAGGTTTTTCAATAACTTTATGTAGTATGATACTATTTTATCTCTATTTGAAAACAAATGGGATATATTTGGGTGAATGTACTGGACATGCCTTATTTTATGTACTAGAGGGCTTATCAGGTTCTTCTTATTAATATGCACAAATAGCTCTAGAAGGAGAAACATTTTAATGATGAAAGCACAATTAATAAGCATAGCTGGCTCAAGGATTATGTGCATGAAATATTACAATATAGTGGACAGAAAGATGATACCAGTTTCCATTCCTAGTATATTGTGTTGACTTTACCAATAGTTTTAGTTCATTGCTACTATTAACACTCTTTTTACCTTAATAAAAACATACACACACACATGGGTTATTCCATGCTAACTCACCTAGGGCTTCCCAGTTTATGTCATAGACTTGCTTGAAAAAATTTAAACAAAACCTTCATTTTGATTATTCAGGCATGCAGTATACAACTTTAGGACTTTGCATGGCTGAACAAATCAGAATGAAGTTTTTGTTTGAATTTTTTCAAGAAGATCTATGACATAAACTGGGAAGAGTTCTTTTTTTTCTGGGTTATTTAGCATGGAATGACCCACATATGTAGATAAAGATATAGGTATGTAATAACTTGGCCACCTAATGTTATAGTTTTCCCCCCATCTAAAAGAAGGATATCAGCATGTTGGAAAGAGTAAAAGGTAGGCTTTATAGAATTAGTTCTGGTTTAATATAAGTAACTTAACTTATAAGAGATAGATTAGAAATTTTCATTTCTATCTAGAGTTTAGAAAATTTCTTGGGAATTTAATTTAGGTAACCAAAATTGTTAGGATGTTGTATTGTATTTTCATGAATTAGATCTTTGAATGATAAATGTGTAAGCTTTTTTTTTTTCATACAGTAATGTTTAATGTTATAGAATGAGTAACTTATCAGAGTACAAAGCTTAAATGAGAGGTTATTGAGAATATTCTTAAAATAATAAGTTAGTTGGTTGGATCTATGGTCTAAGGTTGAGAGTAGGAGTAAGTGGTATGTGAAAGATGGTTTTCACTTGAGTAGGCTAAGTAGCATGGTGTTTGAGAAAGCTTTTACAACTTTTTAGTAAAAATTGTTTAAACTCAATTTAGGCAGTGATGATGAAAACTGGTAAGAAGCATATTGATTGGATAGCAGTCACTGTAGAAGAAAGAGGAGTTTGGAAAAAGAATATTTTGAATGTGAGTTGAATAATAGTTTAAAAGATAAGTAGTATATTTGAAGATAAGACTTGGACTAGCTGATATTTTCACAGTGGTTTTTTAGGTAAGCCACTTGCTAACACATCCAAGGAAGGCAACAGATATATAGGTTGTTTTGAGTCGGTAGCACATTCTAGTGCCAGTAATACATTCTTCAAGTTTCTGCCTTATCAAGCACATAGATTGGGAAAAGTTAGTCAAACTGTGAAGGGACACAGGTTTTTCTGAAACCAAATAGGCAGTTTTGTTCATCAATGATCAAGGCACCTATTAGGAACAGTGCTATTTTATTTTTATTGTCAATTTACATTATATAAGTGGTTGACTGGGTGAATACTGGGGGTGTCCGGGTACAAGTCATTGTTGCTGAATTAAGTTTGATGCTTTTTTGCACATGGAGATGTGAAATGATGAGATTTTGGTCACAACTTTCAAAAAAGGAAATTTGAAGGGATGTGACAAGCATTGTATGTTCTATATTGGTAGTTAAATTAATTTGAGATAATAATAAACAGATATTGAAATTTCTTTTAAATACATTTTTAAATATTCAAGAAAGACATCTTTTTTAAAATAAACATGGGAGATGCCAGTAAAAATCATATTGGCTAACAAATGGTATAAAGGATAAAATGAAAAACTCTATGCATTTAAGAAGTTTTAAATTGACTCCTATGATGAAAAATTTAAGAGTCTTATAGGAGTACGAGAAAGTTGGTCAAACAAGACAATAGGAAATCAAAAATTGTATATATGAATTTAATATTTTTTATTTGTTTTGTATTATACCTATGTGGGTTGTTTTTATCACATTTTACTTCAACGAATTTTGTTGAGAAATATCTTATATTGTATTTTTTAACATGGAGAGCTTTTATTTAGAGTATCAGACTCTGTGTAAATGTAATCACTGAACAAATCATGCCATTGAATTTTTGTCAGTCAGATAATTGCAGTTATGAATATTCATCATGTACAAGTAGTATTGTGCAAGTGTATTGTATGTTAACTTGATGAATTGTATATTTAGACTTATTTCAATATCATAACCTGTAAGTTGGCTATAATACACATGTATTGTGACACTGAATAGTACTGAACCTCGTGACATAACCATGGCTTTAAAAACTTGCACAATGAAAGAGAATTGTGAAACATGGTAGAAATAGTGTGATCTTACTGAAAATAACCTTTCAGATGAAGGATGTGTCATTTACATACCTTTTAGTCTTACAGTCTGACATTATCTGTGAATCGATATAGTAACTCAAATGTATTTGTTTATGAGTTTTTGAACTTTTCCATTAATTTTGGACAAAATTACTTAATTTTACATATAAGCACTTGTCCACACACACAGAGACAGATTTTGAAACATAGTAGATTTATGTGATAATTGATGTGGACGTATTGGGAATTATTCAAAATATATATGTTTAATTTTCAATCTTTCTATATTGGATTGTGCATCATAGGAACATTTTTATATCTAAACAGAAGTTTAGAGTATTTAACAGGAAAAGGTGTTGGAACTGTTAAAGTTAAAATTGTATATTCAAGCCAATCCAAGTTTGAACAATGTTCACAATTCTTTGTTGCTAATTGTCCATATTACAATGGGTACAATGTACTACAATGTTTAGAATATTGTTTTGTACTCATTAAAGACATTCTTTCAAAATAACAATGTTATTTCATTTTTGCTCTTCTGGAGCTTTTCTGAATAGTTTTAGTTTATAAGTAAATGCACCTCAGTTATGTAGTGGTAAAGGAATAAGTGGTTCAACTAACCTTTTTGGTGTTCCAGACGTTAGATGTAATCTTTTATACAGCAAAGATTTGCTTTTTCCAAGAAAGAGTGACTGCACTCTTTGTTATTCTTTAAGTTAAGATTTAATGCCATACTACCCAAATGAGAGTAGGGAATCAATTTTTTGTATTTACCTTTACCTGTACCATTAAATATTTTAAAAGATAAACTGTGAGAAATTATCAGGCATAATATGTTTATAACATTTGCATATCTTTAAATTCAGTTTTATGGTGGCAACTTCTGTTTGATGGGTAGAGCTAATATGTATGCACAGTACAGAGCTGGAAGAACCACCTCTCCTGCAACCCCAATTTTTGGAAAACAAGAAAGCTCATCTGATACTAATCCTCTCATTAGACCAAGCATTAATCCTTCAGGGTTTTTGCAGAACTTCGGAAACCCATTTCATTGTAAACAGAAACCAAAGGTATTTGTGTCAAACCAAGTTCTATAAATGAATTATTAATTTGTAAGTACAGAATAAATTGGATATATATAGTTAAAGTAGGTGTCTGTTTGTTGTGTAGAAAATAATTTGAGATTTCTGAAGCAACTGAACATAATTAAGTCATTTGTGTGAAAATCCACTTGAAACAGATTTATTTTTTCCTCCTTGTTTAATTTTCTGGAATGCACTAAATAATAACTAGTTATACAGTTGTTTGTGATCACTTTAAAAATATCATTGTGCTTTGAAAACATGAGCATCATTTGAAATGGAAGTACTTTGAATATTTCTTATATGCAATAAAATTGTTTGCTGTTCAGATTGCAGATGATTGGTTTCTGTCTATCACTTGTGCAATCAAAAAGTTTGAATATGTGAAATACAAGGCAAAATAAGATAGCAATGTCCAAAAGATTTAATGTCGGATATTCATTTGTTAAACAACAAAAAATACATGTTTAGTAGGTTCAGTATTCAAATTTTATTCAGATCAAAAATAACATCACTCAATTTCTAAATAAAACTGTTTTTTACCCACACATACACACCATTATCCCAAATTGACTGGTTTAGTCCTTATACATGGGTCATGAAACTTGTAGCCTTTCATGTATGCATTCCACTATTCTTCATTTATTAGCACTTTTCATGTGCCACATTCTTCTTTCCCAATAATGATTCATGCATGCCATAATTCACATTTGGTGGTAATTTTCATACAGGTATGTTTACCACAGTTTTTCATTACTTTATTTAGTTAGTTTTTAACTGTATAATAGATGTTACCTAGTTCAGATAGCTAGAATTGATTTCCCAAAAGGATGTATACATAACATACCATAAATTAATCCTACACCCAACAACTTATCAACAATCAGTATGCTGTTGTGTGAATACTTAGCAGTGCCTACCATCAAATATTTTTGTCTATGGTACCTGCTGTCTAATAAGGAAAAGGTGAAATATTTTTTTTAATAGTTTCACTAAACTCAGTCAACTCTGAATAGCTGTGAACACTTAAATCATTTTTGTCATCAAATCTGGTTTTCAAGAATGATTTGACAGCTTCCAGAACATTATTTTGTAGATGTGCTTTCAAATTTGGAAGATAAGTAGTTTGTGATGAAATTTATGCTTACATGGTCATGAAGCATAGTAGCAAATATGCAGTAAAAATGTGCAAGAATAAATGTTGTGTTAGTATTTTCTACAAGTTAGGAAACCAGGACAAACATTGGAAACTTTCAGTTGTGGGTACTGGAAGAAAGTTATGTTCTCAACACTACAGGAAAAAGTAACCACATGAACAATTATAAGAAATTCTGGACTGGACATGGCTGTAAGTAAGCTTGTGAACCTGAAGTTTTATAGTTTGCATGTCACTACCTAAAATGTATGTTTCATACTTTAGAGCCATAGATGTGCTATAAAAGAAATGGTCAGGTTTTATTATTTGATCACATAAAATTAGCTCAAGACTTGGAAGTCAGTTTCGTTGATAGCTGCCATCCCTCTAGTCTATCAGTTTGAAATTATGTATGACTGCATGCTGATAGCTCTTGTTTAGTTTTCATGAAAATTCTTAAATAAGCAAGAAATTCTTTATTGAAGATGAGACATTTCTATTCTGGAAACAGATTCCAGTGTTATTACACCATAAATTATTAATAGGCCTACTTGTGTATCTGAACAAGATAGTGCACTATAAAAATGAAGATGAAATTAACAGTTTGAGTGTGTACTGTGTCTCTAATATTGAGCATTCTGCATACACTGACTCCTTACGACTATGTTCTGCTTCACCATTGCCAAGTAAACCTTAATTTGTTAATTCCACATCACTCTCTGACATGTAAAGGCTTTTTGAGTATGTGACAGCAAAGTAACAAAATTGTGCTTAACAGTCATTTGTTTGTTCTGTAGTATTATGTGGTGGAAGGGCTCCATTTCTGAATCCTTGTGATAGGTAATATTATGATGCTCAACAAATTACTCCACAGTTCAGTCTTGGTGTAAAGGTGATGTAAGCCATACCCAGAGCTCTGTTTTTTCGAATGTGCTTTAACCATAATCCAGAACAAGAACAATTCATTAATTTCTTTAAACTGTCAGTGGAAGCATTAGCCCTTCACACAGCTACAAATGTTTTGGATCATGATGACATGGAAGAAGGCTACTTCTAGGAAGAGGATATTGATGAATCATTCCAGTTGTTGGTACTACATCTTATATTGTTGAGAGGGAAGCACTGTCTAACTTTGCTTGAAACAGAAAAAAGAAAACTTTGCAAATTATGTGGAAGGAAGTGGTGGTGACTTAGAATCAAGGAGATTGTTCACTCAGATGTAGTGAATATATATTTTAGATTTTCTCTTTTGAGAAAAGTAGCTTCATGGATATTGCTGTTCTTAGCTACCCTTCATCTACTGTAGTGCCTAAGTAATCTTTGGTAAAATTGGTTTTGTTCACTCTAAGATGCAGAAAAGGCTTACTTTAGAAGTGATCAAAGAATCTAAAGAGAAACCTTTAACAGGAGACTAAGAGTAATAACAGACATGTACCACTTCAACTCATCAATTTCGAAAAGTGAATGTTGTAATTTCCATAATAATGGAAAAGGAAGCTAGAAAGGAGTTTTAAAAAAATTGAATGTTACTGAATATAGAACCAGACAATGAAACACTAAGTATGTTCTTAAAGACAACTTAATCAGCCAGTAACAAAAGTCAGTACATTATTATTATTGTTTAGAAATTAATGCTAATTATGAGTATAGTTGATTAGAAAAAAACTTATTGCACTGTATTTAATACAAACCAAACCATGAGCTTATGGCTCACATTTACAAGGCCACTATAATATTTGAAGTACTATTTTAAACTGTTTTCAGTTTAATGGTAATTGCCACTTTAATGTGAATTAATTCCAGCTTTCAGGGAATCCCTCATAAGAGCTTTTGAGAAATGTCTAATTTCCCTAATATTTGCAAATTTCAAACTGAGATGATTCATTTGGCATCACTTGAAAGTTGAATCCAGCAATTTAGGAGAAGGGTTTTTGTGAAAAATTGTTGGATTCTCCACAGGGTAGGGTGAAAACTTTTATCTCTTTGCAGATCTTAGGACTGAAACAGTTCACTTGGTGTACCACATAGAAGTTGGTGTGACCCATGGTTTTGGAGGTGTTACATGACACTTTATCTATTTCTCTCTCTCTCTCTCTTCTCCTCTCACACACACACAAAGAATCTTATTATATAAGTGTTTATTCAGTGCATGTTTAGTATTAGTATACATGCTTATATTAAAAAGATGAAGTGAAAACATGTATTTAGTATTTTATATGATTACTCAATTGTTACTGTATTTAGATTAGTAAAAATTAATAGCAAATGGTTCATTGCTTTAAGTGTTACATGTTTTATTAGTATTCAAATTAAATAAGATAATAACAAACTAATAATTTTGAATAACTATTTGACTCTCTCAAAAATTAATAACTATTATTAGTGTGAAATACAGTTTAAAACATTTACAATAATGCTGCCTTTCTACAGTCATAGGAATGCTAGAAATTATAATTTGTCACTATGAGTAAAGTATCTGTCAGTATTTTAAATTACAGGTAATTGTATGTCCCTAACCATGTATGTACTTTATATTGCTAAGAAACAATTTCAGTTAATTATGTTTTAATTGTACATATTTCTAATTAATTATGTTTTTGTATTGCTTCTAAATTTTTAAGTTTTTGATGTTTTATGTCATATGGTCAGTTAATACTTAAAAGACCTCTTGGATATAAAATTAAATACTAAATATTTTTGCTTCTATACATTTGGCATTATTTTAAATTTTGATCATCTTTTGAGACAAAATTACTGTTACAAGGTTATTATGAATATATATCCTTGCAGTTCTCCTTTTTCCTATTTTGTATGCATTGTTTGTTAATACATACAAATTAGTCAACCCCATTTTTCTCTTTAAATTTTTTAACAATTTTTTTATTGTAGTAAGTTATATTCTTGTGGATGTTTATTTCATGTGTCCAATGTCATTGTTTTTAAGTTACTTCTAGTTTTGTTGAGCTAGACTGAATTTTAAACTTTCAAAGAACTGATAAAAAAAAACATGTAACGACATGTTGAAGATAATACATTAATTATTTTTGTTTGCAGCATAACCCTCAACAGAGTCATTCCAGTTTTTTCTCAAAGTATGAAAAAACTGGAATTTATAGAACTGGCTAGTTTTGGTGTGATAAAAGAGTATGACCCTTCAAAACAGGGCATAGGACACAACTTTCAATCCGTATAATTGAAGAGTCCAACCTGGTGTGACTTGTGTGGAAACTTTATATGGGGAGTATATAAATTTAACCACTGCTTGCAGTGTAGGTGTAAGTGATTTTTTAAGTGCAAACTATCAATATTAAAACTCAAATTTTATTCTTAAAGATTATCAGAACATTTTTTTTTGGAAATTCTTATGAACTGTGTTTGAAGATTATTGTGTTGAACCATTTCAAGAACCAGTCCACAAAACATTTTGGACCTATATATAATTTTAACTATACCTTGAAATCCAAGAAACAAGAATGTTAAATATGCATGTTAATGTTGGACTTGATAATAAAATAAATCTTTCTTAGCAAATTTTAGAAGTAAATCATCAGAGATAAATTTTGTTTTTTTCTGAAACTGCTGTAAAAAACTTGTATAAAGTTAAGTTTCATTTTACACCAAATTTTGTGTTTATTTAGTTCACCAAATTAAATTGTTTCATAATTTACAATTTTTGTCCACAAATTAAAGCACTAGAATATTTATCATCCCATCCTTTTATAAAGTGTTAGATGACTTGTAGTAAAAAATTGTGTAGATATGGTAGCATTAAAAAATAAGTTACTCTGAGAGGTTTTTGAATCATATAGTTTATTTAGTGCACCTTTTAAGAAAATTTTGTTGATGGACTGTCATTTCATAGGTTGAACTTAGAAAGACTATGAGGCTACTTAATATTTGATAGAACAATGTACTTTCTCAATTAGTTACATGTTTATGCTAAAATATTTTATTTCAAGTGAAGACAGTTTTATTTGAATATTAATTTCAGTATCTGCTTATTTTTTAAAACATTTTTTCATTATTTTCATTACATTTATAGTTTTTGGCAATACAGATTTGAGTAAAATGGGCCAAAGCTTACTATTATGGTTGTTATAAAATTTGCAATTTTGAAATAGAATCCTTTATGTTAAAGTTTTCCATAAGTGGCTGAAAAATGTTTTTTGAGAAATTGAATCTTATAACTTAGTATTTAAGATCCTGATCACATAACTTATTTTATTACCATGTTTTAAAATTTGACATTATTAAAATTTGCAATTATTGATAAAGCCCAAGTATTTTTGAGCTTATACATTCTGCCTTTTCACAGAGTGTTTCCTAGTGATTTTGATATTAATATGTGAATTTTGAATGTTTTAATTTTGAAGATCATTATCAGTTAATAAACCTTCTACCATATATTCATTAACAAGCTTTTGTTGATTTTAAATATTTATAATTTTTGAAATGAGAAATTATTTTAAATTTGTATTAATAGTAAAGAACTTTATCATAGTTTTTGTGCAGCTCTGATGTTCAGAAATATAAATTTCATATACTGACATAATATACCTTTCTAAATAATAGTATAATATGCAATGCTTTTAATATTACACATGTATATTTAACATTTGTTCAAATTTATTCACCTAAAGAATCTGGCTTTGCTTTAACAGATTGCAACTAGACGTGTCATACAGTTTGCCAAGATCTGGTCACATTGGATTGTAAGACAGACAAAGACACAACTAAATTAACACAAATTGTTACAAAAAAAGAAACCTACAATACCAAACAGAGTTGAGGTAAAAACATTAATGTATTACATCAGACATTTTGTTTCCGATACTATATTGGAAGTTGTTTTGAGTATGTGCCTATAAAACTACTGACTGACAATCTTTTAAACTGAAAATAAAACATTGTCTGCTCCACTACCCTATAGGTCTATATGTTTTTAAAAAATTTAAAAAAATAATTATTCATGTCATGTTTCTCATTTAATTCTTCTCTCTTAATGGTTTTATTATTACAGCCCTTCATTGCCTTCATTATAGTTTGTTATTTAAACAATTGTTAATGAAGTGTTGTTGTGAAATTAGCTGTAGTCAGCATTTGAATATTATTATACAGAATAAATTGTAAGTTATTTATTTTAAAGTAGAATAAATGAAATGTCTCAAGCTGTAATTTATGGATTATTTAGGAAATGTCTAACTGAAGTTTCTGTGAGGATGATGCAATAATAAACCTAATGAGAAACTAAGAAGATTTAAAGACAAATTATAGATATGCCACTTTTTGTTTGGGTTGTTTAGACATTAGTTCACTTGAAAATGTTTTTATGTTAAATTACATCCATTTGAAAGCTTCAGAAATTTTCTATTGCAAGGCATCAGGTACGTTTAGTGACGTTTATCAATTACAGTAGGCAACAGCAAAATATTTCAGTAGCTCAGTTGTTAGTCTTTCAATATGATTTAAATTTATTATTCAAACAATTCACAAAAAATAAAAGAATGCATTATTTATTAGATACAAATTGATCTCAAACATATTACCAAAAATTGCAATACCTAGTCTGATTAAAAGCAATGATAACACCATTTTGAAAAGTCAAGATGTTGGTCACCAACAAATCTTTTGCCGTTTTTTTTTGTATTCTTTATGATTCAAAGTGGAAAGTGGAAAATAAAGTAACACAGAAGGTATTGAATGTTCATCAAGTTGAAACTAAGTATAAATGTAACATGGAACTTTTTGATCAACAAAGAGTAAAATTGATATTCAAAAGGGAATGCTTTTCAAAACAAATTCTCACTTAAAAAGATAATATTTTTTCCAAAATACCAAATTAATTACAGGAATTTTTAAAGTTAAAAAGAGATCGTATGTGATGAGATGGGGGGTCATGGAGGCTACAGTCCCAGGGAAATATGGGTTAAAGAATAATATACTCTCTTTTCATAACATACATAAGGAAAAATCTCAGTACTGCGAGAAATTGCATTGCCTCAAAAAGTACCTTTTATCTTAAAAACATATTTGGCTTCTGTCCACCAGAAGAATTCTTCTCATGCCCATGTGGACCATTGAGGGGCAGTCTGATTTTTCATTATAGGGTTTACATGGTTAGCCATTACATTGTCCCTAATGTTTGTGTTGTTCTGGACTATTCACTATAGTTTATCCACCTTTGTTATTCCAATGTAGTATGGGGGGTCCTTGCTACTTTCCTAGACAAACAACAACTGTTAAGATGGCATGCTCCACAAGATTGCTAGTCGGTTTTTTTCCATTGTGATATATTTACTTTATTTAATATGCCCATTCTGTACTCTACTAACCTACAGAACTGCATGGGTAAAGTAGAAGGGGATAGCTACCAATCCCTGCCATCTTTTCAGTTGAATAAATTGAGGGAGTCTGATTTGTCATTATAGGGTTTACATGGTTAGCAATTGCATTGTCCCTGATGTTGGTGTTGTTCTTGACTCTTCACTATAGTTTATCCACCCTTGTTATTCCAGTGTAGTATGGGGGTCCTTGCCACTTTCCAGTTTTGAGCCACTGAAGTAGTGGATCTTGGAGGAGTCACCCTGAATGTTTGTTTCCACTCAGTAGAGGATAAGAGTAGTGATGTTCTACTGGTGAATATAGCATGTGATCCTCCAATCATGCACTCCACCTTTCCATGTGGTGGGTCCTGGAGGTGGAAGTTGTACCAAGTTTCTGTACAATTTCATCCTGAGGGTGAGGTTGCTCATATATTTTCTAGATGTGATCCTTTTCTGTGCAGTGGGACCTGGAGGGAGATGTTTTACATGTCTACAAGTACATATACTCTACCATCCATATGGTGCATCCTGGAGGGTTAGTTTTCATGTATTTTATAGATGCAATCCACTTCAGTGTAGTGAGATCAAGATGTTGCTGTTGTGCCCCAACATTTGTGCTCTCCTATTGGGGGGGGATTATTTTCCTTTGGAGTAGATACATTACATTGCTATTTACTCCTCCACTTGTGATCACTCTTCCTACCATCACCTAGATGTCAGTTTGCAGTGAGTTGACTGGATTAAAGATGATCCAGTCAACATAAATTCTCACATATATGCTAATTGTGTTATCTCTTTCACTCAAATTGTCTCAGAATATACACTTCCCTGCAATATGTCCTGGAGGTTGAATGTTGCACCCTGGTTCTATCTGGAGGGTGAGGTTTCTATATATTTCTAGAGGAGATCCAGTTCTGAATGGTGTAATCTGGAGGGTGGTGTTGAGCTCCAGCTCCCATGCAGTCCCATCCAGAGA
Organism: Tachypleus tridentatus; assembly: GCF_004210375.1. Taxonomy (NCBI): domain Eukaryota; kingdom Metazoa; phylum Arthropoda; class Merostomata; order Xiphosura; family Limulidae; genus Tachypleus; species Tachypleus tridentatus. Next base: position 155,645,939 of record NC_134837.1, on the reverse strand, counting down.
ATGACATTGATTGGGATGTAGTTGTCTCTACCTTATTAGTTATACTCCTTCCACTTTTGACCATACATGTGACACCTATTTCTACACTTGGTTTATAGTACACGTGGTACATAAGTGTTGTAATTTTCCATGTATGTTCCTGTCTCAATGGAGATAACAGATCATGGGTGATCTTTGGATGCTTTTGAAGGACACTTACTTTCTATCCCTTGAAATGGTCCCTACATCTGTTCATTGTGAGGTTCTAGCTGTACATGTGCTTACAGATAATGTACCATAATTATTCAATTAAATAAAATATTTTTAATATCCTACTACCATTAGATTAAAAGAGCAAGGTTAACTGTTCTTGACAATTGAGAGCAAAAAAAAAAAAAACTTAGGTAAGTACTTTATTTCCTGTTTTTAATTTCCTTTCTTTATTATTATAAAAGTAACTATTTTTAGGTTATTTGAGGTTTACACATAGGAGCATCTCAGAGTAGCTCATGAGTAATGTAGTTTGATAGTTTAACATAAGCTGCACATATCCCAAGTGATTTAAAACTTAATGTCATGATTAGTAGTTACATATGGTTCAAAGGGCAATAAAAGAATAAAACTTAGTTTTTTTAGGATAAATGAATGCATTTTCATACTGCATTTGAAGTCTTTCTAGAAAGAAAAGGAGGATTATTTAGATTTATATAGTTTATTTTTGTTTTGTTATTATAAAGTTAGTCACATTGACCAACCTTGTACAGAATTAGGGTGGAGAGAATAACAGATAAAATATAAACTTTTACTGAAAACAAGCATTTGAAATGTATTTAGGAAGTTTTAGAGATTACACAACTGAAACTTGAGTTTTTTTTAGATGAAGTAAAATATTTTTAATTTTAACATGAAATTCACTTTGAACACAAACTCTTCAAAATAAATATATGATATAAACAATGACAAATCGTTTCTTTTTAGTTTATTAAAAGTACTTCACTAAAAAAATGATTTTTATATGTGAAAGACTTAGTGTTTACTGAAAGGATGCTAAATTTTGTAAAAATATACACATTATATCGAAAGTTAGTAGTTTTAAATCTATAAAAACTGTGTAAACACAAAAAAGTCAAATAGCTGGTCAAATTGACCAAGTCTGTGTAGAAATGTTTGCAAATTATCATAACAATTAGCAAGTTAAAAACTTCAAAGCATGGCAATCATTTAAAAAAAAAAACAATTAAAATATATTTGGTAACAGTATACCCAACACAGTGACATTTGCTATCAAAATATCTCTCATAGAGGACATACTTTTAAGGGTTATCTGCAACTTTAAATTTCTTCAACAGATTGCTGATTACTTCTCTAGCTGTAAACTCACTGGAAAACAAACATCCTGGATTAGCTTAATGTTTAATATTACTAACAGAAACATCCTTAGAACAAAAATAACTTAAAAGTAGACCCTTGTACTTTAAGAAATGAAAGAGAAATGGGACTGTATCTCTGATTTTTAACTATAGAGCCATTTGAGAAAAATGGATATAAGCTGTTTTGTCGATAAATCTATCAAAAGTTCATTGTTTTTTGTGAACTATTTAAAGTCCACAATACTGTTAGTTTATTAACACTCTTTCCACTATCCCAGTTCTAAAAGGAGACTAAACAAGTTTTATAATAGCACGACTTACAAATATTATAATGATTAAAAATGTTTTAATTGTAACCACATTTTTATTGAATAAGTAAGCATTACTGCCCATTACAAATACACAACAAAGCACAAAAACTACAACAGCAAATGCTTCTCAAAGATACATTTGAATTACAAAGGAAAATAAGATGGAGTATACCATCAAAACATCATAAATCTTTCTGAAGTAATTTATCAAAGCTTAACGTTTTGTTAGATAGTCATGACAGTTTCACTGAGAGAACCTCTTGCTTTACTAATCTTCTGACATTCTTTGGAGAGGTTACTCCTTATGTGTGATGGTAGAAGATATTTTGTGAATCAGGATTTTCAGAAAGCATTTTGCAAAGTACATTGTTAAAAGTTTGTTGAAAAAATTATTTAAGTGTGGGGGATAGGGTGGCTTACTGGATATAAAACTGGATGGATGAAAGAAAGCAGATTGTTATAAATAGTGTTCAGTCAAACTTGAGATTATTATTATGAGTGGGGTAATGTAAGGATCAGTGTTAGGACCATTGTTCTTTTTAATTTATGTCAATGGCATAGATAAAGGAATGGTCAATAGATTGTTTAAAATTGCTGATGACATTAAATTTGGGGTGTTCCTGGTTATAAGGAGGATCTTACTGCCTTACAAAGGGATTTGGATATTTTAGGGAGTCAGGCAAATAAATAAAGGACAGATGACTTTTAATTATATCTTCACAGTTTGAAATATGAAAATAACTGATAGAAATAACCTTAACACGGTTATGACAGAGAAAATCTTGGTGCACTGGTTGACCAGTCTCTTAAGATGTCTAAGTTACATGCTGTTGGTAGAAGCAGAGAAAACAGGATTTTATGTAGTATCAACAAAAATACTGAATACAAGTGTAGAGCACTAGTTAGGCCACATGTAAAATAATGTGTTTAGTCTCAGGCTACTTACTTTTCAAAGGACATTTAATTGTTGGAAAAAAGATTACTAGGATGATAACTAGGATCTGATTGAGATGTTTAAGATTTTTAATTTAACATATATTGTTAATTCATCAATATTTTGTACTTAATAGTAAGAATAACAGACAACTATAAACTCTGGCAGGGTAGGAGTCATCTTCACCTAAGAATGCTTTATTTTTCTAATAATGTTTGGCCTTTGGAATGGGTTGCCTTCAGATGCGGAGAATGATGTTAATTTAAGGGAGTTTAATGCAAGGTTTGATGAATATCTTAATAATGGCTGACTTTGAATAGTTAATTTCATTTTAAAGTTTAATTTAGTGAAAAGAACAGCCTAAATGGATCAACAGGTTTTGTTGTCCTTAAATTATATGAATATATGTAAAAGTGTTGAGCATACAGATCTATAATAATAATAAAAGAGGGGTGGAATACATGAAAGTTTTGAGAGATTAAATTATACTCTTAAAGAAAGAATGGTATTGTCAGTAAACAATAACAAGATATTTGGTTTAGTATAAACTATTATTCATAGTACCTTTTTCATATAAACAAATCAATATCTCCTTTGAATATGTGGCAATATTTTGTTAATCATACTAACTCTTTTTGAGTAAGTCCCACTGTCATATATCTACAGACTAGCAAAGCGAGAAACTGAGTTTTGATACCCATGATGGGCAAAGCACAGATAGTCTGTTGCAGAGCTTTGTGCTTAATTACAAACAAGAATATTTTAAGTCAATAAAATTGAAAAAAAAATCAATAATATATGATTATAGTTTTTTCAGTACTGTGTCTTAAGGTCTTTTAAAAGGTAAATTTTGAAATAAAGTTCATACCTAAAGATTGTGCCAAAGCAATTACATTAATATCCAGTTATCAAAAAACATGACTTAGTTTTGTTCCTATTTATAAATTCCAGTATTTAAGATAATTTCCATACAAGATGTACTTTAACTGTTCATTTTCATATTTATGTTTCAGAATTTTTGTTAAACTTTTGAAAATTTTCTAGTGTCATAATCACTAAATTTATGCACTTATAACTATATATAAACTGTCTGGTACGACTTCGACAAATTCAGGAGTGGAAAAGACCTTTGGATCTCTCACTACAGGGGTCACTAGATGATCAACAACTTGTTCTCCAAAAGAATGGAACAGAAGATATTAAGGTGTGTAGCTCTTCATATCATGAACACATGTAGGAGAATGATACCAGAGATATTGAGGTGTATCTTTTTCATACCGTGAACAAATATAGGAGAATGATAGAGGACATACTAATATGTTTAGCTTTTCATATATCGTGAATGCTTATAAGAGATGATAAAGGAGATATTGGTGTGTAGCTTTTCATATCATGAATGTGTGGAAGAAAATGAGATGAGACAACAATTTTTTGTGTTTTATTTTTATGTGAACTTAGATATACTGTGTTATTGTTTCTAGGCTCAGTGGACATTGTTTTTATAAGCATTTTATAGAATTAAATAGCGAAACTTTTTCATGGAATAGTTTTATGTGTGTATATCTACTGTATCCCAGAAATTAACTATATAACAAATTTGTACTCTCTGTAGTGTTTTTATACTATTTGTGAATGCACAAATTACAATTAGACTAGCAAAAGTCATGCTTTTCAATACAACAAATCAAGTTCCATATATAAAACCTATATAAGTGTGGATTTGGAAAACTCTTCTTGTCGACAGTATAGAAAAAAAATTTCTCTCTGCCAGTTTTGTTTCACGAAGCCTTTTGTTTCAGTGGGAAGCTTTTACTCTCCCTGAACAAAAGACCTTCCTGAAGATACTAGATAGAGAAGAGAAAAAGCACATAAAACAAGTGCATAATAAGTATAGAGTTCACCAGAAGATAAAGGAAGCCATACAGCATCAAATAATTGGAAGCTGCTTGTCCTCTATTTATGATATTTCTTCTTCACTTTATATGTTTACTTGGTATCTATGTCTCTTATCCCTCATTTAAAGGAAAATAAGCACTGAGAATTTGTTCTTGAGACATTAATTGGTCGATGATAGTGTGAATGGTGAGACTTTGGATCAGAGATACTACTCTATGGGAAATTTGGCCTATTAGTGTACACAATTCTACCTTAAAAACAGTTGAACAGGTTACAAAAAAGACATTTAATGTTATGCTTCAAAAATATGTCCCAAACTTTGAATTTGTGTGCGATTTTTCAACTTCCAGACTTTATAACAAAATTTCAGCTTCTACTCATTTTAAAGAGCTCACTTGTAAACCTGTATGCCAAACGTAGATGTTAGTATGTCTAGTGTATACAGTCATAAATATAAAGGAATGCACCTAAGTACTGCATGTTTTTTTTCTGTTTTTTCTTTAAGCATTATGAATAATTTGTTTTTATGCTAAAGGTGTTTTGATGGTTTTTTGTTATTATGGAATTGTCTTTAGCTCTGATTATTCAGTGACCACAAAGCTTCTAAATCAAACTAGTAACATCAGTTTCTGGTTGTGTTTATTAACATTTGATGATGGGTTGACTTTCTCCTTGTGAACATTCATTTTAAAATTAAGACAAAATGACTTAATGAAAATACTGTTATTAAACTTCTCATGTTTTCTTTTCATGTTATTTATGAACATACAAATATATATATATATAGCTACTTTAACTGCTCAGTAGCAGTGTATTAATGAAGGAAAATGGAATTGTGTTCTCTAAGCACTGGTTGTGAGTTGATTGCTTATTTTGGAATCTCTTCTAAGTACTATTCTAAAGTAATCACGTAAGTGAATGTATCAAAGATTTGTATATCACGATAAATGTTGCACATATTTTTCATTGATATCTCATCATCTGTTCTTTGAAGCATATGTACCTAAATAAAATGCCTTTTTAAATATATATGAATTTTATGAAAAGCATTTATGAATATTTTAATTAAATTGATCTTATGAAGCTTTTATAGAGAATGAAATATTTATAGCTAAAAGTGTGTTTACACTGTTTTTGTGATTGTAGCATTCACTGTGATAATTTTCAATATAGTTTGGGTAAAAACTATCTTTTTTATTATGGAGTTAAGTTTTATTAGCACAAAGTCCTGTTTTTCATCTGTTATTACCATTGCTTGATTGTTAGAAAATGTGGTGTAAAAGGTGCAATTATGTTGCTTACTGAACATTTGGCCAGTGTTAACTTCAGATGGGCAATTAAATTTCTGGAAATACTGTTGAAATAGAAGATGTTACATGACTGCTTTTCATTAAGTATTATTCTAATAGATAGATCTTGAGGCCTTTCTAGTCAGGGACCAGTATGAGATTTCCCTAAATCTACAAGTTCAAACCTACTGAAATATTTAAAAGGAGTAAATTTCCTACTTTTTACATTCTTCAACATTTGATACTTGCTTATGTTATAATACATAATTTTCAGAACAAATTACTGAAGATGTAAGAAGCATCTTTAAATATTTTTGTTAATGCTTCAAATAAATGGTACCTTTCAGCTTACACCCATCACTTTCAATAAAATATTTTGTTACTTTGAAGTGCCTACTGTCACATGTTTGTCCAGTCTTCAGATTGTGGCGTGATAATTATACTATTTGGTGACTGAAAGACTAATGTATACTTCAAACCGTGTTCTCTTAATTAATGTTTCTATTGTCTCGTTACTGTAGGCTAATGGGATGTTCTTAAATCTCAAACTGAAAACAGTATAGATACAAGTTTTTGAATATATTTACTGCCGCCAAGAATGCCGTGATGCCATTTTAAATGTGTTTTTAAGGTTGGTTTTCCCTTTACATTAACTAATGTCAAAGGTGATACTGGCTGCCTCACTCATGTTTTCACATTTTTAAGAGCCATTGGTCTTTTTAACTTAGTTTAAGGTTTTTTATTGGACTATACACTGTTTTAGCTTGATTTCTTTTACACATTTTAATTTTATATTGACCTGAACCCAGGACTAGAAAGGTCAACTTCAGGTGACTGAGAGCAAGTTTGAATTTAATGCTTCAGTCTTCCTGGCAGGTCTTAATTTTACATTTTGTGTATTTTTACTGTAATTTCCATATACCATTATAGTATACTACATCTTGTTTGGCACAGATAGCCTATTAGCTTTGTGCCAATAAACATGAAATACCTACCTCCCTATTTACTGCCAAGTGTTAAAACCCATATGTCTTTACAATATTGAGTATATGATTTTATTCACTGTAGAATTTTGAAAGATCTCAGGTCAAATTTGTATTGTAATTTTCACAGTATCTGCAATTCTTTGAATTTCTCTAATGATAAGGATTAATCTGTACATGGAGCATTTTGTAAGGAAATGTGAAACCAAGTTCCGATGGTATCTGCAATTTCTAATCCAAAAATAAAATGGAGTAAAATTGTGTTAATACATCCCTGCATAAAGATAACATTTCAAGTGGTAGATGTGGAACAAAGGAGATATACTAAACAACAAGAAAAAGGATAGAGATGAACATTTCTGAACACAAATCACTCTTAGTTTTTGATATTTCAGTCACCAACAAGACTAATGTATCTCTGGCTTACTTTTCTACTTTCCATGATCTACATATGGCTTTTCATCTCCATAGACAATAGTCATGTTTGTTGATGGACATCTCAATTGTTGAGTCAATTACTAATTATGGATACATAGCTGTTTCCTGTCTCATTATATTACTGGTAACACATTCTTTTCTTTTTGTTTTTTAACACTTGTTGACTAATTTCACTCTAAATCTCCTGTTTCTATTTTTCCTTTTAGGTCATAATAGGAGTTTATTGAACACACACACCTATCTGCTTTGCAGTAAGGTGTTATGGTTATCTTCATTCTCCTTTTATCTACTGTCTATATTTTGTTTTGAAAATCATCTGACTGTTATTTTTTGTCTGCAAATTTTCAATTCTAATTGTCAAAGGAGAAGGGCTTTTTTTTTTCTTGCAACATTCCCTCATTCTTAAATCATTATGATTTTATTTTTTCATAAACATTTTTGTACTTGTATTTTGTTTGGACTTTTGCCTGTAAAGTGAGTTTACAATTGAATTGCCCTTATCTTTCTTATCTTTAACATGTCAGCTCTTCATTATTGTTGTACATTAATCATAATAGGAACTTTTTTAATACATGTATCATTCATTATCTGTTTTATTCATCAGAGGTGATAGAAAATTTTTGTTTTAGTTTTTGGGCAAGTGCTTGTCATTCTTATTGTTTTGGGTTTTTTTTCTTCATGTTTATGGATTGTTGTGCTACTCTTAAAAACTCATCTTGTAAACCTTTGGACTTCTGTCCTTTTCTCAAATGTTTAGTTTTCTGAATCATTGTTCTCATGCTTGTTATTGAAGATTTATAGAAAACTTTTCTGTACCACTTGTCAACAGGTTGTCAATTATCTGACCTTCATGGGAACTACATGTTGTGAGCTTTCTTCTTGTATGGAATGGACTGTTTTTATGCTAAATTATTTTCTTTTATTCAAGATAGCACAAGAGGATAATCAAATGTTTTCCCTGATCCTCCTATCTTTCCAATGTACATTCATTGATACTTGATCTTTTGTGCAGTTTAGTTCTCACTGAAGTATTTTATTATATTTCTCAGTTCACATTTTCTTCTTACATTATGTAGCCTTTTTTCAGTCCTCTGGAAAGTTTTATTTTTTGTCACTGTGACTTTCCTCTCATTTGTTCCGTTGTCCATATAAGGACAATGTCTACGTTAGTGGATCCCACTGTTAGACTTATTTTTTCTTCAGTTGTGAACTCTTTCGTGTAAATGCATTATTTTCACCAAAGTTTATACATTGTTGGCTTCTGATTTATATTCACTTAGTCAATAACATACTGGAATGATTATCATACCTGGATAGTCTTCATAGGTCACTTTAGGTGTGTGTGTCACTGTGCAGCCTGATAATGTCCCACGCAACACTCCACTCAGGTAATTGTTCATGCTAGCAGTATGGAATAAGGCTAAGCGGTTGTCACATCACGGAGAACTGTGAGACAACCTCTGACCTACATTATATATAAATATGTATATCACCAGTTCTTTGTGGTAGTACATGTTTCCAATATGGTACATGTATAGATATTTTCATTCAGTACTATCCTCTATATGCAACATAATTTATGCATTCTCGCTTACCTAAGATTATTGTGGTTCCACTGTATCTCACATGCAAATTGTCATGTGACATCCTTATACCAATAGGAGTGATATGTGTGGCTCCTTCATTCAATTCTGCCAAACTATCATGTCTCATTTCCACCTACATATTGACATCTAGTTGATTTCATTTCAATTAATATATCTGTAATGTTTTTCTTTCCTTGAATACAAGACATAGCTTGTTATTTTCTCAAATGTAATAAAACCATCATTTTTCAGTATCAAAGATATACTAAAATGCTTAATGTCAGGAACATTACTATAAGTTTATTTGTTCATAAAATTAATTTTATTAAGATTGCCTATATTATAGGTAAAACTTAATTTGATATATTTAACAGTAAATAAAGCTTACATATCATATGTCCCTGCATCCATTGAAATCTACATTTTTGTCAGCAGCCCAGTTAGTCTTAATTCAATGATTTATCAAGCAGTAGTTGGAGTATTATATTTAGCCCATTGGTTGCTGATTTGCCAAATAGGTTAGTTTACATCTGATATTAGGATGCAAGTGTACTATATTGCAGTGTATGGTTTACAAAAATTCCATATGTTCAGAGTAACTGCAGTCACTGAGTTAACGGATCAGCCTTTCCAGTGTAAAGAAAGTATATCCTGATATTTTAGTTCCTTCACATAGTGACAAAAGTACTAATGAAGTAATATTTTTACATGTTTAAATGCTAGTAAGGGTTTCAAAAGTAACATATCAAAGCATTTGTTTTCATTTTAATAGACTATGAAGATACTTTATTAACCTTATTGTATCTTCATAGGAATAACCAACTGCTTTCTCTGGAAAGTGAGGCTTGGTTGTGTGTGCATGCACTTGTATAAAATATTGTTTAGTATTATTTGTTTAAGTTAGTATCATAAAGATTTGTCAGTAAGACTGTTTTTACTTAGGACACATTTCAGAAGAAAATTACTTACTGCCTGTTTGATAACTCCCAGAAAATAGTGTCAAAATAATATGTTTTTTTAAAATAATTTCTGAAGTTAGTAATTGTGTTACTTTGAAAGAGAGTACTATTGTATATCTTTGTTTCCATGTCTAGAGCTTTATAAATAATATGCTTGTTTGTCTATCTGGAACATTTCTCACAAATTTCTTAATCAACCATTAGAAATCTCCTATCATTAGAAAACTCTTTGTTTGGAGAGTCCAGATTGGATTTTCAAGTCAGAATCACCTCACTTTTTTTTCTCTTTCTTTAGTCAGTCCTTTCAATGCAACAAGTATGGTACATGATGGCACAATTTCATTGTCTTTACATGATGACTGGCTTCAAGTTTCAAATTTTAGTTGTTGTTTTTTTTTATCTGCAAGGTATCCCTCACAGACAACAATTAACCCATGTGTAATTTCCTAAAATCAAATTAATGTTACAATAAATATAATTTCTGTGGGCTTTTTTGACTTGTGTCTAAAATACACATGTTATGTTTGTTCAAAATCATATGCTTATCACTTGGTTAACATACATTCAGATATTTGTGCATTTGAATTTCACTTCATTACAACTTTACATTTACTTTACAATAATATAGTTTCATTTCATTTCATAGATTGCTATAAACATCTTCTGACTACTTTTTTCTTTACTATGGATTTTATTCTTAATTTATATGAGTTTCTTTGTTCCAGCTCATGAAACGTTTTCATATACTGAATGCTCATAACTGTTTCGTACCTCTGTACACTATCATAAATGTTATTATAAACACTTGCATTACATTATTGTTTACATGTAGTTTTGTTTAATAAGGTTCTTATGTATGATTTTATTAAATAAAGTTATAACTATGTCAGCTTGTTTGTCTGACTGAATAAACATTTTTACAAATATACCAGGATTTATTGATCTAATATATTTATAAAAGGTCTGAAACAGAATGTACCTTAAATGGCTTGCATGAAAATGATGAAATAAGGAAAACTCAAAGGAAAGACATGAAAACTACTGCAAGTGTTTTTGTGGGTTGCAAGTAATCTTACAACCATAGGTTAATGAACATAACACTTTTGTTCATTAACAATTTTAAATTTCACAGATACATTATTTTATTAGAACACTAAACTGAATAATACATTGTACTATTTTTTTTTATGTTTCTAAACACAATCAACTACATTGTTTTATCACTTAAGTGATGAATATTCAAAGGATTTGTTTCTACCTTGTTGTTGTTTAACCTTAACTTTTATTTTCAGAATTCAAAACTGATATGGAAGCTATGTATTTATTTTTCCCTTTAAAATAGCATTTTTTTTCATGTTATGATTGGCATATTACATTACCAATTAATATTCCTAGAACCTGTGATATTCCAAAAATAAAGATGATAGATAATAATAAATAAATGTATTCTATGTCAGACAAAGCTTTATATAACATCAGTTAAATACTTCAAGTACTAAGTAAATTGTAAGTTTATTGTATGAAGATTTGCTGTCTTATATACAGATTTTAATTTGAAACTATAAAGTAACTTAGACATGTTGTATAATGAAAAACCAAGTATGAACTCCAGAATAAAGTTATATTTATTTCCCTAAGTTAACTTCATTTTACAAATCTTTTTCTCTTTTAATCCAGGGCCCCCAGTAGCCCAGCGGTATGTCTGATTTAAAACTCTAAAAACCGGGTTTCGATACCCATGGTGGGCAGAGCACAGATAGCTCATTCTGTAGCTTTGTGCTTAATTCAAAACCATAAACCTCTTTTAATCCTTTTATTTGTGTTTTATTATCACGTTTTAGATGAATATTCCACTGATGTTTCCTTATCACTTAGGCTACACACCTATCTATATTCATGTTAGATGTTGATGGTGCTATAAATTTTGTGTTTCAGTCTAAACAGTATTATCTGTGTGACTTTGCTCAACAATGCCCATTGGTCTATAGAAAAAATTAAAAGTGTATAATATGTCATATAAAGTAATTCCAGTGGTGTAAATGATAGATCACTCATAAAGAAGTTGTAGACCTGAATTGAGTGAAATAAGTATAACTTTATTCTGGAAAAAATTACATTATTCAAAAATTAAATTATTTTCAACTCATCAATGAAAAAATATTAATTATTTACAAGGGTTTGTCAGTACTGAGAAGCTATTTTGTTAACTTATCCATAAAAAAATAAATTACCTTTATCATCATCTTGATTTCATAGTTTTATATTCAACAGAGTATTGTATTTTACACCAGCTAAATAGAATGGACTAGAATATTGGTTTATGCAGAATACGAAAAGGGAGCAGCTTTTGACAGAAATAAAATGTTAGTTGTATTTGTAGTTCTTGACCTATGGAGCTATGTGGACTTTTGTTTTAACATGAGAAGTCATAGATCCTACACCTAACATGACAACAGTCTTAGCATAGGATAGAATAAACTCGATTGTGACTTTGAATCCTATCGCTGAACATGTTTGTAATAGTAATAGTGAGCTCCACTTTTCATTGGTAAAGATTCGCTGCCTTCTCTATGGCGTATATATTCCAAGTCAGTGAAAATGAAATAGAAATCCTCTAATTCGAGCGCTTTCGAAAGGTAGACCTTTATTCTTCTGGGGCAAACTAGGAGTGTTAGTGTGATTGAACGAGTGATATATAGTGTTTAGTGATATGGAGGTCATCCGGTCTTCCGGGAATTGTTTATTTCTTTGTTTACTGTTGTGAGCGCCTCACTTCCGGCGCAATGTAGCCGATAGTGAGTGTGTGTGTGAAAAGGTGTTAGTGGTAGTTAAGCATATATACCCGTAAAGTAGGTTTGTACAAAAGTCGACAAACAACCCGACCTTATGTGACACTTATGTGTATTTTCTCTTACAAGTTAATTCCATATTATTAATGAACTGCATATTATTATAATCCTTTGGAGATAATATGTGAGCTAGTTATGGTTTAAGCACTTCGAGCTTCAGATCATTTATGGTAAAACACAGTAAAATGTAACATACAATGTTAAACATTTTTGAAGCTATTTTTATCGTGTGAAAAATCTCGAAGATTCTTGTGAAATAAATACACAATTTGTGTTATTTAAACAACCGATTTGTGACGTCTCCTATATTATTTATACGTTCTTAGTGTTTAGTACATAAATATACTTCATTATATTCAATTCTGTTTCCTGTCACACCAAACATGCTCGCCCCTTTTAGCCGTGGGGGCGTTATAATGTGACGGTCAATCCCACTATTCGGTGGTAAAAAGAGTAGCCCAAGAGTTGGCGATGGGTGGTGTTGACAAGCTGCCTTCCCTCTACTCTTACACTGCTAAATTAGGGACGGCTAGCGCAGATAGCACTTGTATAGATTTGCGCGAAATTCAAAACAAACCAATCAGTTCTTTCCTTGGACCCCCACCCCTTTAAATTACTGTAAAATGTGAATTTTTTGTTTGTTATATTGGTATGCATTTTTAATTAGTTTTATAAGTATATGGTTATATACAGTGCCGTTCTAGTATAGGCTGATGGAATGTTACTATGGAAATAACCAGATACGCACCAGAATGCATCACTTAGACATAGTTAGTTCTTATTTGTTTCCATCATGGAAAAATCTTTTGTTTTTCAAGAAACTAAAACAAACGCTAAAAACTACATGTAATGCACTGTTCTGTGATACTTTTTTTAAAAAAAATTTAAAACATATGTATTTACACTCCTTCAAATATTTAAATTCAGAAATTCGTTATAAATAATTTAACTTTATTTTACTTATCACGTATTTTGACCTCTGTTTCTTCTTGTGTGTGTTTTGGTAATTGGCTGCTAGAATGTGCTTCTAACAAATAACAAACAAACCCTCAGCATTACGTATTACTCTGATGTATCCATTGTAATACAACTGTGGCATTGTAGCATGCCATGATTTAATTTTCAAGTGATTGTTTAACATGCGTCATTTTTTCCTTGTCGCTTTTACTGTAAGCTATTGTTATGACATAGGTTGCATTTTTAGAGAGAGCGCTAGCCCTATCTACATAGGGATGGCATGGTTTCCCATATTAAAGCAATACAAAAGTAAACTAAATTTTCTTCTCTGCAGAAGCTAGATAAGAACTACTTAACATAATCACTTTATCTCCAGTGTATATGCTGCTTTTCAATGATCCAGAACGTTCCAAAGTCGAAATTCAGCAAATAGCTAAAACGGATATTTCTTATCATCTGTCTTGAACAGGCCTTGTGCCTACGTAGTTTTAGTGTAAACAATGTTATATAACTCCTTTAAATCTGCTTTCTTACATCAATTTGTTGTTGTTTGTAAAGCTTAAGTACAAGGTGAAAGAGGAGTTACCCACCAACAAGAGGTGAATATTAGATGACTGTGACACAAAGAATACTTAATGCTTTGTACACTGTACATTCAGTGTCTTTAGGAAGCCAACCCCTATATTTATGTACGAGGTGAGGGAGAAAAAACTACATATACAGGTCATCAGAAGTTAGATATGAGGTGCTATACAAAATAGTCACTAGAATAGACAGGCAAATAACCAAAACTGAGATTTCTTATTTTCGCTCATCATGATCTTTAACACGCCTACTGCCTTTCTAGTTTTAGCAGAAACTATAATTTTTTCATCATTTCATAGAGAAAAACAGTCCTTAGGATCTTTGACTACATATTTCATTATTATTCTATGCAAAATTTATAAAATTTTAAATTTCACACCATAACCTGGTAACCCACATATACCATTTTATAACAAGTAAACAAAGTATTAGGAAAAAATTTATCGCTAAATTAAAAAAAGCTCTGTAAGGCTGGCTACTGAACTTGAAAAAGGAACCAAACAAAGAAAAAAATATCGCTTCATCAAGTAATGATCATTACCAAACTAAGCCAGTTCAACTTTGTGTAGTATAAAATACCTACGTTACTGGTTTCCTCACTTTAGTTATTAGAAGCTTGATGTTTAAATAGAATCTCAGTTTTATTATTATGTTTTTTTTTAGTTAACTTTAGAATATTAGTTTTATCACTATTTTACGATAAAGTAACATTTTGTGATAGAAAGTTCTGGTTCTATTTGTTTGCCAAGTGAGGAAAGCCAGTAATGTGGGGATTTATTCACCTTTTAAAGACGAGATAGTTTAGTATACTATGTGCTCATTAACGAGATCAAATGATATGTCCACTAACATTCTTATCTGTTTTAGTTCCTTTTTGCAAGTTTAGTAGCCAGCCCTATACATTTTTTTTTTTACCCAGCGACTTTTTTCTAATGCTTCTGAACACTTTTATTCCAAGAATTAGTAATACCCAACCAAGTAAAAACTTACTCTGTGTGTACTTTTATTAATAGATTAGGAGGTTTGATTTGGTTTATTTTGAATTTCGCGCAAAGCTACACGAGGGCTATCAGCGCTAGTCGTCCCTAATTTACCAGTGTTAGACTAGAGAGAAGGCCACACCAAACATGCTCGCCCCTTCATCCGTGGGGGCGTTATAATGTTGCAGTGAATCCCACTATTCGTTGGTAAAAGAGCAGCCCAAGAGTTGGCAGTGGGCGGTGATGATTAGCTGCCTTTCCTCTTGTCTTATACTACTAAATTAGGGGACAGTCAGCACAGATGGCTTTCGTGTAGCTTTGTGCGAAATGCAAAAGAAACAAACCAAAACTTTAATCTAAACACACCTACTATCAAGGGATTACCGAGATTTATAATATCGGTATCCATTGATAATGCTTCGTATTATTTTCATGGGGCTATTTTGAATGGCCCATTGTTTTAAGTTCATAATATATTGTTTCTGTATTTATCTATCCATCCATCCTCCAAGAGTCTGTGGAAGTTGCATAAAACGCAAGAAAAAATTTGTGATAAATCACATAAAAAAAGAACATGAAATTCTAGTTCCTGCAGAAGGTAGACCTGTCTTCTTCAGAGTAAAGGAAGAACGATCAAGAAGACATATCGAAAATGCTAAGATTTTTTCCTTTTATATTTTTTACGAGTACAGAATTGTAAATTCCAGACTATACAGATAATCGTAGAAGTTAATTTTTTATTTGGACCATGCTTAAGGCTGTCTTACAAGTTGTGCTGTATAGCTTTTCTTCTTTATACCTGAGCTTACTGAAGCAGGTGCTCACCTTCTCTATCAATAATCTTGCTACTGAATCATTGACGTGTCTAAGATATAGTGGATCTTTAAAGTTCAAGTGCGGTATTAGATTCTGTGCATACACAATTAATCTTTTAAAATTGCTAATAAAACACTGAACATGTATATATGCATATCATGAATTTTCTACCATATTATTGTGTAGAATGTTTCAAAAATATTTATTTTATCTGTTTGCAGTTTCAGGTAACATGAATAAGAAAGTTTATTTCATTCAAACTGCTGTTAATCCTTAATTCATGAATCCAATGAAAGGTCGCCATCAAATGTTCAGAAGCAAGTATACATACTCTATTTCTGTGTCTTCTAGATAAATACAAATTGTTTTCATTGTGTGTAAAGTCCATTTATTTCTTAGCTCAAACTTGGTAAGTTGTAACTAAATGCAACATCACTTTGTGATATATTTTGCCAATTTTCAGAGTGCAGTTCTATCTAATTTAATCTTGGGAAATCACTTTCACCAGAAAGTAATCACAAAGTATATAGAAAAGAGACATTTTTTAATGTTGTTACTACAATATTAATGCAGAGTTGTCTCTGCTAATATGTGTGTATTGCTCTTATACAAACT
Organism: Tachypleus tridentatus; assembly: GCF_004210375.1. Taxonomy (NCBI): domain Eukaryota; kingdom Metazoa; phylum Arthropoda; class Merostomata; order Xiphosura; family Limulidae; genus Tachypleus; species Tachypleus tridentatus. The sequence continues at coordinate 155,629,392 of NC_134837.1, read as the reverse complement.
CTTGTGTTACAATGTTTAAAGGAATGTTTTTCACTTAAAGAATGGCGTTTTCTGCAAGCAGAATTACTCATAACCTAAAAGAAAAATTAGCTGCAGAAGGGAGATGGTTGTACAAGAAAATCATTGGTTCCAAGGAAAGTCCTCACCTGGATCAAACATTTAAAGATGAAGCAAAAGTCCATTATTCCACTATCACTCTGCAGCCATGGATTCAGGAAGTTCAGACAATCACACACAAAAGAAGATCAGACTTTGTTCCTAAAGACTGATCTTAGCATAATAAAATCATAAACAAGTAAGAGTTGTCAAGATAAAATTGTATCTGGTAAACCTGAGAATGAATGAGGTTTATCTATACAGGACTCCCAGGTTGTTCTTAACCAGATTAACTCCAGCTTTCGTCATAACTACGTGAAAAGGACTAGGTGAGCTGTTGATGAATAAAGCTGATCAGTCAGGTTGTTTTCCTGGCAAGTGAAGCAATGGGTATCCACTTCAAAAATCATGAACTATGGGGCCAAAGAAAGTCTCATCAAAGTAAATATACTACCAGAACAATCATAGCTCATGAAGAAACCTAAGATCAAATACAGCACCTGGATAGGCTGACAAAATCAACTCACTGCTGTGCTACTTTGGACCAGGAGCCATGTACTTGCCTGAAGGTCAGAGTTCTTGAGTATACCTGCTGCACAGTACTCACAGTGTTTGTAGTATCTCAGTATGTTAATAGTTGAAAACCTGGAACAGAAAGGCTTTAGCTTCTGCCACATTTCTTTCTAAGTAAAGCCGAGGGTATGTTCGTAAGTGCGACAAATGAAAACGTGATCACTTTTTGAAGTATTTCAAACAGGTAACTACTTGAAATTATTGAACTCGGGAGAAAGTAGTCCAACACATGACCATGAGCTTGGATGGTTCAGCCCTAAACTATATCAAACATGTTGACGAAATACAACTAGAAGACAGCCTTAGTTGAGTTGACTAATAATTCTTTACAGTGGAGAACTGAGCAATCAGTTTGACAAAGTTCGAGGCTCAAAAAATTGCCATCAAGAGTGATCTCCACTATTCAACAGTAAAGCATATCCTGCAATGGCTTCTGCAGATAAAGACGACATTTTGGTCGACAAGCTCATCAAAGAACTTCTAAGTGAGACAGTAAGGCACCACATAGATGTGAGGGTAATCCTCAATCTTACAGAGGCAATTTCTATAGTTCTAGGTATGAAATGGTACCTTTTATCCAGTTACAGCAGATGAAAAAAAAACCTGAAGTGACAACTGCTGTTACCACATCTCAGACGAACTATCCTACTAAGAAACCTCCACCACACTAACCTTAAGGTACGTCAAGAATTAATCAGTCATCTACCCATCCTGGCACTGAGATCCAAATGCACTGATTTCCAGTGAATGTACAGTTCTTCTGTAGTTTTTATGACACTGCCTATACTTTCTCTCAAATATGATCCTGGAACAAGTGAAGCATCTGCTTTGATTGTGGTATGTTGGGTCACAGGTGAGTGAACTGTCCATATTTTGCTGAACAGCTAAAACTGTTTTCCCAATCTTAAGTAAAGGAGGTTATTGGCTCTGACCAGTGATTCAATAGATGCTGAAGAACCAGCAACACTTATGCTTTGCTGAACAGCGGGGTGGTCAAGGCTATTGGTTTTGACTAACAGCTCAACAGATGCAGGAAAGTCAACAAACAGTAGATACAGCTCTAGCAATTACAGGATCCCAATTAGATCTGGCCACTGAGGTGGGAAGTGCAATATGTCTTGGTATATTATTCTTAAATTACTTGGGCGAAAGAAAGAGTTTCTAGTTAATAAAGGAGTAAAAAGGAGAATAAATTTCGTGGTGTATTAAGACATCCAAGCAAAAAAAAACACTCGGGCCAGTTAACAGAAACTTCATTCTGGTGAATGGAGAATAAATAAATTTGAATGTAAAAGTAGATATCTAAGAGAAGTCACCAACAAAACAATGTTATATATAACCAATATCAGTTCTAGAATCGCCATTATAGGCGTAATTGCAGAGCTTATCAATTAATGTCGCCTGTGCAACTAGTAAACTGATGTTCCATGAAAATATTGTGCAATGCCAACCAGATCAAGTCCAGAAACAGCAAAATGTATGGATGTATGTTGGAGGGGAAATGACAGTACTCTTATGTACAGAAGTTGGGTTCTTTGGCTTTCTATAGAACAAATCTTGTGCATTTGATACCATGTAACATCATAATACAGCCAAAATATGAAATGTGCTATTTAATATATATAGTATACATTTAGTATAAAAAGATATAGATGACACACATCCAAATAAATAACTGCTGAGCAGGCTTCACCAAAATACTAGAATTGTAGTCAACACTGAGACATAATATGTTAAAAGTTGGAATCATATGGCCCTCACAGAGTGCTTGGTAATTTTCAGTGCTGACTGTCAAAAAGAAGAAAGGTGCATCTAATTTAAATTGATACCCTGCATTGACACTTTCCCTTGATGTGAACAAATGTATGTATGGATGCATCGAAAGATTCTCATTTGTTTAATGTTTTAAACATCGCATCCAAATATTGACAATTCAAGTTGGATACAAGAGCATGCTTAAGATGATTTCAGAGCAGTAGATGGTTTGCATGAGTCTTCCATTATGCCATTTCGTCCACCTAATGTGTCTGCCACTTTCAAGAGATTAAGAAATATTACATAGGAGAAGTGGCAGTTTTATGTCAAAGATGTTTCAGTGTTTAACTGAACATTTGAGTTTGCTGCTGAAAAACTGAAAATTATATTACAGTAGATAAAAAATGCAGCCTTGAAATTAAAACAAAAAATGTGAACATATAAGTACAGAAGTGGAATTTGTTCGCCATATAGTGGGCAGGAATAAAATATCTACAAAAACTTACTACATGGCAGTGATGTTATATTAGCCTACACCTGTGACTAAGAAAGAAATATTCAGTTCTGTGTAATACTAGTAATGGTTTCTGGCTAACTTCTCTAAACTTGCCACGCCATTATTGAATCTTACAAAAGCTTTCAAATAAGCATTTGAATCCCCGAAGCATACTATAGTAGAAACCCTAGTGCTGAGGCTTCAAAACAACGAGTTATTGTTATATGATGCCAGTGACTGTGGAATTGGAACAGTGTTATTACAGTTGAAGGATGGAACAGAATGTATAGTCATGTAAATTAACAGTAATATGATCACAGTTCATGAAAGCAGATTCTGTAAGACAAATAAATTGAACTATTCGTAGTTGTAGTCTTCCTAAAACACCCAATACTGCTTGTGTGGTAGTTAGTTCACCATTTTACCATTGAGGTAAATCACACCAACACGACTGGGGACCTGAAAAATTCAGAACAGGTGATTACATGTTCGACAACTACGTTGCAGGAGTCTGTCCTTATCATAAATATTATCCGAGCCACAAGACACAACTTGTCTCATCACACAATGAGACTAGTGCCTGTTCATCTAATATTCAGATTGTGAAAGTTGGAACAATTTTTGTCATAGTGACGACAAGCTATAAAGATGAGGATTCTATTAATAGATAGATGGCACAGTTCACACTTCGAGTGATCCAAGAAAAGAAGTTTGAGAACTCAGATTTAGCATGGGTCTCTACCGTACAGAAAGACAGTCATTATATTAACACAAATTTATAGCATCACTTATAATAATAAACAAATGCATTGTTTTGTTCATTTAATCAAATGAATTTGATCATTAGACTTTCTTTACGTAGTTTCTGTTTCCGAAATGTCTTAAGATTTTAAATTGTTATCTACTTATACTACTTCGGTTTGCATACAGCAACGTTCACATTTAAGATCCACATCATTTTCAAGCATCAACAAATGTGGTGAGTATGTGAAATAATTAAGTTATGTAAAGAATTGCTATGTTAAAACTGGGTTTGGCTTTGGTACAGATCAGCAACAAGAAAGTGGCTTGACGAGACCATTATTGACGCACAGCTTAGAGCAGCTGTGAAGTCTAAAAGTGTATTGACATTGTGTATGTCAATCAGTTGTACGTCTACCTCAAATCTTTTGCACATTAGCCTGACAAGGAATCAGAAGAGGACTAAGCTGAGAGTAACTATTTAGCTGTTCATAATGAGTCACGTGAAAAAAATGCTGTATCTAGAGGCAAGAGACAACTCTGACGATGCCCTCAGATTGATATATCAAGCTCAAAGATCTCTTTGTTCATTCCAAAGTAAAATTCAACAATGAACACCGGAATAGAAAAATGCAAACAATAATTGTATATCTCAGAACGGCTGGTATGGATATTAACACTTTTACTGATAAGGAGAGAACAACGTTTCAACCTTCCTAGGTCATCTTCAGGTGAAGAAAGAGAGAGTGTTTGAATGTGACCGTTGACGGACACGTCTGAGGGACGAAAGTATAAACGGGTACCGGATTGTAGGGGGCGTTGTAGGTGGGTGTTAGGTTATTAATTAGTTAGGTTAGTTAGTTATCACCATTAGATTCCACCAAGGAACATAGGGCCGCAATCGCTTGCGGATTCTTCAACAGGTATTTAAGTTAGTAGGTTGTCAGCCCACTACACCAAGCCGTCCCTAATTTTGCAGTGTAAGACTAGAGGGAAGGCAGCTAGTCATCACCACCCACCGCCAACTCTTGGGCTACTCTTTTACCAACGAATAGTGGGATTGATCGTCACATTATAACGCCCCCACGGCTGGGAGGGCGAGCATGTTTGGCGCGACGCGGGCGCGAACCCGCGACCCTCGGATTACGAATCGCACGCCTTACGCGCTTGGCCATGCCAGGCCAGGTTATTAATTAGTGTAGGTATAAAGGTGTTCCTCGAAATTGGTTTAATTTTGCTTTTAGTTGCTTTGTAACTAGGGCTTCTTCGATATTGCATTTTTTTAAATTGTTTTCCGACTTAATATCTGATGTTTTCTATGGTAATGTTGTGTTTATTTGATTTGCAGTGTTCAAAAACGTGTGAAGACGGTTTTTCTTTGAATCTAGTTTCTATTTTTCTGCTTGTTTCTCCAATATAGAAGCCGTGGCAGTTGTTGCATTGTATTTTATAAATTATATTGGTGGTGTGTTTTTCAGTGTAATTTTTACATAGTATGGACTTTAGTTTTGTATTTGGTTTTTGAATAAATTTGGTGTTTACTGGAATGTTGTGTTTTGTTATAAGTTTTTTTCCAAATGTTGGTTATTTTTTCGCTGATATCGGGAACATACGGTATGCAGCAGCATAAAGTTTTGTAAGATTGTTGTATTTTGGGATTTATTGTTGTTTGTTGTTGGTCTAGGTGTGTGCGTATAATTTTTCCATGGTTTTTTGAGGAAATTTATGTTAATGACGTGTTGTTTTATTTTGTTGATTTAACGGGTGAACATAGTTTTGTAGCTGTGTTTATTTGAGTTTTTTAATATGTTGAGTTTTTGTTTTGTTTCATGTGCTGAGTTCCAGGGAATGTACAATCCAGTATGGGTGATTTTTCTGTAGATTTCTGTTTTGAATTGTGTATCACTTCTAGTGATTTTGAGGTTAAAAATGCTATTTGGTTAGTTTTTTAACTGTTCAGAGGTGAACCTAATGTTGGGGTGTATCGAGTTAACGTGGTTGAACACACCAAGTGTGTTTTCTGTAGATGTGAATCCAGCAGTTGTATCATCAACATATCAGTACCAGCATAGTGGTGGGTGTAAAGCTCAACTGATCACTTGTGATTCAATCTGTGTCATAAAAATGACACGGGATTCCCCATAGTTAGGCCATTTATTTGTAGGTAGTTTTGGTTATTGAACATAAAGTTAGTTTTGGTGGTAGTGAATTCTATAAGGGTTGCTAACTGGTTGTTGGGAATGTGTACCAATGGGTTTGGGTCTTGGATATAAAATTCTAAAGCTATCTTTCAGGATTCAGTTGTTGGGATCTCTGTGAAGAGGGAGATTACATCAAAACTGGCCATTAAGGCTTTATGGTTTAGTTGGTCAAGAATAGATTTGAAGTTAAAATTGTCTTTGAAAAAGGAGCCAGTTGATGTTACATATTTATAAAATTCCCACACTATATATTTACCAAGGATGTAGTTGAATGATCCGTAGGTCGACATTATGGGTGTCAGTGGATAATCGAGTTTGTGAGGTTCGGGGGGTGCCGTATAGTTGTGGTATAGTCGTAGGTAAGAATAAATGTTTTCTGAGATTGTGTTGGTCTTATCATTTGTAGCAGTATTTTGTTCATGTGTTTTTGTTGGATTTGTATTTAGTAGTTAAAATTTGTTTGTATCTGACAAGATATTGTTCATTTTTTGAAAGTATTCATTTGTGTTTATTATAACTATGGGATTGCCTTTATCTGCTTTTAGAATTTTGTTGTTGTTGTCTTGTTTTAAGTTGTTTATGGAATGAATATCTTTTTGTGTGAGGTTGTTTTTAGACATATTTTCAGTGAAATTATGTTGATAGTTTTGTGTGAATTTTTTTTGAAAAAGTTGCTTAAGATACTGTTTTGAGGTGTTTCATGGAAATAGATGTTTTCAGTTCTACCTGAAAAGATAGGTTGTTGGTTGTCGGTGGAATTATTGTCAAAGTTTTCTTCTTTCTGGTGGTTGTTTTTCGTTGTTTTGTTGGTGTTTTCAGTTTGTGTAGAGTGGATACCAGTCTTCTAACTAAGTCTTCAAGGCAGGCTTTCATTTCGATGGATGGAATATTTCTAGATGTTACTGCGAAATTGAGTCCTTTGTTGAGTAGATGTATTTTTCATTGCTTAATTTTCGGTCGGATCTGTTAATTACGAGGTTTGTTGGTGGTTCGTCGTGTTGACGTCTTTTTTGTTGTTGATACCTTAGTTTATCTAGTTTCTTGTTGTGGCGGACCTTCTTTTCCTTGTCATTCGTACTACTGAGTTGATTGATGTTGCGTTGCATGAGTCCATAAATGTCTGGTTAAATGCAGCAGGCCAGTTAATAGTCTAAATTAATTTTTTTGTTTCTGTAGGTCATTTAGTTCTTTATATTTCGAGCTTTTCTTTTCTTCACTGTTGGATGAAATAAATGTCATTTCTTCTGTTGATGATTTTTTTTTATTTAAATTAGCTTCGTTAGGATTGCACGAGCGTGTACGATTAACAATGGTGTAACTAAAACCAAATTCAAACCAATATAAAGTAACACCTTTATACCTATACTAATTAATAACCTAACATCCAGCTGCAGCGTTCCTTACATTCCAGTACCCGTTTTTACTCTCGTCCCTAGCCTGGCATGGCCTAGCGAGTGAGGCGTGAGACTCGTAATCCGAGGGTCGCGGGGCGCGCCCGCGTCGCGCCAAACATGCTCGCCCTCCCAGCCGCGGGGCGTTATAATGTTATGGTCAATCCCACTATTCGTTGGTAAAAGAGTAGCCCAAGAGTTGGCGGTGGGTGGTGATGACTAGAGGGAAGGCAGCTACTCGCACAAAGCTACTCGAGGGCTATCTGTGCGAAATTCAAAAAAAACAACAACAAAAAACTCTCGTCCCTAGGACATGTGTCCGTCAACGGTCACATTCAAACACTCTCTTTTTCTTAACTTGAAGGTGACCTAGAAAGGTTGAAACGTTCTTCTCTCTTTATCAGTAAAAGTGTTAAAATCTATACCGGCCGTTTTGAGATTTTTTTTTTTCAAGTGAGTTTCTCGTCATCAAGAAACAATAACTGTTTTACATGTAACTATTCTGACAGTATTACCACGTTATAGTGATCAAGATCTCTTTGTCAACACAAAAATAAGTTACTTGCATTTTTGAATGTTTAATTCACTTCGTGATGTTTTTATGTATTGCTTAATAAATTCTGGGAACACCTAAAAGAACTAAAAAATGGAAATACTGACCTTTGGGATTGTTCAGTTTTATAGTGTTTATTTAATCTTTGCTTTACTTAAGTTCTTGTTTAATTTAGGGCCATTTTGACCAAGCATTTCTTTTTGTTTTACTCTAATTTACAAGGGGTAAGAACACACATTTGCAAGAGACTTATTTTTTGTTTTGTTTGTTTGCTTTTTTAATCTTCTCTCAAAGCCACATGTGGACTATCTGCGTTAGCCGTCCCTAATTCAACAGTGTAAGACTGGAGTGAAGGCAGTTATTCATCACCACCCACCACCAACTCTTAGGCTACTCTTTTACCAACGAATATGTGTATAACGCCACCACGACTGAAAGGGCGAACGTATTTGCTGTGGTGAGACTAAGTTTGTGAGTCAAGCGTCGTAACCAAAGTGAAAACTAAAATATATATGTAGAAACGGCTCTTTTGAGTTGAGCAAATTTTTTACGTTGAGGAGCGAACAACGTTTCCACCTTCTTCGGTCATCGTCAGGAAACGTTGTTCGCTTCTCTACGTAAAAAAATTTTCTCAACCCAAACGAGCCGTTTTTACAAATATATTTTTCTTTACAAGTGGGTTTTCTCGACATCACTGATTATTATTTCAAAGTGAAAAATAGGCCTATAATTGTGCTCCATTCTTCTTGCCACCCGCTAGTACAGCGGTAAGTCTACGGATTTACAACACTAAAATCAGGGGCTCGATTCCCTCGGTGGGCTCAGCAGTTTGCCCGATAAGGCTTTGTTGTAACCCACATACACCCATTCTTCTGTCTTTCTCCTTTTCTCTTTCCAAAACTTCAACTATAATTGAAAAAAGCAAGTATTCATACTTGCATATTTTTATATACTTACCTAGAGCTGTTTCAGCAGGTATAGTAACAAACAAGTGTTGCTGTGTTACCGGCAAAAAACAACCACTAACCTTTTCGTTTAAAAAATATACCTTTGAATAGAGGATTAGCTTAGTCTACGGTATTCTTTAACATTAATTATAATATAAATGTTGTACTGCTTGTGAAGGTCATTAATGTAACATTCATGAAGTGTTGGTTAGGTAGACACTGCTAATGAACTAGTAACCCAGGGAACACAGTAGCTACTTGTACCCAAATGTGGATATTGCCCAGTGATAAAAAGACATTTCATCGTGATATTTTGTACTTTGGACGCTTGTTGGAAACATGACTATAACAAAAGGAAATTTCCCCAGTTGGAAACGAAATAATCGTGGGTGTATTTTTTTTTAAAATACCAAAAAACAAAGGTAGACGAGCCACAAAACCTCTATGAAATATTACAGCATAAAGCACTCTTTCAGGTGCAACAGACTAACTTTTATTTATAGATAAACCTTACAATCTACAAACATCAAACTTCGTTTCAGAAAGAAACGTTTATGAGAATCAACATGTAAATTAATGCATAAAGATTTATCTATATATGTATATATTTCTTATTAGTTTTCAATTTGAACGATACCCAAGAACTACTGTATATGATAGAAGAAAAACCATGTGCTGATACCAACGTTCCGGGCCTAGAGAAACTCATAGGAAGAGGTTATCACATCACCGTGACCTTTGTCGAGGACTGAAAAGTATTTTAGTATTTAAATTTGTAAGTGATGAGAACATGATAATTCAAACAGACAACGGACCAGAAGTAGGGCATCATGATGTCCTACTGTTTGACGTTTCACTTCTATAAGTGCTGGGGATTAACAATTGAAATAGTGTGCTACATTATGAACATGCCTTGTTTGAGCTTCAACACTTTTCAGAAGTGTGAAGAAAACGTTAGCGAGATAAATATTTAGTGTGTAAAAGTGTGCATGTGTTTCATTGGAATTTAATAAAGTTTTTAAACATATATGTGTGTGTGTGTGTGTGTGTGTGTCAAATTATAGAAATTATATTTCAATATTTATAGCTAAACATTATAATTTCCATTCTGATTTGATGAAGTTGGTTGCACAGTATGAGCTTTTGTTTTTGCTCTTGTGAATAACATCGAATATTTTAATATGCATTCTGGCTTTCAAACTGGTATTTTCTGATGTTGTAATTTTAGTTATAAACATATAAAAAAAAATTATTTAATTTTTATGTGTTTTAGGAATGGGAAGCATTGCTCCAAAAGCAACTTATTACAGCCGGTTGTGGAGAAAGACATCTTGCTATAGAAGCTGGTGATATGGGATATAAACAGGATTCCCTATGTTACTATAATTATTAATGGACGATGGAGTAAGGGAAGCTGTGGGCACAGATACACAGTCAACTCAGGAGTAATGGTTGTTATCGGTCAAAATACAAAAACTTTTCTTCTTAGGTATAATAATTAATAAATTTTGTTGTGTATGTATCGCAGCAGTAAGGAAAGATCAAACATACTTGTTACGGAAATCGGAACGAGTCTTCAGAGAAGGAATATTTAGCAACCTCCAAAGATGCAGTTATAGGGTCTGATGGCATGATTGAAGCCAAATGCCTGCTAAAAGCTAAGGGAATTACTCATTTACCAAATGCATTACCAGTTAAAGATTTCTGTTTTACTTTACTTAATAGTACTCTGAAATTGAAAGATACACATACATATTATTACCAAATACAGGGTCAGCTTCATATAACTGGTAAAAGATTTTATTTCATTATTTGAACACCTCTCGACATAAGTATCAAATGAATCCCTCGAGATGACAATTTGTGGAATGAAAACATGTTCCCTAAACTGGATCGATTTTATTTTCACGCACTATTTCCAGAAATAATACATCCAATAATTACAATAAGATAGTTTTACGAGAACCAAACTATGTTCTTGAGGTCAAAAGAAAAGTAAAGTAAAGAAATAAAATAAAATATAGACAATCTTCTAGGTTTCTTTGAACCTACGTTTCGATGTATATGTCCTGTTTTGTTTGAGATGTAAAGGCATCACCGGTCTTGTGATTTTTGTTTGTTATTGTGCGTGTTTTCAAGCAAATTATATTTCTGTGTACATATATTATTAATCAATCTTTACGTTACGAATGTTCTTTTGTTGTTTTAAAATAGTTATTTTTAGTGTAAATAAAAGTTTAAAAAATATTTGCCTTTGTACTTTATAGAAGTTGACAATATCACATCACAAAACACGTGGCTATGCTGTTTATTCCGATATTTTTCACAAAACTGCAGTAGTTCAACCTCACAAACAATTTGCATTTATGTTAGTTTTCATAACGAAATATTAAAAAATGCATTAAGGAAATAGTTTATAAATACTTTCAATACTCCGCAGTTATTTCGTTCTATTATTACAAATAACATTTCTAATCACAAAAAATTGCAACTTTCTAACTTGTCTAATTTGTGAGGTCAGCTGGGCTTCTCCTAGAAATTTGCTTATTTACAACATAAATATTCATGATAACATGTGTGTGTTATTGTGTTTCTTCCAGTATTGTGTTCCATGTCTCCTGAGGCCAGGCCTGGCATGGCCTAGCGCGTTAAGGCGTGCGCTTCGTAATCTGAGGGTCGCGGGTTCGCGCCCGAGTCGTGCCAAACATCCTCGCCCTCACAGCCGTGAGTGACGGTCAATCCCACTATTCGTTGGTAAAAGAGTAGCCCAAGAGTTGGCGGTGGGTGGTGATGACTATCTGCCTTCCCTCTAGTCTTACACTGCTAAATTAGGGACGGGTAGCACAGATAGCCCTCGAGTAGCTTTGTGCGAAATTCCAAAAACAACAAAAACGTCTCCTGAGGCGTTCATTTGGCTGTTAGGGTAGAGATACACGAGTGGAAAGTGGGTGATGATGACTATCTGCCTTCCCTCTAGTCTTACACTGCTAAAAACCCTCGAGTAACTTAACGCGAAATTCAAAATACAAAACAAACAAGCCTCAGGCAGGTTGTTTGGCCTGATTCAGTATAGAAGGGGACAATTCTTAGGGGTGATAGCTTTTCTATAAAATAAAAATGACATCACCAATCTGTGTTCTCACTATGGAGATATTTTTACATAGGTAAATATATATGCAATATAAAAAATTGTAATTTTCATTGCACGAGAACACTAAATTTATAAAGTAACATGGATAAATAGAGCTAAGAAGGAACTGTAAACGTTGGTTTCGTTTTCTACATGATAACAAACTCTGTTGATAATTGCTTACCAGGCAATATCTTTCATGCACAATGAATCCTACGCTTTTTTCACTTGAAGCGTTTTGAATTTATATTATGAGGTCTATTTCGAAATACAAGTTCATTATATTCAGTAACTGGACAGTATTTTCTGTGCAAGTGAAGTTGTGTGAGCTCACGTATCGCTGAACTGAACATCAGAAAATAATTCGAGTTTTTTGTTTTACGTCATTTATTTTTACTACACTCAGCTAAGAGAATTTGTAATAAGAATTTAGTTTTAAGATACATTTAATTTGCATATGAAGTATATCTATCGTAAAGAACAATACACACTACGGAATCTATAAAACCCAGACTTATACTTCAGATAATACAGATCATAATGTAACGAAACTAGGAATACAAAATATTGCTGGACAGTTCTCTGTATATCGTTAACGAGCTCGAGGATCAGCAATCTGTCTGTGCTATTTATTAGCGACAATCTATTTCTCTCGTTACTAGTTTTGTGTGTTCTGTGGGTGTTATGATTGGTTAATATGCATTCAGGCCCGGCATTGTCAGATGGTTAAGGCACTCGACTCGTAATCCGAGGGTCGCGGGTTCGAATCCCCGTTATACCAAACATACTCGCCCTTTCAGCCGTGGAAGTGTTATAATGTAACGGTCAAATTCGTTGGTAAAAAGAGAAGCCCAAGAGTTGGCGGTGGGTGATAATGACTAGCTACCCTCCCTCTAGTCTTACGCTGCTAATTTAGGGACGGCTAGCGCAGATAGCCCTCGAGTAGCTTTTCGCGAAATTCAAAACAAACAATAATATACATTCTAAAATATCAGCTTGACTTGTGGATACTATGATTGGCTTGTATACATTCTTAAATATTAGCTTAACCAGTTGTTGAGAAACGTTCGTAATAGTATACGAGTTTTAATAGGAAGAATTAATTACATACATGCCATGTGAGATCTTATCAATACAATAGGGATAGCACTGTATGTAGGCTCAGCCTTTAAACCAGATCATCGACTAATTTGCAATATAACCTAGCCCATGCACTACTGCTACCTATTGGTTTAAATTAGTAATAGTTGGTTCCGAAGGAAAACTTTATGTAGAGACCTTGAATGTGTTTTAAATTGTCCACACCAGATGGCAGTATGTAAACTTAGGCGTTGCGTGTGCAAAACCCCACGTGTGACGCGCGATTTTAGGAAGTGGCATCTCATCCATATTGTTTCTCTTGAGTAAACACTAAGGTAAGGAAAAATGAGCCAAAAAACAGTTATGTTTATTGAACATTGACTGTATAACAATAATGTAATATACTATACTACTAAACTAAATTAAAATAGTTACATGACATAAATGAAATTGATGATATATTTATATGCAATAAAAGTACCAATTGATCTATAATGTTATGCTTTGGGTTAGGCTAATGGCGTATTTGGTTTATACATATGTTTGTTAAGCCTAATAGTTTTTACCTTAGTAATTTTTATTCTTTAGAATGTTGTTTATTGAGCTGTTGTGTGTAACTTTAAGTTATTAAGTACCGGTTGTTAGAAGAGAATATTGAGGTCGGATGTGTGCGCGAAACTATGTGTAAATTATAATCGTTTATGAAGACGTCGACTGTCAATATTACGAGTGCAACTGTAAAGTACCATATCGTTATAAATATGTTAGTACAAGTAACTTACATGAGACTAAAGTTATATACGTATTATAACTATAGCTGTACAAGTTTTATATTTGTAACTCGAATAATATTTCAGATAATGTAATTATCTATTCAAAACGTGTTAAGAGCAGTCAAGTTGAACATTGATTTTAACTTCTAAATAACTTATAATAGTGTTTGGTACAAGCCATCTGCATAGAAATTATAATCTCTTAGTTGGTTATTTACATAATAAAACTAAATATTTCCTTATTAGAAGTTCACCATAATCTACTTAGGAGTTTACTGAATTTTACAATTTGGAAAAATGTTATTTATTAATAATGTAATTTGAATTTTTCCAGATGTAAATTGGATCACATTGATTAGCCCAGAAAATAACTGTTTTATTCCAAGAATATCTTATTTTTTCATATAGTAGATAAACCAATCAAAGGGGAAAAAAATCTTTATTAGACTGATTTCAGTTAATTAAAATTCAGTCAATTTTTTCATGATTATGAATATTTTTGCAATTAGGAGAATAATAGTGATGTGAAGGTAAATACCATAAAGACAATTGTTTTAAGGAGAAAATAAAGGGATATGAATAGATATGTCTTAAGAGGAAAAATACAGTTGAAAATATTACAACAGTAGTAAATAGAGTAAAAATGAATTGAAGGGAAAAAATGTAATAAATAGGCCTTGAGATGTACACATAGAATATGGTAGAGATGATTAAAATGTCTAATGGCTTCAAAAGTGAATAAAATTATTAGGTTTGAGAGGAAATATTGCAAAAACTGGTTGGTTTAATAGTATAAAAAGAGTTTTAATGCAAAAAAAGAAAAATTGGATTTCCTTATCTGCATACTTTAGTAGCATTTTTATCCAAGAATCAGATGGTGACATTTTTCATTTTTGGAGGCATCGAACCCAAGGAATTTTCCAGTAGTTAATCATTTTATAATGAAAAAACTAAGGAGTTATTGTTTTAGTTTACAATAAAAAAAATGTTGAAGCTTTAAAACACCATATTTTGTCTTTGCAAATCTTTGTGTTACTAGAGTCTCTGTCTCAATTTCAATAATTGAGTTTCTTCTTCTTATTATTATTATTATAGTGCATATATACTGAGAATCAAATTGAGGAATTATACTTTCAAAAATAGCACAGATACCAGAATTTCTAAATCAGTTGTAGGTCAGCTTATTAGGGTGGTTATATGTAACTATTTTATGACTACCCTTCTATATTTTATGTATAATTTACTCTTCATTATTATGACCTCCTCCCTCCTAGTACAGTGGCAAGTCTTTGGATTTACAATGCTAAAATCAGGGGTACAATTCCCCTCAGTGGGCCCAGCAGATGACCTAATGTGGCTTTGCTATAAGAAAAACAGGTCATTATTACTCTGAGGACTACTGATTATTGACCAGGCAGTCAGCTTGCTTTTGTGCCTAGTAGATAGTAGTCAAATCTTGTATGAATTCTTTGTACCACAACTTGGATGAAAACCCTCTTTGCTCTAAAATCTAATAACATTTCAAATAAGACATTACTTTTATTATAGCACTTTTTTGAATTAATAGTGTTAAGGTTTAAAATGTGTTTTGTATATTTGGTTATGTCTGATTGTTGTAAATGGTTACTCCAAATTCTATCACACAGTAATTTATATGCAAAAACCGCTCGGTTTTTTTGTGAACCTGATGATGACCGAAGAAGGTCGAAACGTTGTTTGCTCTTCTATGTAAAGTGTTTTCTCAGCCCAAACGAGCCGTTTTTGCATATAAATTTCTCAACAAGTGGGTTTCTCGTCATCACTGATTATTATTTCTATCACACAGTGTTGGTAGTAGAAGACTTCAAAGTTTTTCCATGTTATAGTAATTAGTAAAATCTCTCTCCTATGTTTAGAAAAATATATATGTAAAAATGGCTCGTTTGGGTTGAGAAAATATTTTACGTAGAGGAGAGAACAACGTTTTGACCTTCTTTGGTCATCGTCAGGTTCACAAAGAAAGAGGTAACTGACCGGAAGCTGACCACATGTTTGAAAGGAGTTGTATAACTGAGTGTTGGGATGTAGAAGGCATACTTAGATATTTGAATATATAGTTTTATATATATTTTTTTATTTATTATATTATTTTTAACATAGGTATAAAGGTGTTCCTTTGTATTGATTGGTTTATTTTGGGCTTGAGTTGTTGTATAAGTAAGGCTTCCATAATTTTGCATTTGTTTATGTTTGTTTCTTTATTTAGTATTTGAGTTTTTTCTATGGTTACGTTGTATTTATTTGACATTCAGTGTTCAGAAACGTGTGAAGGTGACTTTTTATGTTCTTTGAATCTGGTTTCCATTTTTCTACTTGTTTCTCCAATATAGAAGTCGTGGCAGTTATTGCATTGTATTTTCCAAATAATGTTGGTGTTGTGTTTGCCAGTGTAGTTTTTACATAGTGTAGATCTCAGTTTTGTGCCTGGTTTTTGAATAAATTTGGTATTAACTGGAATGTCATATTTTGTTACCAGATTTTGCCAAATGTTGGTTATTTTTCTGCTGATGTCGGGAATGTATGGTATGCAGCAGTATATGGTTTCGAGATTTTTTGATTAGTGAGATGTATTTACTTTTGTTGGTTGATTTTGCTTTCTGTCTAGGTGTGTACATATAATATTTTCTACAGTTTGTGGAGGAAACTTGTTGATGTTGATGAAGTATTGTTTTATTTTGTCTAATTCATCGTTAATTTTATCTGGTGAGGATAGTTTTATGGCTGTGTTTATTTGGTTTTTTAGTATGTCGAGTTTTTGTTTTGTTTCGTGTGCTGAGTCCCAAGGAATGTATAGTCCAGTATGGGTGATTTTTCTGTTTTAAATTGTGTATCTGTTTGGCAAAAACTAGTAACAAAATATGACATCCCAGCTAATACCAAATTTATTCAAAAACCAGGCATAAAACTAAGGTCTATACTGTGTAAAAACTACATTTGACTAACACACCACCAACATTATTTATAAAATACAATGTGATAACTGCCACAACTTCTATATTGGAGAAACAAGTAGAAAAATGGAAATCAAATTCAAAGAACACAAGTCACCTTCACACGTTTCTGAACACTGCAAGTCAAATAAATACAATGTAACCATAGAAAACTCTCAAATACTAAATAAAGAAACAAACATAAACTCAAAATTAAAGAAGCCTTACTTGTACAACAACTCAAGCCCAAAATAAACCAATACAAAGGAACACCTTTATACTTATATTAAAAATTATATATTCAAACATCAAAGTACGCCCTCTACATTCCAACACTCAGTTAGACAACCCCTTTCAAACATGTGGTCAGCTTCCGGTCAGTTACCTCTTTCTTTCTTTGTGAACCTGATGATGATCGAAGAAGGTCAAAACATTGTTCGCTCCTCTACGTAAAATATTTTCTCAATCCAAATGAGCTGTATTTACATATATATTTTTCTGTAAAAGTGGGTTTTCTCGACATCACTGATCTTTCCTATGTTTGTTCAAGATGTATGTTTTTGTTCTCTGTATCATGATTCTTGGGCCAATAGGTGATTATTGTTTTTCATTTGTAAGCTTTTGGTTATTTTAATTAATAAATTTCTTTCATTAACCATTTAATTTTTCTTGTTTGACATTTTACCATGTGGTACATGTGTGCATATTTCTTTGTTAGAAAATATTTTTGTGATAATTAAAATATGGACAAAGACAACAGTAATAAAATGGCATTGGTTCAGTTAAAATATTTATATGTATGAGTAATATTTCAATGAAAAACACATTCATTTTTATGTTATTATTTTGATCTACACAATCATTAAATTTGTCATCAGAATTTTTCCATCTACACATCCAAAACATGAGTATCTATATTGACATTAACCATGAAATAATGTTATATGAATGGAAAATCAATGATAGTCACAAAATATTGAAATATTTCTTAATATATGAGTTTTCATTTTATTAAAAGAATGTATTTCAGTTATGAACTTTATTAATATAAGTTATTTGCAAGAGGATTATGTTGCTTTATCTATATAGATTTTCCTGCATCTGACTTTTTTGTTAGCTCAAGCAGCAATATGGTATGGTATGAATAATTGCTGATAGAGCTTGTATTTTAAACAAGTGTTTTCAATTCTTTGAGTTTACTTTGAAAATATTTGAATCTCTTCAAAACCAGGTTGCATATTTTTGCTTTCCTAAGAAAACCAGAATTGTCAGTGAAAAGTTATACATTCACATCTGGAATAATGTTCCATTACCATTAATGATTACCATCCAAATTTAGCCTGTAAATCTACCATTTATCAGTTCATTCACATGATTCATAGCCTAAAATATAATGCTGATATACTGCATACTTTTGAAACACCTGGCATTGAAATAGTCTCTTTCGGCTTTATGTAGTTGGTTGACTAATTAAAAAAAAAAAGTGATAAGTATTGTGAATAAGAATTTCTGTTCCCAACAAATGTGACTGCAGGCATTTTGAAGAGGTTTGTATTTGTTTTGAATTTTGCACAAAGCTACTCGAGGGCTATCTGTATTACAGGCCATAACAGTAAACTTGTATGCTCAAAGTACCAAATAATATTAACAATATAGTGATTAAATCTTATTTGAAATCAAATTTCAAATGTAGATTTTTATTAGTGCATCAGTTAGGCCAAGAGGGGTCTTAGGAACATTTCATTACTGAAGGAAACTAAAAATCTTTTCTGGTGTATATTGGCTTTAAGCTTCACTTTAAATTTCATAAAATGAAATTTATAGGATTTGTTATGTGACTTGTAAACCTAGAGCCTCAATTGTAGGCCACTCTCATGTTCAGCTGTTTTGTGTTTGTTTTCTAATTAAATGGTTGATCTTGATCTGCCAACTACTTATCATTCAGTTAACTCTTCTCTTCATATATTTTTTGCACGTCTAACTTCAGAAATGCACTTTTCTTGTCTTACCATTTATATAAATTGCTGCATCACTTCGGTATTTAATTTTTTCCTCACTAATTCATATAAATTCTGTTTTCATAGTTCTCATGTCTTTAATCAGGAGGACTTTTATCACCTGAACATTGCAATGAACTTAAAAGTCCTTTATTTCTTCTGAAACATTAGGTTTTATATTTTTTTTTGATGGGTTTTTAATTTGTAAATGTGATGAAATTGACTTTTTTTTCTGCAGCTCACTCTCTCCTATTGCACCTACCACCTTTGTATGTTGATAGATGAAATAGTGTGATGCATATTTGCATTATGCACATACTTTGTTGTGGATGAAATACGTTGTATGCTTTCCATGTGCTCAGATGAAATGTAATTACTGTGACCTTTGAGCCCTCCAGTTTTTAATATGTGGATCAATCAACTGGGAAGTTTTATTTCCATTCCAGCACTTAAAATCTGTGATATTATCAGCCAAGCTTGTCTAGCTATCTTTTATCAAATTTTTTGGTTGATGCAGTATAGCCACACTTTTTTCCTTTTTGATCTTCAAGTGAGTTAATATCACAATTTTTTATTTCAAATTAGAGATTAGTATATTCTGGTTAGTGATGAGACAAAATCTTGTACTTCCATGCTGTTCATTTACATTGATTTATGTTGCTTGTTCAGGCTAGCCTGAATCTTGTCTCTTGGTGATACTTAAGTAACTGTTGACAAACTTTTCTCATGTATGTGTGAAAAACAGAAAACAAGCAAAAACTAGAATTGACAGTGATTATATCATAGGAAATATAAGAATTTGTGTCGTTGTATATATGGCATGGGTATTAGGAAAAAGTTTAAACTGCTTTTCCATCACCAACATTGATTTTGTAATATCTGCAGTTTTGTTAATACAAGTCATGTAACCTATTTTTGAAGAGAGTGATAAGAGCTATGCTTCAAATTATAAGCCAGTTAGCCTTTTCTGTAAGGTGGAAATTTTTAAAGATATTAAAGAAAGATTGTGAACTTGTTATTCTTAGATTTTCAACATTTTTGATTAAGTGCTACATTAAAGATTAGGCAAAGAACTTACACCAGAAGGAGTTTTTGTGAAAGATTAGTTAAATGAATTTTAAGATAGTTGGATGTGAGATGATAATTTATTAATGTAGTTTATTAAAACTGGACCATTGTTACTGGTGGAGTGCTTCAACGTTCTTTGCTTGTTCTTGTTTATATTAATGATACTGAAAAGTATAATAACTAATAGTTTACATATGTTATACTTTAACTTTTCTAACTGCTGAAGATATTTGAGGCATTATAGAAAGACATTGGTAAGTTGAACAATGTGTGTTAAAGCTACAGGAATTTCAAGATAATGTGTTGAGGTTATCATAGTTTATCATGAATCTGGAATATTTGCCTTGTATTAATTTTTAACTATTTTTGCTTGTATAAGCTTATAAAAATTAGAAATTCATGAAAAATAACTTTTTTAGTGGTTAGTAAAATGTAAAAATGAAAAAAATAAAACTGCTAACTTGCATAAATTTGAAAAAATTCCAGATCTCTGGTAAGTGGGAAATCAGCTTATTGTATGGATCAAGGAAAGTATTTTACATACTGGTGAATAAGTTGCTCAAGATGTTGAAGTTGTACTATTTTGTTTTAGTAAAGCATACAAGAATCCTGGGTGTTTATTGATGTTGGTTGCAGGCCACTAGTTAGTGACTTTGAATATTGTGTAAGATTTTGGTTATTGACCTATTATAAAAAAGCTCAGATGAGGATTACAAGGATGACTATGGGAATATAACAGTTACCTTATAGGAATAAGTTAAGATCTCTTAATATTTGAGAAAAGAAGGTTAAGAAGTAATCTTGTTGGTTTACAACATTAACCAGATAATTGTTAGGATAAAGGTCCTTGACTTTTTATGCTTTATTCTGAACAAAAAAGGATGAGAGGATAAAAACTTAAGTTGTGAAGAGACAAGGTAGACCTAACTTAACACAACATTTAAGGAGAGCATAGGACCTGTTGGAATGTGTACTAAGCTGACCCATCCACTAAATTATGTATGTATATAATATAACCATAAATGTTTAAGCCAATTTTGTTTATTTATCTAGCTTCATTTGGATGTAATTATCATTTCACTAAAATTTATTCAGTGTACATGAATGGTTGCTGACTGTTGCATCTTTCATTGCATTGTTCAAAATTTATGAAGTATAATAGCCTTAAAGGTTATGGTTATAATATAATCAATCAGAGGTTGGGATTTGCTGTTTTTAATGCAGTCCTTCCTCTAGATTTTGTTTATTAATTTTCATTTAAATGTAATTATTTAATTTCACACACACACGTGCACACACATACTAAGCAGTATTTATTCAAGTATTTACTAAGTCTTTCTGTTAACTCCATTAAAGTTACTATTTTCACCATATTGGAAAGCAATCCATTTCTGAAGATGACACCTACTTTGCCAAAATTAGTCTCCAAATTCTACCATTCTCATGCTTATGTAAAAAAAAAATATTAACAATCTTAAAACACCTTGATTGTATCTTGATTTGTTTCTCAACAGAAGATATTGGGGATCTTGACCTGCCTTCTTATGACAACCTTCCATCCCTCTTTGGGCTCTTACAAGTGATGGACAGAATTAATTGGCATCAGCAGTAGTGGAGGCCAGCTCCTTAAGTGGGTTTAAGAGGGAATTAGGTTCTTGAAAAAAAATCAGAGTTGGGTTTAGATGTTTCCTTTCTTTAATAGGGGGCATAAAAAGAGGAAATTGTATTGTTAGTATATTTTATTCATTAAAACTACCTTTGCACTTCAAGCTTCCAAAGTTATTACTTCAGGGAAACTAATTTATTACCCTTTCACACAGTACCAAAAGATAGTTAAAACAATGTTATATGCTTATTTTAAGAGATGCAATAAAAAAAGGGTTAGGAGATACAAAGCAAATGTTTTGAGAATTACTATCAATATAAGGAAGAAAGGGTTTTTTGTGACAGGTAGGTTACGTAAGAAAATAGTATCCCAAATTTAGTTTTATTTAGCATTAGGATAGTTGAAGGTGTAGGAAAATGCATTCAGTTGAATTTTAATTTTCAACACTAGTAACTTCAGAAATAACCATGTTCAAAGGATTTGAGCCAAAACATAAGCAGTAGGTTTGTACAAAGAACAGAATTGTTGCTGTTCTTGATGTTGGCAACTTTTGTTTATGGAGACAAAAACTGCTGTTGGATGAGCAAATCTCAAATTTGAATTAGCTGTTAGGATTTTTAAAACAAATCTTAATATACATTCAAATCAAATTATAAATCAAAACATTTCTGTTAGACTTGTTTAATAGTTAGATAAGAATAACACATCCTAGGTACCAGATTAAACAGGGTTGATTTTGTCAAAAGCATGTCGGATTCTTAAAATGATAACCTTACCTTTAACTAGAAATTATTCTACATTGAAATTTTTAATTTAGCTCCATACCCCAAAACTTCAAATTTATTGCTTACTGAATTAATTTTAATGGTTTAGGAATGGCTCATAAAATTGTAAATATACAAATTATTAGTTGGAATATGTAGTTGTAGCTGATTGTGTAATGCCTAACTAACAAGTATGAATTATTTGGTATTTTGTAGCAAAACATGAGTTCCACAGAGTGTTATAAATGTCACCGTACTGGACATTTTGCTCGAGAATGCACACAAGGTGATGGAAGAGGAGGATACAGAGGACGAGGTGGTGGTTTTCGGGGTGGTCGTAACCCACTGCGAGGTAAAATTTAATATAAGTTGAACATGTTTAAACTGTAGTGTCATCAAAATTCATTGTATTACATTTAATTTTCAAAAAGTTTATATACACCACACACAGACACTGGTTACTTAGAATGAAAGTAAATAGCAGAGGTTTGTAGTTGCATATGTTTTTCGTTTTATTTCATACATGTAATCATCATGTTCAGATAAATATTTCATTCACTTTATTTTTAGCTGGCTGGATGTTGAAAATGTGTATTTTAATATAAAGTTAGTTGTAAAAGATTAAGACATTTTTGATATACCAGAAATCCATCATGTTTTGTTTTGTTTTGCTTGCTTCTGTTTTCTTAATGAGTTATTAAAGAAAATCTTTTTACACACTATGTATTAACATTTATCTAAAAAAATTGCTATAGCTACCTTCTATGAAATTTTAGAAGTACAAGTTTTTTAATTGAAGAAATAAATTTGCTTTTACATTTAATATACATACAGCATTACCTTCCACAGATAAATAATGCCCTTACAAGCAAAATTATTTTTGTAATAAATGAAACATTTATAAAACATACAATTATTTTTTTCTCAATTATAGTTATGGACTTTCACCAAGTACCAGTGGTGTCAAGTATCACTTATAAAATGTTTTTCTTGCATAGAAGAGATATCATTATTCAAAAGTTAAATGTTTGCACAGGATATGTGTATACACACACACACACACACACACACACACACAGCTGTACTCTTCAAAAGAGCTCTATAAAAAACTGAGTTGCTTTTAACTGGGTTTTATGCAGTATAATTTTACTTATGTATTTGCAACTATTGATTTTTAGTTTTAGACATATGAGACTAGTATTTTAATATAAGCATTTTGACAATGGTATTTAAAAGAATGCATATAAAAAAAATTAAGTGTTGTTTCATTGCTCAAGAAGTTTTATTTTAAATAAGTAAAAAAAATGCAAATGATACTACTTATATTAAAATTTTTATCATAAGTGATACAAGTAAGAACCATATTAAGTAAAATGGAGAGGGGTCTCTACATAGTCAAGTTGCTTTAGCCCAACCTGCAGTGTGAGGGCTAATAATGTTGTCAGTGAAGTGGGATAGCATATAACATTTTTTTAAAAAAGCAATTTTGGTAAGCAGAGTGTATCTTACACATGATATAGTTACCTGAGAAAATTAAGAGTTCAGGAGTGTTGTAGTTGAAAGTTTAATCTTCAAAATGCACTAAATGTAATTAAATTTATTTGCCTTAATATTGTTAGTTGCTGGATTGATTACAGAAGTAATTGAATCTTAAATAATTTTTCAACAAGACTTAGAGTTCAGTAAAACACTTAAAAACATTATTTGACATTATTATAACAATTTTTTATATTTAGGTTTTTTTCTGTAAATTACTTTTATACAATTACTAAACTAGTGCTTTGTTTTTGCATGTAATAATTTTTTGTTTTATCACAGGTGTCTAATGAATCAAGAACTGAAAGTATTTAACATGGATAAGATTTTGATTTATAAACTTTTAAGTAAGAAGAAGAAATTAAATATTATTGTGACAAATTAACTTTATTTTATTTAGAATCATCTTGATTCTGTTCAGAATTCCAATTTTGAATTTTAAACAGGATGTTTTAATTTTCTTATTTTTAGGATTCTTTGCAGTTTTATATATTTCATCCTATTTTATTGCTGTGCTTAACATCATAGAAATCTATCTTCTGTGCTGTATTGTTTATTGTACTTTTGTTTTAAATAAGTGAACTGTTGTTGTGACAAATCTGAGACATGTAAACAGGTTTTTGGAACTAATGGCTCTTAGTGAAAATAACCTTATTGAATTTAGAATTGTTTGCAGTTATGTTCCAACACAGGGTTTCAAGTATTATTCAAGTAAGCAGTCAAAACTTCATAGAGATTTAAGTTAAATAATTGCATACTTATTTTGAATGTTACAAATAAATTCAGTACTATGCAAACACACGAGTTTCCAATTTTTGTTGAAAGTTTGAATAGATTCTGTACAAATTTATGTCCCACAGTTTTTGTAAAATGGCATTTTGAAAACACTAAGTTGACTGAGGTTGGAAGACAAGAAGTAATTTTTTCTGATCTTCCATTTCAGAAAAATGCTACAAGTGTAATCGGATTGGACATTTTGCTAGAGACTGTAAAGAACAGGAAGACCGATGTTATAGGTGTAATGGAACTGGACACATAGCAAAGGATTGTCAGAACGGCCCAGACGAGAGTATGCTCCCATAATTCCCTTCTCCTTTACTCTTGCCGCATGTTTCTAGATGTAAGGGTGAGTTGAGGTACCTTAATTTTGTAGAGAGCGAAGGAGGGATGTGAGAGGAGATGAAGACTTGTGACCCAGGGTGGTATTATGCATGCACAAACTTAAAGATAGCTTTTACTGCAAGTAGTGTCTTTCCAAGTTTTGATTATAAGGATATAACATAGTTATTTATACTAGCCTCTTTGCTGCAGTTACAGATATTAAAATTGTCTAGTAATTTGAATTGCATCTGGACATACAGTCACTATAAGATGTGGGTTGGTGTTGTTCCAGTTACCAATAGCTTAGAATGAGATGTAAAATAAGAAACTTTGAAGATGTGGTCTTAGTATATATTAAAAGTTACTTGAAACAGTTTTTTGTGTTGTGTAAGCAGAGTTGACAGTTTTGCACAGTTGCATGTCAACTCAACCAGTGCTTCCAGCTTCACCCTTGCTGTTCTTTCTAAAATTTGGTAGGCTGTTAGAATGATGTAAGTGAAACACTTGTGCAAACTATCAAAAGCAAGTTTTCAAATATTAAATTTACACCATCAAAACTTTCAAAAGGTCTCTAAAGTATCTATTTAGTAGCTCTAGTTTATCTGGCTTAAAACTGTACCATTTGCTGAAATTAGTTTACTAGATTAAACCTAAACATTCAGCATTTTGTCAAGCATGGCATTTTATCCACTTAGAAGTATATCTATATTTTAATTTTAGTTTTTGATCCTGTGTTTTACAAGATCTCTTAATTTGTACATGTGGAGAATGTATATGAAAAGTTATTTAAGAAAATCATTATTTTAAAACAGTAAAAGTAACTTTCCAACAGAAGTACACAAACTAATCTTTAATTTTGGGCAAGAGCAAAAAAACATGAAGGTGAATTTTTGCTGAAAGATAAACATCTTAAAGACCATCCAAATAAAAACTTAATGTTTTATTGTTGTTTGAGGAAGAAAATATAATTTTTGTACTTAAAATCAAATTTACATGTATAGTGTAATACATACCACAAATCCATGAAGTTAAATTATGTACAGTAATTGTGCCATAAGCTCAATATTGTTCATGCATGGAATAATATGTAGTTGAATGACGATGTAATTTAATTTGTAAAATTGTGTTGTCCATTGTTATTCAAGGGTAAAATCTGTTAATGTGTAATGGTAGTTTAATAATTATTTGTCAGGAGTGAAATATCCCAGTAATTTACACAGTTTTCATAAAAAGCTATTGCAGTAGAAGGTTAAGAAGTTGAAGTTTATCCTTCGTAAAAATTAAATATTGATTCAGTTAATGTTTTTTAGAATGATTTAGCTCTTATAGATGCAACTGTTTTTGTAAAATGTATATAACCTTTTAACTTTAGTTGTGAGCACAGTTTTAACTAGAGCTTTTCTGGAGGAACCCAACACCCTTTTCCATTTGATACTGACCAGTTTAATGTTCATTTCAAATGAGAAGCATGTGTATTCAGGGCTAAAAATTGAAAAAACAACTGAAAATTATTCAGCTTAAATTATGTTTTTGTACATTTTTTTTCTGAATATTTTAAATTTCTTGCTTTGTCATGTTGTCTCGGCAATTTCTGATAGTGATGTATCACCAGTAGTTGGCAGCAAACTCACTTTATTGCTAGTTCTCACCATTAGAGTACTAGTCCTAAGAATAACCAGACTAAGTATGAAATAGACTGGTATTACTGATGTAATAAAAAAAATTAGTATTAAATTCATATATATATATATAAAAGCAAAATTTCTGGAAAGTTTATTCAGTCTGTGTACAATGAAACAAAAACAACTACACAGTAGTTTGATTTCTGTCACATCTAGAGAAATAGCAGTGAAGTTTAGTCATTTTGTCCAAACACTGCTGTTCATGTTGCATCTATAAAAGTTTAAGAAATACATTCTAATCCCAGTGAATAATACCATTGTTTAGAAGGTGTTATAAATACAAAATTAAATTCTATATTTATTTAGTTGCTAATTGGGTGATCCATATGTTTGTCTACAATGCTTTAGATAAACAGAAAAGAACAGGTGCCTTTGTAAAGATATATGAATTTTTTCCAACATAAACTAAAATCGTATGACATTGCCTATTGGCAATACATGAATATCTCAAGCCCTTGATCTTATATGCAAAAGGCTGAAAGTTCACTTAGAGAAGTAGGTGTAATATACATAATCTTTTAAATCATATACTGAACACATTAAATTTTAATGCAACTTTTGTTATGGTGGCATTTATCAATGTTACTACAAGCTTCTTGATAATATTGTGTTTATACCAGTGCTGCAGAAATATTGCACACAATGTGAACTAAAATATGTAGCTGTTAAATAGAAATTCTCCTCCCTCCAAATTAAGCTGTTTACGAATAGAAAATTGAAATGGAATAAGTGGGAAGTTGATAATTTGTCATCATTTAATGTTTACATAGTGTAATACACAAAAATGAATGAAATATTCCAACATTCGCTTGTGCTTAGCTCTGAGGAGTCTCGTATGTGAACAAAGCCATTATCAATTCTTTTGATAAGGAATTTGTATACCCATCTTGAGGTACAGGATTATATCTGCAAAGGAAGTATTGTATCATGGAAATTTAATGCTTTGTCTTTTTCTCAGTTTTTCCCCTCTGAGTTGTTTTATTTCTACATTCCTTATTCTAACTTTTTGTGATCTTACAATATGTAATCTGAACAATTACTTTCAAGCTCTGCTTTAAAAACAACTGCACCTAATGGCTAGGATGCATTTGGATAGAGCATGTTAACACTTGTTTACATCAATATAGAGTGAATGAAGTGGTTTGAGTAGTAGCTTGTGGTTTATCAAGAAATTTATTAGCCAAACTCCTGGAGAGATGAACAGAAAATACAGACGAGTTTTTACAATACTGTACAACACAAATCTAGGATTGTTTTTATAGTATCTTTAGACATTTTCACTTTAATATGTAAAGTTTCACATGCTTAAAAGAAACATTACATAAGATATGAGGAAAGCTTTGTTAGATTTAGCAAATACAGTAAATGGTTGCAAAACATTCATTACTCAATTTTTTGAAAGTTTTAAATTTATTATATTCACAAAATATACAAAAATAACTATTGAAAACAGTTTTCTGTTAGATATAAATTGGTATTGATCAAGACCATTATTAGTACACATCATAACCATGATGACAAAGATACAAGTGAGATCATTTTAATAATTTACTGAAAAAAATATTTTCAGTTCTGGTGTGTGTTTTATGATTAATGGTCCAAAGCACAGACTTCTTCAATAAGCAAAATGAATTGTATAAAGATTTCTTTAATAGTATCAATTAAATTGAATTGTACTTAAAACATAAAATGGAAGTTTTTTAATCAATAAGAACAATTGAAATTCTAAGACAAAAGACTACTTTCAGTGTTTTTCATGGAATAGTGTTAACAAAACTTAGTCTGTGTTTAAAATGTCATAATTTAAGTAGATCCACTTTGAATAGGGAGGAAATTTCCCCTTTCCAAAATCTGGAGAAACCTGGCTTGGCCTTGTGATTAGATGCTAAGTTTGTAATTTGAGAATTGTGGGTTCAAATCCACTTCACTGAACATGCTTACCCTTTCAGAAAGAGCAACCCAAGAGTTGGTGGTGGGTGGTGTTGATTAAATATTTTTTCTCCAGTCTGTAACTGCTAAATTAGGGACAAATGACATAGATAGCTCTTGTTTAATGTTGCATGCAAGTCAAACCAAAATAAATCTGGAAAGGTCTTACCCTCAGAAGTTAACAGCCAAAGATCAAGCTTATGCCAAGCACATGTGCAGTATTTGGCTGCTGAAATACTTTTCTTTTGATAAGTTGTACAGTGAGATTTCTAATAGAATTATTTTAGCAGAGATGTTACAATGACTGTTTCATATATACTTGTTACTGTAGCTTGGTGTATCATATGATTATACTTTGTCATATTTTTAAGATTATTATTATATGGTTGATTATAATTAGATAATAAGTGATTTTTATACACGCACATTTAATGCAAGCAGAACAATATTAGCCATAGATTAGTATTATGGAATTAAAATAGCACGAACAGTGGTAGTGAATGGTTGTAGTGAGTTTAAGAATACTCCACTTATGTGGTTTGTAATTTTTAGCAGCTATTAATGAGATACAAATCAAACACTACAACAAAACCATTGTAGAAAACTTAGAAATTAAGTTAATTCATTGTAAGATAAATTTTGGTATGTTACAGATGTAGAAGTTACATAGTGAATGAATTTACTTTTGAATTAATATATTCAAAACATTTAGCATTGTTTTCTTAAAAAAAAAAAGGAATAAAACTGAAAAGTGGGCTGTAGACCTGTTGATATGATTTACCATTTTCAAATTACTTCAGGTAGTGTAAAGATATATATTGTACTAAAAGTCAGCTAATGTAGTTAAGTGTGTTTTGTGTGGTGTGAACCTTTTAAATAATCTCATAATGTGAGAAACATGCCTTTTAATACTTCAATGAAATTTGTGTATTCCAGAGTACTACTATAATTCATACAACTGTTTTCTTATCTGGTAGTGTCTTGCTACAACTGTGGAAAAACTGGCCACATTGCTCGAGAGTGTAGGGAACAGGAAAAGACTTGCTACATCTGTAGAACTCAAGGTCATATCTCCAGGGACTGTGAGCAAGATGACCGAAAGGTAAATGTGAGTTTCATTTTCATTTTTTTTCTTTATTAACTTAGAAAATAATAGCAGAGATGTTTATCACTGAATGTGTCCAATAGACCAACTATGTTTTGGAAAAGAAGTGTTGACTATAATTTCAAATTTACTAAATGTAATTGCATGAAATAAGGCAGACTGTCAATAAAATTTACAAGTATGTTGTACATAAAAATTTAGATGTGTTAAAGTATTTATACTCAAGATATTTGTGTATTGACAATGTCAGTCTGATATAAATTGACAAGGTGGCATTCATGTGAAGAATAAAAATACTTTGCCTATCTTAATATTTATATTGTACTTGCATTTATATCAATTATTTCTTTTCAGTATCCTTGTATATTGTCTTCTATTTAACTGTGACATAAAATACATGCCATATTGAATTGGCACTCTGAAGGCATCACATGTATGATTTGATCCCACGAATCCACATAGGGTTAATCTAAAACAAATGCTTGCTTTTGTTAATTTTTTCTCAGTTTTACCTAGAAGGTTTGATCTAACTGGAAATGAGAAAACTCTAAGAATTTCTCTGAATGTAAATTCACTTATTTGTTGTGTTCTTGCTACTTACTACTTGATTCAGTACAACTTGTAATAACTAACAAACTGTAATATTTTGAAAGCCTGTCTAATCCAGGAGAATTGACTGAAATAAAATATAGATCAAACTGCTGTGTTTTTGCTGATGAAAAAGCAAATCATTTATGAACACATTGATAAGAAAATCTTTCAGTAATGAAAATTGATTGCTAGTAATTGACCAATTTTGAGTAGGCCATATTTTAATGACTACAAAGAAGAAAGTTAACCTTGATCATTGTTTAGCCTTCTCAGATTCATAAAAACTAATACAGTGGTTCTCAGCCTGTGCTGCTTCCATAGGAAGCAGTATTATTGAAAAGCCATATGGTATTTTAGAATATCCTTGAAATGAAGTTAACCAAAAATAAGTAAAATTATAAGGTGACCAATAACAGGGTATGAAAATAGATAAACCTTGTGTACCTTCTTCCATGCTGCATCTTTCCTGTATCCCATACCCAGAGCTAAAGGAGGCTTAGGGTAGAAAATGTTGGGTGCTGTTAAACTAATATGTTTTGTTTTTTGACATTTAATGTTGATTTAGATCAAAAGATACACTTTTGACAGTTGTCTTCATACTTAGGCTGTTGGACTTCCTCATCATGCAGTTTTTGATGTAGGTATATACCAGTATATGAGGTTAAAATTTGATATAAGGAAATTTGTTAATATTGAAAAGGTAGAAAAACTTGTAACATTTTAGAAACAAGAGGGTGTTTTCAGAAAAACTACAATTTGTAAGAAAATGAATTGTGGATCAAATTACCTGAAATGTGAGTTACCTGCAAACTGTTAAAAATTTATTGTCATTGATAATTATCAATAAGTGATTATAAACTGGTCAATCAGCACATCCTGTAATAAGATATAAAACAGTTGCTGTTTTGTGTACTAGTTTCAGTTGTAGCTCTTTTTTGTCTCAGAATAAATAGCTTACATAGTTATGCACATTAAAAAGTAGAATAACACTTGATAGTTCTCCATAAGTATTAAAACAAGTGTTCATGTGATTTTATCTAATTACTAACTATGATGTGTTTAATCATTTGTAAAAATGATTGTTCATGATTGATAGTGTTATGTTTGATCTGAAGAATAGTGTTTGAAAAAATTTGGATATCTTTTCTGTCATGACTTTTTTAATAAATTAAAACTCAATTAACTGATTAGTAAATTTGTAAGTCTGTTTGGCACTGGAAAGATGTAATATTATATATACCCAGTTGTTTGAAATTTTAAAAGAAAACAACTATACTTTTTATTTTAGATATTGCATTGGTTTGTTTTGAGTTGATAATTTCAATTAACACTTACTATTTTTTTTTTATGAGATTTGATTAAAATTTGTTTTAATTGTATTTATTCACCCTAATTCTAGTGTTATGTTTGTGGTAAGAATGGACATATTTCTTGGGATTGTCCAGAAGGAGAAAAGGATGATCGGAAATGTTACAACTGTGGAGAAACTGGACATATAAGTCGGGATTGTCCAGAGTCTGGGGATGGTGGTGATGCTGATGATACTGTCTGCTACCGGTGAGTAAAGCCTCTTACTCGCTAGTTTGTTCCAAAACTAATCATTGTAGAGGATGGGAAATTTCTGTGATTGTTTCTTTTGGCAAAGAACTTTGGTCGTGATGTTGGACATTTTATTATAAATTCATCTCTTGGTTTAATTGCATAGAACTTGTAATTGTTTAAAATTTTTACTAATGTATGGTAACTTCTGGTTGTATAATATGGATTATTTTCGTATTATAGTGTATTTATTAAGTCAGAATAAATTGTTATTCTAAAACTTGTTTCTTCAGAGTGAATGTTTTATATTTTTCTTATTCACATCATTGATTTACTTGTTTGCCAGGAAGTTTGATAACTTTCCTCTTGCTTGTTAATAATTTATTTTATTTATATCATTGGCAAGATTCAGTTATTAGATACCTTTCACTAGAAACGTTTTGACACTAGTATAAAAACTAGTCTGTATACCTTCAAGCTGTGAATTGTCTCATGAAATATAACATCTAGGTGCAGTACTTACATTGTACTTTGAGAGTTTAAATGTGTTTAACACCAATATTTTGTGTGATTAATAGAACATGAATGTTTTTAAGGTTTATAAATAAATGAACTACACCTTATAACATCAAAAAGTGTTTATTATAATTTTTAACTTCCATAGACAATCTTTAGGTTGCATGAAATTTGATTTCAAAATGTTTGATAGTTAGTTGACCTAAATTAATACTGTACTGTGAAAAGCATTATACTAAACTTATTTTAGTGAATGTTTCAATGTATCATATGCTCAGAAATTTCCTCAAGCACTGAATCCTTATAACTTTTGTTGCCTTAACTTATCAATCTCTACCATAAAAGGAGAATATATTTGTTTGGTTATTTTCATAAATCTTCATGATGCTTTTAATACATCAGCATTGTTTATAACACTTCTTGGGACAAATCCCAAGCAACAAGGTGCAGACAGACAGACACACACACACACACACACACACAGGTAAAACAAACAGTAAATATTGTACACTTAAAATGACATTTAGCATGAAGTATAGTATTCTAAGAACTCCAAGTGTTCAAATAGAATTTCAAAACTTCTTGCATGTTACAGGAGGAGCAGTATATTCCTGTAATTTTATATATATGTATAGAAAAAACTTTAATTTCTTGTTTGAGTGTGAAACCCTCTAATTTTATAACACTTTCTCAGCTTGTTTAAGTAACAACATACATCACATCTGTAGACAATCCACTAACATGCTGAAAAAATTAACTTTTAAAATATTATTGCCTTTCATTATTTCTTGTCAATTTTAATATTTATAAGTTGTATAAATCTATATAATTATATATATTTGTATCTTATTGTTCCCATCAGTGCAGTTGAACAGTAATGAAAAACTTGATTAATAGTATTAATGTGACTTGTATCATTCTTTGTTAAAGTAATGACATAGCCTTCTTTTTGTGAGAAGATGAAGTTGAATTAATAGTTATTTTAGTAGAAATAAGGTTTTTGTATGTGTTTCCATAATAAACTAAAAAAAAAAAATATTTAGACGTCAAACTTTACGAAATGAGTATTCCATGATTAGTTAGCTCTAGCTCTGAAGCTTCACAAAGAAAGAGGATATATATGTATATTATATACAGAAATGACTGCAATATATTTGAAATAACTTGTGAATATACTGGTGTTCTGTTGCCAAATGCTGACAGTTAGTGCTGCTGGTTTACTTACTGTTAAAGATCTAGTAAGTGAATGGCAAAAGAAGCTTTAAGAAAGATACTGTTTTACATTATGTTTAAAAAATCAAACAAGTTTTAAAAGTAATTTGAAATAGCAGTTGGAGAATTTTTATCCTGAGAATTACTGGTTCAGTAGTCTTTAATAAAGAATGTAGGTAAATAACAGGTTTATCAAAGCACATTTTCTAATTATGATAATGCTTAGATATTATAAATGAAGAAATAAAAAAAATTGAAAAATTTAGGCTTTCAGTTTTTTTAGCCCCTGGTAGCTCATTGATAAGTCTGAGGGCTTACAACTCAAAAATCAGTTTTCAATAGTCTTGATAGGTACAGCACAGATAGTTCGTTGTGTAGCTCTGTGCTTTATAACAAACAGTTTTAACACTGAAATGATGAATATATTATTGGTATTGGCAGCTCACTAAATTTTGTTTGTAGCTTTTGTTATTAGAGTATTCTAATTACTTAACAACTAGAAAATTTGTTTTCCATTGAGAAACATTGTTTGTTACACTGTTGGATAACTGACATGGTTTCATTAAGGAAAATTAGGCATTACTGCTATATAACATGTATAAGGTGTTACTGCTTATGTTGGTGAGGATAAAATTGTAGGCTTGGTATATCTGTATTTTCAGAAAGTATGACAAGATACCATATAAGACATGCTAAACTTATCTCTGTGGTGTAAGGGATAAGATACATTACAGAATAAAAAAAAATACTGAAAGATACAAAAAGCATTTGTTTTTAATGGAGTTCAGTACTACTGGATTAATGTTGCAAGTGTTGTGCTTCAGAGCTTAATGTTGGGAACTTTTCTCTTTGATTTAAATTAATGGCATAAAGGAATGGTTAAGTTTATTATATTTGCTGATAGTGTTAAGGTTTTGGGTGCTTGGCTGTGAGGAGGATGCTGTTGCTACATGAAAGGAATTAGATCATTGGGGAAATATCTGACAGATGTGTCTTTCAATAAATGCAAGGTAATACATGTGGTTTTAATATGACAATAAATACCCTTTTGAAGGATGTCAGTTTCTGTTTTCTATTGTATTTTTTCAGATTGGAGTACACTGTTTCAAAGACGGGACACAGAAGCCATATGGGTCATTTAGATATGTAGCATATTGTAATAAATTTTGTATGAATTTTATATTGTAATTCTTCTAGATGGTTTCAAAATCATGTGGAATATATTTTGAGATAAGGCATTGCAAATATCTCATGAACAGAGATTTTTTATTACTTAGCAAAGTGAATAGATACTTATAACTGACTTGTTCATGATCCTTCAAAGTAGAAAGCAATGCATCAAAAGTAACATTGAAATTTACCAAAGTTGCTGTATGGGCTTCATAGAGAAAAGGTGTAACATATTGAAAAGCTAAGTAATACATTAAAGCTTAACATACCCATCATATGATATGCTTTTTCCTGATCACATTTGAACATTGACAAAGTGATTTTAGAAATCTCTCTTCTCTAAATTCTTAAGCTCTTTACAGTCAGCAGTTGAGTTCATATTGAATGGACAAAATACTAGATCTCCGTGTGCACGGAGACTTCAGCTACATTTTCCATCTTGATATCTCTTATTCGTATTTTCTCTGTTGATGTTGCCAGCTGTAATAATAAGGCTACTTCATGATCTTTCATTGTTTGCTTTTCATTTGTAAAACCCTATTTGGTTTAAATGTCTTGCTGTTGTATCCAAGTTTTAAAGGTGTCTATTTAGGATTATATCATAATAAAGGTCCAATGGTTTAAGAGTAAGAGAAAAATATAGTCAGAGTATTTTTAAATAGTTTGTATAATATCACTGACAGAGAGGTACCAATCACCTTTTTGAAAAGTAAAATATAAAATGGTTGTTCATAATTTACATCAGTTGCTTAAATTGTTTTATGTATATAATGGTACCACAGTCAATACATGGATCCTTGCCCAGACATACTATCTGTAGATACTCATGTACTCAAAAGGAAAGTTACACAATGATTTTGAAAGAAATTCATACAGAAATCATTCTAAAACTGCAGAAATTCCTTAGAGTTAAATTCTTAAAAATCTTTGCAAAGCTACAAATTATAAAACATGTATTTTAAAAGTAGAAGGGTAAGCCATTCAATTTATTGTTGGTAAATGCCTTACATTTATCAGGAAATGAGTCTCTTTCTCATGTGTTTACAGATAATGGAGATCAAAGTTTATAAACATAGAATACAATTTATAAAGTACTTTAGTTAAAATACAATCTGTTGGATTCGGCCTTGGCTTCATGCTGTCTGAATCAACACAAACTGTATATCCTGCTGCAGTGACTAACAAGTATGACCATCTTATTTGCTTAATTAATTTTTGTTAATTTTGATTTAAATATAAAGTACTGTGAACATGATTTTACTAGCTATCTTTGAATTAAATGTTAGCATAATTGGTTCACACAAACTAGGTATGTCTTCTTTTGATAGATATTTTATTTTTACATTCTAGTTGGTTATGATAACTGATAACCAATGAAGTGTCTCTGTTTAGTCCTTTTTGGTTAACACACTGAACTATGTGACAGAATAGTCTTATCATTCGTAGATTAGTTGTGCAGTTTCCCGTGTCTCTGTAGAATGACTTCTAACAGTATTCCAATATAGTGAAACAGTAGTTTGATGGCATCACATGAAAATAACTTACGGTATTATAACTTTAACAGTTTTATGGGTAAAGAGGATCTTAGTGTTCTGGTTAATTAGTCCCTTAAGATATCCAAATGTATGCTGTTCCTAGTGGCAAGTGATATATGGTCTTAAGTTAAACCTAAAGAAA
Source organism: Tachypleus tridentatus (assembly GCF_004210375.1). Taxonomy (NCBI): domain Eukaryota; kingdom Metazoa; phylum Arthropoda; class Merostomata; order Xiphosura; family Limulidae; genus Tachypleus; species Tachypleus tridentatus. Next base: position 155,593,194 of record NC_134837.1, on the reverse strand, counting down.
TATTGATCAGGTGTCTAAAGAGATTTCATGTTGCAGGTAACTGGTTAGGCTTTATTTGGAATGTTGTGTTCTGTTTTGGTCTGTTTACCTTATGAAGAACATTTGATTGTTGGAAAGGATTCAGAGGAGTGTTCCTTGAAATTAAAGGGTTGTCATACAAGGTGGTTTAAAATCTCTGAAATTGTTTTCTCGTGAAAGGAGGGGGGGAATCTAAGATGTTTAAAGTTTTTAAGCAAATTAATTATAACGGTGCATCTGTTTTTGTATTTGGTGGTGAGAATGGTAGAACTGGGTGGGTGACAAAGTTTAGCATTGTAGCAGTCATTTTAAATTATCAGTTCCTTGGTTAATAATGTGGTACCCTTACCACCTGAAGTACTTTTAGACCATGAAATGTAAACTGAAGTATAATGAATTTATTTAAAATGTAAGATTTTATTGACTGCAGTCAAGTTTTAGTGGCTTTGTTTAATCTATTTTGTAGTCAGAAAAAAAGTTGGTTCTGAAGTTTTATTACCATTTGTAGCCAGATGTGTTAAAATGCTGTTTTATCTGAAAAGTAAGAGAAAATGTATATGGAAATAACCATCCTATTGAAAGCACTATAATAATTGTTACATACATTTGATTATACTAAGTAGAGTAACTTTTTAGAGTATATACATTAGTTCTGTGAAGTTCTTAGAATGATATTCTTCTGTTTATTCACTTTTCCTTATTTTATTTTTTCAGAACATTGAAAACAGTTAAATCTGTTTGGCTATTCAGATTAAATCTGCATATGATTTAAACATTTGTTTGAATATATAAATCATTTGCTTAGTTAAGGATATTTAACCATATAAATAACTGAATCCTTGCTTTTTGTTTTTCACAAGAACAATTATTTTCAAATATGTTCTGGGTTTGCTTTATTATTAATTTATTTATTGGTAAGTTAGTGTTATATTGCCCAGTATAAAGACAACTTAGTATCTTTGTTTTTCTGGCTGGCAAAATATAAGAAAAAAAAATTTTGGTTATTAAAAGTAAGTTTTATTTGTGGGAGTTTATATATTATGTACATTAAATCTTAATATTTACAGTAGTTTTGTTTAAAGTTAAAACAGAAGTTTAAAGTCAATTTTTGGAGTTAGGTATTGTATTATATTTTTTGGTTAAATTAATTATAGCTGGCACTGTTTTACTAGTTGAAACAAGGGATTGGCATTTCTTACTGCATGATGAATCTGTGAGTATGAGTTGTGAGGTTAAAAACATCGGACGCTGAATTGTAGATGTTTCCTAGAATTCTAAATATAAAGTATGTTTTCAGCTACTTTTAAAAAAATTTAAGTGTTAAAAAAACTAGATATTGCATTTAATTTAATAACTAAGAAAATGTCCATGCTTTTTATTCTTTCAATAAGCAACTTTTGATTAAAAATATGTATATATTTAATTATTATTTAGTAAATGGAAATATATGCATTGTTAATAAATATGTAAAGTTGCTATTAAACAAAAGTAAAATTTGTCAGAATCACAGACTAAATGTTTATATCTTGTATACCATTTCCTTGAAAGCATTAAAGTTCCTTTTTGTTTCTGTACTAGTTGTAATGAAAAGGGCCACATCGCTCGTAATTGTCGATCTGCTCGTACTGGCAATAAATGCTACCACTGTGGTGAATTTGGCCACATTGCCCGCAATTGTGAATTGAAGGCCTAACCTCTTCTGCCCACCCACGTCACAGCCTCTTGAATGTGTTGGTCGTTTGGCACAGGTGAGATCCAGCTCCTAGCACCCTAGCTGCTGTCTGGCAGAGATAAATTGGTCTTGCACTGTGGACATCTTCAATTTTGATGTTGGTGAGCTGTTCGTCATCTACATTTGTATCTTTCTTCTGTTGAGGTGGTTGTTATGAATTCTCAGCAAGAGGCAGCAAGTAAGAAAATATGAATATAGAAATCTTGATGTATACTTTTCCATTTTCCAGCTTCTAACATTTTGCTATAATTCAAAATTTGTTGTTTTGTGTAGTAGATCAGAGTTCAGTAACTAATGCTGACAACTTGATTTATTCAGAGCTTTATGCAAAGTTAAAAAGAACAATAGTTTCTACTCTGACAACAAGCCTGAATGAAGCATTTGTAAAAAAAAATAATAAATTGGCTTGTTACAACTTGTCAGATTTTCAACATAGAAATGAACATAGCTGCCCCCGTTGACCTTGTCACAGTGAAACTTTGAAGTTCAATTGGGAGTGAAGGTTGTCGCCGTGGGAGAAGGAGTTTTTACTGTTTCTTTAAATTGCTACTTGTGTAGTTTAAATCTTTGTAACTTACTGGACCAAAGCTGTCCACTGGTAGATTGTATAGACTAACAAACTTTAGTTTTGCTTTTATTTCACCTCCACTAGTTTTTCATTAGTGGCATTCTGCAGTTTATTTTTATAAAACAGTGTAAAATTAATATATGTCATTTGATTAGATACATACTTACCATGTGGAGAGCTGTGTTCTTTAAAATATTATTATAGTCAAATTCCTGGATTAATCTAGAAATATGTTGTAACAAGTAATTATTGACATGTTGGTAATTGATTTGGGTTTCAAAAGAAACTTTCAAAGGCAAGGTGATACAGGGATATTTTATTCTTGTGGTGCTGATATGCTGAAAACTGGTCATCTGTATTGTATGAAGTTGATACAATAATGACCTTAAAATATTTGAGTCTGCTGTCTAATTAATTGTAAACATTTTACTTTCAGTTCTATCAGCTTATCCATTTTCACAGTAAGCTTGAAAACTATTATGAGTTTAATTTTCTGTAATTATTTTAGGGTTAACTTAAATGAAATATTCAGTAAATCATAAAACTGAGTTGTTAAAGTACACAAGTGAATTTCTTATTTTCATAACACAGTTTTAAATGATTGTGTGTCCAATCTGAATACAGAATGAGTTTTGAAAAGAGAAACAAGTGAATGTTAGAGTATAAACTATTTTATATTTATACATACAATTTATGTTACAACAGTGGGAATGTAAGTTCATTGTGTGTGAAATATGCTCACATTGGGTATGAGTAAGTGTATTTTGAAGATGTACAAAATAATGAAGAGAACTGTTAGCACATTAATTAATCTATTTAACAGTGAGTTTTGTGTGAGACCAGTTGAGTAGTTGGTTATAGCTAACCAAAGTTGTCATCTTGATTTTGAGTTAAATGGCATGTGATAAGGAACTTAAAGTTCTCTAGAAGTGAAGGGGTTTGGATGAAAATTGATAGTGTTTAATACATCAACTATTTTCTGCCAAACTGTGTGTTTGATGTAGCAGTAAGTAATTTTAGTAAGCATACTACAATTTTTAACCTTACAGATCTTATTTTTGTGGTTTAAATTTTAGTTCTTGTGGCTTTTGGAACTACAATAACTTCAAATTGGTATTCTACCTTATAGTATAAAAGATTAGTCCAAAAATTCAACAACTTGATAAGAAAGAGAATTTAAGTTTTTCAAATAAAAGCTTCTGTATACTAAATAAAATTATCAGATTTAAAAAGTTTGAACTGTTTGGTGAAATTTTGGGTATGAAAATGGGTGAAATAATTTGACAAAATTATCAAAGGAAAGTTTTGATTTTGACCATAATGTACAAAGTTGTGGATCTCGTGATATGCCTCTGAAATGATTGAAAATGTATGTAGTTTTGTATATACTATATATATTAATATCATGCACACAGTAAATACATATAATACTAAATAAAGTTTTCCTTTTGTTTGTTTTTTAAATCATAACCACAAAAATATTAAATGTTTATACTACATTTTGCAATAACTTAGTTTCCAGTTATTTGGTTTTTAGTAAATAAATATATCTGGTACTATTGTTTTGGAACATCTGTTAAAATTATAATAATTACATATACATTTTTAATGACTTCCTTTCAAAGGAGATTGGCATTAGTACTCAGTTGTATTGTAGAACTAAAAAATTTTTTACTTCTTTGGGTTTTGTCTTGTACCCTTAATTGTAGTAACGGTACTTTTAAAGTAAGAAATACTACCTTATGTTGTCTTATTCTTATGTTAAAGTGATTTTGTAATCCAAGAAAATTTGATAATGAGATTTTAAATTTTGTAGCCCTTATTTTACTTTCAGTACTGGATTTAAAACAATTTGGTTTTGTTATTTTTGTGCTGTATTAAAGTGCAGAATCAAAAAAAAGAGAAAGCTACAAGGTTGTAAATGTTTTGTCATTAGATTTTTTAAAAGTATATCCGCAATTCCACGTAATAGCTTTTGTGTTAGTTTAAATGTTAAGTATATTTGGTGCTTCTCAGGTGATGGTTAAAGTTTTATCCTGTTTCAAACCTAGATATGTTCTCTTAATGAGAATAAAGTTTTATGGGTTATCATTGCAGTAGTTATTGACTTCTTTTTACAAACAACAGATATTTATATTCATCACTATAATTCAATGATGACAAGATTTAATTCAAGAATCCATTTTTCAGGGTAATCACACTTCAGTAGTAATGTCAGGGCTACGTTGAGGAATAATCCTATTTATTATTTTAGAAATCTTATTTTGTCATTTTTCTGAGCATTTTTTCTATGGGATCAATATCATGCATTCGTATTTTGCTGATACTGTTTAAAGTACAAAATAATAGAAGCTAAATGTGTATGTGTTCATCTATCAGTATCTGAGCTGGTGTTTTTTATTTATTTTAGCACACAATAAACAGTTGAGTTAAATTAGTATATTTACCTTCGACATAAATACAAAAATAGATCAAAATGACTCCTTAAATTAAGGATAACAGGTGCAGGATATAAGCCTACAGCGTAAGATATAAAATACATGTTCTTATAAATGGTTAAACAGTCATGTACATCATTGTAATGGAATTATTATATACTGTGTACAAAACAAATTTATATTACATATCTCTCACTAATTGTAACTTGCATGGTAAGTTTTATCTTTTGATATGCAGTCCAGTTTTTAATATTAGTTTTACATGTCGTATATAAATATTTATTTTTAATCCCTCAACATTATCAAAGTCTCTAGATGTGATTTTAAGAGCTTTCACCCAGTTGTAGTTTGATAGAGAATAATTTCTCATGAAGAAAAATTTAGAAGTATTATTATTAAAACTTGATATATAGCCAGGTATCCCAACAGTATTTTAAACCATTAACCTTCTATACTTCACGTTCTTTAATACTTTTCATAAGCTAAGTCCGAAAAGATTTTGTACATTACTATGTGACGAGTGAAAAAACATGTTATGCATGCCATCTCCAAGTAGAAAATGACAAATGAATCCATCTTTCCAGTAAATGTAGCAAGCTGTTATTAAAATGTGTAAGTCTTGTACAAAAATAAATCAGATGATTTATAGAGATATTTGTGCTCGGTATGTGTCTGTAAATTGACAATGTTGGAATGCAAGGTGATGTCTTTGTAAAGCATAAAAATATTTTTGTCCATTGTACAATTTGCATGTTGTATTTGCATAAACTCTTAAAACTTCAAATCCAGTTTCTACAGTTTTGTTTTTAGTATATTTTATATTGTATCCAGTTGCTAAGTTAGGAGTGTAGGATAAAGTGAATAGTTGATTCTTGACATCAAATACATACCAAGTTCAGTGGCATTTTGTAAAAGGTCATGGGACTTGTGCACTTTGAACTCTACCAGAACTCATAAGACTTAAAAGAAGTCACATGAAAGAAATAAGCTTTAACTATTTGTTTGTGAGTCACACAGCTGAAACTGATTTTAGTATAAAGTGGAAAATTTTTCTTTGGATCAACTTTTAACAATTTTTGATAAATACTCAATCTTAGTAATGAAAAAAAGTGTTAATCAATCGGGGAATGAAATTGTGAATTGTATTTGGAATATAATTCATTTTGATTGCAAAATTCCATACATAGTGAAAATCAGTGAAATATATATTAAACAGATTTTGATAACTTTTCAGCTCTATCTTGACACCTTTCTCTAGAAAAAGTTGTCATGCTAAAGTTTGTGTGTCTTGAAAATATAATTGTAAACTGTTTCTGTGCTCGAGAATGTTGTAGTCTAATTTGTAATTGCTGTTAAAATCTTGTAAAACTGACTATATGTACATATTAATGTCTTACATTCATAACAGTGAACTCCAGAGACATAGACACAACACAGTAAATCTAATGATCTTGTAAGACAACACTTTAATCTTTAAAAAAAAATTAGATTAATACCAATATATAACTTTAATTCCGTAGTTCACTACAAAAATGAACAACAAATATTCACAATTTGTGTTTGTGTGTTAAAAAATATATATTTTGATTTCAAATACGTTACAATTTCTTTATGAAAAGCAATTCTGTAAGGCTATCATCATGTATCATCGAAGCCCAAGCCAACATCACTTCTGTGTTTTCAGCTTCCCATAAGCCAATCCTAAAACTCTTCATAGCTTTCTCTATGCTGGCTGATAAATTTCTTTATCCATTAAGATATTGTCTTCCACTTTATTTATAAATCTGGTTCTGCTGTCTGGTAGTTTAGTCACAAGTTTGGGTTTTCTTTTGCTGACAACTTTACTCCGCCTTTTGTACGTACCAATTGCAGCTTTCTGTCAAGTTGCCTGCACTGGGTCATACTTAGAGATACATTAGATAAATAAGCTGTGTGCTAATGCTTAAAGAATATACTTTACGCTTTGAATTACATTAAATACCTCCGCAACCTTCTAGTGATTCAGCATTTCTTAAACTTCGAACTGGTGTCTTTGTTGAATAAGACTGGAGTGTATCTCATAAGAGTTGGTTGATAACGATGGTTACCCTAAGGTCACCAAAATTTTAAAATATCCCTACCTCTATACTCGGATTTTATGAAATTTGGACATATATATATTATTATTCATCGTTTTCCTGCCAAAAATTGTGTGCGTCTTAATAACGGCAGTCATACGAATACAGTAATTTTCGAGAGTTGAGTGTGGTCAACGCTTAGTGGTGGAGATAAGTGCTCTACTTAGTGCATTTATAGTTTTATGTGCAACCGGTTATAATCCCGGTATATATCAAAGTTTAGTTAGTTTGTTCAACATTATTTAGGTGCTTCTATGATTATATGTTGTGTGCTAAAATGAAAACCCCTTTAGATTCTTATGATGTGGACGTTGTAAGTTATACACAAAGCCTCTTTTTCATACCTATCTTCATGTTTTACTCTTTTCAATGACTGGTTTATTATAGTTCGTGGTTTGCTAAATTGTTGTCGCACTCTTCTATTATCGGTATTAAGTCGTATGTTTATGATACTTTTATTGCATACAGCCTGCAAATCGGTAGTAGTAAGTTGTGTTATGGCCCAACATGGTCAGGTGGTTAAGGCGTTCGACTCGTAATCCGAGGGTCGCAGGTTCGAATCCCCATCGCACCAAACTTGCCTGCCCTTTCAGCTGTGTGGGTGTTATGATGTGACGGTCAATCTTACTGTTCTTTGGTAAAAGAGTAACTCAAGAGTTGGCGGTATGTGGTGATGACTAGCTGCCTTTCATCTTGTCTTTCACTGCAAAATTAGAGACGGATAGCACAAATAGCCCTCAAGTAGCTTTGCCCGAAATTCACAAGCAAACTACGTATGCAGTGGAGGTTTTTGGAACCACTCTTTGTAGGTAAGAAGTAAAATGGGATTGTTTTGAAAAGAAATTAGTGGGGTATTCAGATTGAGTTAATCATGTTTTTTTAAAAAAACAGCATTTGGTTATTAAGCCTGTATTTTTATATTACAACCTGAAACAGAAGGGAATAATATATTTGTTAAATGTTAATATTTTTTCTTCTGGTCTATGAATTTGAAATTAGAGTTAGTATTGTGCAAGGATGACAACATGGTAGCCATCTGCTTATTAAATTTTCTGTTTTGCATTTATGGTTCATACGTTGGATGTTATATTTAATGTATTGACTATTTTTTTAATACACAGTTAACCTACCAAGATGAAATAATCATTTGATTTATTGCGTCAAAATTATCATGTCTCATAATCTTAGAATAATAGTCAAGAATCCACAAATTATGGAAAAATGTATAGTAAGTTGCAGTCAGAGTTTATTGAAATTTGATTAACATTATTTTAATCATTGGACACTTATTGAAAAAGCAGTAAATTAGCCAAATAATTTATTCCATTGTGTTATTCTCGCATGAACAAGGTTTTCTACAAGTATAGGATAGACTTAGTAATAATAGCATCTTTGCCGAGGAAAATGTATGGAATATTGCATTTAAAAATCTGAATTCTTTTGTGTAAATGAAAGAAGTTGGACAAATGCGATGAAATGAACACAATATCTCTACAATAAAAGAAAATCAAACCGCACTTATTTTATCCACAGTTGGTACGTTTACTAGACTGTTTAGGCCCACAATTTTCGTGCACTCGAGAGTGATCTGTGTAAAACACAATGATCTCCAAATATTTTTAGTTGAACTGAACCAGGAAAGCATACTTCAGTTATAAAGGCGAACTCGGTTTCTTTATCCAAACGATAGGTTACAGCATTGGTCAGCTGCAACATAAATTGGCATTTTGGCCAGTAAAGAGTACTAGAGATGCTGATTCTTTAAACATAGATTCTGTATTACTGTGAGATCACATTTGGCAGGGTAGACACCATCTTCTATAGGTAACAAGGTTACCTCAATCACTTTCTGGACCAGGTGGCTATGCTAAAACAAAATTAAAATTCAATAAATAATTTTATATTAACAACGGGTAGAAAGCCTATTCTTAAATATTCTTAATGGCTTATGCATGTATTGTTAAAATAATAAAGATTAACAGCTATTTACATTGTAACAAGCTTTTTAATTAGTAAATGCTATCTTACTGTGAAAGTTTCTTAACTATTCGTTTTAGGTAAACAAGTATTATTCATCTGCCTACATCAACAATATTTGAGATGTTATAGACGTATTTTTCTTTCAAACAATTTTTCTCAAAGAGCGTCACTAAATTGAGTGTAACAAGTCACTTTCAATTTTGAAGGATGCTGCTACTTTACAAAAGGATTTAGATTATTTAGTGAGCTGGACATGTAAAAGGCAGATGAGTCTTAATTAAAATAAATGGAAGATAATGTATGTGGGTTATCATAATTTTAATTATAATTACAGTATGGGTGGGAATAACCTGAGCACTGTCATGAAAGAAAAGAATACTGGTGTAATAGTTCAGTTTTTTAGAGCCCAACAAGCAGTGTACTGCTGATAGTAATAGGGCAAATAGGATTTTAGCTAGTGTCGACATAAACATTGAATATACGTCCAACGAAGTTATCATTTCGTTGGACAGGCTACTGGTTAGACCACATCTTGAATGTTGTATTCAGTCTTAGACTTCTTGCCTTAGGAGAAGACATTGAGTTGTTGGAAAGGATTTAGAGAACGGTTACTGGGATGTTGCTTGAAATGGAATTGTTGTCATGTGAGGATGGATTGAAATCTCTCAAATTGTTGTTTTCTCGTGAAAAAAGAGTTAGGAGGAGATATGATTGAGGTGTTTTAGATTATAAGGGGAATTGATGTATCAACTTTTTTTTATAAACACTGAACTGAAAAGCTTGTTAAATAATCTGTTGAATTCTTAACATCTTATTGCTTGCTCTCTACTCGTATTTTTAATTACTCTTGTTTCTAAATGCTTTTCAAAAGCGTTTCGAATATTCTAGGTATTGTATCATCATCATGATGCAGTTCTGTTTAGCAATGCCCGGCATTGCCAGGTGGTTAAGGTGCTCGACTCGTAATCTGAGGATCAGGGTTCTAATCCCTGTTACACCAAATAAGTTTGCTTTTTCATCCGTGGGAGTGCTATAATGTGACGCTCAATTTCACTCTTTGTTGGTAAAAGAGTAGCCCGAGAGTTAGTGGGTGGTGGTGATTAGCTGTCTTCCCCCTCGTCTTACACTGCTAAATTAGGGACGGCTAGCGCAGATAGTCCTCGTGTAGCTTTGCGCGAAATTCAAACCAAACCAAACTGTTTAGCAAAGAAACATGTGAAACTAAAGATTGTAAATGTAGCTTACAACAACATATTTAATTTCACTGATTTAAGTAGTATTATGAGGATCCTAAAAACCAAAACATCAAATTAGTTTTATGGACAATTTTTTGTTAAAAGTTGTAAATCGTTCTTTGTTGTCATTAAAAGGTAATTTCCTCATTTAGCTTGTACTTGAATTTCACGCAAAGCACTTACTATTGTAGTTTTGTTAAATCATTCTGTGACATAGTCGTCCTTTAAACAAATTACTTTGAAAAAACAAAAGGCTTGTTGGAATGTTCATTGTGGACGACCATTCAATAAAATATGTATCAAACTTTTAAGATCCATGGATCATTAAAGTGTCTTGTAAATATTGAAAATCCAAAAGGCCAGATAGCAAAATGACTCCACAAACTCCAAGGGTACAATAAATATCATTCATTGCCCTTGACAAAACCATGGAAAATCCGATAAAATTATCTCTAAAACTATGCATCGAGGAAGAATATAAATAATATAGAAAGGCAGTATTGACGACCAACCTTAAGTAAAAAACACGAAAGTCCAAGATGTTATGACCAGAAGGGATAATTAAAAACTAATGCTGTTCAACATTAAACTTAAAGATGTTAGTTTAGAACCAGTTATTCAGTCGATCAAGGATAATGCAGAAAACTTAATGTAAACATTCGTTTCATATAAATAAGGATGTACTGGACATAATAGGACTCGTGCCTACGAGAGGGCTTGTTATGTTTGAAATGGGAAGATACCAGTGGACAGAAACGATGACTGTAGTTGGAACTTTCAATTTGTGTTCCATACCTCTAACGACTGGACATTTAAATATAAAAAATACACTTGTCGAAAACAGAAACAAAGAAATTAACAAAGTTGTGTAAAAGTCCTATAGCAATTAAATAGTCAAGTTCTGTGAATTTTTCAAAACAATACGGTAAGAAAATGCAATACACGACAACCGGTTAAAGACACTAAATCTCATGAAAAGTTACAAGAAGAGCAAGGCCCAGTTAAATAAAGAAACCTCTAGGCAGAAATTAAAGATAGAATACATCAACCTCATAAAAGCTTGGATTGTAGATGCTTCGCTTGAGTATGGTAACTTTAACTATTAGCATAGCTACTAAACAGTAGAAGCCCTAATATTGTCCCAACACAAAGCAGTACAGCCAAACCAAGTTACTTGAAATAGTATAGACATGCAAAGTCAACCAGCAGACGTCAATATAATTAAAAACCATATTAACACCAACTTTTGAAACGCAAGGTTCAGTATCAAAACAATCGTTAAGATGATACCCATCAACCAGGCGATCAAGACATATTAGGTTTGACCCACGTGTTACTAGTCACACAACAGTGATGTAATAATACGATATTAGAATAACTGTACAAAATATTTAATAACGTGTTTAATTAACGCGTAATAATTAACATATGAATTATAGGTGGGGAAGTGTAAATTAGTAGTATGTTTATACATAGCACTTACAGGCAAGTGGCCATTGTAATCGGACAAATTGTACTTTTTTTTTTTCCAGTTAATAAAGAGTAAGTATAGTATTTACTGAATAATGAAACTTTAGTTCATCAAGAAACAAATAGAAGTAAGTAATATATTATGTTCATTTATTGACTAAATTGAGAGAAAAAATTAACTCTTCATTGAAAACAACTGTAAATTTTAAGTATGGATAGGAAACCATTTTTGCCAGTCAAGTTTCGACAATGCAAGTATTTAAAAGTAATTAATATAAAATGATAAATTAATATAAACTAGAAAATACTAGGAAGAAGTAAAGTGATATTTATAAACATTAAATGATATTAGAAATAATTTTATTTTATACAGAAATAAACAGAAGATTAATGCCAGGCGAAGTACTTTAAAACATTATTTTTGTACTGTAACTATAGATTATTTAAAGGAATTAAACATGAAGTTAAATGATCAAAGAAAATTATGAAAAGAAATGATTAATCTATTAAGTAATCAAGCTACTATACTAAACTTATTAAACCAAAATTTGGTATTACATCATGAAGAAATTAAGAAAATGTCATATTCAGTGTTGAATATTACTAACAAAGTAATTAGGATTCAAGATGTTTGTTTTTAACGTTAATGTTCAAATAATTTACAGAAGATTATAGAACAGAACTAGCGAGATTAGTTGGAGCACTCATTTTAGCAGGTTGTAGAAAGACACATCTCTGCTTCCTAAAATGTCGCGGCATGGTCAAGCGTGTTAAGGCGTGCGACGCGTATTCTGAGGGTCGCGGGTTCGCATCCCAATCGTGTCAAACATGCTCGCCCTTTCAGCCGTGGGGGCGTTATAATGTGATGGTCAATCTCCCTATTCCTTGGTGAAAGAGTTGGCGGTGGGGGATGATGACTAGCTGCCTTCCCTCTAGTCTTACACTGCTAAATTAGGGACGGCTAGCACAGATAGCCCCCGAGTAATTTTGTGCGAAATTCCAAAACAAACAAACAAATAAGCTTCCTAAAAACCCAATAAATTAGAAAAGTATTGGATGGAACGAGGAAATATTAATGTCACATTTACAGTATGTAACATCTACTCATAGTAATCAAATAGTGTGTATTATACGTAGGCAGATGGTAAGATAACGGTTATTAAAATATTTTATGAATTTTTATTAAAACACATTTTAACAGCAATTGGTAGACTATCTAAATTGCGTAGAATGGTTTCCTCACCAGTAAAGTTGAATAATTCATTTTCAATAGCATTAAAGTCTGAAAATCCATATACGTATATTTCGAGAGATCAAAAGTACACATATATGCATGTTTAAAGTTATTAAATTATGCATTTAAAAATGTTTTATTTTGGTTAATATATTTCTGTGGTATTTAGTATTTTGATTATATTATTTTGAGTATATTATTTTATATTCTCATGCATTGTGTAAGAATCTTATAATTAAAATGTTTTCTTTTTATTCCTAATTGTTCATATAATTATTTTCTTTATTTGAACATAAATCATAAAGTGGTTTCATTTTTATTATTTATATATTATATAATATTTTGATTTTAACTCATCGTTAAATGAGTTTATTTTGTTGTATTTGAGTGTAGTTCTTTGTTTAAAGGTTGTGTCATCTAAGTGCCACTACAGTGCAAGTTTAAAGTAAATTTGTATTAAAGTTAAATTTAATTACAGACATGAAGACAAGCTTGATACATAATAGGAAAGAGAAGCGTAGTATGTGGGCGTACTATATGTTTTCTAGCTTATCTTATTAATATGTAAATGTTTCCTTTTAGTCTGACACTCTGCAAGACTCATGAACATATGGCCCAGAAAACGATTGAACAATTTTAATTCTTGTTACTTCTGGTTCTCTGTCGTTCTCTAGTAGATACTATTTAGTTCACCCATGCAGATAGTGTTGTATTCCACACATTGGGCAACATAGATAAGAGAAAGCAATGCTTTTCACTGGCCGCGCTTCAGGTATCTAGAGCAGTGGTTCTTAACCTGGGTTCAATCGAACCCAGGAGTTCGGTGAGTCAGTCTCAGGAGTTCGGCGGAGGTCAAGGCTTCTTTAAAATAAAAAGTCACCTTCACAGGTTTTCGAACACCGCAAGTCAAATAAATACAACATAACCATAGAAAACACTCAAATACTAAATATAAAAACAAACATAAACAAACGCAAAATTAAAGAAGCCTTACTTATACAACAACTTAAACCCAAAATAAACCAATACAAAGGAACATCTTTATACCCATATTAAAAATAATAAAATAAATTATATAAAATTATATATTCAAACATCTAACACCGCCCTCTAGATTCCGACATTCAGTTACACAACCACTTTCAAACATGTGGTCAGCTTCCGGTCAGTTACCTCTTTCTTTCTTTGTGAACCTGACGATGACCGAAGAAGGTCGAAACGTTCGCTCTTATATGTAAAATATTTTCTCAACCCAAACGAGCCGTTTTAACATATATATTTCTCTACAAGTGGGTTTTCTCGACATCACTGATTATGGTTTCTACAGTTTGTTCGGACGGAGCTCCAGTCATGCTGGGACGAAAATCTGGTTTTGGTGAGCTGGTGAAAGCCGATGCACCACACATCATTGTAACGTGCTGTGTTCTGCACAGGCATGCGTTGGCAACAAAAACCTTGCCTTCAAAATTGGCAGAAGTATTAAAAAATTGTAGTGGAATGTGTGAACTTTGTGCGAAGTAGTGCCCTGAAGCACTGCATCTTCAAAGAGCTGTGTAATAAAATGGGCTCTCGATTCGAGGTACTTTTGTACCATTCTAACGTTCGGTGGTTATCCCGGAGAAAGGTGCTGAATCGTGTTTTTGCCATGCATGTGAAAATAGCTCTGTTTTTGCGAGAACACCAACATTGTCATGCAGATTGCTTCAAAAAATCTGAGTTCATTCTCATTTTGGCGTACATGGCCGATATCTTCAATGCTCTCAATCAACAGATGCAGGGCGGTGGAGTCAACATCATCAAAGCGGAAGAAAACCTGAAGGCTTTTCAAAAATAGCTACCGCTATGGAAACGACGAACAGAGAATGATAACTTCACAAGCTTTCCCCTGCTGGACGACTGTGTAAGTAAGATCGAAGATGTGTCTGAAATCGGAAACATTTCTGTATCCAGGGAACTGAAGCAAGCAACTGCCATGCACTTAGATGAGCTCGCAAAGTCTCTCGACGGATACTTCTTCACCAGAGAGTCATATCCAGCATAGGTGAGACAGCCGTTCACGTTTAGTGTTGCTACAGCAGATGTCAATTATGAATACCTCAACGAAATCATTGAACTTCAGCAGAGCCAGGTTCAACAGCAACTTTTCAGAACAACGCTCTCAACGTTTTGGTGTCACCAAATCGTAGCGTACCCTCTTATTGCTGAGAAAGTCCTTGAGATACTCATACCGTTTGTTACAATGTATCTTTGCGAGCAATCCTTTTCGAGGATGGTAGACATAAAAACGAAGAAAAGAAACAGACTTTGTTGCGAAAATGATATGAGAGTGGCACTCGCGCATTTCTGAACTTGTATCTGAAAGGCAACAGCAAAAGTCACATTGATTTGCAGTAAATATTCATTTAGTTATATTTTTGTTTCTGTGTAAAATTCATGTTTTGTTGGTTTTGTTCTTTGAACACAGTGATATTGTGTGCAACTGATGCATGGTTCATTCTGTGCACTAATTAAATATCTACTTACGTTTTGAATTTGAAAAAATCATATTTTATTTTTCCAATTACGAAGGGTTCAGTGAATGCAAGTACGAAACTTCCGGGGTTCAGTACCTCCAACAAGGTCAAGAACCACTGATCTAGAGGTCACAGTCTTCACTGTGTTTCACGAAACAAATCAGTCACATTATGGGTAAATCCAAGTTTCTTATTAGTACAAAGTGTAGGATTAACATCATTTCTACTTTATCATCATTTTTGTTTGTTTATAATTAAGCACAAAGCTTCACAATAGGCTATCAATGTTCTTCCCATCACGAATATCGAAACCCGATTTTTAGTGGTGTGAGTCCGCAGACATGCCACTGGGTGGCTTTTATCATCATAATAAATAGGTAAATGAAAAGACAAACAGTAGGAAAAAAGTTATTGATTAATTCACAGATCCAGTAAATATGACAGTTTAGTATTGTAAAAAAATATACTTACAGTGTTTTTGCTTTGATTCATGAAGATCTCTGTGCATCATACTTTCTGATCATTTTTTAAATTTAAACAAGATTGGTACAAACTAGCTTTGTCTTGATATCTGGTTTGGTTTTGAATTTCGCGCAAAGCTACTCGAGGTGCTACCTGCGCTAGCCGTTCCTAATTTAGCAGTGTAAGACGAGAGGACAGGCAGCTAGTCATCACCACCCAGCACCAACCCTTGGGCTACTCTTTTACTAACGAATAGTGGGATTGACCGTCACATTATATAAAGCCCCTACGGTTGAACGTGCGATCACGTTTGTGCAACGAGGATTCGACCCTCAGATTACAACGAGTTGAGTGCCTTAACCATCTGGCCATGCCGGGCATCACTAGTTCAGTTAAGTTCAGATGTATCCTGTAGTTGTCTTGCATAAATCTTCCTGTCTAATACTCCTGTATGAATTAGACAAGAAAAATAAAACTTCAAAAATCATCTCAGAAGCACCAAACATATTTAATATCCAACAAACTCAAAAGCTGTTACATAAAATTACTGATATACAGACAAGAAAAACGATTTTGATAAGGCAAAACATTTATAATCTAAAGTTTTGTAAATGAGAAAAAATTATTGTTTTAAAAACAAATTGAAAATAAGTGTGTTAAATATGTTGTTTAAAACTTTATTACTAAAATGTTTTGTAAGACACTTTGACGGAAAAGTAAAACTACATAAATATTAGTTTTAATTTTAATTATCCAACGTGACCAGGAGGTTATAGCGCTCGTCTCACAATCTAAGGGTCGCGAGTTCGAATCTCCGTGCCATTTAAACACTTATCTTTTTAGCTGGAGATGTTACTATGTGATGATCAATTCACTATTCATTGGTAAAAGAATAGGTCAAGAGTTGATGGTGGGTGGTGATGACTAGCTGTTTTTCGTCTTGCCTTTCACTGCAAAAGTGGGAATGGTTAGCACAGATAGCATTCGTGATGCTTTGCGCGAAATTCAAAACATTTACTGTTAAAGTACAATAACTACAATTTAGAATTTAATATAAAACTTGTTTGGATTTTCATGGAAGGATAACAATAATGGAAAGACCCACACCACATATGAAAGAAGACAGTTTTATTTGTAATTTTGCTAGAAGAGGAGTGTATAACATTTCAACAGGATCGAAATGAAATATTCACGATTAAGTCAATTTCTAGACAACAGCTGAAATAACAAACGCGTAAGCTTGTGTTTTATTTCATTGTAATAGAATACTTTCAGTTTTGTAACTTAAAATATCACATAGTTTTCTAAATATATATATTTAACAATATTTCAGTACAATATTTGGAATAAAATGTATGAAACTTCGGGCTGTAAGTGTAGTAGGATTGGAGCAGAAAGTAATATCTGCATCTAATTAGTACTAACTCTATTTGTGGATAAAAGTAATAAAGGATGGATGGCTTGAGCTTCAGTCGATTCTTATAGTCACAAGTATAAACTGACATCTGCAAATCTAATTCAGCTCATGCGGATGGTTTGACACCATTACTTTCCTAGAACTGAACACTGTCACATAACAATCAGACAATAATGGAAGGAATAGAGCTGGGTCGAATGGTTAAAATCTTTCCATTTTCATTACAATGTCGACAAAAGGTATCGCAGATAATAAGGTAGTGGTAAATTGGAAACCCAGTGAAGCCTGTGGACCAAGAAATTCATGGGCAGTAAGGATATATGTTCAACGAATGGTTAGAACATGAACACACATGAACTCCATAAATATATCACCTGACCAAGGTAGTCTGTGTAATGCTTTTTGTAACATAACTGTTATAGAAGAGTAAATTATAAACAAGCAGTCACAACTTTATTCAGCTTACACACCTGGTTGACTTTCTGACTACTCGGGATTTTCTGATCTTACGTTTTAATCCCTCAGTAGTACAGCAATATGTTTGCGAACTTACACTGCTAGAAACCGGGTTTTGATTCAAACAAACAATTTTTAGGTTTCCAGTCCAATTTTTGCTAGTTGAGGTCGAATTCCTAACTATTTTGGTGACCTTGTACTTCACTTAGCCAAGGTTATATTATAATATGCTTATGCTTCCAAGTCTTATTTGAACTCCATGAAAGGATACATTTGATGACATTTAGGAGTACCCTAAAGAACCAAGTGGTATTATAAGAAGCTTTGGCCGAATTGCAGCTGATTTTTAACTTGTACAGAACAGACTTGTGTTCGTAAGAGTTTTCAGTATGCTTATTTCAGCTGATGCTTTAGTGAGTAGTGAATGACAAAGATGTAGAGGAAAGGTGATTACGTATTTTCATCTTCCACTAATAATGCTACTGGTTAAAAATTCAGGAAAGTTTCTCTCTAAGATATAATGACTAGGATTATGGTAGTCATTCTGACAGGTTGTAGTCTTCATCACGCCATTTAGTGATCCAAATACTTTCAGGCCTCAAGAACTTGACGACTTTAGACTTCACCAGGAATAAAGACGTGTTCACACCAGGCGAAACAAATCTCTCTTCTACTGGGTAAGGAAGGAGCTGCTGAAGGACTGGGTTAAACCTATTATGCCTCTATTCAAGTCACTCTCTAAAATAAGTAGACCATAGAACAGACAATCATGTGCATGAAATGAAAAAAATCAAGTGAAACAGTGCATTATTAAAATACTAGTAAATGATGATTTGTTGTCTGAGCATTAGGGGAATGCTCTAGTGTCTCCACTAGCCAATCAGAGTTGAGATATAGTGATAAATTAAAATTTGAGCTTGAACAAGCTCGTACCGAAGCTTAAAGAAAAATAAACGTCTCGGGGCAGAAAAAGCTGTATCAAAGCCGAAAAGGAGAAAGAACAAGCTCGTATTGAAGCCGAAAAAAAGAAATTTGGCTGAATAATTAGAAATTAAACTCCACTACGATCGAGAAAGGCAAAATGACAACTTTGAACTCAGTAAGTATATTAAAGTACCACTATTTAATGAAAATGAAGTTGATAAATAATTCCAACATTTTGAAAAGGTTGCCCAAACCATGGAATGACTCACCAAAAATGGTCATTATTATTATTACGTGTTTTAACTGGTAAAGCACAAGAAGGTTATGCCACTCTCTGTGTAGAATATTGCCCCAGTTATGACAAGGTTAAAGTAGCTATTTTTAAATAATACGAGTTAGTACCAGAAACTTATCGCCAAAAGTTTCAAGGCTACCATAAGCAAAATAATCAAACTTATATAGACTTTACTCAAAAAAAGAGATTTATTTTGATATATGGTGTAATTCTAGGCATATTGGAAGCAGTTTTGACAAATTAAGACATTTATGTCTAATTGAGGAATTTAAACGCTATATATACGAGTGACGACCTAAAACGTTCTTGGATGAAAAGTAAGTTTAAACAATAAAGGAAGTAGCTGCTCTTTCCATTGATTAAAGTTTAACACATAAAACCACTTTCCATAGAAAAAAATTCCTGCCATTTCGACTAAGCCACTAAATCCACTTGAATTCACTAAAGTTCAGGATTATTCTAAAAGATTCAGTTTCTTTAGTTCAGAATCTTCATTCGGTCGGAATAAAACTTAATCCAAATCATTAAGGCCTGTCTGCCATTTTTGCAAAAAGCTTGGTTATGTTATATATGATTGTTGGTGTTTGAAAAGGAAAAAGAAAGGATACAACCTCCAGTGTGTTTGTGTCCATACATGGACATAGTTTCGCCTGATCACCCTGAATTTGTTGATTTAGCCACTGATAAAAATGGCTGATGTAGTTGGAGAGAAATTTAGCCTTTTGGTTCTGTGTCTTTGACAAATGACTCTGTTAATCCCATACCCACACGTATTTTGCATGATACTGGGGTGGTTGAACCGTTGTTGTTAGAAAGTATACTGCTTTAGACTAGAATTCTGCCACTGGCAAATGTATTATTGTTCAGGGTATTGAGGGTGACTTTGTTAGTGCTCCTCTTTATATGATATATTTGACGTCAGATCTAATTTTACGACCATTTGTGGTTGCAGCAAAACCTACTCTGTCAATTAAAGATGTATCATTATTGTTGGGAAACGATTTGGCTGGGGGAAATGTTGCTGAACCTAAGATTATTAGTTAGTTGCTCACTGTTTTATCTAAGGATGATTTTATTGTTAAGGAGGATCCAGATGTGTTTCTCTCATGTACTGTGATTCGAGCTTAAGAAATTAAGCCAAAAACAAATGATTAGTACGTGTCCAGAGGACAACATTATAGATTTGTTTCAGACATTTTTTTGGATTCGAAGGGGATCTGGTGAATAACTGTCTCGCTAACAATTCATAGGTGAATGACAATGATGGACATGATGAATCCAGTTCAACTGGTGAATTTCCATTTACTAAAAGCAAACTGATCGATGAGCAAGGAAAAAAATCCACATATCTCTTCTCTGTCAGTTGATTGGAAAACCTTAGCAGAAAATCCTTGTTGCTCCTTTGTAACCTATCTCAGCTTTCGAGGAACACCTCAGTTGTGTGATTTTTTATTGTGTTGATTCAAAAAGGTAACATTTGTGTCGATGCATTTTCACGTGCTTTGTAATTTTATGATCAAACTATTATTTGTATTGATTGTGTTATACATTGTTATGATATTGATGTATAATTCTTGACAAAGTTTTATATTCAACGTATTATTCGTATTGTATACGTATATATATCATCTTTGTTAAGAATTCTCTAACTCCAGTTTTTAATTCTCTAAGGAGGAAGGTGTAACAACTTTACAATTGTGTATTTGCTTTAATATCTATGTTTTTCAATATAATATATATTTAGAAATGCATGTAACTTATATTGTTAAACGTGTATTGTGAAAGTCCTGCATATTCTCTAAATGTGTAGAAGATTATCTAGGATAACAAGCAACAATGTACTATGTGTGCATGTAAAATAGTAGTAATTTCCAATATTATTGTAAAGTGAACTTTCGATAATCTCGCCTTAAAACGTATAAATTGACACACAGAGAGACAATAATATTATTAATGGTTTGCTGCAGTTAGTATATTATAAGCCTCGGAGATAAAACTTTGATAAATGCTTAGCAATTGGAAACTACGGATAATTGGCCAAGAACGTTTATAGACCGTTTAACCTCAGATAATTAGCTTCGGACGCTATTATCTATACGAGAACATTAAATATTGAAAAACCAGCCCGTAAACAGTGTAAAACCAGCAAAGAGCTAGCTAGTTTATCAACCCAGAAGTAATTCGCTCATTGTAAACCGTTGATAAAATGTTCAGTTCCAGTCTACATAGAAGACGTAATACTGTTTGTAAAACTTTTGTGTATAAATCATTATTTGTAATAATTCGCTATTATAAATTGCATTGTTGTTGGTATATTAAAGTATATTTGTGCTAAGAAAGAAAATTTTGTGTATCAATGTTGTTTGTAAATATAATAAATTTGATAAATATTAACATTCTTTAAACCTTTAGACTTAAATTTAATTTTCCGGCTACTTGAGTTCTTAATATGTAACAATAAAAACTGGAAACCTCGTCCGAGGAAAATTATAATACTAACACCATAAAAACCGTTCATATTCTTATGATATTCTCAGGTAAAATTTATTCAGCAGAAAGTAAGGTAAAAACGTCACAACAGTAGGAGGAACAATGGGACAAGGTCTGAAAAAAATGCACCAAATATACAACAGGACACATTTAATTCTGGCAGGCGTGGCATGGCCAAGCGCGTAAGGCATGCGACTCGTAATCCGAGGGTTGCGGGTTCGCGCCCGCGTCGCGCTAAACATGCTCGCCCTCTCAGCCGTGGGGGCGTATAATGTGACAGTCAATCCCACTATTCGTTGGTAAAAGAGTAGCCCAAGAGTTGGCGGGGGGTGGTGATGACTAGCTGCCTTCCCTCTAGTCTTACACTGATAAATTAGGGACGGCTAGCACAGATAGCCCTCGAGTAGCTTTGTGCGAAATTCCAAAACAAACAAACAATAATTCTGGCAAAAACATTAAAATCGCTTTTTTTTTTAATAATTTCACAACCCGGTAGAGAGTATTACAGTGATTTTCTTCCTCACAAATCTACTATGATACACGTTGATCAGTTTCTTTGAGTTTATAAAAGCAACTTATGAAACCTGAACTTATCTCACAGCACCACAAACAAAGGAAACCTTTTGTGTACAGCAATTTTTCTGACTAAACAGTTTAAAAGAACTCAACAATTTAGTTTGACTTCCCATGAATTCTTGCTGTCATGTGTTAGTCTCAATGTTAATTTAAGGACAGTAGTTGCGCTCTCTGTTCATTTCTTTGAGGACAGTTTTCTGTAACCAAACCTTTATTTTCTTTTCCTAAAGTCATAGTTGTATTTACCTCTTGTGAAATGATTTTTCTTTTTACTTCAGTGTCCCAAATAAAGCCTCTAACTTCCTGGGGATTTCCGGCCTATATTTGATCATTACGGGGAATTTCCTTAACGTCTAAAATGAGAAGGAGGTTCTGAAACATGTGAATTATGGAATCGATTCAACGAGTTGCGAAGAATATTAACATCTGAGTACAAAAATACCTTACCTTTTTGGAGAGTATTAGGATACTAATATCAAGTCATATTGCGTATGTTTATCTGGATTTGTAAACATTATATACATTCCACAGCGTTGTAATAAAAGAAATGTTTTCAATTAGTTTGTTTAATGTTACATATGCGTTATATACATATTTTCTGTTGTGTCTTCTGAATTGTGAAATAATAAAAAAAAACGGCAAACAGTAAATATTAGTTTGATAATCAGGAGTAGACAGAGGAATAAAATTAAATAATGACTTACTTTGTGTGAATGGAACGTGATTTCACATCCTGTACAAAACCCGGAATGTTTATATATAATTTTAAATTTCGTGCAAAGCTTCTCATCACCACCCACCGCCAACTCTGGGGCTACTTTTTTGCCAACGAATAGTGAAATGGATCGTAACATTACAACGCACCCAACGCTGAAAGGGCGAGCATGGTTGGTGTGACCGGGATTCGACCCCGAGACCCTCGGATTACGAGTCGAATGCCTTAGCACGCTTAGCCATGCCGGGCCACATAATTTTAATACACAGAATAAAAGAATAACAATGTCTGTATTTTATAATATTATGAGTTAAAATCATAACATCTATTTTTATTGATGGTAAGCATATAATTTATAGATTTACGAACATTTACATATATTTTAGGCATTCTTAAAAAATTGCATAGCAAAATTTAATTTTACTACAAACGAAGTTTTATATTAAGGTATACCAATAAGACGAAAATGTACAAACTGTTTAATTTTTACAGTTGATCCTATGCTTGAAAAATGAGACCATAAATATGTTTATAAAAATGTTTCCATGACAATGACGTATAGAATAAATTTAATAATAATAATAAAAGTTGTGTACAATGGTCAAAATGATAGTTTTGATGGAAAATTTTAGTTCCCTTTAAGCCTAGAGCTGCCAAATGGTTATTGTGCTTATTATGCCGGAATCTGAACTAGAGGGTTCATAGCTTGTGTCCTGTTGGTGAAAAAATGTCGCTTCGCACCCTGAGCGTCATGACTTATAAGAGTGAGAGTCAAAGCCTGTTATTTTATTGGAACACGTGTTATTGATCATTTATCCCAGTGGTTCTGAAACTCTTTTGTTCGCGAACTACCTGATTTTTGTTTATCATCTCAACTCACCACAGTAAGAACGTATTGGATACAAATATTATAAATTGCAGTTGTCTCTTGATAGCCAGTGTATTTAGGGTAGAATCTTCGGTTTGTTTGTTTTGAATTTTGTGAAAAGCTACTCGAGGGCTAATTGCGCTAGCCGTCTTTAGTTTAACAGTGAAAGAATATAGGTAAGGTAGCTAGTCATCACCACCCACCGTCAAGTCTTGGGCTACTCTTTTACCAACGAATAATGGGATTGATCGTGCCATTATAACACCTCCACGACTGAAAGGGCGAGCATTTTGGTGTGACGGGGATTCGAATCGCGACCCTCAAATCACGAGTCGAGCTCTCTAACCATCTGGCCATGCTGGGCTTAATTGTGTGATCTTTCCAATGACTACTTGAAAGGAGTGTATAAACCAAAAATTGAGGACCGCTGCTTTAATCTGTCAACAACAGCTCGCACAGATAATCCTTGTATAGTTTTGCACGAATACCTGAAACCAAATAAACAAACAAACCTTATGATTGTGTTTTGTTTTCATAAATATAATAAATTGTACAACGGTACCGACACAATTCGTTCAAAAAATGTATGTGCTAGTTAGCAAGTTTATTCCTTAGTGAAAATAAACTCTTTGTTTTTCAGTTTTTATCATAATCGGTTAATTAAATAAAAATATACAAATTAATAGTACATTATATTATTTTATAATTGTATTTTTGGCATAGCTAACTCCCTTTTCCCGTCACGAATTTTGAACTACTAACCAAAGAAAGAACAGCCTATCTCTTGCAGTCAGCAGCACCCTACCATTCTCCAGCATAGAGGATTGACTATTAATCTTATAACACATCAACATTTTAATGTGCATGGAGTATTTTGTGATATGTTACAAATTAAAATTAGCTCTCCACTTACCAAATTCCTATGCTATACCACAGAACCAACCTGCACCCATACTTTTAACAATAAGCTCATAAGCACAGAAATGAGCGTGCTACTTTTTCTGTAACACACATGTATCAAGTATGGGCCGTTGTTTATTAATATGTTTGAATGATCGCTCGCATCCCCGTCGTACCAAATATGCTCGCCCTTTCAGCCGTGGGGGCGTTATAATGTAATAGTCAATCCCACTATTCGTTGGTAAAAGAGTAGCTCAAGAGTTGGCGGTGAGTGGTGATGACCAGCTGCCTTCCTCTCGTATTACACTGCTAAATTAGGGACGGCTAGCGCAGATAGCCCTCAAGTAGCTTTGCGCAAAATTCAAAAAACAAAATTGTTTGTGGCAAATCCGCTAAAACTGTCTATTGGCGTTCCTAATTCTGAATTGTCAGCCAGAGGGAAAACAGCTAGTCATCAACACCCACCGCCAACTCTTGGGCTATTCTTTTACTAACAAATAGTGGGATTGACCGTCACATTATAACGCCTCCACGACTGAAATGTCGAGTATGTTTGGTGCGACAGGGATTCGAAACCGCGACCCTCAGATTACGAATCAAGTGTCTTAACCCACCTGGCCATGCCGCGCCTGTACTAAGTGAAGAATAAGTCTGAGACTTGCGTATACCCTCCCTTTAAGGATTTTTTATACATATATAAATTAAATCCCAGAAATGACATTTTCTGTGATTTCAGACAAGCTTTTGTGAATTTATGGTACACTTGTTTGAACTTCTCATTCCATTTTTGTATAAAACTTAAGGCATGTGACGACTTTCCTATAATTTAAATTGCGTTGATAACTAGTGGCATCATGTGACAAATGTGATAAATCACATTTATCATGTGATAAATACATATACATATAGTATTTCACCACTAAAAACAAACAAAACTTTTGCGATAAAAGGTTGTTCAACAGGTCATACTTGCAGTGTGTCTATGATATATATTTTTCCCCTAGTGGCACAGCGCAGCGGTATGTCTGTAGACTCCCACCGTTAGAAAACGGCTTTTGATACCCGTGGTGGGCAGAGCACAAATAGCTAATTGTTTAGCTTTGTGCTTAATTATAAATAAACAATCTGCATATTTATTTGGTGTTTTAATTTAGTTTTAGTTTTTGTTCGTTTCGTTCCTCCATCACTTGTGACGTTCATTGTTTCAAAATAAGTGTATTAAAGTATGAAACATAATCGCTATTCTTCGATAAAATGCAACAACTAGGACATGTGAATTTAAGCATACCGGTTATTCAATAGAACTAACGCTTGTTAATTCAATATGACACAAGAGATTCGGTATTTACTGGTGCGTTTCCGTTATTGCATAATGTTACGTTGTAACCCTATTTTGTTTTGTCTGAAACATACCAACTAGAAACTTTATAAGAATAAACCAGAATAAAGAAGGGTGATGTAATTTCTATTACGAGACTTTGCATTATGATTGGCCGTTGTTAGCAAATGGGAAAATGGGTTGCGCATAAAGTTAAGATATGAGATTGCTACCTGCCTCAAGTTCAGAGTATTTGCAGTTCGTTTTGGTTTGTTAACTCTGTGTGAAAAGTTGGAAATCAACTAAGGAGTATTGTGACATGGCAGTAAATGAAGCATTACAACGGTCTATTGCTTTACTAAAAGAATCTCTTCAAACTCTTGAAGAAACTTACGAAGAAGGTGATTCTCATATATTTGTGGTTTTAGGTGCATCTGTAAGTTTTTTGTTGTTGTTTTAAATTAAAATTAAAGCTCAATGATGTTTAACTTAAAAGATCCTGAAGTACTAGTAGGCCTAATTTTAGAACTTGAACTGTTACTGTTAGTGTGTTTGTTATTGTGTTAATGATAACATTAATAAGTTGGTTAGACACAGAGAAGAAAACTCTTAAGAGTTAAAAGTTTAGAATGTTCACTGACACTGCCAGTTATACATCATTTTCTGACCACATGATCACGTTCGTCAAAAAGCACAAGACAGAATTGCAAAATAGAAAAATGTATCTTTTTTTTCAGGGCCATATCATATGTGTATATACCTATTTATATGAAAAGTTTTCCTCCTTATTTCTTTCTTTATGTTGCAAAGACAAATTTGGTATTAGAGACAACAGAATCATGAGAATGTTAGCTCTTTGAAAATGGAATTCAACTCTTATACTGTTAAAACAATTTGACACTAGAAGTAATTTTCTTTAGTTTAAATTGTTTAGTAACTGAGTGTTTAGGAAAACTTATTATTTTTGTATTTGTTACTGAAGGTACGTTTTATTTTCAAACTAGAGGTATTTAGCTTAAATTAAAACAGCATGAAACCTTGTATCACTGTTAACTTGCATGTCTGATATGTTTCTTATTTTGTTACACTCTAAGTTCAAATATGTAATTAATATTAATAATCATTTTGTCATCAATACAAAATATTTTAATATCCAATATAACAATGATAAATATATTTTAGGAATGCACCTATTTGTGTGTTCTATTTTCTTAAAGATCTAGATAATTGTTAACATGGATATATATTGTTGCATATGATAATTCCAAAATTATGGTAAAAAATTGCAATTAAACAAAATTCTAAAACAAAAATGTTTGACAAAAAGTGGTGGATGATTACTTGACTT
Organism: Tachypleus tridentatus; assembly: GCF_004210375.1. Lineage (NCBI taxonomy): Eukaryota > Metazoa > Arthropoda > Merostomata > Xiphosura > Limulidae > Tachypleus > Tachypleus tridentatus. The sequence continues at coordinate 155,566,120 of NC_134837.1, read as the reverse complement.
GTTAAAATACCAACAAACTGAGTGGTAAGTCTTCACATTCATCAATATTGTATCTTTTCAATGATATTTTCAAGAAGTAAATTAAGTTAATGGTACAATCATATCAAGTCTGGATCTAAGCTTTCAAAACTCAAACCTACTATTCCACATATTTAAGTTTTCATTTCCTTTGTTTTTATTCACATGCATATAAAATTTGAATACCTGAATTAAGTCACCTGTTTTTATATTCTACACCAAACAAGCACAAATTTCTAAGTCTTTCTTTTTAGCACAACTTTTGTCTAATGAGAACAAACTATGTAATTAGAGAAAACTAAAAATCAACTGACAATTAGTATAGTTAATTAAATACACCCTTCTTGAGGTTCTGTTTATAAAGATTAGAATGCATTATTTTATCAGTTAAGTATTCTCTTTTAACAATATTATTAAGTAGTCTATGCACCATTATCACCAAGTCAATCTTTCCTGTAGTAAGGAGCCAGAGTGTTGTATGAGGTTGCAATAATGCTCTTATTCTTTTAATTAAAAGTTCTGTAAACAGATCTAATAATTTTCTTGGGTATTTTAACCAAAGGCACACATGTAGTTAAGTATTTTTTTCTTTTTTAACCATGTCACCTAAACTGCACTTTCTGACAATAATTCCTGTGCTCCTTTTGTCAGAGAAATGTTTTTACAAAATTTCATAAAAGTGCATAATTTTATACTTTCCAATATTGAAAAAAAATTTTTTTTCCTGCCAGTTGTTAAAGTATTTGTGGTCCTTCTTGTCAAACACTTAGCTTTGTCTTTTATAAACCAATGTGTAAGTAAATATAATCTGAAAGACAAAGCAGATTGTTAACACAAATAATAAAGAAATTAGGAAAATGTCTATTTTACCACCATTTAACTTCCACTTCTTGTCCACTAGTTTCATAACATTTCTTGTTTCTCAACATTTTGTAAAGCTCGTACTAAATTCTTTCCAAAAGTTAAAATGTACAATATCTATTAAGATAGCTTCATTTTTTGAGTAAAGTTATGCCCCATCAAAGAATACACAAGTATGCTGGTTAGACAAGAGAACACTTTATGTATTATTTCAAATAGATTGAATAAACAAAGACAACAACGAACTGTTTGATCCTTTAAAATTGTCTTTGGCTCAGCATGGTCAGGTGGTTAGGATGTTCGGCCCACAGCCTGAGGGTTGTGGGGTTGAATTCCCATCTCATCAGACATGTTCACCCTTTCAGTCATGGGTGCATTGTAAATTGACAGTCAATCCTACTATTCATTGGTAAAAGAGTAGCTCAAGAGTTGGAAGTTGGTGAGGGTAGTTAGGTGCCTTCACTTATAGTCTTTCAATACTAAATTAGGAACAGCTATTGTAGATAACACTCATGTTGCTTTGTATGAAATTCCAAAAAAACCACATCACTCAGTCTTTATTTATAGACTTACAACACTAAAATGTGATTTTGATACCTATGGAGGCCCATTAATCAGTGATGACGAGAAAACCCACTTGTAGAGAAAAATATGCCCAAACCAGCCATTTTTACATATATATAGATAGCCCATTGAATGAATGAAAACAATCTTTATTTTTAAGGAAACCCATGGTTCTTCTCAAACCTCTTCCAATAATTTGATCACCTGTTAGAAAAATAACTGTCTTAAGTAGAACCTACTCTGACTTTTCCAAATTTCAGACTAGTTCCTGTTATATTCAGAATACTTCACATAGAAAACAAATGATATTATCCAGTTAATCTCTTGATTATCTGGTAACATTCCATAAGATTTATCTCCTTCCTATTTTTTCTCAGATTAAAGTTATTGGGAAACATTCAAGTGCAAAAGAAATTACAATGGTTAGGATTATGGTAAAGTGGCTCTCCATAATTATATTTAAATATTAAACTTGCAGAGATTGAGCAAGGTTATTCACAACGTTATTTTTGTGTATTAACAGTTAAATTAAACATACAGTATCAACAAATATAGTAATGGTGTACAGTTTTGTTTTTAAATTCTGTTAAACATCGAACGTTTTTCAAAGTCTTATTTCAGCTAAGTTTGTTTCAGCAAGAGAACTTGTTACCTAGAATGCAGATTAAGATTACCTTATCCAAATAAAAGTTGAATACTTAATAAGGCTTGCCATTTGTTTTTCAATTTCGCACAAAACTACACGAAGGCTATCTGCACTAGCCGCTCCTTATTTACTGAGGAAAGACTAGGGGCAAAGAAACCAGTCATCACCTCCCACCACCAACTCTTTGGCCACTCTTTTTACCAACGATTAGTGGAATTAATCAAAACTTTAAAACTCTCCCAGAGCTAAAAGGGTGAGCATGTTTGGTGGAACGGGAGTTTGAACCCGCTAGCTTTAGATTACGAATCAAGCGCCCTAACTAACCGACCGTATTTGTAGTTCAGAGAAACTAAATTTTAAAAATGCGTTTCTCAACGTCATAACAAACTTACACGCTCCATGTACCAGCTACTTTCTGTATGCTATTTTCTTACACAGTGAAGTTTAGTTTCCTGTTTAGTAGGATTTCTTATATCTTCTGTTAGTATTTCTCATTTCTAGACAAATTAACTGGAAAACAGGTGACATCTGTGCTTTATATTTTTGGAAAACCGGGATTCTTCTCGTTTCTGCTGAAGGATGATAGGTCAGAGGTTAATATCGTACGTTTTGTCGTGGACTTTTTTTTTTTTTTGCTGTTTGCCGAGAAAAACTGCAGCGTCATTGGGAATTTTTGCGAAATAGATGGGGAATTTCTCAAGTAGGGAAGGTCTCAAATATCGAGTGTTTGTAATTTTCCCTTGTGTCGCAAGTGCGGAATAATGTGTTTTTAAAGCAACCAAACTGCTAAAACAGGATCTGAATATTAATATTAGTCTTTCTGTAGAATGATACGGTGTCCATTGCGATCGCTTATTTATTTTTCTATGTACAAAGCTGCTAAATCAATCCTAAGTGTAGTTCTTGGGTATGCTGTTCAAACTGATAACATATGGCACTACGACACTGTTTAGTTTCCTGTACATGTGTAAAGTTGAAACTTAAATACTTTTGTCGTGGAAAATTCGTACACGTACTAATAATTCTAAGAACCAATATATGAAAGCAAAGTAAAATGATATAGTATGTCAGTCACTACATCTGCCACATCTAGTGCTGACGATACTATTTATTTAAATGATTTTCATTCGCAACGACATGTTATGAACAAGATTATACAATTGAACTGTATTTATAAGTTTTAAATCATTTACAATTTAGGTTACGGATTGTTAACATACATTTTTTTACATAGGTGTAAGATACCTTTCCGAAGGTTTTACCAAATTTCCATGACATTTTAGTGTTTTTATATAACTGTTTAATGAGTATGTGCCATAATAAATGCTTTAACTTGTTTTTACTTTCAAGTTCTCGTTTGATGTTAATATCTCACGCATTTGTACAGCAAAATTGTTTTCAGAGATTGTAGTGATAAGTAATTTTTTTTGCGTATGACAGTTAAATCTACCAAAGATTGATCAGTTGTAAAGGTGTTGACGTACTGTTTTGAAAGTGCGTTATTTTTCGATTAGTAGTTTTATTACAAGAGAAACTAGTTAAGTGATATCCTAATGATAAATGATTAAAACTACTTAAGCCCTAAGCGTAGGGCTGAAAAATTGAGAATAATCTCGTACCTAGCTAAGATGCTTAGACCATAATAAACAAAGTTTGTTTGCTTGTGCGCGATCGTCTTGAATCGAAAGTTTTCACCTAAACATAAGTGTTTTTTGATAATTGAAAAACTTTAGAAATAATCAAAATGTTGTTCGCTACTCACTAGCCACGTATTACAGAAGTAACATCAAACTAAGAAAAATTCCCGGCATGGCTCGGTGGTTGGAAGCGCTCGACTCGTAATACGAAGGTCGCGAGATCGAATCTCCATCGCACCAAACATGTTTGCCCTTTCAGCCATGGGGGTATAAGTTATGATCAATGCTACTATTCGTTGGTAAACGAGGCCCAGGAGTTGGTGATATTCAACTACTTTCTCTATATAGTCTTACACTGCTAAATTAGGGACGTCTAATACAGATAGCCCTCGTGTAGCTTTGAGAAAACTTAAAAAAACAAACCAAGAAAAAAAGGACTTAAATTAGAAGAATTAAAATTCTTATAAGACTCCTTTTTTTTAGATACGATATATTATTTGTGTGAGAATGAAATATTGAAAGAACATTTTTATAAACTTCTACTTACAGGTTTGCTGTTAAACACTATAACAAGGTCATGTAATGAATTTGAATAATGTCTGACACTTTTTATTTCCTTAAAAAATTGAAATATTCTGAAAAAAGGGCCCCTTGGTGTGGATTTCTGTACATGGTGAGGGGACCTTCAGAGAAGGTTCTGTACTTTCAGTTTACCTCCTCTGGGGGTCTAAACATCCACCTACATGTTTGCCATTCATGGTGCAACCTATAAAGGGGAGAAGATCCTGGTGGTTGAGGGGTCAAATCCTAATACACCATTTTGGCCTTGAATTCCTGGATCTGTTGACTGGTCCATTCTGGCTAAGGTCAACTAAGTATCAGTGTTGGATCTTATCAACAGGTGTTGTGAACATTGTTTCTGATGTTGGTGTTTGGATATAGTGCTTACAAAACCTTGGAATTGCTGCAGTGTCCTTTTTTTGGCATTTTAGTGTGGATATGATTAGTGGGCACCAAAATGTTTTTTCTTTATTATGGATCCCCCAACTCAAAAATTAAATAATAATAAAATAGATCATAGATAAATGACCACATCTTGAAGATTCTGAACAGCAATCTTTAATTTCTTCAACAACTGTACCTCATTTTCTGATATTACATCCTTTATCAGACAAATCTTTAGAGCAAGTATCTCCCTTTTTTCTTTATTCAGAAGTGACTAGAGGGGCTTGCCAAGTCAGTCAGAAAACTACATTCAGAGGGCATTTTGGGGGTAACATCCACTCCAAAACAGAGTGAACTTCTCTTGCATTTGAAGGCCATTAGGGATATACTCATTGAGGTTATTCCACATGTAATATTGAATTCATCACAAGGAGTTATTGTTGAGAAGGATTTGAATAACATCCCCAAGTTGGAGATCCTCGCTGGTTCCTCCACCCAAGGAGTTTCCGCAGTGAGGCATGCATCCACTTGCAAAGATGGAATTATTATGCTGATCAGTGTCCTAATTTTGATGTTTATGTCACCACATCCACTGCCACCATCAAGGTGGGTTATTTAAATTGCAAGGTGTGCCCGTATATTCCACACCCTCTCAGATGTTTCCAGTGTTAGTGGTTTGGTCACTCGAAGATAACATTGTGGTTCCTTGATGTGTGCTCATTGCAGTGGCAAGGACCATGATACCTATGAGTGCAAAATAGACCCTCATTGTGCTAATTGTAGTGGCTCTCTCCCCTCATATTCTTCTTCTTGTCTTAAGTGGGTGGAGGAAAAAATAGGTACAGCATTTTAAAACAGTTCACATCATTTTTTACACAGAGGCTCAAAAGTTACTGTCTATCACTCCATCTTGAACATATGCTGCTGCACTCCATTTCACTGTTACAATGGGAGTGCAAATAGAGTCAGTAGAGTCGTATTCAAACCATATGAAGAAGCATTTGCCCTCCATGGTTAAGAGAGTTGAGAAGTCAATGTCAGCACCTTTCTCTGTCCCCACCATTCCTTCCATTGGCTCCCTGGATCCATTTCCTTTGGCTTCTGGCATTTCCTCAGGTCCATCTTCTTCTCTGGCCCCCAAGATGCAGAACAGCTATTTATTCTCATCCTCAGTCACTAGAATCTTCATTTACCCAAAGAAACCTGCTTACTTGGCCCACGGCAGGATCATGGAGGTCGATAGACCTTCTAATAAAGAGAAATGATGTGGTAGAAAACAGAAGGATTCTCTGGCCAATTTTCCTTCACATAAGTAAAAATGGCCACTTTAATATAGTGGAACTGTTGAGATTTCTGTTCTAATTTGGATGACATCAAAGTGCTGATTGATTCTTACAATCCTGTGTGTATTTCCTTACAGGTAACATTTCTGACACCTGCCAATACAACCATCTTTTGACAGTTTTCTTTGTTTCGAAATGATAGGTGGTATGATGGAGGGGTGGCACTGATGATTGATCAGCATGTGCCCTTCCTATCTTTGCCACTTGATACTTGGAGGCTGTAGTCATCACTGTTTGTTCTATCTAGCAATGAAGACAATTAAATAATAAGCTTTTCTTAGTGCATATCTTCCCATATAACTTAGGCAAGCATATAAAAATTAAATAATTACAAGTAGTGTGTTCTGAAGTGAAAATGTAACACATCAAGTTAATTCTTAACCCAGTTTTACCAATTAACAACAATAACAGCAACACATACTTTGATAAAAACTTAAGCTTCACTATCCTTACTAGCAAACTTATACATAAACATTTAACTAAATTATAAGAAAGTCAAAGAATAGTTGCAATAATGAAAGTGAAAATTAACTTCCAAGTTACGAGGGAATTGGAAAAGTTTTGAAAAGTAAGACTACATAAAAACGACAACAACATACTAATCTTTTTGTTGGCAGTTGAAAGTGAGAACTTGAAAAGTGTTCTTGTTTTAGATATGAACATTACAGAAATGCTACATAAAAATTTAGTGAGACTCCTAAAGTTTTTGAAAATTGTATGTAAATGTATGTCAGCCCAGTTTGCTGACAAGAAACAGTTTGTGGGCTAATTGAAGAGCATGTCATTTCTATAAGAGAATAAGACAAGTAGGTGCCCAATATCCATACACTTAACCCATTTACTCTCAAGAGAAAGTTAATGCTAGAAACCTTCTTGAGCAGTGCTATGTTTTAATTTTAGGAATTACAGTAAAAAATAAATTTATCAACTTTAAAATAAGTGAAACTTATTTTTGCCTGATCCTACAAGGGTAAGTAATGAGTAATCTTGGAATTTTGACAACAAAGCCAACACTAAATATTTAGTATTTATGAAAACACTTGTACACCATCTACATATTTTATGAAATTATGAGTAATTTCTTTCAACTTTTGTATTTTGTTTATCATACTCTTCTCAAATTATTGATTAGACTCTTCCTAAGATCTTTATGGTTACTGCGGGACTCACTTTTCAACTCGCATTTGCTTTAGCTTATTTCATGAGACACTGTTTTGAATGTATGTATTATTTGTAATCTCGGGTACTGAAAATGAAAATACAGCAGTTTATGCCAGATATAATAAAGAACATGCTAGTTTTTCTATGCAAAACCTGAAAGGTAGAATGATACAGTGTTCTAAGCTTTTACATTGAGTTTTATGAACCCATATTGGCAGTCATGGATGACCTGCAACAAGATAACATCAGTGCTAAAGCTGTAGCAAAAGAGAGTTGATTAGCCATTTCAGTGGAGCTAGGTCAACTTATTATCAGTCTTTTTTGCTACAAAAGTTGTTTGGTCTTGCTGTCTTTATGCAGTGTTCTGCAGTGTATTGGTTAGGACTTGGCACAGGCCCACAGTTACGTTGATATTTTGTTTTGAGAACATTTTTCGAGGTATTTCTTACAATAATTGAATAACCGTAATATAGATCTGGCCTACGAAGTGATGGTAAACACTATTCTGTACCAAAGGAATACTTCCAAACATCTGTTTATAATCCTTTTTTTTATTTCTTCATTTTGTAGTAGAAGAATCTATTTACAATATACCATGGTGTAGATATATTCTTGAACTTTTGTAACCATAATTTTTTAAGAGGCTGACATTTGTCTAAACATTAATCTTTAAAGCGGGTTGCTGGTAGAACTTCAAATACAGGAAGTTAACTTGTGGCTGTAGAAATGGTAGACTGTTGGATGAAGAAACAAGATTACATCAGCTACGTCAATGATTGAGATCTGCAATGCTTAATTCTTCCATAACATCTACCAGTTGTTGTTTATCATTATTGTTGGAAGACATTTTCAATATTTAGGTATATGGCAATATTGATGAGATATGAGAAAGTTTTATGGAGCTAGTAATGCTATCTGTACCTATAGAAATTAACATAAATTATGCTAAGGTAGTTGAATTAGTAAATTAAATGGCTTAATAGAGTTGCTTTTTATATTGGCTGTCAAATGCAAAACATGTCGCAGCTTGCAATTACGAAACAAAACTTAATGTCCTAAAATTGGGAAAAATTAGGTAAACCTTTATTCAATGCAATATTATACAAATAAGTAAAATATGTAAAATTAATTTGAAATTTGTGAATTAATTTGTAAATACACTGTACTGAGACCACCTTTAATGATACTGATCTGTTACAGTATCATTTGTTTGAACTTTGAGCATTATTGTTATTATTGCATTAAGGCTTTATTATTAAAGCAAGAGGCTCGCTTTAAATTTGCAAATTTTTGCTATTTTTACAACATTGTTTATATGTCACTTTACTTTCGTGTTGTTACAAAAAAGTAGAGGGAAACTGATTGCATCAGAGAATGTTTTAAAATTGAAAGTTGGAAAATTCAAACCTGACTCTGATTGACATTGATAAAATTCATTTGTCATAAGTGGCACATTTTAGTTACACATTTTAAATTCTCCACATCTAAAATTGTGAAAAAGTTTGATATATATATTTTTAGTAGATGTTAAACTAAGAACTATTTCATTATGTTTTAAGGTTAAAAAGAATGTTTGAAAACCATTCCTTTTATACATATTATATGAAAATGTATTTTTGAAAATCTGTGACTAAAAAGTAACCAAGTGCAAAATATATGGTGAAGCATTGCTTCTTTTCTACAGGTTGGAGAGAATTCTTTTAAAATTATAACTTCTAAATACAAGTTTGTTTTCTTACTTCATTATTTAAGTGGCAAGTGAGCTTTGTACATGTATTTTTCTGTGATGTATGTACAGCAAATATGATTTGTAGTAAAACATGAAAAGATACTTGGTCAGTTACCATTTTCATCAAAATGTGGATGTTTAAAGTAATTGAATCATTTAAATGCATGTTTTCTTTGCATGACAGAATTTTAGGATTCCAAGGAAGGAAAGCTAAACAGAGTGCACTTTACCTGCAATCTCGTATTGTACTATATATGTTATTGTATATGTATCTAGTCATCATTGTTTTATGACTGTCATGTATAAATACACTGACAACTCTTTGTGTTGTTATTTTGTTATTTAAGGAACATCAGTTGCTTCCTAATGAACAGACAGATGTAAAGAGAAAAACACCCCCCATCCCTCCCTCATCATAACCACCTAATCTTCCAAAGGGCGGTTAATTTGCATTGATTTTTAACTGGGGGTAAATGAAGATGTTTGGAAATGCTGGAAGTGACATAAATAACAACTATAAAAATTAAATAATACAATAATAAGTTAAAAGTTTTGATACTAAAACTATTTTTTTCATAGTGGTAACACAAACTACTAATTTAAGGTATGAACTTTTCTCATGGTAGTAAATAGATTGTAAGTCTCACCAATTAATCAGAGTAACTTTGCATTTAAGTGTTAGTGGTGCATAGTGGAAGGTAGCTATTGTTTTGGTAAGTGATAGTCCCTACACAGTGTAAAGTGAAAACTTTATTTACATCTTGTAAACTTAAGTGTTACTGTTTTTTGTTTTTTTTTATCTTTAATTCTACTAATTTATGGAAAAGTGGGCTTAAGTGTAATAAATGTTGCCATGTGTGTCATAATCACTCATAGACACAAACACTGGCTCACTGATGCTCCACTTAGAGTGAAGTTATGGACCCCCTATATATATATATAAATGGCTGGTTTGGGTTGAGAAAATTTTTATGCAGAGGAGCATTAAAATCATGAGAGCATGAAGCAAAAAATTGCATAACTTCTTGGAATCTCTGTAATGTAGCTAGCTTTCTTTAGACGGAATGATAAAAAAAGAGATAGCCCATTGTGTAAATTTGTGCTTAATTTCAAAACAAACAAGTTAAGGATATCCCAACCACTAAAAATTATATTTTAAAGTAAGATCAAGTTAACTTATTTTTGAATGACTGTTTAGTTAATAGGAATATTCTGGTAAAAATGAATAATTTCAGTCAACTTTTAGAAATCTAATCATGTATACTGCCAAACTTATCATACATTCTTCCTTATTCAACAGTAAATGTTTAAATAACTCTTAGAATTCCACGTGTATTATGAAGCACTTTGTTCTCTACAAATTGTGAGTCACTACAGTAATATACTGATGTGATAAGTTTTTCTTTATGTATCTAATATTTTATGTCCAAAGTTCCTTTTTCTGAGGAAAATTGAAAAAAAAAATAGCACTTGTTTTCAGCCTACATTTGAAGGTTTGTCTAGGAAGTGACATTATGATATTCACGTGGTTTCCATTGTGTGATGATTGATCAGTCAAGAGTTTGGTGCTTATGTTAATCAATGGTCAAATGTTGCTGAAAGGCAAAACTGAATATACTTTTGAATAATTACAGAAATGGAGTAAATCAGTGTTTAGAATGCTTATAACAGTATTTATGTAAAACTATTACATCAATATTTTAGAAGATTTATTGTAGATATATAAATGCATTGTGTGGTGATAGGTCAAGAAAGAACAAAAAATAAATAATTACATGAAATGGTATTATTTTCAAAGCATGCTCAGCATATCTCATAGCTATTTTCCTACTGTTGAGTGTTTGGTATGTTGATTCCAGTTTTCTTTGTTTCTAAATTGAATATTTTTTTTCCTTGCTGTAATTATAATTTTCCTTTTCTTGATGCATTAAAATCATGAGAGCATGAAGCAAAAGGTCAGATAACTTGGAATCTCTGTAGTGTAGCTAGCTTTCTTTAGACGGAATGACAGAAACTCAAGATACCTATGTATTTTGTTCTATTGTAAGTTTTTTGTTTCAGTGTGGGTTAACTGTATGATTAAGTTCATGTGTTGAATTAGCTATTACTGTATTGAAAATGACATACTTCTTCAAAATATGAATTTGAAAAGATGAGAAGAATTTACAAAAGTAAGTTGTAAAAAGGTTATGAAGTGCTAACAGAAGTTTTGCTCATGTGTGGTTGTCAAGACCAAAACCACTTAATGTCCTAAGATACGAAAGAACTTTAACCAACTCAGTTTCCAGGTTTAATTCAAGAGTTTGTTTTGCTAGTATCTTTCAGATTTTCTTCTAGTTTTCTATCTTCACTTTCTAATTCATTAAATTTTTATATCATACTTTCTATTTTAAGTCATTATTAGTCAATGAAACTTCTTAAACAATTTTTAGGAGTAAATTTTCAGTATAGAATTACATTAACTGAACACTTAATTACTCCTGAATCTCTCTCTTTCATATTGTTTGGCTGTACTTGTTTACATAAATACAGAGGTTTTCAAGTGAGTAAACATTTAGCAAAAAGTAAATTAAATTTCTGTTAGTGTCCATTAACCATTTGACTGCTAATTCACCTTATAGGGTACAGTATGTCTCCAGTAGTATATAATTTACTGCTTGCAAAAATTCTGTGTGCATTTAAAATGCCTGCATTTAATGGAGTAGAAAAGCTAAATCAAGCATTACCACCATCAGTGATAAATAGTTGAAAGGTTTCTGCTGATGTTTACTATAAACTGATAAATTTCTACAATGCCTAAGCTATTCAGAAAGTTTGATATTTGGTGAACATAAAGGAAAACTTCATATGCAAGTAACTTGGATTGTGAAAGCTACTATACTGAACATATAGCACTCATGATTTATCCAGAAAATTTGGTGATGTCAATAAGTGTTTCAGAGGGTTTTAGTGATAAGTTTTCCTTAATAGTTGTTTTGTGGTTGTTTTAATTAATTTTTTGTAAGAAATATGATGTTTACCTTTATACAGGGAGACCTTGCCAAAAAAAAGATTTATCCAACATTGTGGTAAGTAAATTTAATTATTTTTTTAAGTAAATAATTTGTGAATAACATTTGATATTTGACAAATACCATGTTTGAAGTAAAAGCTTATGGACTTAGGTCTAATAGAACTTAATTTCTTTAATCAAAAGTAAATAACCTGATGGTGTAAACAAATACATGTGTAGACATGTTTTGAGTATTTTAAACCAACAACTAAGATAAATTTTTGTAATAGAAAGCTTTACTTTGAGATATACATAACATCAAGAACATTTTCAAGTGTGTATACACACCTTTAATTTTATGTAAAATATATTCACGTAGTGAGGGACAGTTTAGTATTCATGCAGAACCTCTCCACAATTCATAGTGAAAAGGTAATGATAGTCAGCTTAGTTCTACTAATATATTGCAATGTTGTTAAAATATACTGACTGAAAATTCATTCTTGATAATAATTTTTTTCATTTAATAATGTCCAACTCTTTACAAATTTTGTTTAGTTGAATAATAACACTGTCAATACAATATTTAACCTTGCATCCTTGAATATTAGAATTTGATACTTTATAACTGTTTTAAAAAGCATATTAACCCTATAACAATGAGCCATAGGTCAAAGGCCGTGTCATAGTATTTGCTAACTTGCATTCAAAATGTTATTGAACTACTATTTTATGAATTTATGTCAATAAGTTTTATATTAAATTGTAGGTAATTCAAATTTTAGTATTATGTAATAATTTATTTTAATTGCATAGTAACTACTGAAAGAACGTGCCTAAAAATCAAATTTTGTATCATATGTGGAAGGTTTGCAGCACTGATTCATATTAAATTTTTATAATGTCAAAATACTAGGTCTGTTGTTTCATGTGAATTAGGAATTCAAATTACCAATATTTACAAGCTGAAACATAAAACAAGAACATCATATCTTTGCTATTTGAGATATGGCATATGTACAGAATCAAACTAAGTAACCCTACTCACCTCTTTTTATTTTTGGAAATGTTATCTTGTATACATTTACTTCAATATATGACATGAATAATTAACCAAAAGCTCAGAATGTTTCTCTAATTGCTTTCTCAGCCACTTTAAAATGCTAGGAAGCCATCTTGTTCTTTCTAACCAAGATTGGTTATGTCTTTTAGATTGCTCAAAATTACATTTTGTTTTAGACAAAATACAGCTTGATTACCAAGGTTGATAAATTACAGTGAATTTCTGTAATATCTATAGTTATTATCCATATATGAAACCTAAAAAAAATTTTTATTTCACATCCTGCATGTACAAAATTTGAAGAGGCTTTACAAACCTACTGTGAGGAGTAAATGAGTACAAAAGTCATTGTAACTGGAAGATATAATTGTTTACTGTATTCATTTATTTGCTGTTCTATATTTTAAGTAAAATAAGTTAGTGATGTATATACATATGTAATGTATGATAATTGAAATGTGACAGTATTTTATTAAATACTAGTCCATTAAACCACGTAGACTAAATTTCAGTTTTATATAACAAGTGTATTTGTGCTGCATCAGTGCAACTTCTGTAATATTGTCTAGGCATGATTGGAAGGTCAATATAATAAAAATAAAAAATATATGTAAATGTATAGTGTTAAAAGAACTAAGCTATTTAAATTAAATGCTTATATTTTTTGTGTTTATAAGTTGTAGTCATCCTAGAATGAAAAAAAGCATGATCTCTATTTCCTAATTTTTATGGTGGTTATGAGGTCAATCAAAAGACAGTTCCCATGTAGTTAGGGTGGACAAAATAACAGACCAAGTATAAAGTTTTACTAAAAACAAACATTTGAAATGTATTTAGAAGGTTTTTTGTAGATTACTTAAATAATATTTGATATTTAGGGGATAAAATATAGTTTTTAATCATAACATGAAAATCATATTGCACTTGGACTAGTAATGAAACAGACCCAACAGCTTCACAAACAAGTCTTAATTATAGATAATACATAAATATTTAATCTTTTGTATACAGAAGATTTGCAATCTTTACTAAATGCCTATCAAATTTTATAAAGGTATACCTCTTGCATCAAAAGTTATATTAAAAATACTTAACTCGTGTATATTATACCAAGTCTGTTCCAAAAGGATTAAGATAATTTGAAGTATGCATGCAAATATTTTTAAATTAATTGCAGTAGTAATTGTTTTTAGTCTGTATAAGAAACTTATTTTATTTTACAAGGTCACTGTATCGAGATGGTCTGATTCCGAAGAAAACAGTTTTTGTAGGTTATGCACGTTCCAAGCTAACTGTTCATGACATCAGGAATAAAGCTGAGCCCTATTTTAAGGTAATTTCTATTTGCTAGTGGGAAATAATTTTTATTTTGAATTTATTCAAGTATCCTTGTATTATCTTTAAGACTGAAGTGAAATTTTTGTATTAATTGGTTTATTTTTGTCTTTCAAAACTTTTTTGTAAGCAAATCATTTTTACAGAATGATTTGCTTTTCATTATAATAATGTGTTTTAGAGTGTGCTCAGTTTACTTAAGAAAATGGAAAATTCACTAATAGCTACAGTATGTGATACATTATTTTGTATTTCTTAAAGGTAAGAGATGAAGAAAAAGAAAAGGTCAATGATTTCTTTAAAATGAACCACTATGTTAGTGGTTCATATGATATTCCAGAAGATTTTCTTCAGTTGAATCGGGAAATCTGTAAATATGAATTGAATAATTGTTGCAACAGATTGTTCTACCTTGCTTTACCACCAAATGTGTTTGAGTCATCAACTACTAACATAAGAAATCACTGTATGGCCAGCAAGTAAGTTAAAGCCACAATACATTCTGCTGGAAAGAGAAGTTTTATTGAGTTATGGGAAAATGTGTACAAGATTTTTATAATATACATACATATAATTTTTAAATTTAATTTTCCTAATGCTGGATTATAGAGTTCCTTTTTATATTACTAAATATATACAGATGATAACGGTAAATGGTATGAAGGATGATGAACTTGGGAACTATCAATATCTGTATTAGTTATTAATACTCTTAGTTTTGTGTTAATTAGACTTAAACTTTTGTGATAAAATTGAATATGGTTTAGCAAATAATAAAATATTTTATATCTTATCTTTTTTTCAAGATAATCTTATTAATGTGAATATATAAATGTTGATTATAATGTATATTACTAATAAAATTGTGTTAGTGAAAATCATTTTACTTGTTTATGTTCTGCTTTCCTTTTCTGATGAGGAAAGGGTGACTGAAAATGTGTACATGCATGCATTTGAAAAAAGTGTTTTAATAATAAGATGCTTATAATACTGTTCATTTATCAGGGGCTGGACAAGGATTATTATTGAAAAACCATTTGGACGGGATTCTAAAAGTTCTGCTCGACTGTCCAGTCACCTTAATGCATTATTTAAAGAAGAAGAGCTTTATCGAATAGATCACTACCTAGGCAAGGAAATGGTACAGAACCTTATGGCTTTGAGGTAGGATTCAATTTAGTCAGGATGTAATCTACATATAATATTACCTATTTAGTGTATAGTGGGGAAATTAATTCAGAATTGGGAATGTCATTTAAGTAAGCTTTCTTAGACTAGATTGATAGTGATATGAAGTTGGTATGGCATTTAGAACAGTTGTAAGTCTCTGGGCTGAGAGTGACTCAGTGGTCAACATGCCAGGCTGTTGTTCTGTAGGTGACATCTGTGACTGCCAAAATAAAAATAAAAAGTATGTAACTCATTGAGGGCAATCGGTGTGTTATAAGAGTGATAGTGAGATGTCATATTTGATTAGAGTATCCCTCAAGTAGCTTTCACATATAATTTTTACATCCTAAACTATTGTCATATATATATATATATCAGAACAAAGTGTGTAAAGCAAACTTTAATTATTGGCTTTCAAGGTTACATAGTTAAGCTTATAGTACTTTATATCAGCAGTTATTAATATTTTTTAGTTGAAACATTTTCAGGCTAAGATTTATTCAAATATAAGATTTGTTTGCTAGTGGCTTATGAGTATTTTATACATTAGTATGTACTCCTAGCAACTTTCCATAAATATTTCAAGTTTTGATGAATGCCAAGTAAGTTTAGATATTACCTCAATTCCTTCTTATGACTAAGTAGTAATTGTTTTTCAGTTCAAATGCAAATTTAATATTTTTATTAAATATGATTGTATTTGGGCTTAATAATTATATTTAAAAATTTAATTTTAGAATTATGTAGTAAATGTTAACAAACCTGATTAAAAAAAAAAAAAAAATGTAGGTGAGGAAATTATAAGCTGGCAGCAAAGATGCAGCTTAATTTGTGGTGCATTGAGCTTAACATTCAAAATGTTAAATAATATAAGCTTAATTAATTAACAGAAAAATATCTACACTGTTTAAAACAGCATGTTTTTTTTTCAATCGAAAAGTAAGAGTACACTAGAAATTAAATTGTTGTTCAACACTTTATTAGAATAGATAGAGCATAGATTTCTTCCTGCTATCATTCATAAATTTTATATTTAGAAAACAAGAAATTGCACGCACGCACACACTATTAATCATAATGTGAAACTAAATTAACATAATGCTAATTCATTTTACTATTAGATTTGGAAATAGAATCTTTGGGCCAACATGGAACAGAGAACATATTTCTTGTGTGATGGTTTCCTTCAAAGAACCATTTGGAACTCAGGGACGTGGTGGATACTTTGACAACTTTGGCATTATTAGGTAAGTGCAATGTCAAGTGGTGGATTAATCCAAAAAGTGTTTAGTATCTTGGCTTGAATTTAAATAAATGACAATATTTCATTATAATCTTTATTGAACTTCTATTTTTAGGGATGTGATGCAAAATCACATGTTGCAGATGCTATGCTTAGTTGCAATGGAAAAGCCTGTGTCTACAGGAGCAGAGGATATTCGAGATGAGAAGGTATTGTTGTTGTCCTGGATCTTTTTTTGCATCAAAAATTCTTATATTTCTTCTGTAAGGGGGGTCTGAGTATTGTTGTGTAAACTTGGAAATTTCATGAAAAGTTTACTTTTTAAGTCTTTATACATCAATTCTGCTTATGTGTTAATCCATAGGTAAAGGTCTTGAGGTGTATGCCAGAAGTCAAACTTGAAGATGTGGTTTTAGGTCAGTATGTTGGAGATCCCAGTGGAGAAGGGGAAGCAAAAGAAGGCTATCTGGATGACCCTTCTGTCCCTAAAGGCTCCACAACAGCAACGTATGCCATGGTCACCTGTTATGTCAACAATGAAAGATGGGAGGGAGTACCCTTCTTTCTTCGATGTGGAAAGGGTTAGTATATTTAATAAATAATAATTTAATAATGTTTCTTTCCCTCTGAGTTCATTTTACAATGCAAAATTGTTTTCAGTGTGTTATGACAGTGATGTTGGAAACATTTAAAATTATTGAAGACCTAATGAAATTCAATTATGTAGAAAAACTAACAAGGAAACATTGGAACAGGAGAGATAACTGTTGCACAAGTGTTAAAAAAGAAGGGTGTACTACAATGAACATACTAGCATAAAATATCTGTTCTGCTACACTGTTCAAATATTTATCTTATGATTTATAGATGTCTGAATACAATGACAAAGCTTCTCTAATACTCCCAAGTACTTCTATAGCTACTTTAGGAGTGGAGTGTCATTGATGTTCCTTGTAATTTTTTTCTTCCATTTATCTTAGAACAAATAAATTGTATATAGTTTTGTCTTTATAACCTCATATTATTTGATATAAGTTTGTACAAATTTTTTTTTACAATTTATCAAAAAGTTACCTTTTACATATCCAGTTAGTTTCTGTTTAATTAATATTCATTAACATACTTATTTTGATTCTTTGTTTTACTAAATGCAGTGGTTATCACTTCCAAAAATTAAAGTTTCATCATTGATCTAGGCCTGTAAGTTTTAAAATGGTGACAGTGGGGCATATCCAGGTGTAATTGAATTAACTGTATTGCTGTATCAGATAGGTCTGTCACATAATCAAAGATTCAATCAATGTATCTGTTGAAGCTAATTCCAAGTCTCTTACTGAGTCAATGTTAATGGAATAATAGACTGGATGCAAAGTGAAATTACTAATTAACAACATGCTGTTTATTGATATGGGACAATTATGTTTATTGGCTATTTAACTGTTCAAGCTGATTCAATATACCAAACTGCCTAAATCCAACATTCCTGAGTTTGCAAAAGACTTAATTTACCCAGAGCAACTTGAGCTGACCACATGACTGATTATTCTTTTTGCAAATAGGTGGGGTTGTAACCTGTTGGTATAACCCAAACAATTGTTGAAAGACATTGTTTTCAACATAATTTCAGAGCATGTTATATTAAGCAGTGCTCTCCCCAAGTGGCAGTGTATATTATTTACTTTTGAGAATAGTAAAGGTAAATTGAAATAAAATCAACAATGTTTTTCACCATGTGTTATGTGAAGCTTTAGACACATTCAAAACAAATAATGAATTCAGCATAAATATTATAACAGTACAAAGCAATAAAATTAATAATGTATACATTTACCAGAATTGATTAAATTAGGCAACTATATTTAATTAGATATATATCTAACATGTGCATTTTTCTTTTCAGTATATCATAAGTTATTTTATATTTGTATGCATTGCTTAGATGGGATATCCTTAATAATAATGCTCAATAAGTAGGGATTTAAATTGCAAAGTATTTTATTGTTGCCTTGCATAGTCTAAACTTTATAAGGCTTAACTACCACTTTGATACAGAAAATTTCTGTAGCTTTCAAACATATATTGACCTAAAAATATTCAGGAAGTAAACCTAAAAGTGAAGAAAAAAACAAGATTTCTTTCCAAGCCTTCTTAACTTCCCACTGTTCTAATTCTTTTCTGTGTTGAAGCTTGGTGATATTTCTTTCACACCAAACTAATAATGTACCTTGCACCACATTATTCATTCAACATTGATGTAAATAGATTATAAACTATGTTATAAACTGGTATTCAAACATTCCCTGTAATGTTTATTAAAGTTGAGTTTCATTAGTAATTGTTCAAGCACCTGTTGTGAGGTTATGAAAGAATGAAAACTAAGAAGCTGTATTAATAAGGTTCAAAGAAAACTTGCATAAGAAAAAAACAACCTAAGATATTTATATTTTTAATGGATTGGTTTCTTATCAAATATAAACCTGTGCTTTTGGGGGATGTACAGAAATATTTTAAAATGTTTACAGGTGAGACTTGAGAGCTGTGGAGAAATGCAAGTTTGAACAATTTTTACTTTGCAGATATATTAAGTAAATGCTACAAAATATTCATAAGTTTGAAATAATTGAAATTATTATTTTTACTCATATTTTGAACTTTACTATGCAGTTGTGCATTATCCAACTCCAAAAGTGCTCACTGACCAGAAACGCTTAAGAAAATAATTCCAAATGATGAATTATTCAGAGTAGTTTTATTTCATATTTTTATGATATAGATAAATATAACCTAACTTTATTGTAATATTCAAGCTGAGTGATAAGATTTACGGTTTTGTTATATTTCAAAAGCCTTAAATGAGAGAAAAGCTGAAGTTCGTATACAGTATCGTGAGGTTGCTGGTGATATCTTTTATGGAAAGAGCAAGAGAAATGAGTTGGTGATTAGAGTACAACCAGGGGAAGCTGTGTATGTTAAAATGATGAATAAAACTCCAGGAATGTCCTTCAATATTGAGGAAACTGAATTGGATTTGACCTATGGCAGTCGATACAAGGCAAGATACTCTTGAGTTGAAAAGTATATTTGATTGATTTGAAATTGTGAATATCAAAAGTTAAAAAGCTATAATTTAAAAATGTACAATACCTCATATCAAAGGTATAAATTGAATATAAAAATATTAAATTAACATGAAAGAAAAAGTTGCAAAGCATTAAGTTTGAGAATTCTCTAATTGATAATTTTATTGATGAATCAGTTCAGTTGCATAATGTTGCTTCTGACAGTAAATATATTCCACTTTTAATTATCGTAAAAACAATCATTATTTTAACAGGGACTAGTTATGCCTGATGCTTATGAAAGACTTATTCTTGATGTATTCTGTGGAAGCCAAATCCATTTTGTTCGAAGTGATGAGCTGGCACAAGCTTGGCGAATCTTTACTCCACTACTGCATAAGATTGAAAAAGAAAATGTGAAACCAGTAACCTATACCTATGGAACGTGAGTTGTTCAGCAGTTGTGAATTTTAGCCAATATATTTCAATTGATAGTGACATTTAATTATTTTTTACTAGAGTACTGTTAGTGTTCTTTATAGGCTACTTGTGGAATTATATGTTGCTAAAAATATGTGTGAAATAAAATGTATAAGTTGGAGCTGTTTTTAAAAAATACAGTTGAACTAAATGTAATTGATAATGCTCCAATTCATTATGAATTTTTACTAAATCCCAGAAATCAAATTAATTTTCAATGCTATTAAGACCTTAGAATTAGCAATTCTAATTATTTGTATAAGTTATATTGTCAAATGATGTACACACATTTAGCTTTTAACTAAATAACTATTATGGAACTGATTTCAAGGTTTACTGAACTTAATTTAATAACAAAGTGGATGTATGTTACAATTTGCTTTAACAATGTTCCCATTTTAAGCTTTGTTTTCTTACAGTGAAGACCCCCCCCAATTGTGAAATGTAGAATAAAGTTTTAATGTGTTTAGTTAGTTTTTGATCTAAATATGCTATGAATTTGTGGAAATTCTTCATCTCTGAATGCTGTTTAAAAAAATTTGATGATGAAAGTTATTTTATTAATTGTAAATGGTAGAGGTTTATTCTTGTTACCAGTGCTGTATACCCTTATTCAAAATGTGTACTTGTTACAGTCGTGGACCAAAAGAAGCTGATGAATTATACCAGAGTAAAGGGTTCAAGTTCTATGGGACCTACAAGTGGGTGAAGCCAGCAAGCTTGTGAACTGTGATTTTGAATTTTTTGTTTAGTTTGTTTCTGTATTTGATTTACAAATAATATAAGTTTAATAATATATGACTGAAGTGCCTTTTTTTTTGTTGCAATATTTATGAAACATTTATAATTAGAATGAAAAACTAAGTTTACTTGCCTGTTGTGTAAGTGAATAATAATAATAATAAATTTTATTATTATTTCAAGAACTTGACATTTATTTTTTTAGTGGAAGGGTTAACCATACTTAACTAAAGTCATTGCAAACATTAAGAACTTTTATGCACTCTTTCTTATGGTCACCTAATCTGTGGACTTATGGCATATTTCATTACATGACTGTAACAAGTTATTGCTCTGTCTTCCGAGAAAATTCACTGCTACGTGTGCTTCTGTTTGTACTGTGGTAGTATTCAAGGAGAGTATTCGTAAATGCCTTTCATTAAAGTCAACAACTGCAAAAATTATAGATAATAAGACTAAGTTACTTACAAGGTGTCGTAATTGGCTGCTATTTCAACTCTACTAAGAGTAAGTTTTGCAGCACCCAAGGTGGCTTTGACAGGAAGGACTTTTGTCTGATTTTTCTCTATAACTTCAAACTTGGATGGAAAGCTATCAAAACCACATGGAACATCAACCAGGCATTCAGCCACAGATCTGTTTAGTAACAGTTCAACATTGGTTGCAAAGGTTTCCACATGGAGATAAGTCTTGAAGACCAAGAAGGTTGTAAAAGGAAACCATCCGTGGATGAAAACATATTAAGGGAAGCAGTTGAGACAAACCCTCGCACAACAGTATGTGAGCTCGCAAAAAACTAGGCACAAGCAAATCGAGCATTGTCAACCACCTGTGTGTGATTGGAAAGACCAAAAAATTGGACCTGTCAAGTATCATGCTACAAAAATTGAATGAATTGGGAATCGAGGTTCTGCCTCATCCATCTTATTTGCCAGATCTTTCCCCTGCAAATTTTCATTTTTTCAAGCACTTTGACAACCTTTTGAACAATAAACACTTTCAAAACCAGGCAGCTGCAGAAGAAGTGTTCAGGGAGTTCACTGACCATATAAACTCCGATTTCTATGACAGGGACATAAACAGCATTGTTACATGTTGGCAAATATGTGTTGAAGCAAATAATGCCTACTTTGATTAAAGCATGTTTTACAACACTGATTTATACTTTTCTAAACTTCTCAATTCGAAAAGGAGATTTATTTTTTGATAACCTAATACTTACTTGACCATACTATATCATCATTTCCCTAGTGATATGAGTCATGATCAGGCTTGGATTAACCATTAAGCAAAATAAGCAAGTGCTTAGGGCAACAAGGGAAGGGGGCACCACAGTTTTTCCCCGAGCTATCATGCCCTTAACTCTTTCACTGCCACACTTAACTTTAGTCGATTTTTGTGTAATTGTCGTTATCTGCCATGTTTGACTTTAGTCTGCATTGTTAAAAAAACGTTTTCTTTGGCTCGGGGAGTGACGTTTGTTTTGAATTTTACGCAAAGTTAAAACAAGAGCTATCAGCACCAGCCGCCAAATATTTGGCAATGAAAAACTAGATGGAAGGCAGCTAGTTATCACTACCCACTTCCAACTCTTGGGCTGCTCTTTTACGAATGAATGTTGTGGATGACTGCCATATTATTACTCCCCCACAGCTGAAAGAGGGTCTATGTTTTATAAGAGAGGTATTCGAATCCGCGATTTGCAGAATGCGAGTCAAGCGCCCTAACCACCTGACCATGTCAAAAATACCTTTTGAAGTTTTATTGTTACAATGCTCAAGGACTGTATTTTGTTGAATATTGTTGGATATTTTTTGTCTCCAAATTTTGGCGTCTTTCTTTTTTTGTTAAAGCGAAGTCACATTAGGCAATCGAACCATGGATGTTAGAGCTGTAAATTTGTAGACTTATTGCTGTCCCACAGATGGACTTGATATCCTTACAATGTATATATAACTTGATTTGTTTTAGATAAATATGGTTTTTCCGTTTCATGGAGGCATTCAGAAAGCCTCTTTAAAAAACCCACTTTGTTAATGCTCAGAAGAGTGAGGCATTTAAATATTAGAATATTAAAGTGAAACTCACAACAATGCTTACTTTTGCAGTATATCTACGTGTTTTATATTATTTTATTTTAAAAACACAATTGTTTCGTTAATTAGTTGTAAATATACTTGGAACGGAATTTATTAACTAAGTTTGAAAATATTACTGCATTCAGGTCGTGGGGAGAAGAGCTAACAATATCACGAAATCCTATAAAAGCTGAGGAGCCGAATGTTGATATTAGGTCACCCATTGAATACTTTTTAAATTACTTAAAATTTTAAGTTCCAAAAGCGTTTTCATGTAGGATGTAATCACAAGGCCAGTACGTTTGTCTAGCAGTTTGATACAGAACCTTTTGGTTTAAAAAGTGTCCAGTGACGAATATTAAATCTTTTTTATTTTAAATATATTACGGGTAAAGAGGAAAAATTTATTGTGTTTCCAAAACTACATCGGGTTATCTGCCGTATTCATGATTATAGCGTTGTAAATCAGAAGACTGCTCTCCTTCCTGGATGTAGAAAAAAAATTGAAAGTTCATTTAAGTTGTTAGCCGTAGAAAGAGGTAAGTTTAGTCAGGCCATGACGTGTCCGCTTTTTCATAACATGTATAACTACAACTCTTGTATTGGAGCCTGCTTCTTTTATTACAGTACATTAAGTTGCACGTATGCAGTATTTGTAGTTAAAATGGTTCAAAAGTCAATCTCGCAGCATTAAATTTTCAAAAGGCTTCTGGGAAGTTTACCCCAACCTCCTTAGAAATCACAATGTGGCAATGAAATGGCTAGTTAAAATGGCTTTCTACACCTTAATTATGTTAATACCTTGACATATTGGTATATATGTCCAAACGTGATACGGAGATTTGCTGTCTTCCCCCATTGATGTATTGTATTATGTTATTTAACTTACTGCTTTTTTTCATCTTTCAATTCTTTTTTTATTTCGTTTTTTAAATTATTCTCAATAACCACCTTCTCACATCTGGCTATAGACGAAAAAAGTGCTAAAGGTGTGAAACATTGTGGACCATAGCACCACATTTACTTAAATGTTTCTTTTTAATCACGGTATGCCAGCGAAATTGAAGTTAAACTGGATGGTCTTACTTCTGCTATACCTCATAAAACGAGAGCGCGTTACATGATGACCCATATAACGATTTGTGCCCTGGTGTTGGATGTTTGTATTGCGGCTGCGATGTTTTTCTTTTACCTCATGAATTTAAATTTAATTGTATTTATTCTAAGGTTTGATATCCTGCATAAGATTCATGCTATCCTTCCTTATGATGTTTTTTCTTACCTTTCCTAAATAAATAATTATGTATGTATGTGTGTGTGTGTGTATATATATATATATAGCACCCTATTTACTATATTGAGTTCCTTCAGTGGCTCAGCGGTAAGTTTGAGAGCTTATAACACTACAAATTTGGCTTCAATACCATTGGTGGGCACAGCACAGATAGTCCATTGCGTGATTCTGAGCTTTACAACGAAAAAGTAAACTGTTTGGGGCACTGAATGTAAGTGACGGACTACCGTTTTGAAACAGCAACAAAAACTTCAGTTTTCCTTCCATCATGCACATGTTCCAACGACCTTTAAGTTCGATTTAAAACATGAAAAATGGTACTAAGATGTATAAAGTATATTTGTTGTTAGTAACGAGTGAAGGGCTTGATATCGAAATCTACAAGATACTAAAACTTGTTTGTCTCTCGTCAGATTCCGAAGAGTATTCCTACTTTGAACTTGACCAACATTTTGAAAGAGTGAGCATTAAAAGACCCCTACCTTATAACCTACCTCTACCCTTAATTCTGGTTATTCGAGCCACACAAGTGACCAATAAAGACAAATACTTTCTGTTCACACTCACAGTGACCACTAATTCACTGCACAACAATTTTTTTGAAAAGTTTTGCTTCCTGAAAAGATTTTGCTGATTGTGACAGGTACCTAGTTGGTATGCACAAATATAGTTTTGGTTTTGCTTCATTACGTAGGATCTCTGAGAAATAAACAGTTAACTGTTTAACGGCAGTAACGTATTTAATTGCGTTTATGTTTCTGATAAGCTATTAAGTTCAACATAATTAAAGGTGTTTTGCTCCTAATTTTCGTTTGTATTCAATGTCCGGTGTATCATGTTGCAGTGTCCAACAGTAGTCAGCAAGCATTGACGGATTCCAGTTACCCTGAAATCGTTTTTCCATTGTAGCAATGTCCTGGTGAAACCTTTCACCGTGTTCGTCACTGACAGCACCGTGATTTGCGGGGAAGAAGTCCAAGTGTGAGTGGAGGAAATGAATCTTGAGTGACATGTTGCACTTCATTGTTTTGTATGCTTTGAGAAGTATGTCTACCAGCTGAATGTAATGTTGGGCTCTGTAATTGTCAACAACATCTTTGAAGGCTTTCCAGGCAATCTTTTCCAGCCCAACTAACAGATCTTCGAACCGATTGTCACTCATAACATGTCTGATCTGAGGGTCAACAAAAATGCCCTCTTTGATTTTTGCTTCAGTTATTCTTGGGAACATTTGTCTTAAATAACGAAAACCTTTGACATCTTTGTTCATTACTTTCACGAAAGTTCCAGTTTTATGTGAAGAGGAGGCAAAAAATCTTTGCTGGGTTGACAAGCGGTTCATGCACCACATTTTTCTGTCCTGAAACTAACTTTTTATGGAGTGGCCAGCTCTGTCTAGAATGTCTCTTTGGCACGACTGTCCCATTCACAGATGAAACAACAGTACTTTGCATAGCCGAGCTGCAGTCCCAGTAACAGAGCAACGACTTTCAGATCTCCACAGATATTCCAGTTGTACTTGCTGTACTGGATGTGCTTCAGCAACATTTCCATGTTCTCGTAGGTTTCTTTCATGTGTGCTGCATAGCCAACATGTATTGAAGGACGAACGTTGTAATTGTGTAACAGAGCAGTTTTGAGGTTTAACATTGATGAATCAATAAAGAGACGCCACTCTTGCGGGTCATGTTCACAACCCAAAGCAGAGAACAATCCTTCGATGTCAACAGAGACTGTCAACTTGTGCAAAGAATTTGGTTATATCATCTTGGCGGCTTCGAAAAACAGAAATTTTCGTACCTGGTGACAGCAAACGCCATTCCTGCAGTCTCGAACCGACTTGCTTAGGCATGCCCGGGCTGCATACTTCCATCGAACAGCTTCCAACCAGGCCTGATGTCATGCCTGGACATGCCTAGACTGCACAAAACATTGTTCGTAGGTCTCTGACAGAAACGAAATATTTTGGACACAAATATAAGAAAAAAACATGACAAAACTGAAGATTTAGATGAAACGGCAGGTGATGGGCAAATTTGGATGTGATTTTCGTGATCAGCAGCCAAAATCTATAAGGAACACCCAACAGTGTTTAAGAAGCAAAACCTTTGTTGTGCCGTATAATCATTAGAAGGACGTGAATATTGTTGATACGTACATCTTCTATTGGAAAATAGTGTATTTTAGATCCGCAATTGAGGTAAGTTGGAGAAAGGGGAGAGAGGAGGAGGTTCTTCCTCTGGTCTACAGATAATACAAATGTTTTAGAATGATTCTCACTGAAACTTTTAAAGATATATTTTATCTTTTTCGTTGGAACATGTAAAGACATGTTTCACAATTTTAGGATGGTTGTAGGCTTTTGGTTTAGTGTTATTCTAGTGAAACAAAAAATATGTATATTTAACCAAAACTTTGTTCGTTTCTTTAAGCCAAAGCTACACAATAGACTATCTGTGCTCTGTCTCTTACTGGTATCGAAACCAGGTTTCTGATGTAATTCCTCATACTTGCCGTCGTTCCACTGGGATACATATTCAAAACATAAAAAGAAAAAGATTTTCTTATGTATACGAATAAGAAAATATTGGAATTTCTAACTTTTATTTGCTTTTTTTATTATTAATTTCTTCTTTGGGTTTCGTAACTTCAATGTTCGCTCTTCAGGAACTAGTTCTACTGAGAAATTTTAACAGAAAAAATACAAATACTGCTTTTCAACTAACTAATACAATATGATATAATGACACAAATGCAATTCATTTATTATATAATTTCACATTTTTACTCACTTTTTGTTTTCTGTAAGTCTTAGTAAATATTTTCATGGTTTCACAATTCCTATTGTATTCACACAATCAATTTCTTCTGCACTCTAACTATAAGATATTCAGAATGGCGCCAAATATTTATAAAATATTTTTCAAAAAATAATCTTTAACGTTTTACATTACGATCCAAGAAAAGAAACACATGAAAATATAGTTCTTTGAGAAGTTTACAATTTTAAAAATACATTCAATAAACTGTTTACTGGTATATAGCAGGCTTTCTTCAGGGCATTTAGCATGTAACTTGTATAAATGTGCCTACTTTTAAGCTATGTAATTTAGATTACATTAAATTTATAAAAGCAAATGGTGGCAGGATTCGATCTAGCGACTGTAGTGCACCAACCACCAATCCACGCTAGACAATCTGTTATACAGAGTTGCAAGAATATTCAAAAACAATCAACATCATTCGGTAAATCCAAAATAATACAAAATCCGTTTTAACAGAAAATAATAATTTTTGCTTTCAAACTAAGTTTTCATCACCAGTGGTAAATCTGAAGGCTTAGAGCGTTGAAATTGAGTTTCGTTACTACTGGTGGGAACAGCACAGATATCCAGTTATGTAATAACTTTATGGTTTACAGAAAAAAACAAAAGTAAAACTACATTTTTGTGTTCATTTCATAATTTTCAAATATAAATATTACTTAATAGCACCTTGAATTAAATATTTTGTTAACACTCACATCATCATTTTTTTGTTCTTTCGTCTTTTGTAGTTTCTTCTGGATGTTCCATGGATTTTACATTAAAGTATCCAGTTTGTAGATATTTTACATAATTCAGGTTTATTTCTCTCATTTTACCTTGAAATATATTAAGTCTTGGTTCTTTCCAAATCATAATACTAAAAGAAAGAGATGAAGTAACTTTGATAAGTATGCCTATAGTTACAGACATCAGTAGATATACATTTATATTAAAAGTAACTTGAGCTAAGCGGCAAACAGCAACAATTGTAATATAATCTGTCAAACTTTACATTATATTACATTGGGTAACTGGTATTACACTAGTACATTGGGTAACTGGTATTACAATAGTACATTGGGTAACTGGTATTACACTAGTACATTGGGTAACTGGTATTACAATAGTACATTGGGTAACTGGTATTACAGTAGTACATTGGGTAACTGGTATTACAATAGTACATTGGGTAACTGGTATTACAATAGTACATTGGGTGACTGGTATTACAATAGTACATTGGGTAACTGGTATTACAATATTACATTGGGTAACTGGTATTACAATAGTACATTGGGTAACTGGTATTACAATATTACATTGGGTAACTGGTATTACAATAGTACATTGGGTGACTGGTATTACAATAGTACATTGGGTGACTGGTATTACAATAGTACATTGGGTGACTGGTATTACAATAGTACATTGGGTAACTGGTATTACAATAGTACATTGGGTAACTGGTATTACAATAGTACATTGGGTGACTGGTATTACAATAGTACATTGGGTAACTGGTATTACAATAGTACATTGGGTAACTGGTATTACAATAGTACATTGGGTAACTGGTATTACAATAGTACATTGGGTGACTGGTATTACAATAGTACATTGGGTAACTGGTATTACAATAGTACATTGGGTGACTGGTATTACAATAGTACATTGGGTGACTGGTATTACAATAGTACATTGGGTAACTGGTATTACAATAGTACATTGGGTGACTGGTATTACAATAGTACATTGGGTGACTGGTATTACAATAGTACATTGGGTAACTGGTATTACAATAGTACATTGGGTAACTGGTATTACAATAGTACATTGGGTAACTGGTATTACAATAGTACATTGGGTGACTGGTATTACAATAGTACATTGGGTAACTGGTATTACAATAGTACATTGGGTGACTGGTATTACACTAGTACATTGGGTGACTGGTATTACAATAGTACATTGGGTGACTGGTATTACAATAGTACATTGGGTGACTGGTATTACAATAGTACATTGGGTAACTGGTATTACACTAGTACATTGGGTGACTGGTTCATAGTTCTATTAAATCAACAGAAGAAATTTTCATTACAGGAGAACAATTTTAAATTAGATTCTAGATTAGGGTAAAAGAGGAAGAAATAAAAATGAAAAAAAGCAGTTCTATTCTAAATGAGTTGATTGGCTATTACGTAAACCTAATTAACTCGGACAATTAGCACTTAAATCTAAATTATTTTGCCTACTTTAAGTACCAGTAAAAAAATTCGAGTTTAATTATATAGTTTTAAAATTCCACACCTTCCTGGGTCGTAAGCCGTTTACAAGTTAGAAACTTTTAATTGTTATAAGAATCATAAATACCATTACAAACATTCATAATAAGAAACCAGTTTAAATATCATGATAATAAACATTAAATAGATTAAAGTATTTCTAAACTGTTAGACTGTTCAACCAACTAGCTGTAAACTTGAAGGTTAATAACATTACAGTTAGAAGTTCGATCCTATTGGATGGCTTTGCACCTAACAATAACCAAATTTTACCAAGAGAAACTTTATGCTTACCATAATACAAGTATTATAAGTGGTACTCCCACCGTAACAAATAGCAATGGAAGCGAAAATAACATTACTATTACGGGTGCTGAAATGAAAACAATAATATAATTTTTTAACACTTTTATTGTTAATGAATAACGATTTTCATATAAAGTGTTGATTTAATTCAGATAAAATCTTTCATGGTGTGTTTATAACTGCCTGATAAAACCTACGTCTGCATGCATCCAGGCCCGCGTCGCGCTAAACATGCTCGCCCTCCCAGCCGTGGGGGTGTATAATGTGACGGTCAATCCCACTATTCGTTGGTAAAAGAGTAGCCCAAGAGTTGGCGGTGGGTGGTGATGACTAGTTGCCTTCCCTCTAGTCTTACACTGCTAAATTAGGGACGGCTAGCACAGATAGCCCTCGAGTAGCTTTGTGCGAAATTCCCAAACAAACAAACAAAGCATGCATCCAGTGACGAAGCTCCAGGATTTGTATGTTAACCTTTTGAACAGGACCAACCGTTATAGGATCCAAAGTAGTTGCTGCAATGATTTTTTAGGAGACTGGACACATTCGTTTTGTTCGTCACCTTTGAATTTGCCAGATGGTCATGGAATAATTTGTAATGTACATATATAACTGTATCTTAAACTCCAAAACGTTGATAAAAAGAAGTGAATTAAATCGTGTAACAAAGTTACAATTGACAATAAAGCACAGAGTAAACCTTTTACAGAATTATTATATGTAAATAAAGAGGGTCGTGATTCTGTTTCACGATTAGTGTGTTTTTGTTTCTCTCTTATAAAAACACTCCCAAATCTTTTTCATAATCCAACCTAAAAATATTTGAAAAATGTTTTTTTACGTACGATATTTTCCACAGTACCCTTACTTACGTTTTTTGTATAGGTTAACCAACCCGGCATTGTCAGGTAGTTAAGGCACTCAACTCCTAATCTGAGAATTATAGGTTCGAATCTCCGTAATACCAAACATGCTCGCCCTTTCAGCCGTGGGGACATTATAATGTGACAGTAAATCCCACTATTCGTTGGTAAAATAGTAGCCCAAGAGTTGGCGGTGGGTGGTGATGACTAGCTGCCTTCCCTCTAGTCTTACGCTGCTATATTAAGGACGGCTAGCGCAGATAGTCCTCGTGTAGCTTTGCGCGAAATTTACAAACAAAGAAACAATATGTATAAATAAATACACATATGTGGTCTTACATTTATGGATACTACATAAAGCTGTTCACGAGTGTTGTATAACACAAATTAATCAATGGCACAACACAACTGTTAAGAAACGTGAAACAGAATAGTGTTTGAATTAAATGTTAACTTGCTATATTTCCTGTAAGGTATTATTTCAAGATACATTTTACTTGTTATTTTATTAACCCATTCCATTTTTTTGGGGGGGGGAGGAGGTTGAGGGAATTCTAAAAAGGCGAGTTTACTTATTTCTTTTGTGATAGTATGTTCTATTATGTGATAAATTGCAAAAAAATTCGGGTAACTCACAATGTTTCAACTTTGACATTGAAATATCCAAAATGTAACGAATTTCATAAAAGAATAAAAGTAACAAAGAACCAAACACTACATTTGAAAGAAAACATAGCTTTGCGTGATATTTTTCAGTAAGAATTGTACAAAACGTTACAGTTTAATCAGATTGAAATATTTACGAGAAAGTGAAATTGTCGTTTGTAAATATATTAACTTGAATATCATACCAAATGTAGATTTGGTGTACCTTGAGTTGGTCATAGTGGAATATTTTAGATTATTCAGATTGAAATACTTTATATTTGTTTATTTGTTTCTTCGATTAAGTCAAGCACAAACCTGTACAATGGACTATCTGTGTGCTACCCACCAGTGGTATCGAAATCTGGTTTCTAGTGTTGTATGTTCTCATATGTACCACTGTGTCACTGGAGAGCAAATATTTTATAAGTACTCAGTTTTCTAAATATTTTTTTAAGTTGCTGCAGTACAAAGTGCAGTTAAAGATGGATGAAAATGTAAGCTGTCAGTGTACTGCTAAGAGCAGAAAGTAACACCTACATGGGGGAAATTGGTAACTATAACTAGCTAGTATTGGCTTTGTATATGAAAGAAAATTGTGCGCAGTAATGAATTTTAATGGTCAGGAGCATTGTTTAGTGTCTGCCAAGTGTCAGATCATGTGTTTAGGAACCGGTTTTGCAATATTGAACCCATTCCTTCCCAGTGAGAGTCTATTCATATGATAACTAGACAGTAGCAAGGTGGACTTGAATGGTTTGAAATGTAAGTCAATTTGACTGTTGTTAACAAGTACGACAGAGAGTAGCATAACTGTAGGTAATGATCAGTTAGAGACAAAATGAAGCCTGAAAACCAAAAAGTTAGAGATGTACAAATGCATCTTCTATGGATAGTATAGGCTACGAGTATATATGAAACCCATAAAAATGTCTCTTGACTAAGGTAGTTCTATGACTCCACCTCCAGCAGAATTTTAGAGAAGGGCATGGTTGTAACTGAGCAATACTCATTTTCACAGTATTCGCACACTTGCTGAAGTTTCACCTATTTAAATTAATCTGGCCTTATGCTTTACTCTAGACTAATGCTCGACAATTCTGGTTATTTATTTCTATGACTAACCAGCGGTTAGGGATCCTGTCTTACTGCCAAATATTTCCCGTATTTTCGTTCTGCCTAATATATCACTTCCTTAGAACAACCGTGACCAAGATTTTTGTTATAATTGATAATTGAACAACGTGGCTGATTCTCAGATTCCTGGTACTAGCCTGACATTCACCATAGCCAAGCTCATGGACGAAAATGTGTTACATGAGGATGCACCAGATATAGGAGAGCTTGCTACGTCTGTCATTAGACAGCCTTCATCATCCACAGTAAGTTCTAAAGAGTTAGGCTTCTATTGGATATACTGATGGTGGAGGGAGTAGCAACAATAATCGTGACTTCATCAGCTTAAGAAGAGTAAAGCTGTCAGCTGACATAACATCAGATACCACTACTGTAAAGGACTTACTAAAAGTGGAGCAAACCTCATCTGTAATTGGCAGCAGGACATACTTCCAAAGTATCCTGTCAGAGAGTATGATGTATCAAAAAATCAAAGAGACCAGACATACATCTCCATCTAGAGCATTACATATCAATATCCAAGAAGGACTTTTCCAAAACTTGGATATTACCATGGTTGTCTAGATGAGCCATCTGGCTCTTTCCACACTACAAATAATGTCAAAAATGGAAATTTCCATCAATAAGAGGAAGTTGTTATTAACCACTTGATCAACAGCTGTCAAGCCAGAAGAGACTAGGTGAGTAGTCTATATCTCAAAATTGATAGAGGCAACACTAGAAAAGCAGTCCCAAGAACAGCACCAGATACTGTTGGGAGTGGAGCTTTCAAATGAGATATGATGAGTTATTATGCACCTTCCCATGCTATAACAGTGAATAAGCAGCATTTCAAAGTGATGACCACCATACAGTCTAAGCCTTGTATCTTCTGTAACCAGGATATGAGTTATGCCTCTGTCCAACTTGAAGAGGATGTGAGCTACTTATGGTCTGAATTGGTTAAAATCAAGAGGATTCTAATTTAAGATTAAGGCACATTAAAGGACGCCATAGTGCCAAGTACAAAACCCTTTGCTGCACTATTGACAAATGAGCTGGTGAGATTAAGATAAATGGAAGCAAAGCCATTTTTTATCAATGAGTCAGGGTTTGCTTTTTGTATATTCTTTCTTTTATAATTGTTATTTACTCTAATTTATTTGTATTGCCTGTGTTATGCGTGTTTACAAGAGCAAAATAAAGTTAAAGTATTTTTTGTTTGTTTGTTTTGAATTTCGCGCAAGGCTACACGAGGGCTATCTGCGCTAGCCATCCCTAATTTTGTAGTGTAAGACTAGAGGGAAGGCAGCTAGTCATCACCACCCACCGCTAACTCTTGGGCTACTCTTTTACCAACAAATAGTAGAATAGACTATAATATTATAACACTCCCACGGCTGAAAGGGCGAGCATATTTGGTGTGACGGAGATTCGAACCCATGCTCTCAGATTACGAGTCGAGTACCTTATCCACCTGGCTATGCCAGACCAAGTATTTCTTTACTAACGCATGTTTGTAAATTGAGTTAATTTTATTTATTACGCAATGTATTACGATTTGAAATAGTCTGCAACTGTGTTAAATTGTAATTTGCACTATTCGTTAGTAAAAGAGATGTCAAGAGTTGGTGGTGGGTGGTGATGACTAGTTACCTTCCTTTTAGTCTTGCACTGAAAAATTAGGGATGGCTAGCGCAGATTGTTCTCGTGTAGCTTTGTGCAAAATGCAAAAATAAACAAACAAACTTGTGCAAAATTAAAGACAAACAAAAGCAAACAATCAAACTACATTTCTTCTTTATCAATTACTTGGTTATAACATCTACTCTATCCACGGAGGAAATAGTTTCATGAAAATCAACAGCAGTGTCTTCCAATAACAGGTCAGGTGATGTATTGCGGTTACAATCTTGTTATGATTATATGGGAATGAATAGTCACGTAGGTAATGTTAGTCATTTAGGGTAAATTTGATACCACTGGAATACTAAGAGGTGTGAAATTTAGGCAGACTGAAACATAATCTTAAGTGGCTCATTCAGTTTAGAAGGAAATTTTGAGTGACAGTAGTGCCAGGCTGAACAATTCTGAACTGCTTTAAAGGTGACTGTCCAGCATTCAGTGCAATTACACAAACGTGCTTGCATCATACATTGTATCCTGTTCATTTCTTTCTTAGTAAAGATTTTGTTAGTTTTGATGGAAATCTTGTATCACTCTATACCTACCAAATTTATTAATTTGCTCTTGTGATGTATTCATTCAATAAATATATTTCACGATCATAGCGACGTTACTTAATACATTAACTATGTGTTATCGCATTTGATGTATATGTGTGTGTGTATGCTCTATATAAAAGTTTTAGCCACAGGCTTTGGGTTTTTCTTTCTTCTCCCCCCACTTGCCATTTGTAATTTTTCGTCAAGATATTTTGACATTGTCAAGTGTTAAATATGATTAGAGAGGACAGCACTGTGCCAGTCAGCTGCAACCTTCAGTTCTGTGTTAGTGTTATTACTACATGCACTAATATACCAGGAAAGATTCTTAAAATTTGACAAGCAGAAGTTGGGCAGTAAGTTCAAGGCTGACGTAGATCAAATTTGTAAAAGTAGCTTAAGAGTTTTGTTAATGTTATAAATGTTTAGCTATTATTTCGTAAGATAGCTCGTAAATAAGGTACAGTTTCTTGAAATAAAATACTAAGTTATTTTAGTCTTGGCAAGCGAAGTAATTTCGTTGACGACGTTGCCTGTTAATTACTTAATCATGTTATGTTACGCATAATGTTATGAAT
Source organism: Tachypleus tridentatus (assembly GCF_004210375.1). Taxonomy (NCBI): domain Eukaryota; kingdom Metazoa; phylum Arthropoda; class Merostomata; order Xiphosura; family Limulidae; genus Tachypleus; species Tachypleus tridentatus. The sequence continues at coordinate 155,530,939 of NC_134837.1, read as the reverse complement.
TATCCAGCATTGCTAAACTGAAGAAAGAAGCATATATCACTGAAATATATTTATGTCACTGCTATTTATGTGACGTTGACGTGATTAAAAAAAAAACACACGTAAAGGTTACATAATTGTTTGATTTATGATATAATTGTTATTTAAGTTGTTTGGACACTTTTAATTTAACAGTTCAAATTGAGTTATGTTGAAGTATTATGCACAAGATTTCCAAATTGACACTGCATGCGTGTTTTAGTGTTAATATAACCATTTAGTAAAATGAGGTAAATGGCGCATTTAGTGATTTAGTGAATTTCAAATGTTTAATTTGCATAACTGTTCATTTGAAAAAGAGCTGAAAATGTGAGACATGAAATAAGCCAAACATTTATGGTGGTTTCACTTTTATGTTTAATTGGGTTGAGAATAAACCAAATAATCAGTTAGCAAAACTGAATATTAACAGGCCAATCATTTGTGTTAAAGATCACATTAATTTCAGATGTTTTTTCCACATTCTTAATTTGACCATTAAATTTCAAAATCAGAGGAATGTAAACTAATCTCATACAATATGGAAGAACATTATCTAGTTTGTTAACTTTAGTTCTTGTACTACTGATATGTTATATTGAAACTTGTTTAAAAGAATATTTCATTAAACTATATTGTTAGACACAACAGTAGTAAAACATTGTGATCTACAGATGTTACTTGTAATCTAGAATATAAGTCAAGTATTGTTTAATCATTTTAGGCACATATTTTAATACTTAGAATTAGAAAAGATAGAAGTATATATAAATAGTTTTTTAGGGTCCTTTGTGTTTTGTTACCTATCTCAATTGAAGAGTTTTGACCTTGAATGAAAGGCTTCATGGGCAGTAATTTATGGGAGATGAAAGGTAGATCTGAAGTGATATTTTTACAGACCTCTTTTGAATTTGCAAAGGACACATTAAGAGCAATGTGAAGAATAATACATTTGCAGTTAATGCAGTTTTTATCACAAATTTTTAGGCATATTTGTTTGTAATGTTTTACTAGCTTTTGGAATTTAAACCATAATTTTTGTATTTTAATAGCTGTAGAAACAATGTGTATCTACTTGAAAAGCAAACTTGTATTGGACTATTTTATATAACAGTTTGAAACAACAGCAGTTTTTTTCTCATATCATTATATTATATAAAATTATCAAATGTTAAAGAAAATGTAGTAAATGTAACTGTAAATTTAGTATATTCATAAAACCTACAAAAAAGCAAAGTGTTTTTGTAAAAGAATGATAAAAATCTCAATTATAAATTTGAATGATGTTTATAGTATATTTTTAAAGAAAAATTTGGTTTAATAATGAAGTATTAACAAGCAATCTCAGAGTTAACCATTGCATGTTTGCTAAACTGCTTGGAGAGTTATATCTGGGATTTTGTTGCATTTTATGCAGGTTTGGTAGAATCCAGTATATTTTGTGATGAATCAAACAATGGTTCCTTAGAGGCAAAGCCATAAGTTTGCAGACTTACAATGCTAGAAACTGTGGTTAATAGAGTACAGATGGTTCTTTGTGTAGCTTTGTTCTTAACTAAATGCAAACAGAATTAAATAATGTAGGGCAATCTTGAAATAGAAGATGACTTGTAAAGATACATTTCTTCTGTAGGATCAATGTTGTAATGCAAGTTCACTGAAAACTTTTTTCCAAAAAGAGCTGAGCAATATAATTAATTACATGTAAGCAGCAGCTACATTGACTAGTGTCATGTAAACTAATAAATTAATCAACAATTAGATAAAATCAAAAGTAGTATTTTTAATTGTTACTGTTTTTAATTATTCCAACAATTGATTAATCAAATTTCTGATTATACTAATTGGAGGAAAACAATCAAATACTCAAAATAACTGTTTTGATTATTCCAAGTTTAATGGTTTTGCTGATTGTAAGGGAAATGACCAACTAATCAAAATTAATTGTTCTAATTACTTGTTTCAATTATTTCAACTATTAAAATAATCCTTTGTTATTGTAAAAACCACTAAGTATTTGCCACTGTCATTAACTTTGACTAGGGGAAAAACAATTGGCTAACAACATTCACTACTGTGTCTATAGTTACTTAGGTGTTGGATAAGTAGTAAATTTACTGTTTTTTTCTTTTAGATTTGTGTTAAGTTTATCATATGGAATTGTATATTTGTATTATTTAATGCTGTATAAGCAAGCACAGATCTTTGTGGAGTGGTCTAGGAGGTCTAGATCCTCCTTCCCTCATTTCTTCAGAAATTAACTGTATTATTTAATGTTGTATAAGCAGGCATAAATCTAGAGAAAGTGTTCAAAGGAGCCATACCTACCTTATCCCTTTTTATTTTATTTTTTCAGAAAATCTCTATAAATCCAGGTAATAACTGATTATTTCTAAGGTTATACAGTTACCCAAATATCAGATAAACATTGCTTTGGTCATTTTTTTTCTTTCTTTTTGAAGACCCTGACGATGAATTTTTAATTTTTAAGATGTTTGTTTTCATAAAAGCTAGTATTTTTTAGGCCTCCTGCACATTTGTTACAAAATCACCTATTTTATTTGTATAGCTACATTTTTATTGAGAAATATATTTTATACTGTTGATATCTAAAATAAGTGAAAATGCAAGTGGTATGACTGGAAGTAGTGAGTAACTCTAAAAATACTATATTGTTATAGTGGAAGTCACTTTTTTCAAGTAAAGTGTCGGGAAAAAGTTAAATGGTATACCATCAGTGTGAAAATAGTATTACAACAACTAGTATGGAGAAGTTCAAATATTGGCACTTGTTAACACTAAAATTGTATTAGCAACCCTCATAGAATTCACCATGATGAAGACAAACTTCATGTTCAACAACCACAACTATATACAAACAAATGGCCTAAGCATGGGCAACCCAGTATCACCAGTTCTAGCCAATATTTTTATGACACAAGTTGAAACACAAGCAATTAACACAGCATTACATCCACCACTATATTGGTACATATATGTAGATGACATGATTGTGGGATTCACATCTATAGAACACACACTTAATTTTATCAATCATATTAACTCTATACATCCCAAAATTAACCTCACATGTGAACAAGAAGAAAGCAATCAAATATCATTTCTTAACCTCGAAATTACAAGAACTGATATGCAATTTAAAACAGAAATCCACCAAAAAATTGCCCATACTGGACTGTACATTCCTTGGGACTCAGTTCTAAAGAAAGTTTAGATATGGTTGGATAGAGAAAAAATAGACTATTATATCCTATTTGGGTAAATATGTATGATTAATTTTTAATATATATTTTGTATATTTGTGCTCATTTGTATCAGTTTGAAAGTTACAGAAATTTTCTTTTATGAAAAAACACCATGTAACACAAGGTAAACTGTAAAGATGGGTTTAATGAATAAGAAAGAAAACTAAGTCTAACACAGTGGTGAATGTGCAATGTTTGCAGAATGTTTTGTTAGCAGACACAAGTAGACTTTCCTAGGTAGGGAATACACATATGCAAAACAAACAAAAGTTGCAAACAGAGATCATTTTTAATAAAGGTATTTTGTTAATATTGTTTAAAATGGTAGTGCTTTTACTTTTTAATAGTTGCAGTATTTGGAAACATGTTTCTTATTCTCCAAGTAAAACCAAATCAAGCAAGTTTTAATTTTGTTTAATGAGTATTGGAAAGTAGCAACAAAATATTCTGGCTCAAATCTTTATTGAATACTTTTTCTGTGCTATTTCTGCAGTGTACATAAAACTAACTTTTTTATCAGTGGCTATTTCTATTTTATTTTTTTTATCAATGATGGTAAAACCTATTCCTATTATTTATTAATTTATTTGATTTGCAGAAGACCAGTTTGAGATTACTACTTATTTTGAAAACATAATGGCATTTGTATGGTGGTATTTCACAAAAACATTAGGGAATTTTTTGCCAAATAGGAAATGTCCAGGTTATCTTTAAAAAAAAAAAAAAAAAATGGGAACATATAAATATTAATTTTTTTGTGTGCAAAAAATAGCAATACCATTTTAGAATAAATAGTTTTTCAAATGTTAATTAGCTAGTATATACCTGTTGGTTGCTTGTAGAGAGCTTGTAAGAAGCTGTATGTTTAAAGGTTAATCAGACAATCATGTAAGTAACCTCTAAATTAATTGGAAAGTACCATTAATAACACTATAACAAAATTTTTACTTTTTTCTTGTTTCTGGGCAGGAAGTGTTATTTCCCAATTGCTTATGCCTAAAGTAAATGGAAAAGACCTAATTTACTCTTCAAACTTTGCTTTTGTGACCTTGGAGCATATAAAAAAAACATAATGGGAAACTGTATTTGGGGCTGATATGTAAAAGTGATTTACAGTACAGTTGCAAATCTTGAAAAACTACTAAAAAATTGAGACTATTTGAAATACCAGTTCGTGTATGTTCTGGAATTTTTTTAACAACATGAATACAGATTACAATATAAAGAGTAATATATGAATTTGTTATATATTCACATCTTATAACTTTGCATTAGTAAAGTTTTTAACACACAGACGCATCCTTTTTCTTTTATTAATATGATTTTGTTCCTTCCACCATGGTGCGTCTGAAACAGGCAAAGCTAAATATTAAATATGGCATTCTTTTGTTTTGTGTGAGATGCAGTTTTATTGGTTTAGTCAGTAACTGAACAATATATTATTGCACATGGATGAACATAGAATGGGCATGATGTATGTTGCACTCTTTCCATTTCTTGCTTATGTAAAAGCATTAGAGATAGCTTGAGAATAACTGCAAAACAATATTTTAAGGCAAAGATGGGATAAAAAAATGTGCACTTATTCTGGTGTCCGAGTTCCTCCAGGTTTAAAATGCTATGAGAAAGGACACAGACAGAATCAAGGTAGTCAGGTAGGTGAACTGAATGTACCAAAGACCAAGCATGTAATAAAATGTTTCAGTATTGTGGTGTTGACTTTGACAAAGTTTTTGAAAATGTAAAAAATTGTACAGATTTGCACATGTCTACTTGATAAATCTAGACATCAAGTGATCATTTGGCTCATCAATATGTTGTCACATTACAGTTTACTATGCTTTAAACATAAATATGCTAGCAATATGTCTTACTAAGCTATATTCATTTGCTGTTGCTTCTATGATATGTGCTTATTTTGCACCTATACATTTTTGTAATAAAATGTTAAAATCTAATTATATTATATTGGTAAAATATGTTACCATCCATTGAAGTAATACAATCTGTTTGTGTATAATAAAACATAGCTTTCTTTGTTAGTGTGAAGACACCTAATGGTATAAATAATATCCTAAGTATAAGAAAAGGGATATATAACAAGTGTCATTATCTGTGCTATTTCATGAAATGTGTAATATCTTTGCTGAATTACAACTCAGTAACAAGTAAGTTGTTTATTCAGAAATATTGACAAGCTATTAAATTTTACAAATAGTAATGTGTGCAATTTTATATTCTTTTTATCAGTTTGAATAAATAATACATTTATTATTGATGCAGTAAAAAGGGCTGCACTATATAATGTATATATTGACAAATTTATGATATAAAATTGTGAATAATTTGTCACTTAAATGCCTATGTGACAAATTGTAAATAAAACTGGAATTAGAACAAGTTTATTTGTAACTTTTAACATAGTTTTATGGCATTCCATAAAACATGACAGTCACAATACTTTTATATATGAATGCCTAGTGTGTCAAGTGAAATATATTAAAAAATATAACTAGAAATATGAAGATTTATTATGTGGCAGTTATTTTACTTACAAGCATTGCATTTGTTACATAATGTTTTGGGTGAAATACATATAAATGCATACAGTTCCATAATTTGAAGAAAATCCTGCAGATTTTTTTTTTTTATATAATTTCATTGTGTAAGGTTTTGTGTAATTTGAGTTGTATTAAATGTACAAGTTTATTTTCATTTTCTTTTAAAAGAAGTTAAAATTAGTACTGGATTTCATTTTTATATACCAAATCAGAGGTCAAGCCAGACTGCCAAACTGGAGAAGTTAACTTTCCCTTTCAGTACCAACAGGCAAAAGTTTTTAAAATTGGAGAGATTTCACATTTCTTTATCAAATGCATGCATAATTGGAAAATACCATTTAATAAAGGAAATGTTTTATAGAAGGAATAATTTCCATTACATCCATATTTGTTTATTTAGGGTTAATATTCCATTACATGCATTATATATAATGTACATACACATACATGTCTTTTGAAGTATTAAATACTGATTTCTTTTTTTGTCTTAAAACCTAAGAATTTTTGTAATATATTTATAAATTGAGCAGTGCCAAAATCCCATTGCATCTTGCACATACCATATAGTCATTCTGATTCAAAACTGTGTAAAAATACTTTGGCTTTTCTTTCTCTAATTTTTCACTTCTGTCTAGATTTTGACTTTAAATTTTCAGACGGTTATACCTAACCAGTATGTAGGAGATATCCTGAGTGAATATTGTTACAAGCAGTAATATCTAAGTTTGATTTCATTGCAGGTATAAAATGCAGTTATATAAAAATTGAGTAAAGACAATTTGAAACACCACTTGATGGTACATACCATGCATAGTTAATGATTACTTACCATAACAAACAATACAATAAAAAAAGAAAAAACAACAACAATAGCAATATTTTGATTTACTTACGTAGTTGGAATAACAAAAAAGAACAATAATCAAATCAAATTTCAGTTAAATATTTTTTTAATATTTAATAGATTTAATCATAATTCTTATCAATTATTTTGTAACAGTCTGTATCATCATACTCATAGATAATTGATCTTATCAGTTAATTGCCTCATTTTCCTCTTCTTTAACACCCACTGTCACATTTTTGCTCAATCATGGCCTGAATGTGTGAAACACATCTCTTTCGTAACCAATTGCAAACCATAAATCCTCAAATTTGCAGTCTTAACATGCTAATTATTAGGCTGTGTTTGGCCAATTTTACATTTCTTGAATTCTAACAAAATGAAATTAATTTTAACTGCAATAGAGCTGTGTGAATGGGTATACAAAGTCTCACTGGACAATGTCTTGATAGGTTTTGGGGAAAAAGGACAATTTTTCACCAAGATAACTTCTATATAACCTACCTTTTTTTTTTATTACTTTTTTTTAAGACATTGTGGAAGGTTTTGTTTGTAATTTTGGGTGTGTTTGTTTTAAAGTGAGAATTTAATTAGGTGGGTGATTTGATTATTATAGCTTGTATCTTTCAACATGATAAAGAACACACTGTTGCCAAAAATTCATCACTTTTTGAATAAAATTGGCATCTCATTAGTAAGAAATGGTTCTATTTCAATAAAACAATTGTCAAACATATTTTTGAGTTGAAAAAAAAAACTTCTTTAATATTTATAAAAGTTAGAGATATTTTGGCAGTTGACATCATTTGATTACTGCATCCAAGTTTTATAGTTATAATTTTTCATCTTGTACATATATTTCGAAATATATCCATAAGTATATTTTTAGGAGATTGAAACTGTGTTCTTGATTCAGCATTTAACATGTCAAATTCTGTCAGCAGAATGTTCAAAAATTAAATAATTTTGTAATTGATGAACTGAAGGTAAAAAAATAAAACAATTTGTTTATTTGTTTTTGGAATTTCGCACAAAGCTACTCGAGGGCTATCTGTGCTAGCCATCCCTAATTTAGCAGTGTAAGACTAGAGGGAAGGCAGCTAGTCATCACCACCCACCACCAACTCTTGGGCTACTCTTTTACCAATGAATAGTGGGATTAACCATCACATTATAATGCCCCCACGGCTGAAAGGGCGAGCATGTTTGGCACGACCGGGATGCGAACCTGCGACCCTCAGATTACGAGTCGCACGCCTTAACACGCTTGGCCAGGCCGGGCCCTAATAAAACAAGCAAAGCTGTTTTAAATGATCCAACACCATGTTAAAATGACTACACATGCATTTCAACAACACATATAAAGTCTAGAATTTGAAAAATCACCATAACTGAAATAACCATTTTAACAAACACTTGTGATTGTTATGTCTAGTGAGAAACATGTACAAAAATTAAGATATTTAATAATGATATTTTACATTATAATTAATAAATCACCATAAAATAGAAAACTTTTATATCTATCAACTATAAGTGGTGTGAGTATGAGGAAAAGCTCTTTGAAATATTGAAAATCCTGTAAAAGAGTTTCATTTGCAGGACTGATATTTCAAACAGTGAAGCCCAATTAACTTATGTTCATGTTCCATCAAGATATTTGATATTTGAATATGTGAAGTGTACTTGGGTAAAGTATATATTTCTCGTAATGACGAGAAACCCACTTGAAATAAAGATGCATCTCAGAATGGTTGGTATGGGTATTAACACTTTTTTATTGCTAAACAGAGAACAATGTTTTGACCTTCCTAGGTTATCTTTGTTAAGCTGCTTATCAGTAAAAGTGTTAATACCCATATCAACCATATTTGAGACAAAAGTATGTGTTTTCAGTAAACATGTTCATGGTTTGATTGCACATGTTTTAGGCAAGTGAGCATGCAGAAAAGTTACTGAACTTTATAACTTTAATTTATGAAACTTGATTACCATGCATTGTAGTAGATTGTCAGTAATTCAGTGGTCTCTGATTTGATTCCAGTTGCTACAAATGTTGTTTGTGCTATTTTTCTGATGGCAAAGATACTGAAAACTACTTGCTACTCTTACTAATTTTGACCTGCTAACTAGACAAACTGTCTTGTAGTGACAACTACAATTTTTTTTTGAAATGATGATGGAAGGGATTTGTTGCCAACCTTTTTATTTTTTTATCTTTTGCTTGCTAACATGTATCATTTGAAAAATATTCTACTAATTGACCCTCAAGTCTGTGGTCAGTTTATGGGCTTTAATTTTAGAAATTATAATACATAAATATAAGATTAAATTTGTATAAAACTAATTACAAGTTGTATATGAAATTAACACTATAAACTTCTAAATCTTACAGTGAAATCTTGTTTAAAACTGCAAACTTTACATTCACAATTGATCATCTAGTTTATTTATATTGTCCATCTACTCTTAAATATGATGAAAACCATGCAGTAAGCTGTTCTGATCAATAAGATCCTCCCTCGATGTGGATTTCTGTACATGGTGAGAGGACCTCCCAGGGAAGGTTCTGTTTTCTGGGATCTAAACATCCACCGATGTGTTTGCCATGTATGGTTACTCGTGAAGGAAAGGAGAGGATCCTGGTGGTTGAGGGGTCTAACTCTAACACGCCACTTTTGCCTTGAATTCCTGTAGACAGGCAGCCTTGGGGTGGCCCACCTTGGGTCAGTTGGCTGATCCACTTGGGCTAGCATCAACCTAGTACCAGTGTTTGTTTTCAACAAGTGTTGTGGACATTGTTTATTCTGATGCTGATGAAACCCTGGCATTGCTGCAGTGCCCTTGTTTGGCACTGTAGTCTGTTCCCTCTTAGGGCTTCATGTTGGGTGGGGTCAATGGGCACCAAAATATTCTTTTTTTTTATTATGGATCCTCCAAATAAAAATGTAAATAAAATAGTGAAGAAACATTCCATTGGTAAATGACCATGTCTTGAAGATTCTGAGCAGCAATATTCAACATCTGGAACATCTGTTGTACCTCAAATTCTTATATTTCAATCACTTTCAGACAGACCTTTAGGACAAATGTCTCCCTTTTTCATTCAGAAGGGTCTAAAAGGACTTGCTGGCTCTCCAAAGTTAGTAAAGAAGTTTTAATCTTGTGACATATTGGTGGAAACATCCACATCTCAAAAGAGTGAACTCCTCTTGCATTCAAAGGCAATTGGGGATACACCTATTGAGGTTACACCTCATGCTACTTTGAGTTCATCATGAGGAGTTATTGTTGAGAGGGATTTAAAGAACATCCCTGAGTCAGAGATTCTTGCTGGTTTCTCCACTTGGGGAGTTTCTGCAGTGAAGCATATCTCCACTTGCAAAGATGGAATTACAATGCCAATCAAGATCCTCATTCTAACATTTATGTCACCACGTCCATCTGCCACCATCAAGGCAGGTTATCTTAATTGCTGGGTATGGCCATACATTTCACACCGTCTCAGATGTTTTCAGTGTCAGCAGTTCAGTCACTCAAGGACGTCGTGTTGTGGTTCCCTGACGTGTGTTTGTTGCGGTGGCAAAGACCATGATGCCTATGAGTGTGAAATGGACCCTCATTGCATCAGTTGCAATGGCTTTCACCCATCCTACTTTCATTCTTGCTCTAAATGGTTGGAAGAAAATGAGGTGCTGCATTTGAAAACGATTCATAACATTACTTATCCTGAGGCTTGAAAATTGCTGTCCACCACTTCATCTCGAACATATGCTGCTGCACTTTGTTCCACTACTACAGTGGGAGTGCAGACAGATCTCTCTGTGCCTCCAAAAGAATCATTCTCAAAACAAATGAAAAGCCTTTTGACCTCCATGGTTAAAATGTTGATGAATCAACTTCAACACCCATTTCTGTCCCTTACATATATTCCAACAAATCCCAAGATCCACATCCTTTGGTTCCGGGTACAGGCATTTCCTCGGATCCATCTTCCTCTCTCACCCCAAGATGCAAAACAATCATTTGTTCACATCCTCAGTCTTTGGAATCCCCTTCCAACTGCAAAGACCTGCCCAATCGACTCAGGGCAGGATCCATGGAGGTCAATAAACCTCCCTCGAATAGACACAGTAAAGAAAAAAGATGTGGTCATAAACAGAAGGGTTCTCCACCCAATTTACTTACACATAAATAAAAATGGTAACCTTGATACAATGAAACTGTCGAGGTTTATGTTCTAATCTGGATAACATCAAAGCGCTGATTGCTTCCTACTATCCTGTATGTCTTTCCTTACAGGAAACATTTTTGAAACCTGTCGATACAATCACCTATTGGTAGTTTTCTTTGTACAGAAATGACAGGCTGTGTGATGGACAAGTACATTGAGGGGTGGCACTGTTGGTTGATCAGCTTGTGCCCACCCTGTCTTTGCCACTTGACACACCCTTGGAGGCTGTAGCCATCTGTTTTCTTGGGTCATACCATCACTGTTCTCTCTACCTGTTGCCTGGAGAGACCTATGATCAATCAGACCTTGTTGCACTCACCAAACAGTTGCCATTTCCCTTTCTAATCCTGTGGGACTTTAATGGACATCCCCTCTGGGAAGTGCTGATATTGATAGGAGGGGTTGCTCTGTAGAGCATATGCTCTCATCACAACCTTTCTCTTTTCAGTACTGGTTCTTTTACTTGTTTTCATGCACCTAGTCAGTCCTTTACTGCTATTGATCTCTGTTTGCTCCCTTTCATTATTCTCCCATTTTTCATGGAGGGTTGACAATAATCCATGAGGCAGTGATCACTTTCCTATAATTTTGAGACAGACTGGCTGTGGTCATTGCCACCTGACCTGTCTGCCCAGTGGAAGCTGGATCATGCAAACTGGCCCTCAGTGGATCACAGCAAACTGCTTTAACGTCTCTCTCTATAAAACCATTTACATGCAATTTTACTACCAATGGGGTATTCACCCTGATCCTGAACTTTGTATTGGTGAAGTTGTGCTGCCTGTGGTCCCTGAGACCTTTAGCTGATCTTTATACCACATGTCAAGCAGCTATGCATTAAATGTACAAGAGTACTGAACATCCTCAATGTCCTCTCTTCCACCACTTGGGGAGCAGATCGACATTCAGTGCTAAAGATATATTATGCTCTTATTCAATCAAAACTCAACTATGGATCACTGGTCTATGGCTCAGCTAGAACCTTGGCCTTAAAGATGCTGGACTCCATTCATCATCAAGGACTTCAGCTCTGCAATGGGGCTTTCTGCATTTCACCAGTTCAGAGCTTATACATAATCTCAGGAACCTTCTTTGCACCTCCTTTGTTTGCAACTGTTTTTACTATATGCTTTGAAACTTTGTTTGTTACCAAAGCATCCAACCTTGGGTTGTACTTTCCTTCCTCAGTGGACTATACTCTTTTAGAACAGATGATCTGCCATTGCTTCTTTTGGCCTTTGTATCCAGGTGCAGTTGGATGAATTGAGTCTGTCCTTGGATAACATTGCTGTATCCACTGGTCAGTCCAACTTATCATGGGTTCTTACAATTGCCAAATGTGATCTATCTTTAAGTCATCTGAGAAAAGCAGACACTCCTAATTGGAAATACTGTCTGTTATTTGCTGAACATCTTTCAAACCATCCTTCCATTCCTATTCATACAGATGGTTTGAAATCAGGTGTCTGTGTGGTCACTGCCATGGTTTGTTGGTTTGGTGGTTGCATGCAGAATTCCTTCTACAGCTTTTGTGTTCACTGCTAAACTGTATGCCATTTCTCTTGCCCTGGATCACATAGAAGCTAAGCAGTACTCAAACTGCACTATTTATTCTGACTTGCTTAGTTCTCTACTGGCCCTGGAATCACTTCATGTTAGTTCACACCCTGTTCTTGCCGATTATTCAAAACTGACTGGCCCATTTCTCTTTAACATCTGCTTCTATCCAGTTTTTCTGGATCCCAGGCCATGTTGATATTCGTGGGAACAAGCTTGCTGAAACTGTAGTCAAATCTCTCTGCTCTGGCACTAACACTGCTGTGCCTGTTCCATACATGGACTATGGCCCTGTATTCAAGATTCAGCTCCATGTCAGCAGGCAGTCTACTTGGAGTAAGCAACATGCAAACAAGCTTTTCCAAATAAAACCCTATATTGGAATTTGACTGTCTTGCTTCCTTAAGGATCAGAAAGAGGAAGTTGTTCTAACTGGTCTATGTATTGGTCACAGTTTTTTAACTCATCATTTTCTTTTATCTGGAACTGATGTACAAATGTGTAGTCTGTGTAACACTCAGGTCACAAAATGCCACATTTTACTTTTTTGCCATCATTATGACTCTCAATGACAGCACAATTTTAAACATGTTCTGTCCCAAGGTTTGTTCGTAATGTTGGACAGTGTTATTGGCGATGGTGACACTGTCCACTTTGAAAATGTTTTTGGTTTTTTAAAGGCCATTAATCTTTTAAATGCCATTTAAGATTTTTAATCTATACATTACACCTTTTTTTAATGAGATTCTCTTTTAAGAATCTCAGTTCATCTTATTTGATTTGAAATTAGAAAATGGATGTAATGTCAAAGTACTTGAAACCAGGACTGGAAAGGCCAACTTCAGGTGACTAACACTGATGTTTGAACTACCCGTTAGTCATCATGGTGAGTTATTAAAATTTTGCTACAAGTTTTTCAAAACTTTTATTACTTTACTTTTTGAAAATGGCCATAATGCCAAATAACTTGGAACCAGGACTGGAAAGGCAAACTTCAGGTGACTGATTGTGGTTTTTTGAACTTACATGTTAGTGTTCCTGATGAGTTATGATAATTACAATTATGCTGTAGAAAGTCTTTTTTACAACTTCCATTACTGTAGTTTTTCTTTTAACATTGTAAACTAGATGTAAAAATTGTTTTTATGTTATTTATGTTGTTTTTTTAACTTTGTTTTGTTTTACCTTAATATCCTTTTATGAATTTTACTAAATTTACTTTAATTTTAACTTTTTACTGGATATTTGGTAGAGATAGCCTAGCTGCTTTGTGCCATAAAACACCAAATTAACCAATCAATAAGGTCCAAGCTTTGAATTTTCATATTAGTATATGCTTGCTTATAGCTTATTAATGTGACAAAAATTCTTTTCAGAAACGTGGTTAAAGTTTTGTGAAAATGACATCTCAAACTGGAGCTAGGAGTATTGTCCTTCCAGAACAGAATAGTGTTTTCAGGAACTTGAAAAATGTTAAACGATTTGCCATTGATATTGGTAAGATAAATGAAAACTATTTTTGTAGTTTTGAAGGACTTAATATTATAAAAGTAGTGTATTCATACAAATATCTGTTCTAATTTCTTGTACTATTAACAAGTTTTAAAGGAAACATTAGTTCAACCTTTTCTCAGTTAAAAACATAGTGATGTGAGCTTGCCCATTATTAGTAGGTTATCAAGTAGACTGATATGACAGAAAAGTCAAAAGTTTCTACAAAATACAAGTTTGAGATTGTTTAGCAGAGAATAAATTGAATGTAAACAGCAAGGAAAAACAAGCAAACAGAAGTTAACAAATGCACAAAATCTGTATTCACACAACTGTCTGTGTAATTACCAAATTGTCAGCTTTTTTTCTAGTTCTTGGTAGCATTTGTTTGGCTGTTAGGGTTCAGAAACCAAACAGGAAAGAGAGAAACAAAGTACTCAGAACTATGGTGATACTTTCTTTGTATGTCCAGGCCAAAATCTTAGATATTACATAAGTCAATGACATACAATTCTAACTCATCCCAAAACAACTGTATGATTTTGTATTATCTTTTGAAGAGGCTATCTTCTAAGGAACTTCTAAACACAAAATATGTATAATTAAAATTTGATTAGGTTTTATGAATTAAAATTACACATATGCAAATAATTTGCAGCAATATGAAAAATGTATTTATATTTACACTTTGCAGAAACTTTTGTATATATTCCTTGCATTTTATTTCTTCAAACCTGAAAATTTATTAAATTTCAAAGGGACATGTATGGTGTAGGATTTGCTAGACTAAGCCATAAAAAGACATTACTGTTAATCTATTTAGTCTTTAAGTCATAACGCACTAATCTGAAATGAAGTTGTACCATAGTTTTGCAGTACATGTTCATGGTAACTGAACTGTGTCTGTTTTTGCAATATTGGTAAATAGCTCAACTTTTTATCTTTGGAAGAAATATGGACCACAATAACCCACCACATCCATGTCAGCACATGAGTAACAGGATTGGCTGTTGACAGTGTCAGGCTTGTTTTAAAGTTTATATGTTCAATCTCTTTATTATCCAGTCACAATTTATATTAATAAAAACCATGATATAATGAACTATAAATTAAGTTCACTGAATCTTACACTTTTTCAAGCATAAAGTATTTTAAAAACCGGAAAAAGCATAATTTTTTTTCAGCCTACTAAATTATTACCCCTTCTTTCACTTGTTGTAAATTATAATTGTAGTAATTATGTGATTACAATATTGCAGGACTGTTTTTATTATCAAACATAATCAAACTATTAATTGTACAACAAAATGGAAAAAATATCTAAAATGCATATTTCTATCAGTAACTTAGTTTTTGTCTTTTAGAATGAATGCTACACTTAAAAAAAAAAAAAAAAAGACCATAGATGATATTGAGCCTACTTTTCTCCTCATCACTAAGCAAGGCAAATATCCAGTCTTTAATTTTTTTCTATAAGATTCATATGCTAAATCTTAATTACTGTTTATATTTGGTAGTATTTAAAAATGTTAGCTGTAAGTTACTAAAATTGTGGAATTTAATTTTTTTAAAACAAACCCTAATTGAAAGTTGACTTCATTTTTTGATTTTAATGGCTGTCTTTAAAAGTGCTTGTAAGTAGAAATTTTTAGTATAAAAATTTATAATTAGAGTTAAAGAATGAATATTGTAATTATAGTTAGTGCATGTTAAAGCCTTTTTCTAATTTAGTATTCTAAGTTTTAATACCTTTTTAAGAACATTTGAAAAACAATGTACTAATCGTGGAAATCATTAATTTCTATGTCCTGCTGTATTGTTGTACTGAAAGAGAGTAATTTAAACTATCACATCTACTGAAATGGAAAATTATGAATAAAAGTTTGAGGAACATTTTTTGTACATATTATTTACACTCAAAGTTTAAAATCTTGGAGAGTATTGTTTATCTTTAACATTGCAATTTTTTATAGGTGGATCACTGACAAAAATAGCATATTACTCAACTGTTTCTTATAAAAGAGCTTCATATGATTTTCATGAAGAGACAAAAGAAGGTGTAAGTGTATATATTTTTATAAAGTCGTACTTAATCCTTGATTCTTCAGGTTTGTAGAAAGCCCCTCACCCTTAAGGAAAGTGCAAAGAAATTATATTACCTCCATGTAATTTAAAACACAAAATCAAGGTTACAGATGTTATAACTTAATAGCCCTTAAAGTATTTAATTGTCAGTTATTTATAAATGTTTGTTTATAATTTTTTAGATTTCCACAACTGAACTATGAAAATTCTTTTGTTTCACTGTAGTAGCTCTGTCTTATGTCATTCAATGTACTACATTCTGTAGGAGATAGAAGATTCACAGACAGTATGAAATGCTAAATTTGAATTGTAATTGAATTTTTAAGAGATGTTAAAACATAACTGCACTAATAGCACCAATAAAGCATTGAAGACTCAATGTGTTTTGTTTTTTTCTGTAGGTAATGTGTGTTTAGAGTTGGGAAAAATACTGACTTCCTTTTTTATCACATTAACTCTCATTTCCCTTCCCATAATACATTATTTAACTGCTATTGACTTTCATTGTGGAGAATTAATTTGAAATATTTTACAAAGACCATAAAATGAATTATTATTTAGAAATAAGACTTAATGATATCCAATGAAGACTGTCTTTGGTAGAGTTTGAAAAGTTACTTACTGATGATTGGTATATAGAAGTTAGTTTTCGATTTAAAAAAAAAAAAAAAAAAATTGCATATATGCATCTCAAAGTTTCTGAATTTCACCGTTCTTTATAAGTTAAAAATATCAAACATTTTTGTTGTCTTATAAGCTTAAAATACTTAGTGTTGAGATTTGTGTGACAAAATGCTTTAAAGCTTCATAAATTTGTAATACCGATTTAATTAAACAACATTACATCAACTAAATCAATGATTCAGTTAGGTAGCTATAACTTTGATTGGTGTATTAAATGGAACTGTGTTTGGACAAGTATTTTTGTTTAGTTTATTCTACTGCTGGCAGTAATTTTTTGCTTATAATTTGGAATAGAAAAATGATGGGGCAAAGTATGAAATGGCGGAGACTGATGTGGAAGGTGCAAGACTGCATTTTATCAAATTTGAGACTAAACACATTGAGACTTGTTTAAGCTTTATACAACAGAATCTTGTGGGTTCTCGAGACTTTATGCAAGGCAAGACCATCAAAGCTACTGGAGGAGGAGCATACAAGTACACAGATTTGTTAACCTCAACGTTGGGATTGACGTATGTTGTCCATATCTTTTGGCAGTATATTTTTCAATTAAAAGTACATAGGTGCATTGGAAGAACTACTTTTATTCTTTTTTTTAACTTAATTGTTTTTACATTCACTCTGACTTTAAGTGTGTAAATAAGAGGCTAATTGTGTTCTCTTAAGTTTTTGTATGGTTTTGGTTAACTGTATTTTTAGTGAACTTTTATGATACAAGAACCATTCTTCTTTCTGATAAAAGTATTTCAAATGTATCTGTGCTGTATAAAAAGGACGTAATTGATGTATCTGTCTTCTGAACTTCAAGGACTGTTGATTTAAATCAAAACAAAAGAGGACCCTGGTGATTAGGGCTCTTGGAATCTGTTAGTTGTGGTAACAAAACCCACTGTCATGTTTGTCTTTCTTGCTGTGGGAACATTATAATGTAATTGTCAGTCCAACTATTGATGTATAAAGAGTAACCCAAGAGTTGCTGATGTTAATTAACTGCCCTCCCTGTAGTTTATTACTTTAGAATTAGGAACAGCTAACATAGATAGCTCTTAAGCAGACTTGTAAAATATATAACAAAAGGAGTATATGAACAGAAAGGAATGTTATTTAGAAGTATACTGATCAAATTGTTCTGAACCTATAACCTATTATTAAACATGGTTGGTGAGAAGCTACTATTGGCTTACTGTTCAAATAAGTTAAAGAAATTTAACAATAGTTTATGGAAATCACTGATAAATATAAACTATATAGTTTAACAAAAGTGCCGCCCTCTGAATAAAAAATGCGAAGACCTCCAATTACAAATGTTTTGTGCTATTTTTTGACTTCCCTAATTTAAGGTTACTTGAAACATCAAGATAACATGAGACAGTGTTAAAACCTCCAGCAGATTATTATGAAATACTTGTTAATAATTTAAGGGCCTTGTAAATGCACCAGGTAAGCTTTAAATTGGTTTAATTCTTAAATATATTTACAGCCATGTTGTTTGTTCAGAGGCAAAACTTTTAAGCTGTGTAGAAATGAAATGTGAAATATTTTTTTTTATTTTTCTTCACGAATTACACTAAATAAAGATCAGAAAATGATAAAATATCAATTCTGAAATATTTTTGACTTAAAACATTTTTGAAATATATTTAGGATTAACATATAACAATTGATTTTAAGTTATGTTTGAAAAGATTTTATCCAGTTCATAAAAATATGAAAAGTCACTGGAAATCTAGTCTTCATACTTCAGGCACATTATATAATTTTTATTTTTAATACTAAATTGTTTACCTCAAAATTTATGCATGCAACACAAGTGCATCAAATATTATTTAGAAACAATACAAGGTTTATTAACTATTTCAATAATACTATATACTTTTCCAGGTTTATAATATTAATGTAAATGTCCTTTTTAACACACCATTTAGTAACCCAAATTATTTTAGACATGTGAATAATATTGTGCTTTCTGCCAAATTTATTGTGTATTAGGCAGTGGACCAACTTTTTGATTATGACATTAGACTTCTCTTGAGATTGCTAAATGGTCTATTAAAAAAGTCTCTATACATAATAAGTATTATATACACATGACCATTATAAGAGGCCTTACCATTTCTTTGGTTTGCTGACCCAAGTTGTGCTGATGAGCATTCAGTAGGTGAAATTATAACCCACGACAGAGTACGGCAAATTAAATAATATAATAGGCCTCTATTTATTTTATTTTGACTTTTTATTTTAGATACTAGTAATATAAAAGCATCTTTGTCATGAGAGTTCTAACTTCTAAACAATGAAAAACCACTTCTGTAACAAGCCTATTATGAAAGTTCCATATGTTCTAAATACTAACTTTGATGAAAACAAATCTATAAATTCTAAATACATTATCAGAGTATCTGAAAAAAGGCAAGGCATAAACATTTACCATGGCATTGTTTAATTGATATATATATTGCTGTATATGCTTAGAAATAATCTATTATTGGCTGAGGTCTTAACTGTGTTTTAGACTCCACAATGATTTCAGAAATCTTTCAACAGATCTTTTAGGGTAATTGATAGCCCAATCAAATAAAAACACTGGCATGTAATGTTTCTTCTTTATTGCTAAAGAGTAATGTGAGGATGTCTGGCTGTTTTTATTTTTGTAAAAAATGGAAGGAGTTCAGCACCCTTCCCTAGATTTGTTTACTTGTACAACATTAAGTAAGAAAGTTAAGTCTCTCAAAAATGTAAGTGAAAGGGCATTGATCCCACTAAATCCATGCCTGCTTATATAGCATTTGAATAATACATTTTGAAAAGAAATGATTGGAGGGAGTTTGGTCCCCAAGATTCCCATAGATATACCTACTTATATACAACAATAAATAACCGTTATTAACTCCAGAAAAGAAAATGGGCATTCAAACCTTCGACTCCTCTGACTGGATTTGCACCTGGCAAAAAAAATGTGGGGAAGAAATGCTACGCCCTGTGAAACCTTACTCTAGACATGCACATGCTCATATCTTAAGGGACAGAGTACAGTTAGAAATTAGAAACAACACTATATATAAAAAAACGTTTAATACTTAAGGAAATGGAGGTTTAGTGATGTTGCTGCCAACCAGTTGCTTTTCCTCTAACCAGCAGTTTCAAGCTAGTGACAATGGCAGATAGCTTAGTACCTTTTACAGTAACAAATTCAGGGTAAATAAGTTTAGTAGCCATGGGAATTTAGACCAAATTGTGAGAAAACTTCCCCAAATCCAGATAGCTTCATGCTTAATCAAAATATTGTTATTATATTTGTTACTTTTATCTGGATAATATGAATAATGAAAAATAGTAAATAATTGGAAATCCTAATTTTGATTAGTTGCTTATTGTGACAGTCAATTCAGTCATAATTTCTATTGATTAATTGTTGGAACAATCATGAACAAAAATATTAATCAACACGTTATCTATTTATGGGTGATTTAATTATGATCATTAATCAATTAAATTGCTCAGCTCTAATTAGATTTACCATTAAATTAAATAATTATTGTTTACAGTGAAGGTAATTCTGATAACAAATTGGTGACTTAGTTTACATTTGTTTGTTTTTTCATTTTTGGTACAGGGTAGATAAAGAAGATGAAATGGAATGTCTTATTAAAGGTTGTAATTTTTTGTTGAAAAATATACCAGATGAAGTATTTCAGTACCGTCGCCATGGTAATCCAGAATACAAATTCTCTAGTTCGGATCCAAATGTATTTCCATATCTGCTTTGTAATATTGGTTCAGGAGTTAGTGTGATGAAGGTACGTGAAGACAGTTACTTGATTGTTATTGAATTACAGGACTCATTCGTCAAACAAATGATAGTGAAATTTTTAATTAGTATAAAACTCTTCTACATAGGCATATGTCCCAAAAACGCCATCTTTAGGAATGTTTATTATAAACAAAAGTCATATAGTAGTTTTGTGAGAATGAATATTTTTAGTTTATTTTATAAATCAGAATATGAGAAAAGGGAAAAATTCTGTATTAGTGAAAAGGTTATGATTTAAGTCATGCAAGCTAGGGTAGAGTGTGATTAATTTGTTGATTTGTTTGGTGCAGTGTAACTATTTTATTTCTTACAGGTAGAATCTGAATCCAGCTATGAGCGTATTGGGGGATCAGCTATGGGAGGAGGAACTTTTTGGGGTTTAGGCTCTCTTTTAACAAATGCTGAGGTAAGTTATTACCTGAACTTATGACTGAATAAGTCACTTTCAGATTTTCATTTTTCTAAAAATATAAAAATAGTATTACTCATTTTGTTTCATGTTTTTTTTTTTCAAAATTTCGTTTCACTGTCCATTAGTGATTGTGCTATAGTTAATGTTAGAGTAGAGAAAACAAGGCAAAATATAAAGTTTTACTGATTAAAAAAATGGGTATTTGTATTGGGGTTGTAGAGATTATGCAAATGAAATATGAAACTGTAAGATCAAAATTTGTTTCTTAACCTGAAACTTGTTTCATTCAGACTGACTCAGTAAAGGCTTTGTAAATTTGCATGCTAATCTGTACTACAAGCTTTTTAAAAACTCTGATTTTATGTACAACTAGCTTGAAATATTTACTAAAAGCTTGCCCAGTTTTATGATGATGTACTTAATACATTCAGAGTTATAGTATGTATAGCTTCATGGTTGGTAAAATTGAGATATATTTTTTTTTTTATTAGAGTTAACCAGTGGCATCATTTACTTCAACAATATTTGAGTTTTTTTATTAGAATATTTTAAAAATACTGATACAGTCTAGTATTTTTTCTTAAAATATTAGTGTGATTATTTATTTTAATAATTTCATTTATTACTTAGTTTCCTAATGATGTAACAGAGTGACTTATCTTTTTTTAAATTGATACACGACTTTGGTACTGTAAAAGTATTGTTACTGTGTCTAATGCTTTCCATTAACTACATGACTTATCCAAACTTTGTTAAATAACTAGAAAAAATGTATTTGAGCATCTCCATGTAGAATGTTTTAAAAACTTTCACTTGCATATTCTTTTTTAGTATCTAAAGAATGTGTTTGAGGCTGTGATGTAAAACATTCTTTTGAAAGCAGCCAGTTTGTTTGCTTCAGTACACACACACACACACACACACACACACACACACACACACACACACTGCTTCCAGTTCCATTAGCTGCAGCTATCTCCTTATTTGACCAATGTAATTAAATCCATAGGTGTCTTCTGATATTTTGCTGTAGGAATTCCATAATGAGTTACTTATCTCCTTTTGTAAACTTTTAACAGCTGATAGTGGTAATGGTGTAACTTCAAATATATCTTTTAACCACAGTTGATTGTGAAATTGACAATTTCAGTGCTTTCTCCACAAAACCTTTATTTCATTGCTCGGTTTGTTTCCCTCGGGGGAAAAAAAAACCTTTTAATGAGAGGGTCCAACAAAACCGCTAATGCAAAAGCTGGATTGCTTTCTGTTCTAACAAGCCTACTTTGGAGCCATTCTGTTAATGATATTCTCATTGTTACTGTCTAAAGAGGCTTCTGTTTTCTTTCAACAGATGGTTATGATGAGTGGTTAAAGTTGTAAGGATAACTTCTGGATTTGCTAAGTCTCTGTAGTTAATAGTTTTAGTAATTTCTTCAAATAGTTATTGTAAGTTCAAAATTTTTGTTGTTGAGATTGTTAATGATAATGTGTGTAGTAATGAAGTAATTAATATTGCTTCCTTATTCAGAAATTCTTTCTAGGAGATATGTTGAATCACAACCCTTAGAAACACAGTCTTTACACTGTTGCATCTCACACTTGCAAAGGTAGGTTGTAGAATCTGACCATCAGCCTGTTGCTCCCTGGTTGTTGAGGATAGGGTTCTCATTGTTTGATATTTTTGGTGTTGTTTGGTGCAAGTAAAGTACTTCATTCTTAGTATTGCAGTTTGTTTTGTTTTGTTAAAAGTTTCTGTTAAAATTAATAAAGGTTATTGTTCAAATGCTTTGTAAACGTTGCATTTTTGGTTGTAAATCAAAGTACACTGTGAAGAAAGGCTAAAGTTTTAATTTCATTCAGATTTTACAGAGGATAAAATGAGAAAATAATGTGAAAGGTAAAATAACAATTTTTCTCCTTTTGAGGGATGCATTGGTGTGCATTATTCATTTTGAGGATCAATTTATTATAATGGAAAATACCACTAAAAGTGAGAGTACTGTTGAGCACAAAGCTTCAACATTAATGGCAAATGCATTTGATTTGATTTTGGGAAAAATACCAAAATAAATTTGCCACCTAATTTCCAAAAACAAAATATTTTCAGACACAAATAATGCAATATTGTGCAGTTTTTAATATTAATTACCATCATATTGCTGCATTTACTGACTCATTTTCTAAATGTTTATGAGGTGGAAGATCTTTAGAAATAACTAATGGGACAAAATTGTCTCTCTGAAACTACGAGATCTCAAAAGCAAATTGTTAAGGAATGGGAAAGAGAGGCATTTTTTTTTTTTTTTATCAATAACTATTTTCACAGAGGGAGATTGCAAGTTTCAAATACAGAAATAAGGCAGCTTGTCTGCTAGGAAAAAAACTGCTTGCCACAGGAACTAATTATTGATTTGTTTTATTGCCACATAAAATGGTAATTTCTTGATTATATTCATTCTTAACTCTTAAAAAATAGATAAACACGTACATATTAATGAATAGAAATAAAGAACATAGGAAAAATCTTTTAATACATTTTGGTTACTTTATTAATATAACAGCCATTATTTATATAATATAGTTATGTTGACTACATACATTTGATCTCTAGCTATGTAAATATTGTTTACTCTGATGTAATTGGTCTTATAATTTTGTCACAATTTAAAGAAGTGCTTTATAATTATTTGCTAAAAATCACCTATGTTAAACTATAGGTGGGAATGTAATTGTGTTATGCTTTTTCCAGCATACAGTTTTTTATTGGCTTTTTTTTTTTTGATATACAATTTGAGCATGGTACTTGTAGTAAAACAGTCACCTGTAGCAGTTCACATTCTATACAAAAATATATTTTTAAGATCATTGTTTCTCGAGATACATACTTTACTGTATAAATATATATCTTTTAAATTTTCTGGAATACTAGTACATGAACTTTAAACTACTGTTGTCTCTGTGACTACCTTCATAATATGGTTTGTCATGCTTTGGATTTTGGCAGCAAAAGAAAAGGGGCATACAGATGATTACCTTCGTTCATATGCCAACCAACAAATCTCAAAACAGATTGATTTTATCTTATGCTAGACTGATAGGAGATATCTGTCTCTGCTGGTCAACTAGGTTTTGAAACAGTCTGACTGATATTTGCTAGTTAATAGAAATACTAAAACAAGAGCTTTAGATACCATGATGAGTAAGAGAACCAAATGGATAAATTTATGGTTTGGGTTTATTTGCCATGTAGAAGATCTACAAATGTGGGAAAACTGACCAAAGAAACACTAACATTTTTTTAAAATATTTGCTATGCTGTACAACACATACCTGAATATATTTCAAGGGACTGCAGAGCTAAGTATGTGCTTTTAGATGAATTTCAGAGTTATGATGTGGAAGTATATTTCTCATATACAGCACATTTGTTGGAGACTGAAATGACCATCAACTGTTTGTCTTGTCTTTCTTACTGCTACTTAGTATTTGCAGAGCTATGTCCTAAACAATTTGAGAAGTTTAAGTCATCTCTACTGGAACCAGTTGTCACTCTCATTAAACATTATATCTAATTTGATCTATGTACTGAACAATAATTGTCCCCCTTACTGCAAAACTAGAGCTTCAGATCTTGAAAAAAATCCATAAAAACCTGTACCGAGCTACTTACTAATAACTGTGTAATAGCTTTGAGTGACCAAATAGCAAAATAAGAAATAAAAGAAAGGCTACAGAAAGAGTTTCTAAATAGAAAACTTTAAATACATATGAACATAAAGTATGCCATTCTAACACTGACATTGAACATTTATCAACATTTTGATTAATGCCTGTCTGTCTGTTTTTTAATTAAGTATAAATTCTCATACATAGTTGCACAGTGGCTAATAATGATGCATCAGTACCACCAATAATAATGAGATAGATAACTTATTATTTTCAAGTAAGTTATTGATATATTTTAAGCTCAAGTACTAATATCTTTTTATAACAATTCACTATAGTTATGGTACTGGGTATATGGATAACATAATTTACTTTAAATATAAATCAGTGCATTTTTCTTAAGTACATCTTGAATGATACATTGTAAATCTTTGCTTCAGGGATTCTGAATTTTTCTCTTGTTTTACTTTTTCTGCCTTATGTTTGTTCATTCATAGCCAACTTAGTTTTTGTATACATCTATTTCTCTTGTTATCCTCTTTGATAAGAATAATTTTATTAAACATTTTTGTGAATATCAAGTAATGTAAAATGGAATGTCTAAGTGCTGTTACATACAAATATAAGTAGTTTTAAGTATGGAATGTTGGTCAAGGAAGTGGCTAAGTTCCTTTTGTTCCAGTAACCTGTTCTGAATCATTCACCTCTGGTATCAGATAAACATTCTTATATAAGAGATTTCTATGTAGTCAAACATACTGTTTTAAATTATTTAGTGATCTTTTCCATTAGTAGTTCAGATATTACATTGAGAGTATATCCTTTACTTTTCAATAAATTAATGTTTTTCTGCCTATATAAAATATATCTTTACATTTGCTTAGAAACAAATACTTATCTATTCTTATTTCTTATGATTTTTCTTCCCTGGTAGTGGTTTTGTTATTATAGCATTTTTTTTGCTATACTTTTCTGATGTTTCAGTATGTGGTCTGAACAGTTATTAAATTCAGCTTGTGAAACAGCTGGGAGTAACATTTAAGTACAGTTTAATAGAGCAGAATGTAAACTGTCAATGTAGAGTAATAAGTGATTTAATTAATATTGTATGGTTTCTTGATATACTGACTATCCTGAGGTTTTTGTAGGAGTAAAAATATGATACAATAGGAAATAGAAGTCTAGTGACACATCACAGATGTGGAAATTTTAAAAAAATAATTTCATTAGATATTTGTTATGAGATTGAAATTACATTTTAGTTAAAATTTGAATCATACACTTTATAGATGAGAACTTGTACAGTAGCATGACTGAAGAAAATGGTTTTGGCACAATAATGAATAGGTCACTAAAATTATTGATGCCATGTTGCAAGTTGTAAAGCTAATGAAATTTTAGATGTATTTATAGATACTGATTAAAAGTAAAAAAAAGATGGTTACTTGTTTATACTACATGTTAGGCCTCACTTGGAATACTCTGTCCAGTTTTACACCCTTATGCCAATTAATTGAAACAAATGGCCATTTTACACTATTTTCAGCATGGCGGCTGGCGTAGGCTCACTGGACCCGCTAATTTCCTTTAATAGTCATTTTTTCACACAGACAGCATCATTAACTGTGTTTTGCAGTACGGTCGATCTATTTTTGGGATATATGACGAAATTTTGAGGAATATTATGTCATTCGAAATTGTGTTAGAATGGCAAGGAGACCAGTCAATAAACAACTTCTTACCAACTCAATGAAGAAAAAGCAGTATCAATGGGGTCTAAAACACAAGAAGTGGATGCAAGAACAATGGAGGAATAATCCATCTGCAGGCTATTCAATTATATTATTGATTTTGCAGACCTATAAAATGGATGTTATGTCACTCAATTTTTTTTTCACATGGTTTTTCAGTGACAAGACTCATTTCTTCATAGAGGGTCAAAGAAGTCTGCATGTTTGCAGATCTCCATGTGAGAAACTTCTAGAATCTTGCATCAATCAGTTCATAAAACATCTCTTGAAGATGTTTTGGAGCTTTTTCAGCTACTATGGCATTGGAGGCTTGCATACCGAAGAAAGTACGATGGGAGGACCACAGTACATTGAAGTTTTGCAGAGAAGAGTCTTTCCAGAATTGAAAGATATTTTCAGATGGATCTGGCATTTTTCAGCAAGATCTGGCTCTGCCACATGTTGAAACTTGTGAAGAATTTTATGACTACAACGTGAATAAAGGTGCTGGACTGGCCTGGGAACTTAGACTTATCCTATTGAAAATCTTTGGGTGATTTGTAAAGAAAGACTTGGGGAAAACTGTACTACGAAAGAAGCTAATTGAGGCCATAATTGAGGTGTGGTACCGCGATCCAAAAATTTGTAAAGATTGCAGTCAACTCGTGGACTCGATGCCAAAGCAGATTAATGATCTTCTGAAAAATACAGGTGGTCATATCATGTATTAATTTGCGAGTAATTTTTGGATTCTCAGAAATAAAACGCAAAAAATTTAAAAAATCGTAATTTTTCATCTTGCTTTAATTAATTTGCACAAGGGTGTAGTATCCTTATCTAAGAAAGAGAAATTAACTTAATAGAAAGGACTTAGAGAAGGGCTACTAGAATGATTTTATGGATAGAAGAATTAACTTAGGCATATATTAAGATCTTGTTT
Source organism: Tachypleus tridentatus (assembly GCF_004210375.1). Lineage (NCBI taxonomy): Eukaryota > Metazoa > Arthropoda > Merostomata > Xiphosura > Limulidae > Tachypleus > Tachypleus tridentatus. The sequence continues at coordinate 155,503,640 of NC_134837.1, read as the reverse complement.
TATTTTCTTTTGAAGGAAAGACTAAGAAGCTATTGTAACTTACAAAATTATTTGATAGATCTTTATTTCTGTAGATCAGTGATTTCTGTATCCTGAAGATGATGGGTTTAAAGGACAAAGAATTGAGATTTGGAAAAGACAGGGTAGACTACTGTTAATACACACTGATTTTTTTTACACAGTCTGACTTGTGGAATGAGTTGCCATTAGCAGTATTGGAAGCCAGATCTTTCCATGATTTTAAGAAGGGAATCAGCAATGTCCTGGAAAATGAAAGTGGATTTAAATGATTACTTTTATGAACGATCTTGTGCAAGGACAGCCTTGAAGAATCAAATAGACTTCTGTTCTCCATATATTATGTAGCATGTACAATTAGTTGGTTGTAAAACTAAGTAATACATATTATATACTTTTCTTAACTTAAGTATATACTACACAATATAGGGTTTTGATGAGCTCTTGGAACTGGCAGAAAAGGGAGATCACCGAAACATTGATATGCTTGTTAAAGACATCTATGGAGGAGATTACAGTGGAATGGGTTTACCCAGTGATTTGTTAGCTTGCAGTTTTGGGAAAGCTATTCATTCAGTAAGAGACACCAATTTTAATCGAGGTGAGTAACATAAAGTGCTTTACCAACTGTAATGGAGAGTAACAATGCTGTATATAGATGAAGTTCAACTCAGCATCTTTGAAATTATTCATAAAAATTTTCTGAGAAAATAAACTTAATGAAAAGTAAAAATACAGAAAGTAAATGTTTTTTAATCATCTTGTAGTTATTTATGCACTTTTGATGGATTGTTTTGTTTATTTTTTTGAATCATTTACATGTGGTTCAGTGATAAATATTTTGTGAGAATAATCACTTGTATACTTTTAAAGATCTTTCACGTACAAGTTTTGGCACACTTTGCATTAAATCCTGATTAGTAATGGTTTGAATTTACTCAAAGTATTTCATAAAAGATATTTTGCTGAATTTGCCTTGTATTTTTTGTGAGATGTTAAAATTCAGTGTTAAGTGCAGTACATCAAACAACAAATGTTTGGAGTTATTTCACCCCATTCTGAGAATACTGCTGATGGAAGTTGTAAGTACATTTCATTGAACAACCACTGGGATATTAAAATTCAGTATTCATCATGGGTTATGTATAATATATTAGGGGAAGATATTACAATGAATATTTTCGATGCCATATTAAATTAAATGTAAGGCAGTGTTGTTAATTAATAATTAGGCTATAAAATTCATAACCACCTTATAATTACAACTGACTGCATGCCCTTTCTTCCTGTTTGGTTTGCAGCATTGCTGAATGTCCAAATAACATCAGTCTTCACATGCACATCAGGTGTTTGGTTGAGGTCATCACTAATTCTTACAACTAATCCATCTGCAGGCTATTCAATTATAGTATTGATTTTGCAGACCTATAAAATGGATGTTATGACACTCAATGTTTCTTTTACCATGGTTTTTAAAAATGGGAGTTGTCGTATAAATGAGATTTCTCTATAATTTGATCAATATGACATTTACTTTAATTATTCACAATCACAAGTTTATTGATATTTTTCTTATCTTAGATAAAAATAAATCAATTCAAACAAGCACAATGATTGCAATACAGAAGATAACAAAATAGACTAAGGTATCCTTTGAGTTATTAATCAATTTGGTGATTGGTGCTATAAATGGATACTCTTGTAAAACATCTAACAATATTGTTTTACTTTTCTGTGGTATTTGAGAACCTTGTAATTTTAATATAAAACTATTGAAAATTCAATTCCCATGTGATGTAGACTTTTATAATTGTTTTTCATGTTAAAGAAATTGGTTTTGTTGTTTACATGAGATAAAAAGGCTTGTTAATAAGACATTATTTTTATTCTCTACATCCATTTTTTTAATTTTCTGATGTGAATATTGAAATGAAATTGTTTTACCTTTTCTACTGAAACAGGACATTTTGAAGATGGTGATATTGCTCGTAGTTTGTTGTTTATGATCAGCAACGATATAGGACAGATAGCTTGTTTGTATGCCATGATGCACGGCCTAACCAGAGTGTATTTTGGTGGCTACTTCTTACGTGGGCTACCTCTCAGCATGCATACCATCTCATTTGCCATTAACTATTGGAGTAAGGTGAGCATATCTCTGTATTAATAACAGCTACAGAGGAATTATACTTGTTCTAAGAAAAATGTTTATTTAAAGCCCTCAAAATTGAGTTTATAAAATAATTGATGTAAATTATAAAGAAGTGTGTGGTATTTACACTGCGAAATTTAGTTATTTTATAAATAGGGAACATGTACATGTTGTAATTGGATGATTTATTAAATACTGTTTGAAATTGTTGTTACGTAATAGAATTGTTTAATTATTATTTTGATCAGTTTAGCTTGTAATTTTGGTGCATTTAGCATGTCCATGTACATATTTTATGCATGAACATTGTATTGTTTACTTCAATCCTTTTGTTTGCTGTTAATATTCATGAAGTATGAAGGCAGCCGTCAAATAATAACTCGATTCTCACCTAAATAGAGCTAAGGAGTCTGGAGAAGGTTTCATCTCATCCTAAAACTTTGTTATAGAAAATTGTTAAATACAACACCTATACACAGTTTAGGTGTACTTGTATATTTAATTAATCATATAAAATTTGTATAATTTTCTTTTAATTCATAATGATAAAAACAAAATATACATCATTAAATATTGCCTATAACACAATGTCATGTGTAGTAAAGCTTTTGCAGAGATCACTGACAATGATCATTCTTAAGAGACAGGTAGAATATGACAAGAGATAGTTAAGAAAGATATTTATAAAGCAAAATACGAATGCCAGTATTAGTAACGTGAAGGAAACCTATTGGAAAAGAAAATCCAATAATAAAAAATATATTGAAATACAGATTGTTTCATTAACAGTAAATAATAATAACATGACATATGTCATGGTTTTTGAGAATATGACATTATTTGTTATCTATGATACTTTGTAGAAACAGTTGAACTTTTGCCATTGAGTAACTGAATACATTATGTTTACCTAATAACCTATAATTTAATGCATTGGATATCCAAGTAAATATATTAGAAAAACTTTAATTGTCAAGCAACAAACAAATGGCAAGGGATTGGAAGGAATAAAGACTGAAGCTGAAGATGAACATTCATAACTTGAGAACATTTAATTAATAGTTTTAGTATTGTTTTTCAGCTGTTATCTCAATAACCACAGTATGCTTATGAGATGGAGATATCAGTTAATGTATAAATTATGTAATGGTAATGTATTTGAGTGTTGATGATGTTAGTGTTTCTTGGTGACAAGAAACCCACTTGAAATGGCTGGTATGGGTAATAACACTTTTATTGTTAAGCAAAGAACATTTTAACTTTTCTAGATCATTAGGTTTACAAAGACTTGTTGATCTGAAGAAGACTTAAAGGTCAAAATATTGTTCTCTGCTTATCAATAAAAGTGTTAATACACATACCAGCCATTCTGAGATGTGATGTTAGTATTTGTCATCGTGTCAAATAACCATACCAGAATAATAATAATAATTTGAGTTCTTTTACCATATGACTACTGGCTCCTAATTGTTTTAATAGGTAATGTTGCTCTTGTGGTATTTTGTTCTAAAACTAAAATGTGCAAATAAAATTGTTTAAAAATTTGACAAGAACATTCCTCAAAGTATGTAGTTTCAGAAAAATAAAATATTTGCTTTTGATCTGTTGTACAACTTATAATAAAAAAATTCATTATTAATGTAGTTATTTGCACTTGAACTTTCAATAGTTCGCCTGTAAGGTGGTTTTTATGTGGAGTATAAAAATGCTGTTTTTTGCCTTACTGTTTTCACATTTACGTTTTATATAATCTCTAGAGCCTCATAAAGAATGTGAAATGTTTTTTAAGGTAAATATTCATATTTTATTTTCCATTTACTGTATCACTATCTGTTATTGTTAAGATAATGAAATGTTAAATTATCAAATTGAAATACAAAAACCTTTTGTAGAGATCTACTGAAGTCGTTCCTTTTTTTTTGGTTTATTTTTAATTTTCCTTTCCAATTATTCATATATTATATTTTATGCCCCTGTGTTAACTGTGGTGCCATTTGGGGTTTTATGAAAATATTTTGATGTACTTCCTGCAGAGATACCTTGCCAGAACAAGGTAGCACTTGTACAAGCCATCTTGTTTATAATCTTTCAAAATCCATTAAACCATTCAAACATTATTTTTAAAATGCAAATAATACATTTTAACTAAAATATAAAATTAAAACCTAAACACAATTTAACAGCTAGCTTCTCTAACTATAGCATATGTTGATAAGAGACCACCATACGTACAACAGTTGATCAAGTAGATAACAGTACGAATGGCATCTACAGACACCAAAAGGAAAACTGTGTACCATTTTTAAATTAACCATTAGTAGAATATAGTGTAAACTTAGTTCTTTCTTGTGATCATACATACTTGTGCCAAACTAGCAATATGTTCATTGTAGATCTCAAGGCAAAGTATAAAATATGGACATAGCAACTGTCAAGGGTTGGAAAAGTTATTCTTATTTCCCAGTGAATACAATTGTATAACTTTAGATCTCATGTCAAAGAAGTCAAAACACAGAGTTAGCATGTAGAAGAAACTCCTGTATATTGTCAGCTTACTTGACTGCTAAATTCGAGATTTTTCAAAGTGTGTAAATCACGTGACAGGAAAAATGCAGTTCATATTTTGTTTTTGAAAGGTTTGCTTTGAAACAAAGTAATAAAAACTTAGCTAACATAAAAATCCAAATTGTAACAACCCTTGTAATGTTACTTTCATTGATATGTTGATAGTAAGATGATGGTTTAATTAAAATGTGAATGTGATGCAGTACCATCCACAGAAAGGAACTTTAAAAATGGCACTGGTAGTAGCCACTAATTGTAGGGTTAGTATAAAAGTATTACTTAGTAGTTTTTATTTAAAATAAGAAAGTTAATATGAAAAAAATGAAACATTGACACATGAATAGTGTTACTGTAAAGCAGTATTATTGTTAGTAACATGCATACAGTAACATTTCTGTCTCTATTAGTTACAGTAGTCTCTACTTGTACAGTTGTATGCTGTGATGTCATAGGATTAAAATGCAATTAGAGATATTGTGGCTGTTTTATCATCAAGTCTGCTGATGTGTATTTACAACTTGTGAGTAAAATTTATGAGTATAATATGGCAATCTCATGAATGAACAACATTGGAGCGAACCTGAAAATATTTTCAAAAAACACCTATCAAACAGATAGCTATTACTCATCTGTCGGGGTTTCTTTCTTTGCCACTCTAAGCATTGGTCTGGTTTTTTCCCTTGCCTCAGTCTTAGCAATATTTGTCATTACCCTCTCATAATATTATCACTTTTTCTCAACAAAGCATCACTAATGGGTTTCTCAGTATTATGATTGTTCTGAGATGTATTGAATGTTATGTATTATCTAGTTGATTTCTGTAATAACCATAAAAATAAATAAATAATTAGCAAGTTTATTTATGGTGTGAATTTCAAAATTATTTTTTTGGCACAGAAGCAAATCAGGTTTCTTTCATCCCACTTCTGATATCTTGTGTTGCACAAGAATTGGGAATGAGGGAGTCTCTCTCTGTTGAGAGTGTTTGGGATCTTGTTCATAGTGAAGTGAAGACATGTTTAGTTCTGTTGGGGTTCTCCAGGGGACCTCTGAGGTTGAAATTAAGTATAATCCTTAAATTTTTAGAGATAATTTAGATTTGCTTTTTCCTGTTCCCTTTTTTAGTATGTTGGCTTTTCAGTTCCATTGGGGGACATATGATTCCATGTGGTGAACACAAGAGATGACTCAATTATGCATTGATTTAACAAAACAAAGTTACCTGACAAAATGATGTTCCAGTCAGTGGTAATCAACACAGCTTTTAAATAACCTACAAAAATACAAACAGGAGGCTGCTTTGAGATAAGCTGCCTTTTAATTTTTTTCTTCTTTTGTGTTGGTTCATTTAGTGTGATGTTTTGTAGACATAAGTCAAATAGAAATGAAAGCAGGATTTTTGTATTGTTATGCAGTTTGTTCATAACTGCTTGAGGTTTTGAATTTTATTAAGATGTTACTAATTTATATGTAATATTTACAGGGAAAAGTTCAAGCCTTATTTCTTCGACATGAAGGTTATCTAGGAGCTATTGGAGCATTTTTGAAAGGAGCAGAAGAAGATGGTGAATTTTATTTTTATGTAATCAGTGTTTGGTAGGGATTGAATAAAATTGAAGTTAGTATGTTCATTTATAAACTGTAACAACTAAATAGTTGGTGGCAGAAGTATGTTACAGTAATATAAACTATAAAAAAAGCATTTCAAGGCTTTGAAAGTCCAACATGCTACTCAGCCTGTTATTATGACAAACAATAGTTTTTTACTAAATATTAGTGATGATCCATAAACCTTTTTGTGATTGATTCTTGTGAATAGAAGTTTACACATTTAGTGTCACTGACTGGAAATTTTACTTGTTTAAGTTTTTTTACCATAGAAGGAAAGTTTTGAGAAAATATGAATCTTTAAAGAATGTTTGTATATGTTACAACAGTTATTTGATTTTTAATTGTATATCTTGCACAAGATATGAGAACCACAAATTTTAAAATGTAAAACTGTTGTTTTTAGACTGATAATGTCACTTTCAGACTAAATTGACTTCATCATTAGGGGACTTTTAAATGAATATGTTTTCTAGGACTATTGCATAAAATTTGTACTGGGATCTCCAATTGAAACAGCTACTAAAATTTATCTCTAGCATCTTGACTGTTTGTTTTTGCAGTATATTAGAGAAATATTTTTTGTTTTTGCATTAAAAGTTGAAAAAATTGTAAAGGAGTTTGTAGTTTAAAAAGATTACAAGTAACTAAACTATACTGTAGCATAAATTGAGAGTAAGAAAGAATAGATGTGTCAAAATAGCTCTTTTATATAAGAGTAAACATTCAGTACTTCTGATTTTTAAAATCAACACAAACTTGGTGATTGACACACATTATTTCAGACACAGAAAAGTACTCGTGGGGTGAGAATTATGCAGGAAGTTCAGGCTTAAGAAGTCCAATACCTGCTCAGCTGTCTTCTCAAAATAATGCAATGGTGAGATAATACCTTTAACTTGAATTTATTCACATTAATTATGAAATGGAAAACTTATCTTTAGTAATCATCTTTTAATTTTTTAAAAATGTTCATTTCTATGACAAATTTGTACATGTATAAATATTTGACTGTCAAGATTCCAAAGTGGTTGCTCTTATTATTATTATTATTATTATTATTATTATTATTATTATTTCCCACAGCACTAAGCAAATTCCAGATAAAAAATATTTATGCTCTTTTAATAAAGCTGTATGTTACATATTCTGCTTGAACAAAATCATAAAAAGTAGTTAAGACATTTGCCACACTGGTTTAAATGTAAGTAAATAAATGTTTTATACATAAGTTCTTTTTCGTGCAGAATATATTTTATTTTTATTTAAGAAAATTGTATTTTTCAATTTTAGCCTTCATTCTGCATCACACTAGTACAGGGGTTTCCAACCTTTTGGCACTCGTGACCCCTTACCTAAAAGCTTGAAACCTATGTGACCCCCCTACTTAGGGCTTACTATCAGCAGCTTAATTTTTCTCATTTTCTGTGAAGGAGAGGGAAAGAAACATCTAAAAAAAATATTTAAAAATTCTGTAATTATTTATTAGCAAATTAAATCACATTGGTTCAACCTGAATTCACAAAAAGAACATATATTTCTTAAAATAATATTAACATAGGTTTGAACAGCTATCCAACCCAGCTTGTGAGATGCCTGATGTTGCATTTCAGCAGCAAGCTTTGAAATTCGTGGCCAAGCGTTTGTTAGAGCCAGTCTCATGTCATCTCCAACATCCAATCTGTTCCTATTTTTTGTTTGTATATTGACAAGAGTGGAAAATCCTGCCTCACACAAGTAGGTAGAAGCAAATGGAACAAGGACACATAAAGCTATCATGCTGACTTTGGAGTATGACTGATACATAGCGCACCAGAACTGAGTCACTGATTTCACCTTGAAGAGATCACGAGCTGAAGAGTCGTTCCTTAGATCCAAAAATTCATCTCGGATATCATCTGGGATACTGGATACATCAAGTTCAGTACAAAATGGGTTCCTTACCAGGGCCTCCTGTTCCTGTGATAGCTCAGGGAAGTAACGCTCAATTTCCTTTTCTAGAGACTGAAGATGTTCGGTAATCTCATCCTTGAGGAACTGATCCAGTTGGATCTGAGACTCATCCGTCACTCCACAAAGTTTTTCAAACATAGCGATCTTTCCAAGATTGGTTTTCCGACGCCACTTCTGCAGTTTGGAAGCAAAGGCCCGAAGACTATCTTGAAAAAGGAGAACATGTGTTTCCCTTCCTTGAAGCTTCAAATTGAGCTTGTTCAGCTGGTCAAAAATGTTGGCTAGGTACGTAACCCTTTTATTCCATGCTTCATCTTCGAAGTGAGCTAGAAGATCTCTCCTTTCTTGAGTCTCCAGGAATAGCTTTATTTCATCTTTCATTTCAAAGACACGATTAATAACGTTTCCTTTCGACAACCAACGTACTGCTGTGTAAAGAGAAGGACTTCGTGGTCAGCATTCATGTCTTTGCATAGTTCTTTGAATAGGCGAGTGTTGAGTGCTTGAGTCTTCACATAATTTACAATTTTGATTACAGATTCAAGCACTTCCTGCAGAGAGGCAGGGAGAGTCTTACTGGTGAGAGCATATCGGTGAATCATGCAGTGGATGCCCTTTGCTTGAGGTGCTAGCTTCTTCACTCTTGACTGGAATCCTGATTTCGATCCCAGCATAGCCGGTGCCCCATCCATTACAAACCCCACACACGTTTTCTCATTGAAGATCTTCGTCTTGAAAAAAAGTTGAAACTTTTTCCATGACATCATCAGCTTTTGTTGTGGTTTCAAGTGCAATGCAGAATAAGAATTCGTCTTTGTCACCTGAATTAATGTATCTCACGAAGACAAGCAACTGAGAACATGAACTTACATCTGTTGACTCGTCGAGCTGAAAGAAGAACAAAGGGGAACCCTTGATTTCAGTCAAAACCTGTTTCTTCACATTCATAGACATTTTAGAAATGCACCTCTGTATAGTATTATTTGACAAGGATACTTGCTGCATCTTCTTTGCACTGGCTTCTCCAAGAATAAGATTTACTGCTTTCATCATGCAGGCTTTAAGAAGTGTTTCTCCAATCGTGTGAGGCTTTTTTTGTTTAGCAATTTCGAATGCAATCTCATATGAAGCTTCCACTACGGCTGCACTCTGCTGCTGAAATGACCCACTTCTATCGATTCTTTGGCTTTTAAGACACCGTTCATGCCGTTTGAAGAAATCCAAACCCTTCTTTGCGTGTTCTGGATGTTTCGTCTCGAGATGACGCTTGAGTTTTGATGGTTTCATTGACTCTGCACTCAGGACAGCATGGCACAAAACACACTTTGGTTTCTCAATGCCGTCGTTGGCGAGCACAGTGGTGAAGCCAATGTTGAGGTAGCATTCTGAGTATCTGCACCGTTTAATCATGGACACAACTTGCCTCTACTGCTTACTTATCTCCTTGTTAAAATAAAATAAAAATGTTGAATAATGAATGCTTTGGCAACTGTAGATCTTATACTGACTACTTGTGGGGGGTGCAGGTAGAGTAATGATGGGGTAAGTATTGGGAGGGAAAGTGGCACATCAGCAACGACGCACATTCGTCATCCACCAATCAGCAACGGACAATCACAGCTAAACAGACACACACACAGACACACACACACACACACACACACTTAATCACAGCTAAACAGACACACACACTTAATCACAGCTAAACAGACACACACACTTAATCACAGCTAAACACACACACACACTTAATCACAGCTAAACAGACACACACACTTAATCACAGCTAAACAGACACACAAGCATACGTACATGCGCGTGCACTCACATACTCGCTACTCACTAGTACACACATACATACAGTTGCAGACACATACACAGGCACATTCACTCACAGGCACGCATACATACACCCATAATATTACCTAATGACATTGAACTGACGTAGCACACGTTTTGCTTTGCACCGAAACAAAAAAAATGTAAGAGCATGAAAATGTAATTGATGAAATAAAATTAATGTTATCCCAAGCTACTTCTAACAAGGCTTTGACTCCCCTGCCAAGGGGGGTCACGACCCACCGGTTGGGAACCCCTGCACTAGTACCTTCTGTAACTGTGTTGTGTGAATGTTTATTGATACAAATGTAATATTGGCTGGTTAGATGATTGAAGATAATGTCACCATTGCATTGTTACTGTGAGAAGTATATTATTTTGTTGTTAATATTTAGCTTGCTATGTTGTTATCAGTAATTTAATTCTATAATAAATAGCATTTATCAATAGTAATTTGAAGGTACAATTTTCTTTATTTGGGATTGCTCCCAAATAGTGTCCAAGATTCTCTAGCTTCTGAGCACTGAAAATCTATAAGTGCTGACTAGTGATAAATGAAAATGTACTACTCTTGAAAGTACCGTATTCATTTATCATTATAAAATGGTAAAAGAAAAACCACACTGAGATTGAAGCTTTATAATGCTAAAAATTGGAATCAGTACTTGCAGTAGGCATAGTATTGATGCTTCATTGTATAACTTTGTGCTTATAAAGGGGACATCAATGTTATTTAAATGTACAAAATTAGTGTGGTCAAATGAATAAAGATTAAAATTATTATAAATTAAAACCCCTGATACTCTAGCTCTTGCTGGTTTTAATTGTTTAATTAGAATAGCTTCTTTGATTTTTACAGTAGTGTGAAGTTTTTGTTTTCCATAGGATAGAAACATTCAGGTATTTTCTTTTTATTAAGAGCAGTTTAATAAAACTACAAATATACAAGACTGGGGGTGAAATGTTTTTTTAACCTAGCATTAGATTTTATTACTAGTATCTAAATAAAAAAATTTAAGATTAAAGAATTAAACCTTTTATTAATTAAAAAAAAAATTCTGGAATTCATATGCAAACCTAAATGTTTACTTCTACTCTTTCTAGTTTAGCTTTAAGGTTTCACTAAAATGATAAATGTATGGAATGATATGAAACAACCTGTTTAGTGCACTGTATTGCTTTACTGGAAATATTTGACACTTAAGTGTCTGCTTCCAAACCCCTAAGGGAACACATTAAATTTGACAAGTGTTGTTTTGCAATATTTTTTTCTGCAGTGAAATTTAAAGTTGAACTGCACACCAGAGAAATTGCCTTTGTTACTACAAATTTTACGACAAATATTTGATGTATAAAACTATGTTTCTAGTAATAATTCTTGTATAAAATGTTTCATGAAATACAGTTTTTTCTGTTATATGTCTGTTTTATGTAGACAACAAATATGTGCCTGAAACGGTATGGAATATAACCTATTCCAAATACAAATTGCAATGCCCTTCCTGAAACTATGATATTTAATATGTAATATAAGAGGAAGGCATTTCAATTCTAGTAGGAATGAATTTTTTTTTTTTAACCCAATGATTAATCCTATGACTTCAATCTACTTGTATTGTAGGTAGGTAACTCTTGTGTTATTATAAAAATGAAACAACTTGATGAAATATCATTCAATTCAAATTTAAAACTACTAATGTTAGTTTAGTAGTTTTAGAAAAAAAACATTTTACTAGCTATAAGAAAACATTATTTAATGTACTTATCTGCAGTCAGACTGAATAGTTCACATGTAAAGATATTTCATTATAAGTATAAAACTACAATTTATTATCTTAGTTTTCACACTTCATTTGCATAATCTCTAGCACCTTCCAAATGAATATCCAATGTTTTTAAAGTACATGTTTATATTTTATTTTCCAGTTTTCTGTTATATCATTAACTCTAGGTATTATCTTCAATATATAGTGCAATGAAATGTTTACAATTAAGAAATGGAAATATGCAGATAACTTTTAAATGTTCTTAGAATGTTTTTCAAACTTTTTTATGATATGCTTAATTTCATGTATTTATCTTTCACTTAGAATTTATTTTTCTTTCTAATTCATTGTATTTCATTCTTGATGCAAGTTTGCCAGGCTGTTCCTGCCAGGCTGTTCTCATGGTGTTTTATAGTTATTATAGGGCAAAGGTCATGCACAAATTCTTTCACTAATGCTCTCAAACAGGAATGATGCCATCTTGCTTAGACATTTCCAAATGTCAAACTACACCAAGTTAAATGTATACAATCATAAAACTTTAAAATATGCATTTTAAAACATAAATAATACATAACTTACTAAAATATAGAAATAAAACACAAGTGCTATCAAACTGTTTAGCTAACTAATACATATAAGGCAAACACTTGTCAAACACTATGTACCCCTCAAGAGAACAATGGACTAAGCTTCTTTTCTATCACATGATACAGATCCATAGCCAGATACGTCTCTTTAGGCTATAACATAATAGTGTGAAATCTGTTCTTTATATTTGTTATAAGCATGCTGTTCAACCTTAAGTTGTTACTAAGTAACACAGTTTTGTCTTTGTAAGTGGCTGTAGCTGATTTTAAGTGTAGAAATATCAGAATGTCAAACCCTTATTGAGAAATTTGTGAAAGTTTCTAGATGTTAATGAAAGAGTGGTCGAACTTTAATTTGATCTTTTAAACCAACAGTCTATTTTCTCACAGTATCATATAGTAGCTCATAAAGTTTAGATCAAGTGACTGCAGTTTTAATTGCTGTTTTTATTTAAAGTTTGAATGTAACTCAATAACATGCACAGAAGGGATTTAAAAATGGCATTGTGCTATGATGTTAAAGGCAAAGAAAGCAACAAAGACACACACACACACACACACACACACACACACACACACACACACCCCATACTAAAGTATTTGCATGCCAATCAACATATTTTTGGTATTACTTTATTTTTTATTAACACACTTTATGGAATCAGTTGAATTGGTTTAGTTTGTGACTTCATATTTACCTTAGTGTCCATACTAACTTCTAATATGCTTCATGTATCTACTCAAAATTTTACGAGCTTTCAGTAAGTAATAAGTCTTTTTGTAAGCAAAAAAATCAGAATTTTAATGAAGTGTTTTTCGTTAAATATTTCTCCTTGAATGTATGGAGTCATTATTTATAGCTCTAACTGCAAAATGATTTTCATATCAAGTAAAACTTTGCCTTTTTGTTATTTTTTTTCTACCCTAACTTTGTATAAATTTGACTGACCTTATAACCATCTTAAAAAAAATAAATCTAAATTACCCTTTTTTCTTCTACAATGACTTCAAATTGTTATATGAAACTACATTCACTTGACCTAAATAGCTTTAAACTGATAACAGTATACATATGCTCTACCTTAATTGTTAGTTTTATTGTTCTTCAAGCTGTGCCTAACTAAATAATCCCACCAAACAAGTAAATCATTTGGCAAAGGTGTAGCTCATGTTATTCTATCAAATTTAATCATGAATAGGCAACTTGGAATTGCTGTCCAATATAACTTGTGAAAATTGTTTGTTTGTTACCTTGTGTAACTTAAAAGGTTTTTTTAATTTAAAATTTTATTTTCCTCATAATAACAAATAAAGAATACACAAGAAACAAGAAATATAGTAGTTACCAAGGTCCTTTTTTATATATATATATATATATAACTGTCATCTGTAAATGAAACTTAACCCTACTTTTCATACTGATGGTACTACTGCAGTAAATAATTTTTTTAAATTAATAAATGAAGCAAAGAACAGAGAATAAAATACGTAAAATGTAGAAAATGTTGTATAACTATTACAACTTTCCTGGCTTACTGACTACGTGACAAGAGCTATTATACATTCAGCCAAGCTCATTAAAGTGTTTCCTGTAGGAATAAAGTTTGAAGTAGAAGCAAAATATGCAATTATTTCTACAAAAAACAATATAGAGCAATATGTCATTTGATAGGTTAAAACTGGCTTTCTTTAGTTATAAGTAATATAGTATTAAATATCAGAGAGCACTATTGGCAATTTGAAAAAGAGTGAATGTGATAGGTGGGCTTGCAATAGGGGTCTGATTTCTAGTTTATCACCCTGTAATGAAATAAGATTGAAGGCTATAAAAATCATGCTTTACCTAAGTAATAACAATATTACAATGAGCAAGTTATGCTAAATTTCTTGCTTCGTTGAGGGGTGATAAATAAATAGAGAAGAAGAAATAACTGGAGAGCAGATGACACAATTCTCATATTAGAGGAAAGTAGGATTTTAAAAAATCCTTATAAAATTAAGAACTTAAGACTTGTATAATATTAAAATTTGAATACTAGCTATGTTTTGGTGCCAAGTTTATAAGTATACTATGATGATAAAGTACTTTTAAATTTTGAATATAACATAATTTATAACATGCAGGAAAGGATGCTCGTATAGGAAAAAAATAAACAATTCTATTAATTAATTACACACTCAAAACGTGTTAGTGAAGGCAGTCTTAAATAACAGTTCAAATACATCAGACAAATGTAACTTATAATGACTAGATTGCATTAAATCATTTGAATAATCTTGCTTTTAGTTATTTTTAACTATATTATCCAAAATGCTTTTCATGTAATTGCTGTTTGTTTATTGTAGTTAACAAAATTTTTGGACTGGTTTATGGTTGTTAATTTTGTTCCTGTAGTTACAAAGACAAACTCATGATATGTGGTAGAGAGTATCTTTAACACATTTTCTTTCCTTTACAGTTTCATCAGCTTGAAATGGACAGATTTGACTGGCAGTTGGTGCATTGTCCCCTTTTACAAGATCCTAGTAACTACTTCCCTGATACTGTAGACTTAACTCAAGATACTGAAGCTCGAAAATATTGGCTACAGTGCTTTGAAGATGCAATAGACAAAGTAAGATAACAACTAGTCAGTGTTATGCTATTTATGATTAAAATTGTGTTAGGTCTTAACAACATGTACATATTTAACCATGAAAAAGCAACATGTATATTTATTTAAAAGCTTCTAAAATTTTAATTCAAACATTAGATGACACTGCTGTGAATCTTTGTCTTAATAGTTTTTTTGTTTTTTTTTATTCTTTAAGATTAACATACAAATACATGATGCCTGTATTTTTGTCTGGAAAGAAAACTTTTGCTTCAACCATGTGTCAGTCTCTTCTACTGCTAATTTTGTGACACATTTATATCTTGAATATGTTTTTCATGACACTTCTGTACGTCATAATGACATGTTTCTCAGGAATCTTGTTGTGTTGGATAGTTCAGTTTGTTCTCTATGATCTATCAAAACTAATTCTATGTTTTCCATTGATGATATTTAGTACAGTTTGGCTTTGTTTCTCTAGTTTAATTTACCTTTTTGGATGTCAATAATCATTGGTAGACAAGTGGATGATATCCTTCAATGAATCAATGTACCATTATTTATTTTCCAATCAAAATATCCTCTGATATGGCTTAACAGGACAAATACTATCACATAAAGCTATAATTATTACTTTGATTTTTACAAAGTATGAATGCTTTTCTTGGATCTTTTCATTGACCAATTTCATAGAATTGAGGGTTATTTTATGCATTTGTCATGTCTGTACAGTTTATAATTGTTTCAATTTCATATCTCACTGGCAAGGGTAGGATTTATTCCAAATATTTACTTTCTTTAAACTTTGAAATTTATTTTTTGGCAAAGTATTATTTGACTTAGTCATAATCAAGTTTATGAATGATTACAGTTGGTTATTTGTTGTATTTCTAATCGGTGTACTAATTCTCAAGGCTTTATATACTTTTTAATTTTTGGCTTCTTTATCAACACTTAATTTATACTTCTGTTTGTTTTATTTTTTGTCTACAATTAGAAACTATTATTGATGTCTACTAACTTCATACTACACTATGTAACACTCTGGATAGTATGTTATTTCTTAATTGCTTATGCTGTAAAAGTACAGAAAATGGCCATTATTTCCTTCAAACTTTGCTTTTGTGACCTGGATAATGAAATTTATAAATTAACCTATTTTCTATGTACAAATGTACACATTTTCATTTATATAAGGTATGATTAAAACAACATATGAATCAATATTTACATGTATTTATACTAAAGTTATTCAAAAATTAACAAAAATGTTTAGAAGTGAGTAGTTTTTCAAGATTTGCTACTGTAATGTAAATCGCTTTCATGTATCGGCCTTCAAATAGTTTTTCATCATGTTTTCGTCATTAGCTCCTTGGTAGCAAAGACCAGTATATTTTGGTGGAAGTGCTCACCTTGCTCCTCTGAGTATGCTCTTGTGTTCTTGAATTTATGAAGATGAGAATCAAGGATATGGACTTTCAGGAACATCCTGCAGCCCATTTTGCTGTAGTTCTTCACCAGAGTCTCAACAAGTTCCACATAATTTTTGGCCTTTTGATTGTCCAAGAAGCCCCGAACTGCTGCAACAAAGCTGCCCCAAGTTTTTTTCCCTTCCTACTGATATTCTTGGGGAATTCGGTGCACTCCAGTGTCTTTTTTATTTGTAGTCCAATAAAAAACACCCACTTTGACCTTTGCCTCAGACAGCTTAGTGAAGAAGTCTTGAAGGTACTTGAAGGCTGCAGACTCCTTATTAAGAGCTGTGACAAATCGTTTCATAAGACGCAATTTTATGTGCAGTGGTGGGAACAACCCCTTCTGTAGGTACACTAGTGGCTCACATTTGACATTGTGCCTCCATACAGAGATCTCAGTCCATTGTGGTTCCTGTTGTAGTTTGCTGCTGTATCCCTACTGTATCCCTATGAGCACTGCAAGTAGAATGAGGTGCCCATGGTTGGTCTTGATTTCTGACAGGCATGGTGAAATATATCATGGTGAAATGCAGCTTCTTGATGCCATCTCTGATAAAAATCAGTTAGGTCTATGTGTTTCCTTTGGCAGCTAGAACTAAACTGAAGTGGTGAATGGTGAGCCCCTATATATATTACTGTGGAAAGTTCTAGAAAATTCTCGTAAGTTCTACAACATTCTGGAAAGTTCTTGAAAATTCTTGTAAGGTTGAGAAAATTCTTTACCAGCTGCTCAGCACTGAATCTATATATAATGTTGTGGAAAATGGATAAATTTGAAAGTTTCATTACCCAGGTCAACAAAAGCAAAGTTTGAAGAGAAAAATAGGTGTTTTCCATTTACTTTAGGCATAAGCAGTTGGGAAATAATACTTCCTACCCAGGAACAAGGAAAAGTAAAACTGTTGCATAGATGTATGTTCTTTGTATCATTTCTTTGAATAATCTCTTTACAGTTGTTTTTACTTATTCATATTATAAGCCTTTTACTAGATTATTACTATCTCCTGCACATGATTTTTTCTCATAACTACCAAAGCAAAATCATGCACTGAATTTTAGAGCTAGGTTTGCATTTTGTGAGAGTGCCAGTCAAATCCCACTGTGCAGTTAGCTAGCCCAAGACTTGGTTATAGTGGTGACTATCTACCTTTCATTTAGTTAGCCACATCAAAATTTAGGATAATTGTCAGATAGCTGTGTAGTTGCTCAAGAAGCTCGACAAACAATTTTTATTAGTATGGAGATTCTTGCTTATTGTTGACCTAGAGATTTAGAATAGTATTTATGATTTGTGTTTTTAAAGTAGAATTTAAATTAGTTTGATTTTTTATGTTGCTTGTCCTTCTGTTTAGTAATAAATAGTACAGGCTGTCTTAATGCTTACCTTGTTGTACTGAGTAATAAGATTTGTGTTGCATTTATTGCTGCAACCTTTAATACCTGTTAATACAGTAAGAGTAAAGTTTTTCTTTTCTATTATTATTATTATTATTATTAGACATTTATTTACATATCTCAAATAAATGGTTGCATTTTAATATTTGTATACATATTTTACTTCTGAAGTTTTAAACACATTTTTCCTGTGGTTACTTGTGTACCTTGTGTTTATTTTATTGGCCTACAGTTTGTGGATAGAGCTATTAAGAGTCAACCACACCGTGTTGATGCTCAGGAACGTGCAGAAAAGTTTTGTAAAAAGTATGTGAGTCGTCTTCATCATCTGAGAAGCCACCCTTTGTAAGTAGTAAGAATTAGAAATAGATAATATTTAAAGGTAGTTCCTCTTTTTGGACTGGAGGAGAGTGTCACTGATATCATTTTCTGTTCATAAATACTTAAATTGTATATAACTCAGTAAATCTTGTTCAGATCTTACTGGGTAACTAAAAAACAAACAAAAATAAACTTAATGTTCTGCTTTTAAATTGGAATTTCTTGATTTATGGTTTATCACTGGTTAACAGAAGAGCTGAAGTTTCTTCAGAAATTTAGAGAAATTCTCTTACAGATATGTTAAACCTAATTAAAACTTTCTAAATAGTATCTCTATTTTGCTGTTAAAAGTTCATGTAATGTGATTATAATATTTCTGTTTTTATTCAGGTTGTGAAACTTTCCAAAGTTTGATGCAAATTACCTCCTTTTATCTTGAAATTTGATCAGATAGTTTCATGTTTGATATTCATTGATATTTGAAATAATTGCTCCTACCAACTATAGATGATAAAGAAAAATTGTAAAAACTGACAAATTGATTGGTGATGTTAAGAACTCAACTTTTAAATTAGCACTACCATTACATTTATCAGGCTAAGTATTATGATTTTGTTGATATTCTTAGTTAAGGTTAATTTGTATTTAATAAACTAGTGTATACTCCATCAACAATGATGGGGAATATCCTACCATCCCAATCCATAGAAAACCCCATACCTCACATTTCATAGTTAACTGAAATAAATTTTTGCAAAATCAAGCTTGACCAATGAAGAGGCAGAAAAGTGAAGTTGGGGCAGTCAGATGTCAGTAAATTCCTCTGTGAGCCAATTAAAATTAAGATCATTCATGAAATGAATTTGTGGTATATTAATAGAATAATTATTGGTAAAAATCAGATTTATAACTTAGTATTACTAAAACACACTGTTTTTTATACAATATGTTCAAACAATGGCTTTTATGTCGTTGTTTAGCAATAAAAGAATAATATCGTTTGATTATGTGCTAACAGTATAAAATGAAATATATAGACAATAAAACTGGAAAAATATTTGTTGATTTTAGTCTGTTTATTAAAGAGGTTTGATTTTTTTTATTAAAAACTTTGGTAATATAATAGAAAATAGCTTAATACAGAAACAATTTAAGTTTAAAATGGAATCAGTATTTTTACTTTTGTGATAAATTTATGCATTTGGCTCTAGGCTAGATCTCACACTATAACTTTACGTGTATTGTACTTACTACTCTTAAGGTTTCATGACACCTCTACCCTCCAACCCCCTTTCACCGCCACACTAATATTGTGATGGGCAGTAATTGAGCTATTCTATCTGGATATATGCATTTTCTGTTTTATGACACCTATTTTGAGAAATCAAGTGTGACATACACTAGCTTTTGTATAGGTTGAATAGTTTGGTTTATATAAATAATAAATTATCTGTGTTTTTTGAATATGATAAATTTAATGTAGTTAGTGTGGATCATACTAAGTTGAATAATAAATTCAAAAATACAATAACAATACCTATAAGAAATTTCTCATTATAATAATTACAATGTTTTGGCCCATAGTACTGATTCATCTTCAAGTGTGTTACTTGAAACTGCAGGCCCAAATACTGTAACAGCAACTTTTAAAGGAGGAAAGCTCTGATTTTATTAATTAATGTATTTTTGAAACTTAACAGTAGTATTAATTTAAAAAAAAATTGCTGTGACTTATTAAATAGATCTAATTCTTGTTGTTGAAGCAACTTCCTGTAACCTTTAAAAACATATAATTTAATGGAAAAACATTAACAAAATTGAAAAGAAAATTAGTGGTTTATTCATAAGTATCCAAACTGTGTATTAGAATCCTTTGTTCATCTAAGTGGAATACTTGTGTAACCAAAATGTTGGCAAATAATATATTACAGTTAAAATCCACTATTTGTTTATATTGAGTTTGATAAGTCTTTTTTTATCCAATTATTTTTAGCCATTACCTCTAGGTATTTTCTTAGTTGAGGTCTGTTAGTATTTCTTTAGACCACATACTGTAGTATCATAAAAAGATGACATTTGAAGGGCCGTAATGATAAAACCACCGAAATATAAGGAAAACTCGGATGAAAATCTGACTTAAAACATATTTTTAAGTTTCTTAGCAACTATAAGCTTATAATTTGGAATGGGTTGAATCTTTTAAAATTATATTTTCATTGCTTATTGAAGAGTTATCAGACTGCACAAAAATGGAAGTTAATGTAGTCCACAGAGAAAATATTTTGAATATTCTCTAAATATTATATAATGATAAGTTAGTTCTATTGGGTTGAGGAATAATTCGTGAGCGTTTTTTTCAAGTTAAAAAAATATATTCATAAATGAAATGCTTTCGCAAAATATTTCATGTCATTTGGTAGATAATTTTTTGCTCTAATAGATGGTGTGTTTGATTTTCATATGTCTTTAATTTTTGCTTTCATTTTCAGCTCATTAAATGGAATGTCAAGTGGACAAAATCAAGCATTTTCGACACCATCTGCTTTTCGCATTTAATTTCTTGCAATTTCGTTTAAAACAATTCATACTATATACCTAGGTATTACATGAAATAAAGTATCAGAATAAATGTTTTGGGTGTAATGTGTTCATGCATTGAAGTATTGTATAGTCTTGCATGTAATGCTTGAATGAAATTATTTAAAAACGCTCGCGAATTATTTCTCAACCTAATAATAATATACAACTGTGTAACAAATTGAGGGAATAGAATAATATTTTTTCTTGTACTTGTTAAATTTGATGTGGGTGTTATCACTTGATACCTGAATGGTATACAATGTTTGTAAGTTTAAAAGCTGGGATTCTACTAGAATACATTAATAACCTGTTCCTTTGTTAACATATGTCACTTAGAAAAAAGTTTTGTAATTGTCAGTATACTTTTACCTTGCTACTAAAACAAAGAAAAGTAGTAGTAATAATAAATCCCACTTTTCTTAGTGTTCAAAGTAAAAAAAGTAATTTGCTTGTAGTGCCATTTCTAAATTTATTCTTCCATTATATCTATACGAAAGTAATACTAGGTTAGTGAGGAAACTATATCCTTTCTTAATTAGTAAATTTAATTTTAAAAATCTTTTTTTATATTACTAAATTTTTTTTTGTGAAATCCATAATCAGTATTATATTCATTGGAAGTGTTAATATTTATAAATTTTCATTTTGGGTAAAAGTTTATTCTCTCTTGCTTTCTTTAGTGCTTATGGCTCTCTGACAGTGCGTAGTTTGCTTGATATGAGAGAACACTGCTTGAATGAATTTAACTTCCCAGACCCTTATTTACAGGTAAGTAGTTTTATATATTTTTTGTTCTTATCTTTAATGATTATCAAAATTAAAACTCCTAAACCAAAATGTGTAAAAAAAAAAAAATATTTAAGTGAAAATTAAGAATTTTTGTGTCTGTTTCTGAAGTAAATTTGCAGTTATTTTTTAAACTGTTTGTCAGATAGTAATGCATACCTATTTGTAAAAATGTTTACCATAATTTGAACAGCTGTAATATTCAACATGTATCATAAGCTAAAACCTAAAATACAATTATTACTTCTATATTACAAGAAGTGATAACTGTTATAGTAAAAGGAAACACTTTATCAGAAATAATCATAACCCTCTACTTATTTCTACTATCCCTTTATCACTTACCTGTGGTAATTTTATAAAGAAAAGTCTCCACAAATTGAAAGTTTGCACAGCACAATAGCACCAGTAATTAGCACATGAGAAATTTATTAGTTTACATTTTTTTTCTAAATTTTAATATTTCTTCTCCTTTGTACCATTTTTCACAGCCTGTAAATGTTTTTCTCCTTTGTATTTTTATTAACTGATGAGACCTATCCAGATTAAAATTATTAATACCCAAGCTTTCATAATTAAGATCATTTGATTTTTCTGTTCTGGATTGATGTAAAAATTCCTTTCTGAGAGAACTACACATTGCTGAGTTATTAACTTGTCTATCTGTAAACCTGAGGTTTTTGTGAATCATGTCCATTTACAACCAGAATTAAAATACACATTTTACATTTTGGAGTAATGAGTGGTATTCAATCATTTCTTTCTCTCAATTTATCACTTTAAATTTAGAAACTGCTAATGTAGATAACCTTTAAATACTGTTGTACAAAATTCAACAAAATAAGCAATGTTTTAACTCTTTCAACATAGGGTCAGTCTATATGACTGACCACATGACTTTTTTGTACTCATTTAAAGTTCTTGTAAGTTTTTAATTCTTCTAACTTTTAATATAGTGTGTAATGTTTACAAAATTTGGCAGTATTTCACTTAATATTACAAGTCTTTAGTATATGAAAAATATTTTTAGTGAAGCATTTCTAATAAAATAAAGATTTGTCCATAACTATATTGAGTATTTGTTTTGAATAGTGTGCACAAAGCAATTTTTATGTTAGAATTAAAAATACTTTTCCTATCTCAGATACCTCAAACTTCCAAGACCTCCTAAATACATTTCAAACGTTTTTTTTTTAGTAAAACTTGATAGTTTACTATTTTCTCTAACCTAATTCAGATTGGGAGTGGTCACTCTGACCTGTCTTGTAACCACCAAAAAAACTATTGAAATAAATCTAAATTACCTTTTTTTTCTTTTTATGCTAACTTCATATTGTAATATAAAACCACATTTATCCTAATTATCTCTAAGTTTGTAACAGTATATATCTATTTATGATTAATTTTATTGTTTTATTGCTGTTTGAACCATGACTAACTACAGTTTGTATGCTTATAAGTTGTAAATCACTTGGAATTTGCAGCTCGTGTTATGCTCTTAAATAATATTATCCACGTGCTACTACAGCTAATATAAGCAGCTCACATTTATGCCTCATGAAACATTATTTTATTTTTATTTATTTGACTTTATGTAATCTTAACTAAGTTAAAAAATATCCTTATTTTTACATTTTAGTTGTTTATATTATTATGCATGAAGAATAAACATGAAAAACAAGAAATAAAAAATTTCTAGCTTTCTAACTCTGCAACAACAGTTATTACAAATTTATCCAAGCTAGCTGTTGACCTTCTCGTGGGAAAGCTGTTTGTACTGTGAGTGAAATTGACATTTAACCATTCAGAACATAATATTATACAACATGTCATTTCTTGGTTACAGGTGATGTATAATTAAATGTAAGAGTGAACTATTGACAAATTATGAAAGAGAAGATTCGACAGATGGATATGGCAGGAGGTTTTCTAGTAGATAGCTTTGTAATCAAACAAAGTTGAATGCTATAATAAATGTGGTTTATTTGAGCAACGACTATTTTATAGAGAGTAAATTAAGTTTAATTTCATACTTTTTTAAGGGGTGGTAGATAAAATAGGGATGGTGACATGCTAAGAGAAAATGTTGTGTGTCACACTAGGGGGAAATTCATGATTTATTAAAATATTGTTTTGTAGAATTAAGAATTTAAAACATACTATTAAAATATGGATTATTAGTCTGGATTTTGTCATTACAATAACACAAACAAAAGGTAGTTTAATAAACTTTGTCACGTGCAGCAAAAAATACAAGGGTAAATAGTTAAGAAGTCTCGTGTTACTTGTTTAAACTTGTCTGGATTGCAGAACACCTTTCGTGTGTTGAGTACACATCTGCAAATCATATTTTGAAACTTCAGTGAAAATAATAATTCTTTACTTTAACAGCTATAACTTAAACATTTTATAATTGGTATTTTGTCATTTTATAGCAGGTGATTTGCAGAGAAACTCTCATCTTTTGAGATTATTATTATATTACCTCTCTTTCATGTCTTGCATGGTTTTGCTTTACTTCTACTGACTATTACTGCAGTCTTTATCACCAGGTTTCAGTGTTTGTTTATTGTGGGGAACAAAAGAATTAAAACACTATACACATGATGTATATGTGTGGCTGGTATGGATATTAAAATATTAATTAAAATAAAGTAGAGAATAACGTTTTGATCCTAGATCATCTTCAGGTTAAACTATAACTTGTAGCCAAGAATGTGAAAATAGATGTATTTTAGAAATCTTGCAAAACAGTAAGATCTACCCTGATTAAAACTACTTAGAAACCTATTTACAAGAAATATAAAACTATAATCTATGAAATATCATGTTACTGTAATAAAACCAGCATTGGAGAAACGGGAAGACAACTTGGAACAAATGTAAAAAGACACGACAGCACAAGACAAATCTTGTAACTCAGCTACTGCAGGACATACTGTGTCAACTGGTCACAAAATAGACTTGGAAAAAAACTAGAAATATGAACTGAGACAAATTTTGGAAAATAATTAAAATAATCTTTTTATGTCAATATAATAAAACTTTCTTTAAACAGAAACTTGGGCCTATAAATCTGCAATGTGTGGTTACTACTGGTTGAATCCACATCCAGCACTCCACTAATTAGCAGCAGAAAGAAACCAGTTGAAATACAACCTTATTCTATCTGGATACTATACAAGTTTTGCAGTGGCTTGTACAAATTAACCCAAAGATGAAAGGCAGAAAGACTTTCAAACATCATCCATTATATTTGAGCTGCATAAGTAGATTATAGTCACCATTTTATTTTTAAGTTTCTCTAATAGGCAGTTGTCACCCATTTCTCAGTCAGCTTAGTGTGAATACTGTGCCTAAACTATCTGTCAAGGAAAGATAAGTATTGTTTGAAATCAAACAATGCTTTGCATGATCTGGTGGTTGGGGCATTCGACTCGCAGCCTGCAAGCCCTAGTTTCAAATTTCTGTTAATGAACATGCTTGTCTTTTCAGAAGTGGTGGTATTATAATATGACAATCTACAATTTGGTAGTTGAAGAGTAGTCCAAGAGTTGATGATGAGGGTGCTTGTATTCTCTCTAGTCTATCATCAATAAATTAGGGATGGTTACTGCAAATAGGCCTTGAGTAGCTTTGCACAAAATTTAAAAAAACAACAGACAAATAAAATTCAGTTTGTAAGTAAATTTGAAATCTCTAGATTTTATTTATTTTTCAGTAAAATTAATTAAGACATACAATTTAGGCAACATTTATTCCATTTATCATGATACTTAAGTTATTTTATTTTTAATCATATTTGTACTTTATTATATCTTGGTTCTTACATTTTAAATAACTGTCTTAATTCACAAATTATCATGTTAAAATTATTAGTAATGTTAACATGTACTTCAAGTCTGGCACAATAGTGGTTTTCACTAAAGAGAATTACAGTACCACAGCTTATCACAGTCATTTGGTTCTCAATCAGTGCTCAAGTCCCAAAAAACTGCCATAATGCATTCTGTTATTTCAATATTAGTTGAAATTAATACAGATAATCTACCAGTGTTATTTTTATTGTAATAAAATGCCCAAAACAAAAATTAAAAGGTAATGAAATGGGAAAAACTAAAGCTAAAAAAATGTTCAAATACAAGTGACATGGAAAATGTTTGTTTGGAAAACATTTTTTTAGTATTTTATCTGCTGTTACTGTAGCAAAACTAATGTGCTGATCATGCTTTGCTGTAGGTGTGTACTACAAGAGTGTAAATAATAATAACTCCGTGCATTTTGGGTGTAACAAAGCAAAAAAATATAAATTTATACAGAACAGTTTTACAGTTTGTTCACTAATAGTGTGTACTTGTTCATTTAAGAATAGGATTATTTATTTATTTGATTCTTTCATGTGTGGTATCTATAGATCCTAAAAGAAAACTTAACGAGTTCTATGCAAAATGTACGCACGCACGCACGCACACAAATACTTAATGCTTCATTCAATTTTATGTGCTAGGAGATAGTCTTCTGTTAAGATTATTTATTTATTGTCAAAAGTTATCCAAAGTCTGCCATAGTGTACCAGAATAAGGTCTGAAGTAGCACTTCTATGGATTACTTTATCCAGGACTGGTCTTAATGTCAAATTGTTAGTTTAAGCGGAAAAAGCAAATCTTGCAAAATGTATATGAATGAAATGCTGAGCTCATGAGGCACTTAAAAACAAATTGTTTAAGCTTCAAAGTCTTATCCTCTGAGTTCTTTTTTCTGTCATATCTTATCAATTAGCAAAAGAGAATTGAGAATGAACAAGCATTAAAGGTACTCAGCCAGAAGTTAAAAGAACTAGATGAAATGACATGGGAGGAGCGCCAAGAAGCACTGGTGGTAGGACTTTTAGCAGGAAATGTTTTTGACTGGGGAGCTAAAGAAGTAGCTACGTTATTAGAAGTCAGTAATTTTGGTTTTGAAGAAGCACTTGGAAAACTACAAGGCAGGTATTTATTATCAGTTTTAATTACATATACATTCATAAATTTTTTATATATTTTGTAACTCTTAGTTGTGTACCTGAATTGTTATTGGTACGCAGCATATGGGTGTTAAAGTACTTGTAGTGTGGTAACTCGGAGGTACTCAATGAACATTAAAGTTCAAAACTGTTTAACTTACTTCATGGGCTAGAAGAACGATCCTTTTAAAATTATCTACTAAACAGTTTTGCTTAAGCATATTTTTGTGTATTAAAAATAAGTAATATTAGAATAAAAGACACATTGTTTTGTCTTATGATATGACTTATTTTAATAAAATTTAACACTAATTAGTGTAATAAAAGAAACTGAAATTGCAACAGATTAGTGTACAAGCATGCTTTTTTTATTGAGGATTTTTTTTGCTTTGTCATGGTATTATTATTATTATTATTATTATATGAGTATATTTGATATTCATCTCTTACTAGTAGTACTTGCATATTGTTATTACTTACGTTTTAAGTTTGATACATTAGCTTTTTTGTTATTTTTGTTTTGTTAAAAAGATGCTCCTGTAATATTTATATCGTGGTGCTTAAGTGATGGGTGAGAATAAAATCCTTTTTATGAACTGTTACTCTAGTTGTTGTTTAGTTCTCGTATGCACCTCTAAAACGTGTATATTGTGATTTTCATTAGCATACTTGAAGCAGTCTTACTTGAAGATTTTTTTCATTATAATCATAAATTTGTTTTGTTGTTTCTTAGCTAGACCATGGCTTTGTGACAACTTAGACCAATGGATTGATAGGCTTCGGAACCATTCACATAAATGTGCTGCCATCTTTGTGGATAACAGTGGGATGGATGTTGTTTTGGGTGTAATGCCATTTGCACGGGAGCTGATTAGAAGAGGTACTAAGGTAAAAAATCAGTGATAATGCTTCTGATTTTAAAGACAAAACAAAGTATCCAGAAAATTAATTTAATTTCTCTTGGTTATATCAGATCTATGGATATGATAAAGTAAAATGCTAAATATATAATCTTATTTTATAATAGGTAAAGGATATCTTAAAACTCTACACACATTTCTAGAACTAATACTTAAGACTAGCAAAACTTGTAAACAGTTTTGCTTCCAAGTAATTTTTGATGTCACCATTATTAATTTCATGCTTCAAACTGTGTAGGAAAATTGGGAAGTTCTCTAGAAAGATGCTAGAATGACAAAAGAGCAGACACCAGACCAGAATCGGTAAAGTAATCCTTGGTTGCAACAGAGGGACTGTTGCAGCTGTAGTAAAATTTGTTGCTTAAGAGCTATAATGGTTGACAGTATTTATGCATTAAAAAGCCCTCTGTGTGTTCCTTTCAATGAAACACAAACACCTGTATATATTCAGTAATGGAAATACTTATGGAAGTACAAGTGATACACATATGAGTAAAATCAGTAATAAAAATTAGATAACTATTATTGGTACAAAATGTAATCGGAGCAAATATAAAATAAAAATATATAGTAAAATGTGCTAATATACTGTGAGACCTTTACTTTCAAGTTACACTTTGTTTTCATGCTGCTGTGCAGCTTTTCGTTGTATACTTTGTTCACTTTCTGGTTTTCTCACTTTCTACCTGAGCCTGTACAGCTTCAATAATTCTCGCACATCATGGGTCAAGCCTTATTAATAGAGGGTAAATTCTAGTCTTGAGTCGTATTTTTAAAAGAATGATGTGATGTATTGAAATGTGCTTGTTACTTATCAGCAGTCAAGGTGCTGTCCATTTTATATAGATCACGGACACCATTGGTTATGGTGTAAATCTCAAATATATGCAGATCTCATTAATGGTTTACTGTAAATGTTTTACATGTATTATATCATTTTGCTCTGTGACAGGCTTTCACAAGGAAGATCATATTTAAGGAACACAATCTTCAATTCTATTTATTCTATTGTTTGTTGTGATTAGATTACAATCCCTGTAAAACTATCAACATGTGAGTATACTCTATTGCAAAATCAGTTTCAACACAATAAATGTGCGACTTTTGTGTAATAATTCTTTTTCATAATTTCTTTCCTTACTAGTTCTTTATTTTAATACACACACACACACACACACACACACACACACACACACACACACACACACACACAGTGTTCTTATGTTCCTTTATTTTAAATTTCTTTCAATTTGACAAATGTATTCACAACCACATTAAATTTCATGAATACTTGTTTTCTCCATTAGATTGATTTCATCTTTAGTTTTAGCTAGCATTTAACTAATTTATTCAGGGGCCAATGAGAATGAGTTTTGTTTTTCAAATTTACAAAACATTTAACATCATAAACCTGAGACATGGTAAAATAAATTTCATTTTATCTATTTTACCAGTTTAATTTACTTTTGTGAATTGTCAAAATTTCTCACAGTTGTATCAACAGTATGAATTGAGGAAGCTTGATATGTTGCTACATGTTTGATTAATAGCAGTTCATTTTATGGATGAGAACTATAGCTTTAAAGACATGTAAATGTAAGTATATATTCGAAAACAGTAAACTGTTATATTCTTAATTTTCCAAGTGAATTGAGTGGCAGGCAGGTATGAGGCTATTCATTAAATGATTTCTATTTAGATTATTCTGTGTGCCAATTCCAAACCAGCTCTGAATGATGTAACAGTTCAAGAACTAAATGTTCTTATACCAAGAATTGGTGCAATATGTAATGATATCCAGCAAGCCTTTACTGAAGGTTCACTTGTGGTGGTGGATTCAGGTCAAGGATCACCATGCTTAGACTTAAGGTTTGTAAAATATATGGTAAACAGTCCTTCTACTTTGACAGTAAAAAAAAAAAAAATTGTAAAATAATTTAAAGATTAATACTCAATGTATACTAAAATAATGCTTAGTACTAGTACCATATCACAACACAAGTATGAAGTATAGATACATTTTTAAACACACGTACATTAGTTTTCTGATAGTATTTGTTATTACACATGTAATAGTTATTGTACACTCATTTTATTTAATGCTTTAGGATAAAAAAGTTATTTTTATTTTTTAAGTTTTCTTTTATTTGATCATGATTTTATATCAATATATTTCTGATTAATTTAGTGAAAAAAACATTAAAGATGAGTTAAATAATATTAATTTATAGTTATTTATTTAGGTACACACCTATATTTTGCATCATTATCTTCACATAGATTTTTTTTTTTTTTACATTTGACCCCATCTTTTAACCTCTATTATTTTGATACATCATGGAATATTGTATGATTCTTCAATTAAAAGTAGTTCAAACACTCAGTAGTGTGAATTTGGTATTGAAATAAATGAAGAAATTCTAGCATAGTTTTACTTTAAGTAGTAGATTCAGTTGGTTATTTATTTTTTTGGAAATATAAAAAGTCTGTATTCAAATAGAATCATAATCTATATCAAATTTTCTAATAATTAAAGCAGACAAACATGCTGAAATGACATTTATAATAATTGTACTTGCTTATGCAAAAAATTTTTGTATATAGCATTTTCCTTGCCATTTGGTTTGTGCAGACCTTATGGATATGAAAATGATGCCAGAAAATTGAATTTAGGAGTAACTTTATCACTGCATTAGGTTTCATTGTAATAATGATCAGTGTTCCCTTTAAGCTGCATGGCAACACAACAATCAATCAAGTGTTACACACGTTTTTAGTAATAGTGAGGAGTCTCAATATGTTAACCTTAATGACTCTGGCAGTTGGTAGGCCTAAAGCTCAAAAAATCAACTGGTAGTATTGCAAAGCAAATTAATGATCCAATAAGGTAAATGGTCTAAAAATAACCCACACCTATTTAAAAAAAAAAAAAAAAACTTGTATCACACGTCTGGACATTGCCTTCATACTGATGCACATATCCTAGCTGCTTTGTGCCATAAAACACTAAAACTTGTGTTTCATGAAAAAAATTTCTCTTTAAATTTCTAAGTTTTCTCTCTGTAAGCTTGAAGTCTTTGACATACAAGCTTTTTACAATATTAATATGAATACATTTTTTTTATATAGTTTTAAATAAGTGAGGTAAGTAATATTAAATGCTATTATGAAAACTTAGGATTGCCTGGCTGTAAAATAACCTTTAATGAACTACTGTTAACAATAATTGAGGATAGGTAGTTATTTTGATACAAGAAATGTATTACTGGAATTGTAGAAGTACATTTTGAAAATTAGTAAAAACTAATTACATGCAATAACTTGTTAAACAAAATCATGTGGTGTTCATATAAAAAAAGGAATACTGAAAATTATGCAAGTAACGGAAAGATTATACTAATTCCTGTTCAAATGATTGTGTTAAAATATCTAATATAGATACACTTGTCCTTTAAAATTTTAAATTTCATTTTGATAAGATGATAAATCATACATCTATGTATAAAGAATTGAAATAATTGAATGCTTATGAATACAACACTTTGTGTACTTATCATTATGTTTTAATTATAATCTTGTAATACACATTCAGTTATCTAACTCACTTACCTAGGTTTATTGTTTTTTTTACTGTCTTTCCAACATGCCAGTCGTCTGAATGTGAAGGTAGCTGAAGAGATGAATCGTCTTGGCACAGATCTGATTTTGTTGGAAGGCATGGGTCGTGCAATTCATACCAACCTGAACACTAAGTTTACATGTGAAGTTATCAAAGCAGCTGTCATAAAAAACCGGTGGTTAGCCAACAGACTTGGTGGAGTCATGTATTCTGTTATATTCAAGTATGAAAGACCATCTTAGCAATTAGTTACCATGTTTAACCTGATCTCTAGAACTGATGATTAACAAACAAAATTGTTGGAGACCTTTCTCTTCATGCTCAAATGAGCATCTTGCTGAAATTTCATTACCTGATGATTAACAGAACCACGGATCTGGTGTTTAAAGACAGAGTCCCAGACATGAAATGTTTTATAGGAAAATCCATCCAAGCAATCAGTTACCTTGTGGTTAACCTGAGATCTAGAATTGGTGGTTAGGTAGCAGACTTTTTGAAGATTTTATGTTTAAGTATGAAACATCTTTTGAATCAATTTTCACATTATTAGCATTAGAACTGATGATTACTTAGCAAGTGTGATGGAAACATTTACTTTTTGTATAAAAACACATCATTATGGTTAGTTAGCTGGTGGATTACTTAGACTCTAGAACTGATATTTTTCCTAACAGGTTCAGTGGAGACAGATTGTTATTCAATAAAAGAAAATCTTAGTGATTGATTACCTGAAATCTAGAACATGTCATGTACTAAACAGATTCAAAGGGAACATATAGTTGCTTTTATTCATTATTAATCAAAACGTTTAAGTTTGATAGTTAACTAGTAGTGCAGTAGAACTATATACTACATGAAATTAAAAGTTTAAAAGGAAATCCAAAGAAATATTTAATTTTCATTTATATAAACTTTTCTATCTAGACATATAAACTATAAATCACTGTAATAAACTTACTTTATTTTGCTTGAGGTTCAGAAAAGACCTGATGGAGGTTTGAGTGAGGTCAATAAAGCAAAACAGATGCTTTTGTTTACCTTGAACTGCTTCGTTTTCTCTGTAAAAACTGTCACCATAGCTTATTTTTATGTAAACTGTGTAGTGAAGCTCTTTAAATGGAATGCATGATAACTGACTACTGATAAAAAAAGATTGCAAATTATTTATAAAAGTTAAATGGATTCTGTAAACAAAGTTCTTTGTCCTTTTTCAGTTTTAAATATTTAATATGTTAATATATAACACAGTGGTTTTGAATGTTTTAACAGGAAAGTTCTGTGGTATTCAAAATAAGTGTTAAAGTGAATGCTGTAGATTTATCAAGATAGTTTTGTCTTTTTTCCTGAACTAAGTTTTTCTAAGAAATATAATTTTCAAGATGTCAGTTTTCAGTTGCAATTTACTTATTAAATTGTGTTGTAATTTCATATTTTTACTGTTACTTTGGGCTATATTGACTAATTACATAGAAAATGTAGAAACAAGTTTTTGAAGTTATTTGGTTAATGTAATGGTTAATTTTTGTTGAAACAAGTGTTATAATTTGCTTGTAATTGATATTTCATGTGTATCAAATATATTCTTGCCTTGCTGTTATGATGGATAATATATTGTAATATATGAATACTGTAAAATTTGAAACGTGAAAAATTGATATGGTAAACCATACTGAGATGGAATAGTAGTATTTTTTTTATTATTAATTGCAAATTAATTATAACAATGTTTAATTTACGTTTTTAGTACAAGATAGACGTGGTATAATTCTAATCATTACAACAAACAACATAAATCATGCTTAAGTACCAAGTGAAGATTCACTGATTTTTAATTTGGTTAATAATGCATCAAAGAAAACATTTAGAAAAACTTTACCAAAAAATGGAAGTAAAAGCAATGAAGATTTTCGAATTTATCAAATCTAATCATTACTGATTTTCCTTACCAATTTGTAAATTCAATTTACCAAAATTAGTTATCTTCTCAACTTCTAGGGGAAGGGAGTAAAAAAAAGAAAAATCCATGTGGAGAACATACTTTAACACCCCAGAATTATACACTTTCTAAGTCGTCTTTTGAATGCCAGGCACTGTTTAATTATTGTGTTAGTTTTTATGTAACACTTTTGTCTTCTATGCCAAAAATAGCAGTACAAAAATTTCCATGCCAGAAAATAAAAGTGGATGGAAGTAATTTTTGTTTCAGTATAGAACTAGAATTATAAATATTTCACCACAATGTACATTCATTCTGAAGTAGTTTTGTAAGATGAGAAAACAAATGCAAGTAATGTTTTGCTAAAAATGTTTTTTTCTTGAATAATCAGCTGGAATTTTATTATGGTCAACAAATAAGTTAAAACATGACTTCAGTTATCAGTAAGTATAGGAAAATTTATTCTGTTGCTTTAGAACTGACATACTTAGAGAATTGTAGGAATAATTTTTTAATGGTTTGTGTGTGCTTTAGCTAAAGCTTGCAAAACTGGATATAGTTCAAATTATTTTATGAAATTCAAACAAAATTTGTAGAATTAATTTTGGAAATATTAGCTGTTTCTTAAAAAAAAAAAAAAGTCAAAGTATGGTTTGTAGACACATTTTGATCAAAAGGGGCAAAATTTTGAATTTCAATTTTATCAGACATTTATCAGCTCATAATTATAAATATACTTTTGTCTGTATTTGGGATAGACCTTATTAGGATAATCATCTGCAGTACCTGGGCATGTGTGATATGTTTGGTTCTACTAGTTTATGAATAGGAGTTTGATCTCAGTTCCAGACATTGTACCCTCTGGATTCCAAGAGGGCTAGAACACAAAATCTGATGTTGTACTCTAAAATCCTACTTTTAGAGCCCACTCATTCCTGAGTGACCTTCTTTGACACTTTGTAAGGGAACTAGCTACAGCTATCTCAAATCCACGTATCAAGCTTGGTCCTGTTAGGTCCACAAGTTGTGCGAGGAGTTCAGACAACACACAACATGAATTGAATTAATGTAGGATAAGCATGTGTAGCTCATAATAGAGATGTATTTTGTGACTGAGGTATACAATTTAGTATTTAGATTAGGCACAGTTTAAAAGTCATAAGTTATTGTAAAATGCTGTTATACTTAACAAATAAAGAACATAATACTTTTGGATATAACTGAAATTTATCTGAAACTGATTAAGCCTGGTGTTTTTAAAATGTAATCTGTATCAGCACTACCATACTTCACACAATGTTGTTCATAATCAGCTTTTTCAAAAAATGTTTATTCAACATCATCAGAAGATTAATTGTAACTTTTATCTTCAGATGATGCACCTTATGCCTTGCAATTTTATACTTGGAATGTTGTAAGGAACAGAAACGTTTTTTACACAAGTGTGCAATAAATTGTAAAAAAATCAAACAAATTCCATGTTATTGCTTCCTTTTTGTTTGCCTGTAATATGTATATAAAAAGTGAAAATGCACATCTTTTGGCATGGGTTCTACTGTGTTAGGATAACAGTTTGATATGAAAGAAAGTTACTGCTGTTTAATCTTGTACATTTTACACACCTTTATTTACTTGATACTAAGTTTCTTTCTACTTTATAACCTGGATACTATTTCATTTGTATAGTGGATCCAACTTTAATCAAATTGGAAGATGAGAAACTTCCGTGTGACTATTTTATAAAATTGCTTTACAGTTTGATTTCGAGAAACAATAACTTGATTGGCTGTAGAATTAAAAAAACATATTTTATATTTATGATAAACAAACATGGTATGGTCAAGTGATTGTGATAAATGTAGCAAGCAAAACATCATCCTTATAAATGAAAGTATCTCTTTTTCATGTATCTTTAATCATTAACCCAAGTATATATAAAATAAATGCTAGATTTTACTGTTTATACTACACAGGTTTTGCATGCTATTGCTTGAGTTTTATTCTTAGCTGAATCATTTTCTTACAAGTAAGATGTTGAATGTTCTGTGGTTCGAGTTGAAAATAACTAATAAAATTCAGTGTTGAGTGAAAGAAAATGTATTTCATTAGAAACTGTTTCAAGTTTTACCTTGCATTTTATATGTTTGTTAGTTGTAGACCTGTTCTGGAGCTGTTATATTTTAATAAATTATTCTACTTCATTTATTCTATATACTTTAATTAAACTTTAATGTTTAAATAATATATCTAGGTGTGATACAGCTTTAACTAAACTTGTATCTTCAAAAAATATCTGGTTAGGTTTAATATATCCCTCTCTCCAAGGGACAAGTGCAATACATATAACCTTGTTTAATAAAGAATTAGCTACATGTAATCGAAATATCTTTGTTATTAAAAAAGATATTACAAATAGTGTTTCTGCCTAGGTTAAGTGTGATGGAAAAAATTTTATTTTCTGTAATGTGTAGAGCATTAATGTGTAATAGGTGTTTATACATGTTTTCTATAAATGTCTTTATGATCTATACCTTAATTGTTATCTTTACTCATCATTCATAACAACTTTTGTTTATTATCAGTTTCTATTTTCATCGAGTACATTTAGTATATGTAAAGACAAGTGTCTAAAGAACACCTGGCAACCTATATTCAGATAAGTAATGATTTCCTTAAAACACTTGATAAATAAAATTTGCAATAGTAGAAGATGTTTGCATACTTTATAAGTGGATGAACATCAGTGTTTAGGTACCAGCATTGAAAGTAACTGCAACAATACATTATACTTGTAATTAATTGTTGGGCTTATGATTGCCTGCACTAATGTTTAATAGGCATCTACAACTGTGTAAGTTTCAAGAAGTTGAGAACTAATAATGCCTTTTAAAGCTACTGACATCATAATAAACTGTGTATAGGTCTCTTATCTGTAGAGTTTGCTGAGTTGTTGGGTATGTATTGGTAGATCATGAATGGGCATATTGACAGTTCATAATAGTTTGAATAAATAATATTGGAAAATTTGTTTTTATAAGTGATTTTTAACTGTTATTTATTTGATGCTAAGTTATTATTTCAGGCTTCTGCTTTATAAACCAAGTAGTTTTATTGGTATAGTGGATTTTGTATTGTACAAGTTTGCATTAATCAAATTTAAAGGTGAAAAAGACTTCTGTTTGAGTAACAAATGAAAGACTGTTAGCACTGTTTAACTTACTGTTTCCATGTGTATTTGGAAAAGATATGATTCACAGAAATCTGGCAACATAAGTGTGTTGCAAGACAGGCTGTCTACCCATTATCAGTTTTATTATAATAAAATTCTGAAGTAAAATGCATATAGTTTCAAATTGTGCTACTTTTCAATGACAATTTGGACAAAGAAAGGTTTTTTCATATATTTTTTTTTTAAATATCTAAGACCAATATTTTTTAAAGTCATAATGATTTATGTTCTATTACTGGATGTACCCAGAGCATTACCTACCAAAGTAAATATGTGCATACGTTTTGTAGTTGATTAGTTGTAAAGAAAGTTGAACAAAAAAGAATTTACAGTAAGTTCCATCTTTTAAAAGTTGGTATATGTAGAATGTCTTACTAATATGGGAAATAATTATTCCAACTGGAAGACAACCTCAAATATTTAGTTTATTACTTTTATTAAATTAAAGGTTTCACTTCCTAGTATTTCTTCTGGGATTGTTTTATATGAAAGCTTTTCAGAAACTGAGATTGGTCTGGATTTATTGTTTGTTATTTTGGTAAAGCATTTACATTGATATATCTTGTGTTATAAAAATTGTATATCATTATTAGTCATTATATTGTTTCAGATATTTATTGAACTTCCATGACTGTGTTGTCATGTATCGTACACGATCATAAAACCACTGACAAGTTTGTAATAATAATTGATAAAAATAAAGACGATGTATTATGAATAAATGTAGAAAGGTGAACATAAGGCTTAACAACAAATATAAAATAATTTATTATTTGTGCTATCTGTTTTGAGAGTAGTAGATGTAGAAATTTAAAATTGTTTGGACAAATATTTGTTTTAATTACATTGATAGGGCTGTGATTGAATGCATTAATAAGTGTCTTCACAAATTAAAATGTAATTGTGATATTAAGAAACTTGGTGAGTGTTCAGTAAAGAAAAATATAATTAGATATGTTGTACACTTTTGAATAAAGTTGTCTTGTTCTAAACAAAAAACAAACTTGTATGGTTATAATATTGTTACTCAACAAAAGTTTTCTTTCTTTGATTGAAAGTTAGTTTTTGTTCAATAACAATATAAAAACTTGAAACATAAATGGACAGCACTAATAATGTGCTGTGATATCTAAGATTCAATTACTTTAATTAGCAGTATTGGTTATTCTAGTTAGGATATAAAATATCGGTACCTTTTTATTTATTGTTTATTATTACACTTTAAGATTGTTTTTACATTATTAGCTTAAAATGTGTACCAAAAACTAACCTAAATCTGCTATGCGTGTCAAACCTTTTAAGATACTATTGAAATTACAGCTGAATGTATTAGTAACATCAAGAGTACCTAACTATTTAAATATTGCATCCTAATCTTTATTAATGGAAATGTAAGAAAAGTATATTTAATTAGCTATACTGATTGGCTGGATTATCTGTAGCTTCACTAAGTTTATAGCTTATTGTGACTGGAAGTTATTATTAACTTGTATCAGGTCTTTATGGGAATGTGGGCCACTTGGGTCATTTTAACAAAATGCGTATGTTAGCTATGTTGAACTTTGCTTAGAATGTTTTAATTGCATTTTTATTATATTCTAATATTCAGTGGCTTATTTTTGACTATCTTTTTATGAAGTATATATTATACTTCTTAAACACAAAATATTTGAGTCATATGTAAACTGTTTTACCAGAATTATACAAACACGTGTTGAACATGTGGCATATTTATCAGGCCCAGCAAGAGAAATTGGTGAGTGAAAATACTTGGACATATCAGATATGAAAACTTCCTTGTGTTG
Source organism: Tachypleus tridentatus (assembly GCF_004210375.1). NCBI lineage: Eukaryota > Metazoa > Arthropoda > Merostomata > Xiphosura > Limulidae > Tachypleus > Tachypleus tridentatus. Next base: position 155,465,487 of record NC_134837.1, on the reverse strand, counting down.
AAATGTTGCCACATGTCAGAAACTTGTAGGTTAATATTAGAGAGGACGTATTAGAGGTTGCAGGAACTGTGGAAAATCCATTATAGAAGTAATGGCATTGATTACTGAGAGCACATCTTACTCTGTACATGAGAATAATTTAAGGTAATTGGAACGTAATATTACAAGAACTACAAAAATATCCAGAGGGGTATTATTGCTGTTGAATTATAAACAAAATATCTGGAAATATTTGTTCCAACTAACCAAAAATAAATTTAATGTATTAACTGTAATAGCCACATGTGAATGGTCAAATGCCATTCTGAGATTTTTGTATTTAAATATTTGTCAGAAGGTGGAAAGCTGGTTCACAGCTCTCCCCCATCGTTTCTAAATGTTAATGGAAACTTGTACCAACCCGAAGTAATACGATATTTACCATACCCTCCTAGTATTATCATGGCTGTACTGACGGCCAGGTGGGTTAAGGCGTTTGACTCGTAATCTGAGGGTTGCGGGTTCGAATCCCGGTCGCACCAAACATGCTCGCACTTTCAGCCGTGGGGGTGTTATAATGTTACGGTCAATCCCACTATTTGTTGGTAAGAGTAGCCCAAGAGTTGGCGGTGGGTGGTGATGACTAGCTGCCTTCCCTCTAGTCTTACACTGCTAAATTAGGGACGGCTAGCACAGATAGCCCTCGAGTAGCTTTGTGCGAAATTCCAAAACAAACAAACAAGTATGTTGAATGGAATAATTCTACTTGTGACAAAAAAGTGAACGTTTTGTAAATTATTGGGCTGGAAGTGGAACTTTAGCGGAAGAAAGTTAAAAATGGATCATCAACGTCAAAAAAACTCGGTGTGTGTCAATTACAAAATAATATAGCCTGATTGCAGTTAAATTGTTTCATCGTTAAGTACAAAGCTACACGATAAACTGTGTGTGTCCCGCCCACTTCGGGCATCAAATCGTAATTTTTAGCGTTATGAACACACACACACTAACAGTTGGAGTCACCGAGAAGGTTCAGTCGAACAATGATTCGGATGGGACGTTGGGCTGTAATCTTTTCTGATACGTAACACTGTGGAATCATAATTTACCTTCTGTACTTCTAAGTTTTGTTACTTTTTGCAGTTAACTGCAAGCACCTGTGTTCAGACACATGGCAGTTACAATGCAATTAATACAATACATTATTAATTCAGCCCCTGGCGGTTTCTCCATATAATTTTAATAGAATTAAAATTACGCTATACCTGCAACATTTAAGAAGGTAGTTTTAAAAAAAAAGTATCATACCATTGTCTAATGAAATGTATAATTAATTATGATCACGCTTCACCAATTAAGACGTTCACCAAACGATACAATATGTCAGTGAGTGGCCGACGGTAAGTCTAACAGCTGAATAATGCTAATATCACCATAGTATATATCTGTGCTTAACAAGCACTGATCTGCAGAAACGTATTCATGATATACGGTAATTATACAAGAGTGACTGCCTTAAAGTCTCTTCTGATACCCCTGACAATGTTATTCGTAATAGCCCTGGTTACGGACTATTGTTCTACTCTGTAATTTATATTACAGGAGTTTTTGCTTTACTGAAATGTCGCTTTTTCAGAAACTGATATTTCATGCCTTGTATAACTTTACAATTAGGAGTGTCACTTTGAGAGCCCGGCAGAGTGGTCATATTGCTGAAGTGACTTCTACAAATGACGCTTCTGATCCTGCGCAGTTATTCTTCATACTCTTAGTAAAACGATTTGCCTGTCTAACCGTTTGGGCCCGGCATGGGCTGGTAGTTAGGGTGTTCAACTCGTAATGTTAAGGTCACGGGTTCGAGTCTCTGTCAAACCAAACATGCTCGCCCGTTTAGCCGTGGGTACGTTATAATGTGACGGCTAATCCCACTATTCGTTGGTAAAAAGAATAGTTCAACAGTTGGAGGTGGGTGGTGATGACTAGTTTACTTCACTCTAGTCTTACACTGCCAACTTAGGGACGGCTAACGTAGATAATCCTCGTGTAGGTTTGCGCAAAATTCAAAAACCAAACTAACCGTACGACTTTTGAGAATTTTGTTTTAAAATAACTTTACAAATGAGATTAAAGAGTTAGTTCATTACTCCAAACACTTAATTTCCTGCTTCTGATATAACTGCTACTGCTCAGACGAAATCCCATAAGCGATTAAACTAATCTTATTAACTTTATTAAATAATCATCTTTTATCTCTGCTCTTCAATGAAGCTCCAGTTTAAGTCGATATGCTTGTTTGCTTGGAAGTTTCGAAACAGGTTTTATTCAGGTAGCAATTTTTGAACATCCATAATAGTATGTCTGCACTTGTTAGAATGAAGATAATCACAGCTGTAAATAGAATTGTGTAAAGGACGTTGTGACCTAGTGGTTAGTGAATCAGATTTTCGGTTTACTGTAGGTCATTCATATGTTAGGTAATTATTATTTCTTTAGTTACTACTAGTTTTCTGTGTATGTATCTCAGTAATATGTATTTTTAAATAATAATTCATTATCCAGATAATTGCAGTCATTAGCATGAGAAGCCTTGAAAGGCTGATGTATTTTTATCTTCTCTAGGAGCCTGAAAAACTTTCAGATTTGTAATCAATAGGTTGCTGGTTCGAATCTTTCTTGTGTCTATTCTTTGAGCAAGCCAATGACCCCAACGTTTTGCTTGAACTGGTAATTGGGAGGTAACTTGAGTTTATACGATATGATACCAACCTTCAACCTCTTAAATCCAAAATTACTGTGAATGGGTTATAAAACTCTTCTGACATTTTTCCTCGCTTCTAAACCTCTCAAATTAACATTTCTATTAATAATCACGACACCGAAATGAATCTCTCTTTCTTCAAATAACTCGCGTTTCTTATACGTAAATGCACTAGTTTAGAAATTAATGTTTTCCATGTATGCCACATTATATCTATGAAGTACGCAAGCTGTTTTGTTTGTTTATTGTTGAATTTCGCGAAAAGCTAGCTACACTAGGGCTATCTGCATTAGCCGTCCATAATTTAGTAGTGTAAGATTAAAGGGAAAGAAGCTAGTCATCATCACTCACCGTCAACTTTTAGGCTACTCTTTTACCAACGAATAGTGGGATTGGCCGTCACATTATAACGCTTCCACGGCTAAAAGGGCAAACATGTTCAGTGTGATGGAGATTCTAACCTGCGACCCTCATACTACGAGTCGAGCGCCTTTAACCACCTGGCTATGCGGAAACCTAAATAAGTTCTTAACTATTCATGAAAACAGTTCAAATCCTTCTGAACACAAAGAATCTTCTTCATATCAACCTCAATTATGTATTTTATTATTATCCACTGGTGGTGATGAAAATAATGGTCTAAATCAGATCTTAGAGTATTTTATTAGAGATGTAAAAAAAAAAAAATATATCGAAGACTCCTACGGAAGTGCACTTTCATATGTAAAGGACAATCTACCTAGTCTGAGAAGAAATTAAACTTTTTAAAAATAATTTTTCCCAATTAAATATTAAATGACAGATTTGCAGATATTTTATAACTGATCTCGATTAACACATTATATTCTTTTCAGTCAAAATCCTCAGGGCCAATGACTGTGGTTCTTTTTCTGTTTCCTGTTCCTCGTTACCTGCACAATCTTTCCATTTCGAGTTTCTAATTTCCAATCCATATTAATGTCGCTGAACCAAGTGAATTTTTACCTGCCACTCGCTCTTTTTCCTTCCATTTTACCCGTCAGGATAAATGCCAATTTTTCAAATGTAATTGTATGATGAAAATAGAACATTTTCTGTTGTTTCAGAGTAGAAAATCGATGTAGAGGGAGTTATAAATGTGTTAGTGCTGGAATCGAGTGCACAACATTATGTAAGTATGGTGGATATTGCAATCGTAAAGCTTAAAACAAAAAGTAACATTTACTGTTTTTATTTCTTTGTAATTAATCACAAAGTTACACAACGGACTATTTGTACTCTGACCACCGCAAGTATCGAAACCAGGATTCTAGCGTTGTAATTCCGTAGATATGCCGCTGTGCCACTGAGTGGGGGCAACACTTACCGATATAATTTTATATGAGAAGGGTTCTTGAATGAAAATTCTTTTCATATGGTTTAAATGGAAATTATACATTGTTTTTACTCAAAATACAAAGTTTTATCAGCGAATTTAACTGTTTCACGAACTTTCTTGTCAATCATTTTAGATTGTGGCCATTTTGCATCGAATTAAAATGCCCAGTAATTTATTTTCGGTTGCATTCTTGTAATTTATTGAAAACTTTTTTCATCGTTATTGTAATATTAGTAAATAGTTTTGACTATAATTTCATGGCACTTTTCTCTCGTAAGTATCCGTGGTTAACTGATGCTTTTATATGAAACATTTACACGGAAAGTTAATCATTTTAAACTCAATATTATTAGATCGTTTTATTATGAGCTTCTCCATGATTTCTTGTAAACCTGCTGGGTAAAACAAATTCTTCGATATATTTGTTGCCAAACAAAGTTAGCTAAGAATTAACATGCTTTAGGAACACTCATATCCTGCTTGAAATTCAAATAGTGACAAAACATTTAAGAATATTTAATAGGTTAGTATCACATCGCTTCTCTAACCAACATTAGCATTTCAGTATAAAGTATTTACCTGTTGCCCACTATAACATTGAGAAATGTGTGCTGCTACTGATGATATATGGAGTTGAGACATTAGCAATGACACTCGAGCATCAGGAAAGAATGGCAGTGGCTCAGTGGAGAGGATCTGAGAGAGGAATACCAACAAATGGGATCTGTCGAGGGCATTCTTAGAACCATCATGGGTAACAAGTGGAGATGGTCAGAAAACCTGATTCGCGGTGAGAATGGGAGACGAACAAAACGAATCATATAGTGCTTAGTGGTATGCATCTGCTGAAGACGTGAGGTGATGGAGTACCAGGAACCGCATCGAATTGTCTGATTCGGGACCACTATTTGCAGAGAAATGCCAAGTAGGGATTCCTTCTTAAACAGAGAGAGACATCCGTGAGAGTGGTCTTATGCATTAATATATGGAATCAGTGTAGTGATTACGACATCAACTAATATTCACCATATTTTTAAGTGCTATTTTTGAGAAATTTTGATTTATTCATTAAAATTAATACTTCTTTTTGTTGTGTCGTGATTAAATGTAGTCTCATTGGTTGTGGGGACGTTATTATGTAACGGTCAGTCCCACTATTTGTTGTTAGAAGAGTAGTCCAAGAGTTGGTGGGTGGTGGTGACGACTAGCTGCCTTCCAGTATTAAACTGCTAAATTAGGGACAACTAGCATAAATTGCCCTCTTATAGCTATGCGCGAAATTCAAAACCAACCAAAAAACTCTTCGTTGACGCTCAGCAGTGGCGTAGCGATATGTCTGCTGTGTTATAACGCCAGAAACCGAGTTTCGATATCCGTGGTGGGAAGATCATAGATATCCCATTGTGTAGATTTGCACTTAAATCCAAACAAACTTTTAGGACTCATTCACGAAGTAACAGCCATGATTTATAACTTACCATCTACTTATCAACAAATTGGTTTGTTTGTTTCTCTTTTCCAAAAAAAGATAAGTCCCCTGTTCATGCTGTCCTTCCCCACACACATTATGTATCATTTTTGAAGAGTTATTACAGAACCAACTTGTTAACGTTTTTCAAGATTGAGCACATCGTTGCATATATATTATAGAAGCACATTGTATAAAACTAACTCATAACTTCCATTTTACTGCAGTATGTAATTGGTTTGTTTGCGTTAGATAAAAAACACGTCTCTAAGGTCAGTGCTTATCTATGTTCATATAATATTATAGAAGCACATGGCCTAAAACTAATCCATAACTTCGATTTTACTGCAGTATGTAATTGGTTTGTTTGTGTTAGATAAAAAAACGTCTCTAGGGTCAGTGCTAATCTATGTTCTTAAGTGGCCTGAAGCGATATTTGATTATACGTAACTGGTTGTTTGCCTTAATTGGATTTTAGCTTCATAACTTTGAGTGGTGTTGTGTGTTTAGAGACCATTAAGTTAATGCATTCTCAATTTCTTTAGAAATAAAGATTAAAACAGATCTGGGAAATGCGAGATATAACAAATGGTGTTAGTGTCCATTATCTTTATATGTCGAGACTACTGATTCTGCTTTGTATATGAAATTAATAATAATACAGTTTTACTTCACTATCAGAGAAGACTTAGGCTACACTACACTAAACCTACACATTGTAGGTGTTTTTGTTTTTCGTTGTTGATGTTGTAAACAGTAATGTCGAAAAACCTTTGTAAAATGCAAATATTCGTACACAAACCTACACCTCTTTAACATCTGCATACGGTGCATGTATCTTTGTTTGGCACAAAATTATACAATGGGTTATTTGTTCTATGTCTACCACAAGAATCGAACCAGTTTTTTTTTATAATTATAAGCCCTCAAGATTACCGTTGTTTTGTGTTTCTTCGTCGATGGGCCTCGTTGTGGCTCAACGATTTTTCTGGGGGCTTATAACGCGTAAAATTGGTTTCGCTGTGCACACAACACAAATAGTTCAATGCAAATAACAAACAAACAAACAAATCTTCACCGTTGTAAAGAAAACGTGGGGCGGACGTATGTGACTGCATATCTCCCCCGAAGACTTCAATAAAACAATGTTTCAGTTAACCTCTGGTTTGTCCTGAAACCTTTGGGCATTTAAATACTCTGGGCAGAATTAAATTTGTTTAACTTGAGACTTGATTCGTTAGATATTTAGTTGAAATATGTATGTGTATGGCTATATAAATGATCGACACTGTATTTATAGGGCTAATTTATTATTTCACTAATTAGGGAAAAATAATTCCGTTAAATCAAATTACGAAAAATAAATGAAGTTTGAGGTTAGATTAAAATTGGATAAAATTAGGACAATTTAACTCGAGGAATAATGGGAAATAATTTGTAAATATGTCTTTTACGCACATGAGCACACGTTGTAATAGATTTTATTCAAATTGAATAAATATTCAAAAGTTTTTTTTTTGTTTTAACATAGTGTAGGCTTAGACTAACAACACGTTAGCTTACCAGAAGTGAGGTATATACAGGGTGGCCCGTAAGTCCCTACCAATCCATACATTTTATGTATCCAGTGTATCTGTATGCTGTCCCTCATTCTCGCTGGATAATATTATGCGACGCCATGTTCTGTGAGACATTTTCAAGTGTAAATGGGCTTAAATCGGCCATATTTCTCTGAAAAAAGAAAAATTTATAATAAATGCGTAATTGAATATAACATAACATATGGATGGGTAGGGACTTACGGGCCACCCTGTAGAAAGTTACTGAGCGAAATAATCGAAACATGTAAAATTATATTTTTAAATTTCAGTTCTTTTTTACCTCACCCGACGACTGAAAAACGCCTTTAAAGTTTATGATAATTTCAACTGGATCACTTTTGATAACCATTTTCACAAACAAATTATAAAAGAAGCGATTATTTTGTAGCTCAGTTGTAAACCGTAGAATAATTTATGATAATTAAATTTTATAATCTTGTATTTTTGGTTTATTAGTGCAAAGCTACACAATGAGTTAAATGCACTTTGTTCAACGCAGAGAATTGAATACCGGTCTTTAGTGTTTAAGTTTGTAAACTTACTGTGGACCATAAATTTTGGCTCTTTGTTCAAAGATACGTAATCTTATTAGAAATAACTACTTTGGACAACTACTTCATGAACGCTTCATCAGTGGCTTATTTTAGTGTAATTATAATCAAGATATAAATCCTGAGATGTTTGCTTGTTCAATTACACTAAAATCTTTAAGAAATAAAGAATTTTCGCCTGTTAATTATATTATGTTTTTCTTAGGATGTTTTCAGTCTGTTTGTCAGTTTGAAATAAATTCTTTGCCTAAAGTTTTATAAGTTTATAGAAACAAAGGTTGTTGTCAAACATTTTGTTCAGCTATCTTAAAATATTTTATGATAAACACGTGTCGTGCATGCGCGACATAAAAAAGTCCAGGTTTTGCACTGTGTACTTACAGACGGTGTTGTGAGAATGACAAACTACCACATTTTGGCTTTATATATATAGATTTTTATAGACAGTAATTTAGTTATTGATTTTTTTAAATTACACACAGTTAAAATTTCTGAAATATTATTCATTTTTATGTCCACTAACGCAACAGCATTTAAACAAAGTTATGTCTGTTCCTTAATGAGGGCCTGGCATGGGCAATCGCGTAAGGCGTGCGACTCGTAATCCGAGGGTCGCGGGTTCGCGCCCGCGTCGCGCTAAACATGCTCGCCCTCCCAGCCGTGAGAGCGTATAATGTACGATCAATCCCACTATTCGTTGGTAAAAGAGTTGGCGGTGGGTGGTGATGACTAGCTGCCTTCCCTCTAGTCTTACACTGCAAAATTAGGGACGGCTAGCACAGTAGTAGCTTTGTGCGAAATTCCAAAAACAAACAAACAAACAATCCTTAATGAGCAGAACCCACTGAAAGTTTAGTTGTAAATCTGTTAGTAAAACATGCGTTATGATATTCATTTTATGGCAAGGCACATTTATCCTATACAAGATCTTACGATAAGTGACAGCCTAAAGGTAGGAATAAGTTCGTTTTGCTGCTGGATGCATTCTGATGACATAAAACGTTAAACTAAGTACAAGCAACTTGTATTAAAAATTGAAAAAAAAAAACACAATCAAACTTAATATACCTGAAGGAGATGAAAAAATTGTTTTCGTTTGGTGTAATAATAATGTAAAATTTATTTATACTGTCTTACAGACATTCTGTGAAATAGCAAAAATATTGTTATGGTAAGTGAACAAGTTTGCAAGAATGAAGATTCAAAGAATACAGCCTCCAGCTATGCCGCTGTATAAAAACATTTAAACGTTATATATATAGTTTGGTATTTTCAGGTGAAATCTAAGTTCCTTACAAGTAGCAAATATTTAGACACGCTAATAACAATAAACTTTTTTCAGGAAACTAGAAGATTAATATGTGGTTAGTATTTTCCTAGTACATATGAAATAACGAGCCTAGACAAGTTTAGCAAGACGAACATAAGGTTTGTTATTAAACAGAAAGAAAAGTGAAGTGCATGTACTTAAAAACATGAAAACTCAGTATGTTCTACTTGATTTCACAACATTCTTTCTGTTTGGGTAGTTTTCAGTCGAAATAAACACGCTGATTTCTAAATAGGACTACATTTGTCGATCTCAGTATAGAAATTAAACTGAGGAAACGTGCTTCAATTATACAGGTAAACTTGTTTTCCTTTTGGTAGTCGATAGTGACACTTGCTTTCTCACAGCAGTAGTCAACTATAATATATAGGCAGTTCTATAGCAAACAAAGAAACAAGTTTATGCTAACACCACTTAGATTCAATAATAATAATAATAATAATAAGCTGTACAAAAATTTGTATATTACTAAAGCTGGTAAAAACAGGATATGCCTGCGTATCACAATACCAATACCATCTATTCTAATTCATCATATCTTCAGAAATACACATCAAATGTCTGTGTAGTTTGTTTATTCCGAATATTGAATAAAATCTTGCTAAATCTCCACTACGGTAGACTAAATGTTAAATTTTCCAAGAACAACATGAAATACCTTTTCAAGTTCTTGTATTTCTAAGAATTTTTACTCCAGTAGTGGTTGGATGGCTAGCCCAATGTAAAAATTAAGAGAAAATTAAAAAAATTGAGAACAACTGACTTTTCTCATACTACTGGTTGTCGTAACAAAGAGGTTGGTTAATAATTCTAGACCTGAGGATTAGAGGTGGTGAAACGCCTTACCTGCAACGTCTTGTAACAAAAACTGGTGTTGATGCACTATCGATATTAGACAGCCAAAGTATAAAGTGCTTAATTATAGGTTGTCTGCTGTTAATTTCATTGTAATCTCATATTACACTTCTCAGTTCAAAAATTTCATGTTTCTCTATTAAACATTGTTATTTCTGGTTCAAATAAGCATTCACTTTGATTTATTAAAATTGGAGTCATTGTGATAATTTCAATGTCTTAAGAGTTTATTAGCTAGAAAAGTATGTTGGTTTACTTCTTATTTCCAAGTATTCGATACTTAGTTGAGATTTTTGTAACTTAAGTAAATGATATGGTTCATTTTTATAGTTAAGAATGAAACTACACAATAAACTATCTGTGTGCTGCCCACTACCGGTATCGAAACCGGAATTTTGGCGTCGGCTTACTGTTGAGCCACTGGGAGCTAAGTAAATGAATATAAAATTTTAGGGAGTGTTTATGTGTAAAAAACAAGGCTAGTTAACACACTTTATCGCCTACTCCTTCACCAGTGGCTCAGCGACATATCTGTTGATTTATATTGCTAAAAACTGTATTTCGATACTTTCGGCGGACAGAGCACGGAAGGTCCATTGTATAGCTTTTTACTAAACTACAAACAAACAAACACGCTTCACCGTGTTCCTTACAACTTTTCCAACACGAGTGAGGTGTGGTCACTACAGTAACCATGGTTGCCGTATTACATATTATCCATTCACATCAATAAAGTGTTTTATGAACTGTAAATACGGTGCATGTTTTTTAGTTTCCGTACACTATTAGTGAATACTCTCTCTCTTTTTTTCATCATTACCTATAACTTGTCCTGAAGAACTACTTACGATTGGATACTTTTATGAAAGTTTTGTAGTAAATGTGGGATGGCCTGTTTTATTTTACAGTCTAATATTTGTTAAATATTACAACTGAAGGCAGTAAAGTATACCCAATGATAAAGCACAGCACTCGTAACCCTCAGATTTTTAATATCGTAGAAGAAAAAATATACGAAGAATACTTCTGAAAATAACAACAAAACAACACCAGCTTCTTCTCTTGGATAACTGAAAATAAATCCTATACCGAAACATTTCACTTCTTAGTAAACCAAGTGAACAAGGGAAAAGTTTAGGTATAGGATTTCTTTTCAACTATCAAAGAAAAGTTGAGTTTGTTTTTTTTCAGAAGTTTTGAGAAATGGTTGAATTCCCATCTCAAATGTGTATGAACAATAGTCTTATCCCTGATTCAACAGCAGCATTTAGTGGTCAGAAGTTTAACTAAAGAGGATATATTAATTACGTGAAGTGTGAATGAATAATAAATATAGTATTTGCCCATCCTCGTTTAAGTGGAAGTTTACAATGTGTGTCAGACAAAGAACAGGAAAAGGTTCTGAAGAGCTTTATGTGTATAACAAGTGTAGAAATGTCGCAGGCAAAATATGCAAATATTACGAGACTTTTCTTTTTAAATGTGTACTAAGAATGAAGAGGGCTTGCAACATATATCACTAAAGTTGTAGTATTCTGTAGGATAACACGATGTTCTTTCTTTTAATTTGATCACATACCCAACTATATGCTGGAGGTTTCTATTATTTGTTCGAGCATTTTTAGAAATACTTCCTATAGTAACTCAGAATGCGTTATGTATTATGCAACATTTAGAGGTATGAAAAAGTCACCTAGACTTAGAAATAAAAAGAAGCATTTTAAAGAAAACGAAACAGTTAAGTATGGTAACTAAATATACAGAATATTCTTACCAAAGCTATTATTTCTATAGAATTCTTCTTTTCTGAAAGTTACAAAACAACTTGATCATTATAAGCATATCAAAGACCCACAAACAGTATTTTTATGTTTGCCAATTAAATTTCAATACATTTATCTAACTCTTTTTTGGGTCTTCCAAAGAAATTCCCCATGGTGGGCAGAGCACAGATAGCCCTTTGTGCAGCTTTGTGCTTAATACAAACAATAAACCAAAAAAATTCATGACACTACGTCAACATTTAAAAGACTACTATAAGCTCTCAATTAGCACAAAAGTATAAATCAGAAAAATGCGGTAATTTTAAAGATATTACACGAAACTACTTAAGTTCTTATTTGACTTTACTTTTAGCTAATAATGCCTGATACTAATAATATTTTATTATTTGCGAGAAAGTCAGTTTAATATTTTGTGTGGGATATTTATTAATAAAGAAACATTATTCTTTTCTCTACTTTGTTCACTTCAATGCATAAAAGGTACTATGTGATTATACATTATATAATTTTGTTGTATTTCATGTTGATATTCACATGATCAAGAATGGATACCCTGAAAATTTCAAACTGCCATAAATATATTATTAAATATTATATTTGAAGGTTGTAATTTAAATTTGGCTAGAGGGAGACGCAGGTTGTAATAATGACGATAAGGCAGGCCTAGAAAGTTCTAAAGTTTAGAAATTCTAAGAGTAAGCTATATAAGGTTTATTTGTTTGGGAAGACATATACATAAGAAGTTCAGTGAATGGTTAAAATGTCATTTGTCGACATAACTTATAAGTACCACTGTCTATAAGCTTGTAGAAACACAGTTGTTATAGTTATCTGGACCAGCTGTTGAATTATTTTCACCGAATCCACTAACGAAAGTAAAAGTTTGTAATAATATTTTTGCTCTTTCATGTCATTAGAACGAAATTTGAAGTTAAAGTTTGAAAAGCAAAACAAAAAACGTTTCACTTAATTATACACAATATAATATCTTTATTTTTGCTAAAAGAACAAACCCTTACGGGCCCCAGTGGTATAATGGTATTTTTGCGAATTTACAACGCTAGAAATCAGGTTTCGATACCCGTGGTGAGCAGAGCACAGATAACCCTTTATATAGCTTGGCCCTTAACTACAAACAAATCTGTTTTAAATTTTATATAAACTTATGGAAATCATTTAAATTGAATATTAATGTATCTTTACTAAACAGCCACAAAGAAACGATAAAATTTTTAAACAATAAATTTGTTGATTTCATCTACAGTAGTGAATTTCATCATGAAGCTGCAAATAACATTAGTTTCATTCTTTTCCAAAATTATTTTGAGCTTGTTTTACTTATTTGCATTGCATCTAAACTTTTTTTACGTAAACTGATACAAAAAAAAAACAGATTGATTGTATACACTATTTGATGGCATCGCCCATTGTACAAAGATATTTGTGAGTCAATGATATGCTCTGTTCTTGTGTAAGTTCTCGCAGAACAAGTGAAATCGCGAGAACAGCTGAGTTCTAGTTAAATAATTGTATGTTAGGTTGATCACGCAAGTCTGATAGACGGTTTATTGTGCCAAGCGAGTATATTTCATCCTTTTTTGTCGCTTGAAAGGGTAAGTAGTTGAACTATTCAAGTAATTGTTAGCTTATTCTAATTCAGTATTGTTCAGTAGATATTGCTCATTTCTTCATTTACAAATTAGAAACTATTTCTGCGGGTATTCTCAACTTTTCTCTGACATTCTCTGTTACAAGAGCTCTGAACTACGTATAAATGTTTGCAACAATTATACATTTGTATTAAACACAGATTATAGTATCCCCTCCATGGAAAACAGTTTTATACAAACACGTGGAATACAAATTAAGTTTGTTCAACTTATTTCAACATAGTTAACAGTTAACTGATAACTTATGTTATAAGACCAAACTTTCAATGTTACAAGTGCATGACATGATTCATTTATCATTTGAAATATGTACATTACGTAATAATAAAAATAATCATATTTTTAAATGGCCCAAAATATTACAAATTTAAAATCAGAGCGATATATTGCGTTTTATTTAAATCTTACACTGGTATACGTGTATTGTTTTAATGTATAACTAGGCGAGAACACAAGGTATAATCTACAATATCAATATAAGTTCAGTGGGCTACATTGCATCCAGTTAACTAGCAGTGGGAAAGTTTTCCTTAGGATGTTACAGGAAGAAACTGAGAGTTATTTTTTTATTTACTCGATATTAAAAAGGCTTAACATATTCCTACATACGCAGTTTTTCTGTAACCGTCATATACATACCCAGAATTGTCCGGAGTACACAGTTATTTTGTGTTTTTATTTATTCTTATCTGTGTACAAACACACACACACATATATTATTTATTTTCTTCAATTTTAAGAAGAAAATATTTGCAGTGTGGAATATACGGCTTATATATTTGTAAGCGAGTAGATTGTTTTACGCTTGCTGTCGCTTAGCAACATTCAGTTGGTCTCACCTGCTACAAAGAGTCGAATTAAAATACACAGTTTCCACTACGTTGTAAATGTTAACGATAATTTACACACTAAAAATAATACAGTCGTAGAAATCATACATTTAAAACAAAAATAAGCCATTGATCACTCGCTCTCCCAGTAGGAAAAATAATATACAGAGTGAAGAAGCAAGACCATATATTTGTGTGTTTTTCCAATGAATTAATATATTGATTCCTTTGTCCCTTTAATACATACCGTCTCAGTTCCAGGTCTTGATCAGTATACCGTAGATAAAGATATACACGTGTTTGAAGTTTTGGCGTTACTTACATTTTCTTATTAAAATTTATATATTAATATCATTTTTACAGATAATTATTCACTCTTTTCCAAATTGTTAATTTTTAGAAAGCGGATTTCGGTGCCCGTGGTTGACATAGGACAGATAATCCATTGTATAACTTTGTGCTTAACTGCTAACAAAAGAAACTCTAAAAAGGTTTGGTTTTGAATTTCGCTCAAAGCTACACGAGGACTATCTGCGCTAGCCGTCCTTAATTTAGCAGTGTAAGATTAGAGGGGAGGCAGCTAGTCATCGTCACCCACCACCAAACCTTGGACTACTCTTTTACCAAGGAATAGTCGGATTGATGGTCACATTATAACGGCCCTACGGCTGAAAGGTTTGGTGTGACGGGGATTGGAACCCATGATCCTCGGATTATGAGTCGAGTGCCTTAACAACCTGGCCATGCCGGGCCCACTAAAAGGGAGACCTATGATTTTGTAAGTGATCTCACATGAACCCTTGATAGATAGTAAGGATGTGAATGTTCTAAAACTAGTTGGCTTTAAAGGAATGTTTTAGAGCATTTAGTACAAATATACTTACGTACATAATTTAATCCAAAAATTGTAAACTTAGAGTAAAATTCGACTAGTTTCCAGAGTCTGAATACCTCCGTTCGTTGTCTGTAACAGACACACAAACTACCAGAGTACTTCGTTGAAAATGTTTGTACGTGACACGATTTTACTTGTTTGTCATCTTCTTTTTTTTAATTATATAATTGATGACATAATGACGCTGGAAAAACGCGTCATATGTGATAGTGTATGCTGCTATAGTTTATTTCTTTCCTTTCTTAATAAGAGTTTATAACATTGTGGGTCCGGCATGGCCAGGTGGGTTAAGACGTGCGACTTGTAATCTGAGGGTCGTGAGTTTGAATCCACATCACACCAAACATGCTCGCCCTTTCAGCCGTAGGCGCGTTATAATGTGACGGTCAATCCCATTATTCGTTGGTAAGAGAGTAGCCCAAACGTTGGTGGTGGGTGGTGATGACTGGCTGCCTTCCCTCTAGTTTTACACTGCTAAATTAGGGACGGCTAGCACAGATAGCCCTCGAGTAGCTTTACGCGAAATTCAAAAACAAACAATAACATTGTGATTCTATCTACTTCCTGGCTTTAATAGTGATTTTCAAATACAGCCAAAGCATGTTTAAATATAGATTTTTTCCATAATACTATATTCTAGTTATATGTCTATTTATTCTTTTATTTCGCCCGGATAAAAAATATATATTGTGAAATAAATGACTTTCTGTGACACTTCAGAATCTTTTCAATCGAGTAACTAAGAGTGTTATTAACGTGACGGTCAATCCCACTATTCATTGGTGAAAGAGAAACCAAGAGTTGGCGGTGGGTGGTGATAACTAGCTTCCTTCTGTTCTTAAACTGTAAAAGTAGAGACGGCTAGTCCAGATAGCTCTCAAATAGCTTTGTGCGAAATACAGAAATCAAACAAACAATCTAATATAACCCATCCATTATTGTTGTCACCCCTGATCATAAAGAGGAGTCTGCATGAGTTAATGAAAGATGAAGTCCAACAGCTGCGCTGTCTCGCATCTGTTCATGTTCATGAAATGAACTTATGAGTCAGTTGAAAATTTTCTGTAAGGTGAAACATACTGCTTTAATTACTAGGGGTTATAGAAACAGGGACGGATTTAATGGTGAGCTAAACCTGACAGGGCCCCTATCTACTTTCGCTTGAGGTATATTTATATTGGTATGAATAGAGCCCACTGCCCCACTTTTTTTTTCTTTAGCTAACTAGGTATTTAGACTTAAATTTGCCCCTGCTTATGCAGTGTAAGAAAGTTTCATACGTTAACTCATCATATTGTTATCCAGTAACAAGGACTAAAGATTTACTGAATGTAGATGCTCCTGGAAACTGATAACAATCCATGACCGTCATCTCATGGGCGTCTCAACTGACTGTTAGACGTTTCCAAAAAGGTCTCAACAGTGATGCAAATCTATTGCCTTCTCCAATATTCAAGGGTAAAGAATTCCCGGGTTACTTCCTTATACATTTCAGTCTAAGCCACTGTTTTGCATAGTTGGGCTCAAGGACAGGAGGCACAGTATTTGTTTTGAACTTTCGCACAAAGCTACGCGAGGGCTATCTGCGCTAGCCATCTTTAATTTAGCAGAGGGAATGCAGTTTGAGTGTGACGGAGATTCGAAACCGCGACCCTTAGATTACGAGTCGAGCGTCTTAATCACCTGGCCATGCCGAGCCAAGATTTTATTAAAGACCTTTCTTTCCATTTGGTTTTAAGACCACTGTTCACGTAGCTACCATAATCACCTTCATTTTCCCGAACGTTTTGTGAATCAACATTAAAACGTAGGGGTAAAATGAGGTCAACAGTTCTGAAGGTCCCAGATTGCATACTCTATTACCTGAGACCAGAAAAAAAACATTTTAGACATATGTCTATGCATAAATGGAAAAAAGTCAACATCCAGAGAAAGACGTCTTCTAGGTCATACTATTATCTTGGGCCATGATTAACGCTTAACACTGAACTTCTTCTCTTGTCCATTAAGCACTCTTTTTGGAAAATAGTTTCCAAGCTGTGCCACTCTTCAAACTCATTTGCTGCAAAATATTACACAAGCCCGGAAAAGCACGGTAATCAAGAAAAACAACCCTGGAATAATAAATCCTGTGGTCACACCATCAAAATGCGACCCTTACTACCTTACTTTATGATGCTTCCTGTGGGAAATACTATTTCAAAAAACATTTTATAATTTATATAATGCATAAGAAAAAAACATAATTTCAATTTATGCATGCTTAGATTCAGGAATTAACGTAGGTGTGTTTATGAGTTTATAAAGTCTATTTCTTTTATCTGTAGAGTTTTGAATAGCCCCATTACAAAATAAACTAGGTTTAAAATGGGCCTACTATAAAAATCAGTAGTTGAAAGGCTTTATTCTATCACCAATATTAAAAGAGACTATTAATAGGCGCTTTAATTTAATATACTGTACTTTTAGCTTACTTTTGATATTACTTGTGGTTTCATTTTTTTTATTTAAATATGAATTTACATTATCGATAATTTTTTCTTTTTTATCGTAAAAAGTTTGATAAAACAACTTCCAGTGATTAATCATTGCTACTTTTAAACAATTTTCTCACCGTATGTTTGTTTGTTTTAGAATTTCGCACGTTTGTTTTAGAATTTCGCACAAAGCTACTCGAGGGCTATCTGTGCTAGCCGTCCCTAATTTTGCAGTGTAAGACAGCTAGTCATCACCACTTACCGCCAACTCTTGGGCTACTCTTTTACCAACGAAGAGTGGGATTGCCGGAACATTATACGCCCCCATGGCTGGGAGGGCGAGTATGTTTAGCGCGACCCTCGGATTACGAGTCGCACGCCTTACGCGCTTGGCTATGCCGGGCCCAGGTTATAATAGTATATTAGGTCTCTTAACTTATTTGTGTTGTACAACTTTGTGAACATTATGGTGGTTTGAATTTAAACTAGGTCTCAACAAATTTGTATTGGACAAGTTTAAGAACAGTTCTGATAGTTTGATTTTAAATTAAGTTTCAACTAATTTACGCGACACTAGTTTAAGAACAGTTGTGGAAGACTTAGTTCAAAAATAAAAGTGAATTATTAACACATCTTAAAGGATTAAGCCTTTAGTTCAATTAGCGGAAGCGCATTGGATGTATGAGAAATATATGAGTCAAAGCCGAACAGAAGAAAGAAAAGTGAAATTACCACATTGCTTTGTCTTATTATATAAGGACCGAATGTAAATACTTCTTTTATTTTGTAGAAATTTAAAAGCGAATGCACACTTTACATTATTTTAAGAATTGGCAGAAGTAAAATGATATAATTTTATAACCTTTCTTAAACGCAGAGCCTGCCATAGGCAGAATTGTAGCATATGTGAACTTTGTATTTCTCTGTAAAATGGAAATGAACTACTACTTAACTGCAATGTTGATTTTGATGAACATATTGTAGAAAACACAAACGAAGGCCAAGAAAAAAACATTATTAAAATCTGTTATAAACAAAACACAGAAGTGGCTGAATACCAATATTGCGTAATGATGTAAAAGCCCTTTAAATGAGTCTTAGCCACAAAATATGGGTTCAGTTTCGCGCAATGCTACACGAGGGCTATCTGCGCCAGCTGTTTCTAATTGAGGAGTGAAAGGAAACTCTTGGGCTACTCTTTTAATAATGAATAGTGGGTTTACTCGTTACGTTACAACATCCTCACGGATGGACAGAGGACAGATAGCTCATTGTGTAACTTTGTGCTTAACTACAAACAAACCATACTTAAGCTATGTCTACAGGTATGTTAAAAGTCTTTATTAGCACGTATTTTATAAATTAAATGACGTAACTTTAAATAAACTGATTGTCAGATAAATAGATATTTTCTCTTGCATTTAAGTAGGCTCCTCAGTGGCTCAGCGTTAAGTCTGAAATTTATATCTTGCGATGGTCACAACACAGATAGATAGCTCATTGTGTAACTTTGTGCTTAAAAACGAATAAACGCATTCAAGTAATGTAAAGGCTAAGGTATTAATACAAGTTTATGATTAGGTCCATCAGTTATTTTTTATTCAATCAAATTTTGATATAATTTATTCTCTTCCATATTGCTTTGATATCCTTGTAAGGATTTCTTGTAGTTGCGAAAATATTAAGATGTATAGATAATATTAAAAGAAAGTAACCCCCTTTTGCCACTTTCTTTAACGATATCAACCCATTTTGTTTTGGGTTTTTCAAGTTCTTCCTCATAGTGGCACAGTGGTATGTCTTCGAAATTATACTACTAGAAACCGGACTTCGATACCCTTGGTAAGCAGAGCATAATTAGCCCTTTGTGTACCTTTGTGCTTAAAAATAAACAACAGCGTATCTTAGCACTGTGGGTGGTACAACAGAAATATTTTCTCATACCTAAGGAAAAGCAGACCAAATTTTTAAAAGTTCATTTCTCACCAGAAGTTATTGGAGAAAACACTAACCGCTTTACAATGTTTTTTATTTGACTTTGTTTCTTATTTCAGTTATTAATAGCTTCAAAAAACAGTTATCAAGTTTAGAAAAAATGTAACTTTATTAGTTGTCATTTCAATTTTAAAAATTGTTAATTTGTTTGTTTGTTTGTTTTGGAATTTCGCACAAAGCTACTCGAGGGCTATCTGTGCTAGCCGTCCCTAATTTAGCAGTGTAAGACTAGAGGGAAGGCAGCTAGTCATCACCACCCACCGCCAACTCTTGGGCTACTCTTTTACTAACGAAAAGTGGGATTGACAGTCACATTATAACGCCCCCACGGCTGGGAGGGCAAGCATGTTTGGCGCGATTCGGGCGCGAACTAAAAATTGTTAAATACCTACTCAAAAAATATTAGTTCTACTATGCAGCTTTTAATTTAAATAGGGTGATAAAACACCACAATATCTCAAAGAATACTTCTAACATTCTGTCGTGTTTTAACCAACTTTCTCATGATTCACATATATCTTAATATCACACGCATGACCTAAACGGGTCTTCAACTGTGACTCTTGCTAAGTAATGGCAGAAGTTCAGATGAAGGGGTGAAAGAATGGTTGGGTTTACAAATGACACTACTGTACACCGTAACTAATATATTATTGAAACACTTCTTCCTAGAAACCTATATTGAACCAGTTAAGAAGGAAGCGTTTAACATCATTATATAGATAGATCAGTATAAAGGAAGTCTTTGTAAATAATAGCGGTGTGACTGTGATGTTTGTTTCATTCCACTGTTTGGTCTAGAGTTAGCAGATTTTTCGCTTTAAAACTTGACGTTTGAAATCTGTACTTTTAAGGTTCAAAGTACTATTAGAAAATACTAAATGATGAGGAGATGACTAGAGATATCAAAACAATTACAGATAGAGGTCATGAAGTGAAAAACAGATTTAGAAGATTACATCCAGTAGTGAAGCTAAAATAACATGTATTGAGGTAACACTACCTTATTTTAGTTGCTAACATCAACAAGACAATTCCTAAACTTTAACGAAACATTGACACACATGAAGTACTGAAAACTAGTCGTATATTTATGAAATCACGTTATTCTGTCGTTTTGGTATTCATATGTTTGTTTGGAATCAAGCAAAAAGCTACACTATGGGCCATCTTTGCTCTACCCACCACGGGTATCGAAACCCGATTTTTAGTACTGTGAGTCCGTAGACATACCGCTGTAACACTCGGAAAGAAAGGTCTGATACTTAAAAATTACAGTGAATCTTAAAAAGAAGCTAGATTATATTCCCTTAAACTTACCTCCAAGCCAGGGGGTGAAAATTTCTAGATAGCAATAATAAAATAAACAAAAGCCTGTTAACCTAAATCAATTAGAAGGAAATAGAAAGAAAACGTTTAGTCGAACTGAACTGATGAGTTGAAGTGAAATGATTAGAAAACATTCAAAATCGTCTGTATCGAATAGTTATTTAAGAATAGAGGCTTAATGACAAACGTTTTACGTTTAGAAATGTATGACACATCGTTACATATGATATTATACCTATTTCAGTATTTTTATACCTATTTCAGTATTTTTATACCTATTTCAGTATTTTTATACCTATTTCAGTATTTTCTATGAAAACAAAACAAAACTATTTACAAACTTCAAGCCAATCTAGAGAAACGCCCTCAGTTATCAAATGAAAGCCATACTAATGAAGGAAAATTGGCTGAATCAAAAGTCATTGCAACTAAGCACAGCAATTTCTAGTATTAACAAGATAATAAACGGTTGAAGTTGACGAATATTGACAAGCCATAATATCATAAACTTTCAGCTATGCCGTGAAATCAGTTGCTGTTTTCATGAAAAGAAAAAAAAACATAATCAAAGCAATAACACATACCCATATACCTGTCAAATCTCCAAAGCACCTTTAATGTATATTTGTGCCTGCCTTTGATTTGTTTGAATGATTCCCTGAGAGGTGATATGCAGGTGCGTCAGAGAATCTGCAAAAAGTTTGTCAACATATGTGGTTTAAGACTGACTTCGTAGTTCTCTTTAGACGTTTGTCACGATGAAAATTGTGAAATGTAACAATAGTGCATGATTCTGACCATCGAACTAAGTATAACTAACGATGGAAGAAGTAAAACCAACGACAACTCTGGACATGGAACATTGTTCTAATAAAGTACATTAGTCCTCGCACAAACTTAATTGTTCTACAAGGTTTGGTTGTTTTGAATTTCGCGCAAAGCTACACGAGGGTTAACTGCGCTAGCCGTCCCTAATTTAGCAGTGTAAGACTAGAGGGAAGGCAGCTAGTCATCACCACCTACTGCCAACTCTTGGGCTATTCTTTTACCAACGAATACTGGGATTGACCGTCACGTTATAACGCCCCCACAGCTGAAAGAGCGAGCGTGTTTGGTGTGAGGGGAATTCGAACCTGCAATCCTCTGATTACCAAACAAGTGCCTTAACTACTTGGCCATGCCGGGCCATTCTACAAGGACTATAATTTCTAATTTTGGTAGAAGAAAAATTATATTTTATCTAACCTTTAGGTAAAGTTACATGCTTTAGCTCTGAATAAAATCATTATGTAACTACTACCCGTAATGAATATCCGAAATAGCTTGAGTTAAACTTATATTTCCATGTGAACTTTGTAAAAACTGTTTGAATATCACTATTTTTGTAACATAAACTCACTAAAACTGCCTTTAACGAGTATTGTTTAATACACCAGTCATATTTACAGCATCCATTTACTTAATCAGAACATCATATTCTAGCAAGTTGTTAAAAATAGTGCAGCTAAAAAACAAAAATTGAAATCACCCATTAGTGGTCAAATATGGTGCGCAAAGTAATTAAAGGAGTATTGAAACCTGGTTTCTAGCGATGCAAGTCCACAAACATATCGTTGTGTCACTGGAGGAGGCGAAGTTTGTATGTTAACGATTTACATGATGATTTATCAAATGGTTTGAAATGTATCTCATAACGACTGGTAGGGGTATTAACACTTTTACCAATAAAGCAGAGAACGACGTTTCGACTTTCCTAGGTCATCTTCAGATTAACAAAGAGGTCGAAATGTTGTTCTTCGCTTTATTAATAAAAGTGTTAATTTTAATACCAGCCGTTCTTAGATAAGTTTTTATTTCAAGTAGGTTTCTCGTCATCAAGAACCAAGAATAACTTCACCACTGCTATTATACAAGAAGTGTAGGTCTGAAATGTAGGTCTATTATACAAGAAGTGTAGGTCTGAAATGTAGGTCTATTATACAAGAAGTGTAGGTCTGAAATGTAGGTCTATTATACAAGAAGTGTAGGTCTGAAATGCAAGTAAATGGTCATTTAGTCTAAGGTTGGTGAAATTTGTTAAAACCTTTACTGTTCACGACATTTCATTTAATATGTAGTATGATCACCACAAATAATACGTGTAGTCTGGCACTACTGTTTTATTTTTACACTCAAACTGATATTTCGATAACGGTTTGCTTGTTTGTTTGTAGTTAAGCACAAAGCTATACAATTGACTATCTGTGTTCTGCCCACCACGGGTATCAAAACTCTGTTTCGAGCGTTGTTAGTCCGCAAGACGTACAACTATGCCACTGGAAGGGGGCAAGAGTATTAGAAATTGAAGATAATGGTAGTGTTCATGGGTTGTGGAAGGTGGTTCGATTTGGTAAGGCGTTTGAGCAAATTCACCATTGGCTTAGAAGTTGTCCAACATTCCGGTAATAGCACTATGAGAGACATTTAGCTAATGCAGCAATAAGCAAGTTTATGCCATTTGTCCGATGGATCTTCACATGAATGAAACATTAAATTGTCTTCTTCGAGGCCTAATCTTGGTTCATGAATAAAATGGAACATTTACAATATTGTGATTCCCTTCAATGTTACGTTTAAATCACATCTGTGTAAGGCAACTACACTATATATAGTATAAGCTGAATGTCTATCCATTTATATTTCCGATCATATTACTGATCACAGGTTGCTTGTGTTATATATTGTATAAGAATGAATGGAAAGAATGATTGACGATGTTTTAACAGTGACTTTGGCTTGTTATAACTATGGTTTAAAAAAAAAATTATAATTATCCTTCAGTTGCTTTATACAGTGTAGCAGAATTATTTAATGTATTTGTAATGGGTTATTTGCAAACATTTCCTGATTTGTAATGTGCAAAATATCTCAATGAATTACCTGTGCACCCAAACTAATCGCTGGAAAAAGCTATTAAGCAAAGCACCCGTAAAACTGTTGCGATGGTTTCCATGTTTTCGTTTCAAAGAACCCTTAAAACAGTTGCGATGGTTTCCATGATTTCGTTTCAAAGAACCCGTTAAACAGTTGCGATGGTTTTCATGATTTCGTTTCAAAAAACCCGTAAAACTGTTGCGATGGTTTCCATGATTTCGTTTCAAAAAACCCGTCAAACAGTTGCGATGGTTTCCATGATTTCGTTTCAAAGAACCCGTAAAACAGTTGCGATGGTTTCCATGATTTTCGTTTCAAAGGACCCGTAAAACAGTTGCGATGGTTTCCATGATTTTCGCTTCAGTTTTATTTACTACATTACTTTCACGCACGCCATTTAAGCTACGATTTTCTACAGCCAGGGCCCGGCATGGCCAGGTGGTTAAGGCGCTTGACTCGTAATCCGATGGTCATGGGTTCCAATCCCCATTACACCAAATATGCTCGCCCGTTCAGCCGTGAGGGCATTATAATGTGACGGTCAATCACACTGTTCGTTGGTAAAAGAGTAGCCCAAGAGTTTGGCGGTGGGTGGTGATGACTAGTTGCCTTCCCTCTAGTCGTACACTGCTAAATTAGTGACGACAAGCGCAGATAGCCCTTGAACAGCTTTGCGCGAAATTCCAAACAAATAAACAAACAGTCTCGCAGGCATTATGTATTAGTTAGGTCGGTAAATCCTAGTCTATTTGAAAAAGTTTACGCGGTCAGATAAAGAAAATCACGTAGGCATGACTTCATTTAATACTACTACCCGTAAAGTAAACAACAATGTATTTGTTTGTTTTTGAATTTCGCGCATGTCTACACGAGGGCTATCTGTGCTAGCCGTCCCGAATTTAGCAGTGGACTACTCTTTTACCAACGAACAGTGGGATTGACCATCACATTATAATGCCATTTCCCCCGGCTGAAAGGGCGAGTAAGTTCGGTGTGATAATAATGTAAAGAAATGGTGTTTATAGTAGCGTATAGAGTATGAAACCGTTATAAACTTTCAACGTATGACACAGTAACACATCGATATGTCTGAGGATTTATACTGCTAGAAACCGGGTTTCGACTCGTGGTGGGCAGAGCACAGATAGCCCACTGTATTGGTTTGTGCTTAACTTCAAACAAATATACAAATACAGTTTTACGAGTTAAGATAAAGAAACTTACAAAAACGAAGAATAAAAATTGTGGTAAAGAAACAATTAGCTAAAAGGTGTTTATAGCAGACTATGAAACGAACCAAGACTAAATTATTGCAAAGTAAGATAAATGTAAACTTGTAATGGAAACAAACTGAATGCGTGTTTTCAGAAAGTGATAATCATATGGTTTTCAATGAACTACACGTGCGTATTTTAGATCTAAGTAAGTCGAGAAAACTCATAAAAATTGTATTTAATATAATGTTCATTTGTTAGGAAGTTAAAACCAGGTTAAATGTTATTTGAGTGAAATACTTTGCAAATAAAGAACTAAAGTTAAAATCGAAGGCAGTCAAAGCCAGTCTTCACGTGATGAAAACGACACTATGTACCACGCAAGCTGCATTGAAAAGTTTGACTAAGCAAAACCAGGTAAGATTATTCTCAGTTGAAAAGTCAATATGCATGTTGGACTCCTCAGACAAAGGCCTTTCTCATTATTTGAGATATGTAGCGTTTGATCGTGTTAAGTTTCAGAGAGTGAAACGAAAGTGTGTTATTTATACAAATAGTTCAAACACCGTAACTATCTGTTCACTGATAATGGTATCAGTTTATATCGGATTTTTCTTATTATTCTGCCATTATTTAAAAATTAGTCAGTTGAAATCATTTTTATTATTCTACGAATGTTTTAGCACAATTGAGGTACAAGCCTGTATGCACATAAATACATACTTGGGCAATTTTTTGTACAGACATGTAGCTACGTATCCAGTGTAAATACAAGCACATGTTTATGATCACGTAAATTTCGTAAAGGTTAGGCATGACCTGGTGAATAAGGTGTTCGACGCGCAATATTACGGCCACGAGTTCGAACACCCCAGCACTGAAATGTTAGAAAATGTCACCCTTTCAGCCGTTGTGGCGTTATAATGTAAACATTAGTTCTACTGTTCGTTGGTAAAAAAAGTACCTAAGAGTTGGCTGCAGGTGGTGTTGACTAACTGATTTTTCTCTACCACTTGTAAGTTGGGAACAACTAGCACAGGAAGTCCTCGTATAGCGTTGCGCGAAATTCGAATAAAACTATTTCTCATCTAAATACTGGCGTATCCATTTTTCTCACGTTATTGTATTGATCGTTGTCCCTACTTTATATTAGATTGTGTATTGGTTTTGTTTTACGCTGTTGAATTCAACTCACAATTTCAGACATTTTCCATTGCTTTTACTAGATTTTCAATTGTTTCTCTTTGTATAGGGCCATATAAAGTCTGATACACTTCAACAAACGTACCAGATTTCGTAAAAACGTTAAAATCATTTTTGTCACTATAAAGAAGATCTGTTTTTTAGCGCTTATTATGCCAAAAAGCGCGGCCTATTTGAAATCTCAAATCGGAAATATATTTGTGCATAATGTTTGTTTGTTTGTTTTGAATTTCGCGCAAAGCTACACGAGGGCTATCTGTGCTAGCCGTCCCTAATTTAGCTGTATAAGACTAGAGAAAAGGCAGTTAGTCATCATCACCCACGGCCAACTCTTGGGCTACTCTTTTACCAACGAATAGTAGGATTGACCATGACTTTATAACGCCCCCACGGCTGAAAGGGCGAAAATGTTTGGTGCGACGGGGATGCTAACCCGCGACCCTCAGATTACGAGTCGCACGCCTTAACACACTAAGCCATACCGGGCCCATCGTGCATAATAAAAACGTAAACTATGTCGTTATTACCGCTATTAGAAATAATTTTATGTAAAAAAGACGGAAATAAAATAAAGCATGGGCACTTAGATGCATGATGCTTGAGAGATATGTGACAAAGAAAGAATAAAAGTATATTTTAATGAAAAAAAATCGTTAAGTTTCCGAAAATGACATAAAAATACTCTATAAAAGAATTTAATTGCTTATACAGGACGACTAGCGCAGATAGCCCTCGTATAGCTTTGCGCAAAATTAAAAAGCATACACTTCAATCATTATTAAGTACACAAATTTGAAGTACTTCAGAATGATCGTACTAGTGATTACAACATCGTATCTGTTCTCAAAAATAAATTTTACTGCCTGTAAAAGCTGTAATTGTAGTAAAGTGTACTTAATCAGTATATTTGTTTGTTTATTCGGAATTTTGCGTAAAGCTACACGAGGGCTATCTGCGCTAGCGTCCCTAATTTAGCAGTGTAAGACTATAGGGAAGGCAACTAGTCATCACCACTCACTGTTAACGGTGGGATTGACCATAACATTATAACGCCCCTATGTGTGAAAGGATGAGGATGTTTCGTGTGACGGGGATTGGAACCCGTGCTCTGCAGATTGCGAGTCGAGTTCCCTAACCACCTAGTCATGCTAGGCCGGGGTGAACAGAGACAGACGTTTCTGACCGCCACTGGTTATATACTTTATATGATTATAAACTTTAACCTAAATTACCGTCACGCTATGTTGTTGAATAAATAATACACTAAAACTAAATATTTTTAAAATATAAATTAATTTGCACCTAATATATATTTATGTAAACTATAGAAAAATATACAAAGTAAAATATAAACATTGTAAACAGCCATAACTCTTTGCAAAAACCTTTTACATTTTTATCTCACCTAGTTTCCGTATCCTTCGTTAAATATTTAGAGGTGGTAGTTTTATCACCATTTGTCGGTGTTATTGTATTTGTTATATCACGAGTTAATACATTAAATATAACATTCTAATTACAGGCAATTTTACCGAGCTTTCAGTCATACAACGGCAACAATGTACGACTAAACCGTGAAAATCGTTCTCTGACCTACGTATACGATTTACCAAGTTATTCTGTTCTCTTTCAATGATGGATATGCCGAACATTTATGCCTAAATTGAGCCTTACCTGTCGGCTTTTATTGAACTATATTTAATTGCTTAAACATATTTCGCGAGTGTTACATGGTGTGTATTAAATACAGTGTAGCAAAATGGAAAAAAGCGAAACGGAAGAGCTGTCTCTATCAAATAAAGATACGGAAGACGACTCGCCTGATCCTGAAGAAACTACATTTTTACCACCAGATGGCGGCTGGGGATGGGTAGTGGTTTTTTCATCATTCATGATCCATGTTCTAGCTGATGGCGTAACATACACATTTGGAATATTCTATGTGGAATTTTTGAAATATTTTCATGAAACCAAAGGAGTGACAGCATGGGTTGCTTCAATAATGGTCGGCGTAACTTTTATTGTAGGTATGTGGTTTGCTGTATATTATCTTCATCTAAACGTTTAAATAGGCGAATTTTAAAATTTTACACACGGAAATAATTTATTCATTTATTAAAGTACTAAAAGATATTAAGTCATGTCTGAAGGATTAAAGAACTGATATAGATTCCCGTAGAAAACATGACGAAGTGAAAATAAAAATATTTGTTCTGAAGTCTGCAACGTGTAAGCATGTAAACTTAGGTCTAACTCGGATAATATATAAACCATTTCATGAGGAATCTTCATCCAGAACGTAACGTTTCAGATAAAATATTTAAATGTGAAACATCCACTGAGTAGCCAAATTTTGTTGTACTGACGAAAAGTGTGTGCTGTTCAATTAAAACACAACAATCAGTTAACAGTATTAAGTAACATAGCGGTTTCGCGCTTGATAATATTGCGGTGTGCAGAAATACTACGAAATTTTAACTTTCTTATGTTATAAAATTTTTATCTATTATTAATCAAGGTAGTTTTTTTACGTAATATACAGTCTAGTCACGAGAAAATAAAGTTAACTGATAATGGTTACTGTAATTATTATTTGAAACTTCTCTCGTCTGCTTTCTCAAAAGCAGCAGAAAATAAAAATAAGCCAGTTTATTAACAGACAGAATATTAACACATATAAATTACAGAAAATTATGCACTTATTTGAAATCACGTTATTTTGGTTTTTGATTTTCTGGTATTTTAAAGGTTTTAAGTGAATCATAACGTAATTTTGTAAAAAAAAATGCATTTGTAAATTATATCTTTATAAGATATAATATTCTCTAATATTAATCTTATTTTTCCTTTAATACAACATTTTCTTCTTGTGATTTTTTCTAGGCCCCGTAGCCAGTGCTCTTACCAATAAATATGGCTGTCGAGTTGTGACCATCACTGGTTCTGTTTTAGCATATTTCGGTCTATTTATTAGTATATTTTCTCCAAATATAACGTATCTATATTTTACCATTGGTGTATGCACAGGTAGGTTATTCTTCTGCTTCATTTCTTTGCAATAACGCTTAAAAACACAAATGAAATTAAAATCGAAATTTCTGTGCAATTACCAAAGTAGTCCCAGCATGGCCAGGTGAATAAGGCACTCGACTCGTAATCCGAGGGTCGCGGGTTCGAATCCTCGTCACACCAAACATACTCGCCCTTTCAGCTATAGTGGCGTTATAATGTGACGTTCAATCCCATTATTCGTTGATAAAAGAGTAGTGGGTGGTGATGACTGCAGCCTTCCCTCCAGTCTTACACTGTTAAATTAGGGACAGCTAGCGCAGATAGTCCTCGTGTAGCTTTGCGCAAAATTCAAAACAAACCACTTACCAAAGTATAATTTTTATATTTTTCACACACGGCGTATGAGTCAAGAAATGCTAAAATGTTGTGGATTCCCCCCCCCCATAACTTTGGGATAATTCTCATTAGTTGAAATTGCAGACGTTTGGTACTATTTTTACTGCGATCTATATATCCTGATCGATTCGATATACCATTTGACATGGAGGTTCTTAAATGTATCACATCCCTGACAACGAAGTACAAGAAAACATGGTATTAGTGACACTGTTTTCCAAGAGAAAACAGCAACCTTTCAGAGACACATTGATGCCCACTGTGTCCGAATCAAAGTACTGTATTACACTTAAATATACAGCCTGCAAGCTCAAGGTGCAGCATAAAGATGACGTTCTCAACTGATGTCATTAGTTTCTAAAACACAGTCACAGAAGAGCACAAAGAGCTACCATCTCATAGTAAGTGTTACCATAACTCTGTGCTTTTCTATGCACTTCTCCTTGGAAACAAAAATTCATAAGTTTTGAAATATTTTTTTTAATTTGTGTAAAAAGAAAGCGTGAGAATTTTAAAAATCAATAGACATTTTTTAACTTAAAAATTTGAGCATTTAAAATATTTAACCAATAACTTTACAGTAAAAAAACCTCCCTTGGCTCTTACTAAGCGTGCTAAAATAAAATATTAGTGATAACACTTAGGTTACAGGTCAGACCTGTGAGGCCCGGCATGGCCAGGTGGTTAAGGCACTCGATTCGTAATCCGAGGATCGCGGGTTCGAATTTCCGCCACATCAAACATTCTCGCCCTTGTCGTGAGGGCGTTATAATGTGATGGTTAATCCCACTATTTGTTGGTAAAAGAGTAGTCCAAGAGTTGGCGGTGGGTGGTGATGAGTAGCTGCCTTCCCTTTAGTCTTACACTGCTAAGTTAGGGACGGCTAGCGAAGGTAGCCCTCCCGTAGCTTTGCTCGAAATTCGAAACAAAACCAAAACAAATCATACCTTTGGTAGAGCTAGATTTCAAAGGTGTCGAGTTCGAATTTGTAGGATACGACAAAATATTCCTCGCACGATAAGTCGTAGATGCGCTGCAAGAGTGAAAGTCAATTCCTTAAAGTGGGTGGTAGATACTAGAGTGTTGATGGTTACCTACTTCCATAGTTAATAGACCCTGGTAGACAATCTTAACGACTGTACGACAAATATAAATGTAGCAATGACAATGTGGCAATTTTAAATCAATAAAATTAAAAGACACTTTAAAGTTCTTCCAAATTTTTCTTTCAGATCTATTATAATTTAATCAGTTGACACATATTAGCATGGCGTGACGAAAATAATATTGTAAATACGCTATATATATATATATTTTTGTCCATTTGAGATTTTTAAATTCTTTTTATTTTAGCACAATAGATCACTTGTACTTTTTCCATCACAGGGAGTCAAACCCCAGGTTTTATTTTTGTAAGTTCGCAAAGTTACTGCTGGCTTACAGGGAGCACAGAGTTTTAGGCCATTAATTATACATGCCCAAAGATTTATATATGCATTTCGCACAAATTAATATTGAGGTTTTCGCCATTTTTAAATTTTTAATATGACTACTGCTGACACATGAGTACTTACAAGATGGCCCGGCATGGCCAAGCGTGTTAAGACGTGCGACTTGTAATCTGAGGGTCGCGGGTTTGCATCCCCGTCGTGCCAAACATGCTCGCCCTTTCAGCCGTGGGGGCATTATAATGTGGCGGTCAATCCCACTATTCGTTGGTAAAAGAGTAGCCCAAGAGTTGGCGGTGGGTGGTGATGACTAGCTGCCTTTTCTATAGTCTTATACAGCTAAATTAGGGACGGCTAGAACAGATAGCCCTCGAGTAGCTTTGCGCGAAATTAAAAACAAACAAACAAACTTAATATCTAAGTTAAACAATTATCTTTGTTATAATTAAACACTTCTCTAGTGGATACAGGAGGTTTTAGAGGTACATGATATCTATGTATCTCGGGTAATACATAAATGTAAGGTGATTTTGGATCACTGGTTCTCAAGCAGTTATAAAGACAATCAATTTAAAATTTCTTTTTTAAAATTAATTAAAATTTGTTCAGTTTCTTTTATCTATTTTAGTTGGGTTGTTACTTAAAAATGATAATGTTCTTGATCACTCTTTTTACTTAAATAATCACAGTACTTCATTACCGTAACAGTACTACCTTGTCAGCTTTAGTAATAACCACTTTAATAGAGGAATACCTACGCTTGATAAAAAAACAACAACACAAGGACTAAATGTATACTTATGCTGAACTTAGTTTTGTTTGTGACGTCATCAACTGGGTGTATTTAATCGTCTTGTACAATTGTGCTGAGCACCTGATGATGCCTTGTTAATTGAGGCGAAATATAATTTTTAAATGATATATTTTCTATCCCATTTCATCATTTTTGTTTTAATTCTAAGGTTCAGGAAAAGTTATTACAGAGAATAATTTTGAAAACACATACCAAATGAACGTAACAGACAAGTAGACGTATGTGAACGTAGAAAAATAAAATTATGTAATATTAACATTGTATTATGTAACCAAACTAATTAAGCTTCTAATCTCTCTACTTATGAGCTTTCTGATAGGGTGAAAGACAACGAGACGATATGCAAGAGAATAAGAGCAAATAAGAGCTAGAGAAAATGTAATTGAGTGAGAACTGTGTAGATAACTTCTATTTATAGATAGATCAAAGTGTGTTATTCCACAATTTTTAAATTATATACTTTAACCATTTTTATATCTGCATAATCCAAACCAACCCGTCCAGGTTTATACAGATTTCTGTATAACCTTCTTGTATAAACTAATTTCTCAGAAAGTCCACGCACAACCATTTGCACATTGGTCTGAGACTTATATATGTAACCTTCCATATGTTATGAAATGGTCAAATATGATGATACTGAATCATCACACATGTAAATACAATAAATTAATAAACATTATATGAGGTTTTGATGAAAACTTACACAGGGTGTAAAATTAGTACAATACATATTTAAGTACCATAAAGTTTGAGTTCAATAAATCCAGGTATTTCTACATCTCTGCACAACACTTTACTAAAGACATTATTGTAGCTTTAGCCTAAGATATATTCCAACGCAAACTTTCATGGAATAGCCCAGAAAATCCAAAGGGAAAATGATACCTTTGGAATGTATGTGACTAGCCCAAGAGTAAAGCAACTGTATTCCAAAGCCATATAATCATATCAGTTGGTTGCGTATTGACCACAGTTGATATAAAGTAAAAGTAGAATCTAATTATTAGAACTGTATTTTAATATTGTTTAGTGTCTTGTGCGTACTGTGATGCCACCAAAAGTCACGTAATAGCTCTTTCTAAGGCAAAATATTCATACATTTGATCATAAATATACGTCCAAGTTGAGGGCTTAGAATTTCTAATGAGGATTTGGAAAACAAAGGAATATGGATTTACTTGGTGAACCAGAACCACCAAAAACGAGATCTATAATAAATCATAACTTATTAATGGTAAGAAAAATATGAGGACTTGTAACAGGTGAGCATCTACAGACAAAACAGTTAGTTGTAAAAGCTGTCCATGTGCCCTAGGCACCAGTATGCAACTTAATCAAAAAGCATCTCCATTTGTAAAAGGAACATAAGTCGCATGCACATAAGTTATTTCCACAAGATATCCAGTCAATCATCACATACACTTTAAGTAGGTCTGTAAAATGACACGGAAAGTTATTTTATACCATATGAAGATATATTAGTCAAATCAACAAACACAATGTCTATGGATATCTGACTGATCAGACTGTTGAAAAGAGAGCCAGAAAATCAGTTATCTGCAGTAATATTAAAATAAATACCCACATACCATACAGTCACACAAAATAATGTTCTCTTAAAATTCTAATTGAAATAGTACTTTTCTGATAATTAACAATTTAAATATACATATACTTATCATTTATTCTTTAAAAAAATTAGTAGAATATACTGTCATGCTAACAAATGTATTAAGTTATGCATTTTGTGTACTGTTAGGTATAGGTAATAATGTGTTCAGTGATAGCTTCCACCTCTTAAATGACTCACATTAACTATATTGGATCAGGTTTAGAAATCTTTAAAAAAACATTTTATATTTTGACGATGAAGTTAATATTTTCTCTTTTAGGAACTGGAATAGGCCTAATGTATCTTCCAGCCATTGTTTGTGTCACTTGTTATTTTGAAAAAAAGCGTGCCTTTGCTACTGGAATTGCTGTTTGTGGTTCAGGATTTGGAATCTTTGCTTTAGCTCCACTAACGGATTGGTTAGTAAATTATTATGGATGGAAAGGCGCAATGATGATTGTATCTGGTATACTACTCAATGGTATTGTTTTTGGAGCACTTTATAGACCCTTACAAGTAAGAAAACCACCTAAAAAAAGTCACACGAGAATCCATGTTTCTCAGTCCAAACCAAACAAGCTTTGTAATGAAACTAAAGTTGAAACTGACGATAAAAATGCAAACACATTATTTTATGAGAAAGAGAGATATGTGGTGAATGTTGACAACGCTATACTGAAACATTTTCAATCCTATCCAGACATTTTGATTGAAAACAACTTTAACTTCAAAGGGAAATTCGCAGCAAACCGTAGAAATAGTACTCTTTCTGTTGTACGTTCACCATCACCAGATAATAGTAATGGACTTTATCACCACCACCATAATCAACAAGAAACGTTATACCATAAAGATATTTTTTATAGTGCAAGTCTTATGAATATTCCTAAATTTCAGTCATCTCCAGTAGCAAATACTACAAGTATTATATCTATCCCTAGAGAATTTCATCAGGAAAAGAATGGAAAATACTGAGGTACTTTCATTATTCTAATGAGATGAGAGATGCCTTACATAAAATGATCGATTTTTCTCTTCTTAAAGATATCGTTTTTCTTCTGTTTGGATTTTCCAACTTTTTTACCAGCATAGGGTTCAATGTTCCTTATTTGTACATCAAAGCTAGAGCTCTGGAAATGGGTATTGCAGAAGACGAAAATGCTAGCTTTCTTCTCTCTGTGATTGGGATTGCTAATACTGCAAGTCGAGTAATCTTGGGATATCTGTCCGACAAAATTTGGGTGAATAGGTTTTGGTTGTACAACTACAGTCTGATTATCTGTGGTATTTCAACTGCTTTGAGTTCTTTGTGCAACACTTACATACTGATGGCTGTTTATGCTGCAACATTTGGTGTAACAACAGGTGAGAGACATTATTTTAATCAGCGTCTTTTAGGGTACATTATTTATGATTAGTTTTTTAAAACTATATGTTTGCAATGTGCTTTTGAATATTTATTTCTGAAACACGTATTTGAACTGCATGATTAAACGAGTAGCTACAGTATGTAGCCATATTTTGTGTCTGATAATAAGGGTATAAATCTCAATTCCCTTTTCATGAGTTATTTTGCTTGTTTGTAGTTAAGCACAAAGCTACCACCACGGGTATCGAAACCTACTGTAGGGGGGCTAATTAAAGTGTCATCAAAATAAATTACAAACAGCATTGAATTTTCACTATTACTATTAATATGAATGTTAATTTTAAGTTTATGATAAATTAGTTTGATTTGATATTGTTATTTATGACAGAGATCATAATTATGACGTAAGATTCTTCCTGCAGGTGCGTATGTAAGTCTTACTTCCATCATCTTAGTGGATCTTCTTGGGTTGGATACGTTGACAAGTGCTTTTGGTTTGCTTCTGGTTTTTATAGGAGTTGCCTGTTTTATAGGTCCTCCAATAACAGGTGAGTTTTAAACAAGCTAAAGACATTCTATAAGATGAAAGTCATTAAATATGTTTTTGTAAGATATATAGCAAAACAGAAGTATTTGTAATTTCCATCCAATAACGTTCATGTAAATACAAAAAGGAAAAAAAATATTCCTGTTGACAAATTTACTCTACTACAGTATCATTACTGTATGGGTAAGAAGATCTGTTTATGTTTTAATACTGTGCTACGTTATTTGTGAACATTGGCCTAAACTTTGTGTCAAAGTGAACTTAGCTTGTTGAAATACTGCAGAATTAATAAACTAATTTCTTATTATTGTTGGCATTATTTTTTTACCAAATGATAAAAGTAGAACACACATAGACACTCAATTATAAAAAAAATTGCAACATTTCATACAACTACTCTCATCTGTAAGTCTATTCTACCAAGTATGGAAAGTCTCTAGGTGCTAGTACTACTCTTATGAGTTCTAGATCCAGTGTCTTCATTATGATTATTAACTCATTTGTAAAACAGATGAACTATAACATTGAAATTATAGCTTACAACACTCTACCTTTTCTGGAGTGTATTTTACTTCTTGGCGGTACAATGAATACTCTTTCTATTGTTATTAAAAGTCCAGTCTCTGATGTACTAAATTTTGAAGCTAGCCTAACCTCTCATCCATGCCTCTGCATAAAGTTAATCCCCAACAACACTTTTCTTCAATATTAATTACTCGCACATCATGAACAATAGAGAAGTACGTCATGGTAATAACTCCTCTCAAATAATAACAAAAAGAGGGAAGTGACATGAAGTGAAACTGCGGCTACTGCAACTGAGACTATGAGGGATAAACACCTGGAATTAATCCAAGGAGACAACATCTTAAGGATGAGTCTTCAAACTGAGCTAGTAAAGGTATCCTCTTGAAGCTATAGATGCGACATTTGAATATACCTTTTGTTTTATACCTTCTACAGAAATATTCTATTTTTCTTTATCATCAAGTTTTTACACTGTCATGGCAGCAGCATATGGTCCAGAAAGATAGTAACATTTCTAGTTACTTTGATCTCTTTATTAGGTAATATTTCATCTACTCACAATGATATTTCATAATAAAAATAAGGTATATAATTGGTTGAATGGACTAGATGTTGTTGTTGTTTTGAATTAAGCACAAAGCTGCACAATGGGCTATCTGTGCTCTGCCCACCACGGGTATTGAAACACGGTTTTTAGCGTTGTAAGTCCGCAGACATACCGCTGAGCCACTGGGGGGCGAATGGACTAAAACTGGAACATCCTTAACTAGCTGATTATGACATATCCTGAAAGTGATAGCTGGCCATTGCTGTTAGAGAACAAATGTTAGGAGGTGATACAGTCTACTGGGCAAGAAAAGCATGTTAAATTATTAGATTCAAGCATGCTTTTTAGCTCATTTCTTCGTTAGCCAACCAACAGAAAGGACCTATTTTCGTTTTGGAAGATCAGCGTGCTTAGTTTTTGAGTATTTAATTTTGAGAGAGAGGAAGAAAAGAGCCTTAAACTCCAACTAAGAGAAAAGGGCCTGTCTACTCATTCACTGTAGGTACACACACTGTTTTTGTGCTTATTATGTGATCAAAGAGTCTGTTATTTTGTTCAAAAAGTGCCTAGATTCATTTACACAGTAAAACGAATCTCAACGAATTTGTCGCTCTCACATACATTAATTTTCATAAATTGCCTACATGAGCTTTGTTATCATTTTGGAATAATCTGTTCAACACTTGTCGGGAAAATATTCCCACCCACGAACAACATACGGGATCATAATATAAAGTAGGACTGGAAAATCAACAACCTCTAACGATAGTTTGAGAGAAATGCAAGGAGATAACTAGTTGTGGGAATGGAAAATTTAAACCACGAGTAAACAGATGTTTCAAGTGTAACATGAAAGGAAATATTTCCCAAAACTATAGACAAAAGCTATATTATATAATTTATGTAGTAAGTACAATAGGGAAAAACATGCTATTCATATTGGTTTGTTTGGTTTGTTTTGAATTTCGCGCAACGCTACACGAGGGCTATTTGCGCTAGCCGTCCCTAACTTAGTAATGTAAGACTGGAGGGAAGGCAGCTAGTCATCACTACCCACCGCCAACTCTTGGGCTACTCTTTTACAAACGAATAGTGGGATTGACCGTCACATTATATAACACCACCACGGCTGAAAGGGCAAGCATGTTTGGTGTGATTACGAGTCAAGTACTATAACCACTTGGCCATGCCGGGCCCAGCTATTCATATTGCTACTCATTTAAAAGGATTTATCTGAACAAGATTAACCAATTTTCTAGCTAAAAACTGTAACAATTATCAAACATTGATAGCTGCCTTATCCAACAGATGCGGAGTGACACACGGAGGAAAGAGGCATGAAAGTTGAAAAATATAACACAATGGGGAGTGACGCACGGATGAAAGAGGTATGAAAGTTGAAGAATATAACACAATGCGGAGTGACACACAGATGAAAGAGGCATGAAAGTTGAAGAATATAACACAATAATGTTATGGTAAAATCAAGGAAGCACAAAATCAAATCAATTACAGGATAAAGAGTTTCGTAAAAATAATTGGTAAATGTAAAGACTAAGTTTTGTGGTCTGAAAAGAATCAATTCATAGATGTCATAATGCATTATGAAATGAGAATTACCTTGAAGCACAGCATGTGCGCATCCTTGATAGAATCTCTTCAGTTGGTGACGGAATTTGAATTCATCAAACTCGCAGTCTAGTTTTTTGGGCATGAACTTGAATCTTACTTTTCAATGTTGTAACATATTTTATCGTTGATTGAGTTCCATAAACGCCCACAGACATATTTTCAGCGGGGGGGAGGACAAAACCTATATGTAAGAAATTAGTTTTCAGATTTCAAGTCAACAGATTGAAATACTGTGTTTTGTGTGCTTAAACGTGACTACAAATTTACAGTTTTCATAAAAATTACTAAAATAGTTAGTTTGATTACAAGTTTAAGTTTACGTCATAATATGTGCAACTTTTTATGAAATGTAAGGAAAAAAATGCCCCTTCCTGCAGGCCCCCATGATGACTTCTTTTATATTGTTTCATAAACATGGTAATGCAAACAGTTCGTGCAATAGCAATGAAACAGTTTCTTTCTTCTATAATGTTTGTAGAAGACTACATTCACTTTGACATAAGTTGTAGGCTTAAATTCACAAACAACGTTGCAACATGAATTTCGAGGCTAATAACTATACCTAATTTACAAATTAGTCTATATTTATTTATATTGTGCTCTTCTTCCACTGACTACACAGATTTTGTCAATCTAGTTTTTCCAACTCCACAAAGCCCGATGTCACAAAAGATACTTTTCTGTAGGAGTTTAATAAACCTAACACTAACAATTCATACTAAATGTTATAACTTAGCGTTTGTTAAAAAGCACACACATTTCGAGTATATGTTCTAGTTCCAAGTCGTAGGCTATTGTGTTATTTAGATATAAATTAAACTCTTTCGTTACATACTATATGAAATCATACTTTATTTTTTTAAAACTAAATACAGGTTTCAACACTTAGTTACAAGTTCCAGAAGAACATAATATGCTAAACTTTGATTTGCAATAATTTTACCTTCAGCACTGTTACACACGTGGAAAGGTCTTATAGTTTTGTATTAAGCTGGTCTTGGTGAATGTTACTGGCATATCAGTTATTAGAAACTATAGTTTTTTGTTAATGAACAAATGATATGAATGATACTACATCCTGGTAATTTGTAGTGGAGCTTAATATATTTTCGTCACATTTGTTCTTGTTACCATTAAGTGAAGTCTTGGCACATTAGCTTCCATAAATGTGTTGGTAACTTGTTTCACGTTTTACTAGCCAGAAGCCAACATTGGATAAAAAAAGAATGTTTTGTTAGCGGCACTCTAACCATAGACATTGGCACAATACATATTTATTGAATAATAATGCAAATATACTGTTGTTTCCCATGGTAGTTTTGTGTCAAGTCCATCTTCTTTCGAGATTAATAGGACTGAGGGTGGTCTTGATGAAATAATAATCAGTGATGTCGAGAAACCCACTTGTTGAGAAATTCATATGCAAAAACGGCTTGTTTGGGTTGAGAAAATATTTTACTCAACGTAAAGGTCGAAACGTTGTTCGCTCTTCTATGTAAAATATTTTCTCAACCCAAACGAGCCGTTTTTGCATATGAGGGTGGTCTTATTGTCAGGTTAGGGCTCCGAGGGTC
Organism: Tachypleus tridentatus; assembly: GCF_004210375.1. Classification (NCBI taxonomy): domain Eukaryota; kingdom Metazoa; phylum Arthropoda; class Merostomata; order Xiphosura; family Limulidae; genus Tachypleus; species Tachypleus tridentatus. The sequence goes on along the minus strand of NC_134837.1, from coordinate 155,425,796 downwards.
TTGTTTAAAGTTGCGGCGAGGAAACACTGGAGTTAGAGGCAAAAGACAGCTTTAACAGTTGGCTGAACTGTGCCGAACAACTTCCTAATCTATACAGTTGGAATTAATAGATTATGAAACAGTCATGGCAATCAGTTGATTGGAAAATTAGTAACTATAAATAAGTGGTAATAATTTATATGAAAGCTGGTATTTCATGGTACAATATATGCACTATATTGTGTGATTACCACTTGAGTACTTCACAGTTAGAGGGAGTTGTGCCAGTATATACAATATCTAATACATCATTAGTTTGCACAACTAGGATGACAGCAAGGAGTTAGCAAATGTATACGAAAAGATGTTGTAATCCTTGCTTTCTGATCTATCGGTTGGTATTTCATGGTATGACGCATACACTAATTCATAGGTGTGATATTTAGAGCGTTAACAATTAACATAACTATGAAATATTACTAAATTTCTAAACTTTAGCTGCAACTCTTACTCTCCGAGCTACAATACGTTATTTCAATGCAATGGATACACTTTGATGTACCATTTTCCCCTAATTTAATTCATAAACTAGGGTGGCACGAGCTTACAGATGTAATACGTAAAGCACTTCCTCTTTGTACAACTGGATATGGTCAATAGAAATCCAAATCTCAACTAAAAGAGCCTCGTGATCCTTGTTTTCTAAGTTATCAAGTGGTATTTCCAAGCAATCAAGCAGTTTTACTATAGGAGATATCCACAGAATAAGGGGTAGTAGATGCGTGATTAATACAATTTAGGACAGTTGATGTTGTTAGTACAGCTAAAGATGACTATTTGAAGTTCGAAGACTCAACGAAAGCGTTGTTATCACCTTACTGAGAGATATTAGATAATAGATGCTTAATTGTTATAAGTTATACTAGTTGCCGACCACAAAATAGACTGGAGCAAAAAAGCTACTAAGTAATTTCCTGAACTGAAATGCCGACAGTGATTCAATAGAATTGCTTACTTGATCTAGCTGAGCTATGAAAACTGAGTGGAGCACACCGCCTATTATATATATATATGCTGTAGCAATAGGGCGAGTATTTATTCTAGCTGATGATAAATTTATTTTAAGAGGCTTAATTAGGCTGTCTATTATTACTTATTTTGTGATGGTTGAAAACATATTTGAGTTTGATGGCTCACAGATTGTTTTGTTTGTTTGTTTAATTTTTTAATTTCACTTAAAGCTACACCAGGGCTATCAGCGCTAGCCTTCCCTAATTTAGTAGTGTAAGACTAGAGAGAAGGCAGCTAGTCATCACCGCCCACCTCTAACTCTTGGGCTACTCTTTTACCAACGAATAGTGGGATTAAACGTGACATTATAATGCGCCCCCACGGTTGAAATAGACAGTATGATTGGTGTGACAAGGATTCGAACCCGTGACCCTCAGATTACGAGTCGAGTGCCCCAACCACCTAGCCATGCCGGGCCGATCGTTAATAGATAACAACAACGCATTACTGTACTTTGATGCTTAATGGTGATACATATGTATATAGTATGATATTTTGATGTGTAATGATGATAGGTATATACAAAAGCCAAGTTTTGCACTTACATATATACGAGGTGTGATCAAAACGTTCTAAGACCACTTTTATTCAGAAAAATAATGTACATACATCAGTATTATATGCTATCCCATTCAAAATAATCTTCCCCCAGCTGTTACACACTTGTTCCAACGTTCCTGCCATTTTCGGAAGCAATGCTGAAAGTCTTCAACTGTTATACAACTAAGTTCTGCTTTCACATTATTATGGATGATTGGAATGTCATCATATATCTTTCCTTTCAACTTAATTTTGATTTTTAGGAACAGAAAAAAAATCACGAGGGACAAGATCGGGAGAATATGGGGGGGATATCACAGGAATGTTTTTTTCTGCCACAAATTATTGAACATACACAGAAGACACTAGACGCATGCAGAGTTTTTCAGTTAAAATCACCTGACATGATCCCAAGGAAATATTCAGTTCATCAGCAGTTTCGCGGATAGTTAATCATTGATCACTTCGAATCTTTTCTTTCACCTTAGCGATCGTTTTATTAGTGGACGATGTCGACAGTTGCCCAGAACGATGGCCATCTTTTATTGATTTCCGGCCATCTTAGAAGCGTTTTATCCACTGATAAACGACAGCCTTACTTAAGCAGTCATCATCAAAGGCAGTTCGTGATATTTCGAGGATTTCTGTTCCTCCTTTACCATTTTCACACAAAACTTTATAGAAACACACTGCTCTTCTTTTTTTGTCCATTTTTATTAATACAGGGGCAAGAGATAGTATGCCTTTTAACATGTTTCTCCTAACACGGGTATAAGGTCTCGAGAAATGGCTTGTTCGTGGGGTAGATCACTATTTGTACTTTGTACACACCTCAGTAAAGCTCACTGACTCTGTACTGGTACCTGTAACAGAAGAAGTCTTCGAACTTTTTGATCAGACCTCCTATTACTATTACATATCTTTCTTCTTCTTATTTCTTGTTCTTCTTTCTTTCTTCTTCTTTACTCATTTCTTCAACCAGTTTCGTGACTTCAATAATCATCGTCACCTTCAAAATCAAGAAACCGATTGTAGAATGTATAACATAAACATTCAAATACGTTTTTCAACTAACAAAATCCTTATAGTTTCGTGTTAACTCTTTTAATGTAAACTTTAACTAATTTTATTTATTTTGGGTCACTTTTAATACACTTGATTTATACATAAAGTGTACTGCATATTTCTAGATTTAAAAATACGGTTGCATGTAGGTACCAGTGTTTAAAGTCTCAATGCTTTTCCTTTTATGATATACCCAGGCTCAGTTTATGTGTAGCCAGATAGTAATGAAAGGAACTAGACTGAGTTGAAGAGTAAATTTGGTTGTTATGTGTCATTGATAACAAGGGGCAACACAGCTTTAGGTATTGGCTTTGCTTTGTTTGTTTTGGTTTTGAGTTTCTCACAAAGCTTTGCAAGGGTTGTCTGTGCTAGCCGTCCCTCACTTAGCAGTGATGGACTAAAGGGAAGGTAGCCAGTGAGTACCATCCTTCAACAACTCCTGTGTTACTTTTTACAAACGAATAATAAGATTGATCATCACATTGTAAGTAAAAGGGTGAGATTGTTTGTTGGTGAAGATTCGAACCCGCGACCGTTACAAAACAAGTACCCTAACCACCAGAACATGACAGATGTTGCGAAGCATAAATCAGTGAAATCTGAGTAACTGAAAATTCTCAGATGTTAGGAATATATTTTCTATGACTGACAAAGAGAATGAGTATTCTTTAAATCCATTAAAATGCCACTCGAACAAAGTATAATTTTATAACCCTGTCTCTAAAAGGGTTATAGTAACAACTCATGGTTTTAACTGGAAAGTTACAACACTTTTAACAATCTACACTTTTGGATGAACTTTTAACAAATCAAATTCATACGACTTTAGATTTTCAAACTGGACTTCTTCTATTTAAAGAATCGTGAACCTTTTGGCTAGTAATTATTCATTCCTTTTTGGTACCCTCCGCGAGTATCTAGCTTGCTACATCATGGAACACCAAAACAATGAAGACCAGACACATATTTCATTCATAGAGAAGAGTGGATTACTAGGTCTATTCTCAGGTTCATGTAGCTATCTTGGCATTCTAGTAGTCGGGGCCTTGCATGAAGATACACAGCTGGTTGACACATTTCACATGGGAGAATTCTCTAATCTGTAGCTTAGTTGTTGCTTAAACATGGTACACCCTATGAAAGAGCATTTCAAGTCCCAGTGTTTCTTGAGTTGATGCTTTTAAACACTGCAAAACTTTTTATGACTGGTGGAGGCACTGAATACCCAAACCAAATGAAAGCTTTCTAAAGCTTGGATATTTTCCAGATTCCAGGATAGTTGGTTGATGTCTAGCTCCACAGTTGAGACCATCAGACTTAATGATAGGAACACTACAGCAAACCATATCAGTCAGCCAGTGTATGGACCAATACCACTGGTACAAAGGAGGTTTGCACTTATTGAGAGAGCATTGACATTGACCACCGATCATTCGTTTTTCTAACATAATTGAAATCAAGGATTTGTACCTCACTTACACGCCTGGAGCAACCTTATAAACAGTTGAATGAAAATCTCAAATTTGCATCTGAAAGTGATAACCAGTTAGCCTATGATAGAGTAACTCCCTACATAGAAATGGCATTGTCAAAAGATGGCAAACAGATAAAAGAGAATGGAACTAGCTACATAAGAAAGTAACACTAAAGTTATGCCTAAAAAAAAAAAGAAGTGCACCAAAAATATGTTGTAAGATTACTATCACACTTGAGAATCTGCTGGTGAGGTTATTATCAGGTGAGTGAATTTTAATTGTATCATTATCAACTCGTATGTTCACGAAATTATATTAATTTGAATCAGTGTTAAGGACCTTTATGTGTTGCATTTTATTATTAAAGGGTTGCATTATCTGTGTTACATGTGAGCAATAGAAAGTGGCAAAAGAGTGTTACAGTACTCAATGACTACTGTAACAGAAAGTCAGAAAGCTAGCTGTCGGCCTAACATGGCCAGGTGGTTTGGGTGCTCGACTCCTAATCTAAAGGTTTCAGGTTAGAATTCCCGTCACATTAAAACATGTTCACCCTTTCAGCTCGTGATAGCATTATAATGTGACAGTCAATCCCACTATTCGCTGATAAAAGAGTAGCCCACGAGATGGCAGTGAGTGGTGACGACTACTTGCCTTCCCGCAAATAGTGCTTAAGCAGTTTTGTGCGAGAGTAAAAAAACAACAACAAACAAAGCTAGTTGTAGCCAATAAATTTATGCAATCATAGGTTAATACACAATTAAGCCACCAACTCGAGGAACTTTATGACTGGAATACAAAATTGACTTAAAAACTGATATTCATATGACACACAAAACTTTAATTTAAAATGTTCATTCATATCTACAACCCCAAAATTAGCTTGGAAAGTTTCATCATTAAACTCTTCGTTCTGAGCTAGCAAATGGTCAAGAAGACTCAATAAATAAAACACTATTACAAACAAGTTATCAATTAAAGTAATACGCAAAATGCATTCAAACGTGTTTAGATTTATACGTTCTAGCTAAAACACCTCTCAACAATGCTATTACTTCTTCAATAAATGTTGCTAAATGTACCAGTGACATCTCTTAACATTCTCTTATTCTCACACATTATACATCATTTATTAACATATTCTTATATTAGATAAGGTACCATTATATATTCACAAGGAGTTTGTGCACTGAATGACACCCGTGTTTGGAAAACAAATATTCTTTTTTTTTATTATTCCTGATCTGGCGCCCGAATTCACTAGAGAGAACTAATTTATGAGCCCCAGAAATATGATGTTTTATATACATTTATGGTTTATATATTAAAGCCAGAACAAAAACTAACTAGTGGTTGTATCTCAGAACGGCTGGTATGGGTATTAACACTATTACTAACAAACCAGGGAACAACGTTTCGACCTTCCTAGGTCATCTTCAGGTTAAGAAAGAGAGAGTTTTAATGGTGACCGTTGACGGACACATGTGTTAGGGACGAGAGTATAAACGGGTACCGGATTGTAGGGGTCGTTGTAGGTGGATGTTAGGTTATTAATTAGTATAGGTATAAAGGTGTCCTTATATTGATTTAATTTTGGATTTAGTAGGGCTTCTTCGATTTTGCTTTTTTTTATATTTGTTTCCCTATTTAATATTTTTCTATGGTTATGTTGTGTTTATTTGATTTGCAGTGTTCAAAAACGTGTGAAGGTGCTTTTTTTGTGTATGTGTTCTTTGAATTTAGTTTCTATTTTTCTGCTTGTTTCTCCAATATAGAAGCCGTGGCAGTTGTTGCATTGTATTTTATAAAATATATTGGTGTCGTGTTTTTCAGTGTGATTTTTACATAATATGGACTTTAGTTTTGTACCTGTTTTTTGAATAAATTTGGTGGTAATGGAATGTTATGTTTTTTATAAGTTTTTTTTTCCAAATGTTGGTTATTTTTTCGCTCATGTCGGGAACATATGGTATGCAGCAGTATAAGGTTTTGTAGTTTGTTGTATCTTGGGATTTATTGTTGTTTGGTTGTTCTTGATCTAGGTGTGTCTGTATAATTTTTTTCACGATTTTTTTTAGGAAATTTGTTGATGTTAATGAAGTGTTGTTTTATTTTGTTGATTTCTTCGTTAATTTTAACGGGTGAACAAAGCTTTGTGGCTGTGTTTATTTGGTTTCTTAATATGTTGAATTTTTGTTTTGTTTCATGTTGAGTCCCATGTATAATCCAGTATGGGTGATTTTTCTGTGGATTTCTGTTTTGAATTGTGTGCCAGTTCTAGTGATTTTGAGGTTAAGAAATGCTATTTGGTTAAGTTTTTTTCCTGTTCACAGGTGAACTTAATGTTGGGGTGTATCGAATTAACGTGATTGAAAAAACTAAGTGTGTTTTATGTAGATGTGAATCCAGCAGTTGTATCATCAACATATCAGTACCAGCATAGTGGTGGGTGTAAAGCTCAACTGATCACTTGTGATTCAATCTGTGTCATAAAAATGACACGAGATTCCCCATAGTTAGGCCATTTATTTGTAGGTAGTTTTGGTTATTGAACATAAAGTTAGTTTTGGAGATAGTGAATTCTATAAGGGTTGCTAACTGGTTACTGGAGATATGTATCAATGGGTTTGGGTCTTGGATATAAAGTTCTAAAGTTATCTTTCAGGATTCAGTTGTTGGGATCTCTGTGAAGAGGGAGATTACATCAAAACTAGCCATTAAGGTTCTGTGATTTAGTTGATTAAGAATATATTTAAAGTTGAAAGAGTCTTTGAAAAAGGAGCCAGTTGATGTTACATATTTATAAAATTCCCACGTTATATATTTACCAAGGATGTAGTTAAATGATCCGTAGGTCGACATTATGGGTCGTAGTGGATAATCGAGTTTGTGAGGTTTGGGGGTGCCGTATAGTTGTGGTGTGCGTTAGTCGGTTTTCGTAGGTAAGAATAAATGTTTTTTGAGATTGTGTTGTTGTTTTTTTTCATTTGTAGTAGTATTTTATTTAACTGGTTTTCAGGTGGATTTGTGTTTATTAGTTTAAATTTGTTAGTATCTGACAAGATGTTGTTCATTTTTTGAAAGTATTCATTTGTGTTCATTATAACTATAGCAAAGCCTTTATCTGCTTTTAGAATTTTGATGTTGTTGTCTTGTTTTAAGTTGTTTATGGAATGAATATCTTTTTGTGTGAGGTTGTTTTTAGACATATTTTCAGTGAAATTATGTTGATAGTTTTGTGTGAATTTTTTTTGAAAAAGTTGCTTAAGATACTGTTTTGAGGTGTTTCATGGAAATAGATGTTTTCAGTTCTACCTGAAAAGATAGGTTGTTGGTTGTCGGTGGAATTATTGTCAAAGTTTTCTTCTTTCTGGTGGTTGTTTTTCGTTGTTTTGTTGGTGTTTTCAGTTTGTGTAGAGTGGATACCAGTCTTCTAACTAAGTCTTCAAGGCAGGCTTTCATTTCGATGGATGGAATATTTCTAGATGTTACTGCGAAATTGAGTCCTTTGTTGAGTAGATGTATTTTTCATTGCTTAATTTTCGGTCGGATCTGTTAATTACGAGGTTTGTTGGTGGTTCGTCGTGTTGACGTCTTTTTTGTTGTTGATACCTTAGTTTATCTTGTTTCTTGTTGTGGCGGACCTTCTTTTCCTTGTCATTCGTACTACTGAGTTGATTGATGTTGCGTTGCATGAGTCCATAAATGTCTGGTTGAATGCAGCAGGCCAGTTAATAGTCTAAATTAATTTTTTTTGTTTCTGTAGGTTATTTAGTTCTTTATATTTCGAGCTTTTCTTTTCTTCACTGTTGGATGAAATAAATGTCATTTCTTCTGTTCATGATTTTTTAAAATTTAAATTAGCTTCGTTAGGATTGCACGAGCGTGTACGATTAACAATGGTGTAACTAAAACCAAATTCAAACCAATATAAAGTAACACCTTTATACCTATACTAATTAATAACCTAACATCCAGCTGCAGCGTTCCTTACATTCCAGTACCCGTTTTTACTCTCGTCCCTAGCCTGGCATGGCCTAGCGCGTAAGGCGTGAGACTCGTAATCCGAGGGTCGTGGGGCGCGCCCGCGTCGCGCCAAACATGCTCGCCCTCCCAGCCGTGGGGCGTTATAATGTTATGGTCAATCCCAATATTCGTTGGTAAAAGAGTAGCCCAAGAGTTGGCGGTGGGTGGTGATGACTAGAGGGAAGGCAGCTACTCGCACTAAGCTACTCGAGGGCTATCTGTGCGAAATTCCAAAAAAAAAAACAAAAAAAAAACTATCGTCCCTAGGACATGTGTCCGTCAACGGTCACATTCAAACTCTCTCTTTCTTAACCTGATGATCACCTAGGAAGGTCGAAACGTTGTTCTCTGCTTATCAATAAAAATGTTAATATCCATACCAGCTATTCTGAGATACATTTTTATTTCAAGTGGGTTTCTCATCATCAAGAATATCTAATGGTTGGTTAATACCATACGCCATCTATCATCGATTTTTTCACATATTTTTCCACATGTTGCTTCCTATCAAGGGACCGCCACTTACTTTTTATTGAACACTTTTCAATTAATTAGATATTTAATATCAAAAACTTTCTTACCTTTTCCAGTGCTAGAAACGTGTCGGATTAATGTCAATAAGACAAGTCATTGGCTTCTTTTTTTACTCTTAATGCTTGGAATACACTCCATTACTGATACATTTCCTCACTGTCCTTCATGCTTTTGTTTGAATACTTGTCCTTCGTTTGGTTTCTTTTTTTCAATTAATATGTGTCTCAAAATAAGTTCTGCAGATTTTGCATGTTGTTATGGTGAGGTAGAAATATCCAAGCTCCTCAACCTATCACTACAAGGGAGAAAAATACTAACATGGATATATATGTGTGGGGAAGGGAACATAACCATTCTCAATTTGAAAGTTTTATTTCAAATACAGCTGAAAGTATATCTGCCAAAAGATAATGTTGAGTAATTGGATGCATCAACACAGGAATTACAGAGTCGGATTCATCAAATAACACTTCGTGTTAAGGTTATGAATTTATGTACTACTGTTTGATCCAAACTTTTCCAATAATTTCTGTTAGATACAAATTTAATATTCAATAATACAAACGCTGAAGTTACATTTGACTTTCTTTAATAATTTGTTATTGCAGGTTGGCTATATGATGTGACAGGATCATATGATCCAGGTTTCTTTGTCTCTGGAGCTGTGATAACTATAAGTGGACTGATGATGTTTTGTTTACCATATCTTCAAAAGTTTCAGAGTCATTCGACCAAATCAAGTGGCCAAGTACAGAGGTTTCAAGAAGTTTCCACGGCTGTTTAATATACAATTACTTAATAGCGATATCATAACAAAATCATTTCGTTGTTAAATGTGTATATCCAAGCTCAGCTGTGCTGACTTTACCATAGCTTGTCAAAGACGAATCAATCAGACTAATATTTGTTTTACCTCTTATTATGACAGGAAATTTTATGATTTAGAAAACATTTTGGGAATATTTCTTTTTCTTTCAAAAGTTATTATAAAATAAGAATGACCTGAAGAGATGTGTAAGTTTGTTTAAACATTTTCAATATTATGGTACTGAACAATATTAAAATGTATTTTTGAAAGAAAACAGTAAAATGATTTATGAATTCACTGAAAATAGTGCTATATTTTAGAATTTTGGAAACGTAATAGCCAGTAGTTGTAGTAAACTTTAAAAACATCAAACTCCAGATTTTTTGAAAAGTCTGATAACATTGTACAACTTTAGATCAATCTTGATAAAAAAAAATGCATGTTCTCACTATTTATTCTAAGTTTACTTTTGGTTTGACTATCCTTAAGTTTAACAACAAAATTTGAAAAATATTGTCTGAAAAATATTCAATGTTATAGTGAAGTAAAAGTGTTATATACTGATGGGTTATAAGAAAATAAGTATCATTTCATGTATTGTACTACATCATATTTGAACACCAACAAAACAGTAATGCTTAAATTTTGTACTTCTTATAAAAGTTAAATATTTTTTTAACATTTTAGATGTGAGTAACAAAAAAGGTATAATTCTTGTAAGAGCTTTTTGTTAATCGAAATTCACACTTTGAAGTTAAACTTTTAGTTTACCTAACATGTTTTCCTTCATTTTCTAGATACTTCTGCTATTCAAAGTACACTGTGTTTTCCTTCTTAAAAAAAAAGATTGTAACAAACATGAATAAATGCTCCCATAATAATTGTAATAATTTACAGAGTTATTTCGTATGAATTTTATGAAAAAAAGCCATTTAAATAGGGAGTATATATTTTTTAAATCTTCCCCTTGTTAATGGGTAAATAAATTTCCGAATTTCATTCGCTTCGTAGAAATTTTATTATTTAAAACTCTTTCCTGTCCGAAGCAGGTCGAACATCATACGTTTATCCTTTGCGTTTGTTCAACTTAGTATATCTATGCTGAAAACCTCTGGTAGAATTTTAAGCATTTTGTAGGTTTCTAACAGCAATATCTTTGGTGAACTTTAACCTACCATCAAAAGCTGTTGATGAAATATTTTATGGCTAGAATAATAGTATTTTACCTATATTATATAATCCAGCTTGTCGTAATGAGATGCATATTATTGCATACAAAAACTCGGCCTGTTTGATAACACCTAATTACAGATGTACATTTGAAATGTCGCACTTGGAGATTCCACATTTATAGATAACATTCAATATTCAACAACAGTTGATCCTCATGTTTGATACAGAATGTGTTCCAGTAAATGTTTTACATTACGTTCTTGAATATATTGTCAATTAATTTCAAAATATGAAATCTAGAGCATAAAAAATGCTTTTAGAATATAAGAAAACTATGGATGAGTTTTGTGAACCAATAATTCTGTTTAAAAGGATTAGTTAAGAGTAATATATTTTCTGAGCCCGGCACGGCCAGGTAGTTAGGAAACTCGACTCGCAACAATCTACGGAGAGTGGGTTCGAATTCCCTACACACCAAATATGCTTGCCCTTTCAGGCATGGGAGCGTCATAATGTAACGATTAATCACACTATTCGTCGGTAAAAAAAAAAGAGTTGATGGTGTGTGGTGATAAGTAGCTGCCTTTTCTCTAGACTTACTCTGCTAAATCAGGGATGGCTAGCACAGATAACTTTGTGCGATATTCAAAACAAACAAACACTCTTTCGTGGTCTTAATTGTCTTAACTTGTTTAGCAAATTTCAACTTGTGCTGAAACAATGGTTTAATCACGAGAACTTAACTCGGAACACTTCTTTGGGTAACTGCACATAACATTTTAAATTATTGATTACGGCTTAAAAGGGCTTATAACCCCTCTCCCAGTAGTACAAGATATGCCCGCGAAATTACTACGCTAGAAACAGTTTTTATACCTGTGGTGGACAGATCACAAATAGTCCATTGTGTAGCTTTGTGCTTAACTTCAAACAAACAAATATAATCAAGTAAATTTTTAATTCTACAATAGCTCTTGAATTACTTGAATTGTAATTTCTATTGCATTTTTATTATATTAAAATGTTAGTATTGTAAAACAGATAGCTAGATAGTGTTAAAAACTATTTAAAACTTCTTTAAATAAAACTTTTATTAACTCACTGAAATTGTAAATAAAGACATTTAACATGTTGCTATTTGCTGCAAATATGCAATGTTAAATAGTGAATTTTTAATGCTTAATGTATTTTTTCTACTATATTTTCTATTTATATAATATACTGTACTCTCATTTGATTTCTGAAACAAAAACATGTAAATATTATTTCTTTTCAATAAACAGTATAAAGTTGTCAACATAAACTAACAAGCTCCATTAGTCTTTTAAAATTGGTGGATGTTTTATACAAGCCCTGATACAAAACTCTGACACGGAATCATATATTCTAAAACCATTCTTACGTCTGTATTCATCACAAAATTTGACTAGTTAGTATATGAATACCAAATCTAAAACGATGGATTAATGGAAGCCTTCCAATGTATTCAGACATTCATATCTTCGTAATAAGGAAAAAGCATCAACGAGAGTTACCATTTTCACTTAAGTAATTTTTATATACATTCATTATTCACTATAACCAATACTGGAGATGACAAAGCACTCTCCAAAAATTATATATTCTTTAATATCCTCTTTATCTCAGCATATACCTTGCCTGTATCTGCGTTGTAACAAATTACTGTTACAGGTTTTCTGCAGGTTATTTTGGTTACAAGCCACTAAAGTATGCCTTTATTATTATTTTAAAAAATGCTAGACTTATCTGAAACAGTCAGCGATATTGATTTTATATAGTACTACAACACTCGCATACAAAGCGACACCAACCGTTTTTCAAATTATACAAAATATCAGCGTTTCCTCTGGAACTGCAGAAAGAGTTCATAGTTATTATATTATCTTAGTCCTTACTTTCTATGTCCCATAGACTACAGTTGCCTAAAATTATAAACTGTATCACAGTGTAGCTTTCAATCCCAGTATACAAATGCATTTTAATAAAATTGTCTTTTCTGTCAGGTATATTACAACTCCCTCTTTATTTAAATTACAATGAAATAAATAGTATTTTGTAAGCATATCAAGCTACGAGTCGGATTGTGTAAGGCGTACGTCGTCTAAAGTTACTAAGGAACCGTGACTTAGTTTTTACTACTTTACTAATTACATGTTGTTGAATATGTTACATATCTAATTAGACAATATATACAATATTTATTTAAATTATTATTCTAGGTAACCAGTCCATCTTTATGAAAGATGGACAACGGTATAACAACGTACGGTATATCAAGTACAATATCGAGCATAACTCATTCTAACTATATCTTGTAAACTAATTCGTTTTAAAGACCAAGGAAGGTTTTCATACAGTTTTATGTCACAAGGTTGCAACTCGTAAGTTGCTGGCCCGGCATGGCCAGGTGGGTTACGGCGTTCGACTCGTAATCTGATGGTGGCGGGTTCGAATCCCCGTAACATGAAACATACTCGCCCTTTCAGCCGTAGGGGCGTTATAATGTTACGGTGAATCCCACTATTCGTTGGTAAAAGAGTAGCCCAAGAGTTGGGGGTGGGTGGTGATGACTATCTGCCTTCCCTCTAGTCTTATATTGCTCTAGTAGCTTTGCGCGAAATTCAAAACAAACAAATCGTAACTTGCTACTACCGAAAACCTAATTAATTTATGACAACATTCATATTTTACGTCACCACTAGGGTAGGTTTATGTCATTTTCGTAATACATACTTAAAAATAAATCTGCTGTTGATAGAAGATAAGTTAATGCTCTAATATAAATAATAATTTATAATTAATGTAAACGATAGAATGAATAATAAATGAACAGTAAACAAAATAAAGGTAGAATTCGCTAGCTAGGAATACTAGTATTTGTACTACTACTACTATTGGTTTGATATCGCTGTACAATGTAGAAGTTTTCATTTAAATTTGATATTGTTTCGTTAGTTTGGATTAAACTTTATTGTGGATTGCTTTACACAGTACTGTGTATTTTAATCGTTAAATAGTTTGTTTTCTTTAATAATACAGTAAAAATGTTTGCATAATTTTTTTTTTAAATTGTGTAATGGCAGGATAAACAGGTGATACCACTTATTCTGATACTTTCACGAAAACTGATTTATAGATGCTATAGATCTGCACAAACGATTTGTCGTGCCGTGAATTAACATAACTCGTGATTTTTGTATAGTCGAGTGATTGTGAGCGACCTTGTAAATTTAAGTTTTATTTAAACCCCATCAACCTCACAAAAGGTTTACCTTTATTTTCAATATTGCAATTGAGGACACCGAATATGACGTCATGCATACTATTGACTATTATACACTCCGTGCTAGATATGCGATTATAAATACTTATTCATCAGGAGAGAGAGGTTATCTAATGAATGAAAAGGTAGCACGTGATTTCTCCTCTTAACCCCCCCCCTCCTCCACCAAGTATAATTAAGTTAGGTTCGCACTCGTTAGTATTAGGAGGTATTGAGTTGAGTTGTAGTGAATGGTGTGGTTCTAGTTATTATCATCTGTTATAACGACATATCCAAAATGAAGTTGACAGGTCTTGCATTCATATTATTGTCTTTCTTGGCATTTTCTTCTGAGCAAGGTAATTTTTGTTTTTACTATATAAGACTTCGTAAGAGGAATACGAGTTCCTATTACGGTAGTTAGTACCCGATTAACTTGTTACTATCTACGTAATGTTTTAATATTATTACTAGTAGTAGTATTATTTCTGAAACGAACTGTTTTTCAGAAGTAGTTAAAATACTATTACTGGATTTTATTTTATTTTTTTTAAATAATAAAAACGTTGTTTTTTTGTATCTTAAAAATTTTATCATCCACTAGTTCAGTCTATTACGTTTTGTATTGCATTGTTTATTTGTAATACAAGTTACCGTATTTTAATAAACTACTCCAGTCTAACGTCTTAATGTTTTTTAGATGTTTAAAAAACAAAATGCTAAAAGTTCTATACAGTCAGTACAACTCCTTTGTTTTTTGTAAAGGAATTCGCCAGAGTAAATAGAAATGTCAAGGTAAAGTGTATCTAATATCGGACTTATTTTTTAGTATGCTTGTATATACTATGGTTAGCGAAAAAAATTTTTTTTTTTTTTCAGGTGCTAGTTAATAGTTTTCTTCCCTCTTATCAGAACTTCAATTGTTTTGTTCTTTTTATTAGAATTGATTTAATCAATTGTTGGAATAATGAGAAATGCTAACTTCAATTAATTTAATTTATTTTTAAATGATGTCATTAGATTTTCTATTGGCAGTTGTTGGAATAACTTAAAGCTATAGTAACTGGAAATGCTGGCTTCAGTTTTTAAATTAATCATAATATTAATCAATCAATTAGTTATGTGCTACTAATTAATGTTTGCTCCTAGGTAACTGATTAAAGCAATTAACTCTAGTAACAGCCCACATCTAGTAACAGTCCATAATGCATACTTGTTACGAGCAACAAGTGTGAAATAATGAAGGCTTTCCAAGTGAAAAATACATAGTGGCTCATGACAAAGTAAAGTAAAACATTAATGTAGAAAATTGTATGAGTGATACTTGTGTAAGATACACCACATTTAAAAGATCTCTTTAATATGATCCTTAGTCTCCTTCATAACTCTTGAAGACTTAATACCTAGTCTCTATAAATCTTGCTGGTTAGGGTACTTTATCTAGTGCCTATTGATTTCTGTGCAATTAGACTGTTGAAATGGGTGATTTTTTAGTAAACTCTAATTCTATGTTAGATGAATTGTAAAAAGCAGTAGGGAGGAGTGGTTTGTTTTGGATGCCATTCTTGTGATTCATCTTTTCTCAATAGAAACTGTGCTGCATGGTTTATATGCAAAAATGGCTCGTTTGGGTTGAGAAAATATTTTGCATAGAAGAGTGAACATGATAGATGGTAAAATGGTCTTGATGTATTTCATCAGGTATATTTTAATTTCTTACTTCTGTGATAAGATGGATGTATAATTTTGTTGTATATTCTTTGTTCTATGGCTTTATCAATGTAGTGTAAAGTTAAAGCACATTGTAACTTGGTCCTTTTGCTCTAGGTGGTAAACACTTGTGCCAGGTTTGGTAAATGTTTTTAATTTCCCCCTGCCTATACTTACAATATTTAAATTACTATTTCCTTATTATCTGTGTAATCTCTGAGCTGTTTTGATGTTTGAGTTGATGTATTTCAATCCACTCAAAAGTTGTAAATAAATTATTGTAACTTGCAAGCTTTTTTTCCACTTCTTTTAGTGTATCTAAGAAAAAACAAAACTCTGGTTTTCTTTACCTATGGGAGCCTCTTTTAATAAGATCCAGTCTATAAGTCTGTATTAGCATGATAGTTTTTTATTGTTCATACACACTCACTTAACTCTTGATAAGTCAAGATCTTGCAAGCTAACAATCCTTTAACTTTATTTTGATGTGCAAAATAGGTTACAAGGTGGAAAAAGAGCTTATTGTATTTCTTCATACAAATTGCTATAGGATAGCTCTGATATCCTTCCATGGACATAAGGATTATAAGAATTTATTCAGATCTATTAACATTTTAAAGCACTCTTAAAACTTGTTAAAATAAATTAACATAATAATAATAATGCAGACAAAGAATTAACAACAACATTAACAGGCCTGGGTTGTTACTTTAAATGTACCTGGATCTTTGCTTCTGCAGTGTGATCAAGCACATGGTGGTGGATACAATGCTTGCATTTAAGCTATCAAGTGCATGAATGTTTTTTAGATGTAACTTCGTATCTCTCGGGACAATAAACTTGCAACATGTTATGTCTCCTGGTGGTATAACATTACATTTCAACTTGCAGCACTAAAATTGGATGTTTAATTTCCACTTTCTGTACACAGCAGACAGCTCGCTGTGGCATTGCTACATGTATATTTAAAATAAAGTACTATATTAACATCTGCAATAATCCAACATCTAACCACTTTTAATGGTTTCATCTGCATAGTGAGATTAACAACCCATAAGCCACCTACTTTTTTCTTAATGATTCTAGGATAAATATTGTGTGGCTTTTGTGCCTTATCTCTAAGTCTTACCATACATAGCTTCATTCTCGTCTTTTTTTTCTCCAAAAAGAACACTTTGGAAATCTCTGTAGTTTAATGTCTTTCCTCAGGTAAGGAGCCTAAGAGGTACTGCAAATGCAGTATCTATTGGTCTATACAATAAAAGTAGTCTTTTTACAGACTAGTATCTGTAGATACAACCTAAAATCCTATTTGCCTTAACACTACCAACAGCATATTGTGTGGATGGCTTAAGAGATTCAACCATTATACAAAGATTTTTTTTTTTCTTGACACTTAAGGTTATTTTAATTGAAATTATACTTGTAATTTAAATTATAACTTATGTATCATTTATATTACTTAAATCCAGTTGCTATTTATTTGCTCCACTAACTACATCTTTTTGTAAACTGGCAGCATCCTCTTTGCAGCTGGCAACATGCAAGACTGTTATCTGCAAATTATGTAATGTACCATACCTTCATCTGTTATTGATGTAAGACAAACTCTAAAGATCCTTAGTGGGCCCTGAGGTAATCTTGCTTGCAACATTAATCTAGTGTTTCTTCCATCCAGCCACTCTTCTGTCCAAGTTTAATTTATCCTTACACCTAGATATCTTTACAAACCTCATGTGACATTTTGTTATTTTCTTCCTGAAAATCCAGATGCACCCAATCTATACTACTACCTTCATCTGCATAAACTTTCTCCTTTTTATAAGAATATCAAAAGATATTGTAAGACAGATTTTTCTCTTAATGAAAAAACATTGACTATCTGGTAAAATCCTTAACTGTAAGTGGTTTTGCATATCTTTTAACCCTGCCATCTCTTAATCATTAGACAAGAGATTTTCTTTATCCTTTCAAACTTATTGTCCACATTGATCAAATATCCATATAACTTGGCTGCAGAATTCACAACAGAATATTTTATTGCATCTCTTCAGATCTTAGCTTATTTTTGAAATTTGTAACAAAACACTCCTTACCTCTATATGGAGCACAATATTGAACTTTCAATAGAGAAATGATCACTTCTACTGAAGATTCCCAGTTTCTTTCCTCTCAATCATTCCTATACTTGCAGTTAACAATAAATCTAAGTTGTTGTTGTTTTTTTGTTTGTTTTCTTATTTCTAGTAAATTTCTCTCAATTGGTATTAGTTTAAGATGTTACTTTTTAGGCCAAAAAAAGTAGCTATCTGTAAATAACTTCATATTGTAACTAGCATAAATTGATTTTTGTGAAACTAAGCTAACTGCACTTTAGCTGTTTGTAATATACCCAAATCTTTAACTTGGGTGTTCAGGTTTTTGAATGAGGGTATGCTATTTTGAAGTGCTTATTTGATCTTCAAAACATCTTTAAGACCTTTTACGAGAAAAATGGTAAATTTGAATTATGCTGGGGGTTTTTGAAAAATTGAATAAAAACTTTCATGATAGAATAAAGTAATGATAAATGCATATTTTTATTCATATATGGTAGTAATTAGAGTAGCTTTTCAGAAAGTACCCTTTGTATAATACAAATGTTAATATTATGAATAAAGATTTATGGGGTAATTGTTTATTTTAAATACAAACTCTCTGCTATCTATTTATTGGTAGTGGAAAGAGTAAATGGTTAATTTGTTATTCAAAAACAAGATAATTTTAACCTTAAATATTGTTACTTTTAGCTTACCAGAAGAATAGTACTATAATAAAGAATGCAGAACTAGGTAATGCATTTAATTTGGTCTAAGATTTAAACTGACCTGACCTTTCAGGGCTTACTCTAAGCTAATTTCAACAAAACGCCTCATGAATGATCTAAAGTAACATGCAAATAAGTATTTTAAATGGCCCAAATGAAATCCAATGTTTTTAGTTGGGTGTTTTGTTTTTACTGGTATGCACTTCAACTGACACGTATTTACTCACTTAGTTGAACCTAAAATGTATAAAGTGTGAATTGTTGGTTAGTTAGGAGCAAAATATATTTTTTTTTAAGTGTTATAGGGTACAGTGACCTTAATGCTTTCTCTGATTTTGGTTTTATACTTGTTAAAATGCATTGTTTCAAAATCTCTTAACTGAAGGACCAAACTTAGTATGCAATTAAACTAGTTGTTATAAAGACAAAATATTCATTATAATTAAAAAACCATACAAATGAGTTCTCATTTTGAAAAGACTAACCTGGTTAAGTGTTTTAAAATATTAATTGTGAGTGTTGTAGTTTCATATTTTATGAAGTGTAATTTCCAATTAACTTGCTGTAAGGTAAAGTAGAGTAGGAGAATTCTAAAAACCTAAATATTACACTGCCACTTCAGTTACATAAGACATCAGTCACTTATAACTAGCAGTTTCATTATATGTAAACTTTTAAATATAATTCAAATTTCATACAGTATGTTCTCTTTTGATTTCACATTAGAAATTGTACTAGACATCAATAATACTTCATCCACTGAAGACACCACTATTCATCCACCCTCTACTACTAAAAATGACACTGAAGACACCCCTCATCCAACCTCCTCTGAAGCACAGAGTTCTTCAACCTCAGCACCCAATGATAAATGGACAGTTAAAAATAAAAATGAAACCTGTATTATCTTGACCATGGATTCTTTTTTCAGTATCAAATATAAGTCTAATAAAAATGCAAGTATACTATTTTTTAGATGTCATATTTCATTTAATGTTTTATTTTAAAATAAATGCATAGCTAATATGCATATTAGCTTACATAGAGTAAGCCAGTTGTGCTGTGTGAAGACACTTCTAGGAGTCTTAAGTAAATAATTCATATTTTCATAAAAGTTAATGTAAACTTAGTGATTATCATCTGTGTGACTGGGATTATTTTTTAATGTATATGATATAGTATATAAATTGTATCCACGTTAAAGCTCACATTTTACTAAACCCTCTTGTTCTGTTTTATCAGTGTGTGTATACTGACATGTATGCCAAACTATATATATATATTAAATAAAACGTTACATAGCAAAGTTTATATATATATATATATATATATATATAATCCCTCATACTTTAAAAGAATTAGCTATCATGGTGTTAGCTATAGATTCTTTTAACTGCACCATTTTATTAATCTACATACTCATTCAAAATTGTTCATTTTCTTTTGTATAGACTAGGTGTTATATTACTTATTGTATGTTGTTGGTGATATTTCTTTCCTCTGCCAATTTATAGTAAGTTAGTTTGTGTGAATTTCACCAGGCATTTCTTATCTAAACAAACCTACTTGATAGCCAGAAGGGTCAGTAGTTTGAAACCCCATCTTTATTTTGACACTAAGTACATTAATGACATTTTAATCAAGCTAATTATAATAGTATGACATATTCTATTACAAAGTTTTATAAAATGCAAAGAAACAGACTAAACTCTAGTCATATCTAGAGTAATATCTTTTTAAAGTAACATTTGAAACCTAAAATTACATCATGGCATTGAAAATCCTACAGAATATTTGGTTATTTTAAAATTCCTTATTGAATTTTATGAATACACTTAATATGTACTCATTAAATATTTCAAAGATTTAAAAGTCCATTCCTATATTCCAGATAGGAACTGGAAAACTTGCTGTTCCAAAACATTCCTTAGTTGATACCAATCGTAGTACATGTTCAGCAGCAAATTATACTCAGATTATTGTGTTGCATTTCAATAACAATTCCTTGATGATGACCTTTACTAAGAGTGACAAAACGGTGTCAATAACGCAAATGAAGCTGAATTATACTCTAGATGATGTCAACTTTCCTAATGCATCTTATCAAAGTAAGTTTGGTGATCAATGGTATATGGTGCATTATGTAAGTATGAATAAATTTTATGTAATTAAATCTTAAATTCTGTAAACAATTAGAGTTGTAGCTTTTATTTTAAAGAGCACAAGTTGCTTGTACATCTGAGAGAAAGTATTAACTAAATTTAAAGTTTTGCTATTACTTTAGCAACTCTGAATTTAATGTCAAGTAAAATGAGCATTTATTTCTTGGTTAATAGCAAAAGGAAAAAGTATCTTGTCTTTGAGACCTGTGCAAAGCCCTTAGCACCTGTTTGCATTGTGTGTGTATAAAGCTGGCACTGCTTAAGTCATTTGTACGCTTACCTACTGAAAAGTGTTTGGTAAATCTAAATAGTTAACAGTTTTTAATAACATTTTAAGTTTACACACTTCCTGCAAATAAAAGTTAATGTTTACACCTTGCATAACTTGCTAAGCTCTAAAGGTATTGATTCTAACTGAATGTCTAAGACATTCACATAATAGTAAAATCTATGGAAATGCATGTGTACTCCTACTTCACTCAATTACATGTCTATAAGAGGATAACTTGGATGAGACTAGTTTAACTGATGCAAGTTTATTATTCAAGTAATACTGTCTTTATTCTTCCAGTACTTTGTAAAACTGGTGTACCATAAACAAAAAAGGAAGATAACACATTAGTCATGCTCACTTTGTTTTTTCATAATTTCAAACAGATGAAACGAAAGAAGTTGAAGTCAATGACACTCTTTTTAAAGTAGACCAGGGTAAAAGTTATGTGTGCAACAAGGCTCAGAATATTGACTTTAATGTAAATGTAAGAATGACCATCTCAAACCTCCAAGTAGAAGCTTTCAGGACTGATAACAGCTCAGACTTCAGTAAAGGTAAGATTGTACTTGGAACTTTTATCATCTAAACATTTTGGTTAGTTTCATGTGCTTCTTGAAAAACATTCCAGTGAATAAGTGTTTGTGCCTCTATTTATACATAAATACATATTCCCTAAGTGATGAAAGTTGAATGAAAAAAAAACATTTCAAATTGACCAACAGAAGATGTGTAATCTTAAACTATTTATATAGATTGATTATTCTAATTATAGACGTTAAATTACTTCTTCAGTTTTAAAGGTAATTGTCCTTTAACTTTATTTTTGGATCTGTATCATTAGTACTTTGTTTTGTGACCACATTCAATTTTCTTCCTATGTACTTAACCCTTAAAGCTAGCTTGGAGCATCCAGTGCTACAATGTTAAATGTATTCTACCACATGTAAAACCTCACTCATGTTTTATTACCTTTGCTATTAAACACAAAGGTGCACAATGGACCATGCTATGCTCATCGTGGGTTTTGAAACTTTCTTTCTAGCACTAAAAGTCCATACCCATACTGCTGTGTCATTGGGTGGACACAATTTCATACAGTCCAAGTAACAAATTGTGATGCAAAACGGAAAAGACTCCTAGACATTCAGTGTGTCACCAAACTTAAATTCTATTTATACACACCTCCAATTTTTAAACTCGTTTGCTAATTAGAATAATGTGGGTGTGAGGGATAGAAGACTCCTTTTTAAGGTTACTTGTCATATTAAGCTTATTTTCAATTTGCATGCACATTCCCTTTTTATTACTTAACCTTGGGAAGAGTAAATGTTCCTGGTAAGCCACATAACTTGTTTAAGCATATTTCTATCAAAACATCTTTGGTAGGACTTATCCTTTAATTTAAATTTTAAGCTGCTCCAGACAACTGTAGAATTTTACGTAACTTTGAACCTGTTTTTGTAGGACACTAAATTTTTCAGTGTTCTATACTTTAATACTGAAATAAAATTTATTTTAATTTTTTTTAAATTGTTCATTTAACATGTTTCATTTGCAGTAATTTTTAAGTTTAATTTTACATTGTTTTATAGAAATCAACACTAGAAAAATAAGACTTTTGTATGAATCTTGTTAACTAAAACCATAGTCTTCTTCTTTCATTCTAAACATTGGAGAAATTAGGCTTAATTGTTAATTAAGATTCTTCACTGTGGTCTGACCATCAGCTAAAGTTTTGAATTTCATTAAAGGTTGGTTATAAAATTTACTTTTCAGATACTTTTGAATGTATTGCTGATGATGAAATTAGTGATATTGTTCCAATTGCTGTTGGGTGTGCTTTGGCTGGATTGGTACTGATTGTGCTTATTGCATACATAGTTGGTCGTCATCGCAACCGTAAAAAGAGTTACCAATCAATGTAGATTATACCATTGCTTCCTGTTTTGGACATTTTTATTTATCTCCAGTTGAAATCTTTTCATGTTTTAAATTGTACAGTGACAATAACTTCTGAATATAACTTCTAGAATTTCACTTCTACAAAAAAAACTTTCAATAATTATTTGTAAACTGTTTTGTATAATTCTGTTTTTATTTGATTTTTTTTTTTTTTTTAAAGAGCTCTATGCTGTAACAATGACTAGAATTTTTGATTATTTCAATAATTCATCAAGTTAGCAATTGGTAAATATAACTGCTTTTAATTTGTTTTTTAGTAATAACCATTGATACTACTTTGGCATCTTAACTAATTCTTAGTGAGTATTGTATACTTCTGTTAAAGTTAATTATCCAAATACTTCCCACTTTAATGTGCAATTTTTATTATAGGGTGAACAGAACTTGTATTAAATTTAATATTACTGTGATAGAAAGTGATATTTCATCTTATGAAATGTTTTTTATAGGAACACATTGTATATAATGTTCCCACTATACTGTCTGAACAATTCTTAACATTAGAAAAGTTAACATAAGTAATATTTCTGCCTTTTTAAGCTGTTGATGGTTTAATATAAAGAAACTTTGACTTGTACTGTACCTGAGCATATAGTGAGTAACATGTTGCACTTTAAGCCTAACTTTAACTGTTACTTCTTAGTTTGAATAATTGAAGAGTATCCAAAATACTATATAGAAACTTTCAAGTAAGCTTTTATTATTTTCCTTCATCTTTTAAGATGTTTACAACATGAAGAGAAATTCAGTATCTATTCTGAACTTTCATTGGGTTTTTCTAACCTTTTTCAAAAGATTATAAAGGATGAAATGACTGAAAAATAGCTCGTGGAATTACAAAAGAGAAGAGCTTTCAAAGTATACTATTTGTTTCAGTGTAAATGTTTATTTAATATGTTGCATCCTAGCTTACTGGAACAAGAACATTCACAATAGATCAAATAGTTGTTTTAAATATGCAGTTAAACTGCATGGGTAGTGTTGTAATGCTAGTGATTAGAAGTTTTCGTTATTCAGAATTCAAACAAGGTTGTAAAAGTATTTATTGTAATTAGAAAAACGTAAAAGTAATGCAGTTTTATTTTAATTATATTATGATTACATTGTATTAAAGTATAACGAAGACTAATAAACTATTGGTATTAATAAACTCTGCTAGTATTTTCTCTCACGGTTAGGGAACACTATACCGAATAAATATTTTCTTGAGTGTTTGTGATTCAGCCTTTCGTATTCTTCCTGTATCGTTGTTTTCATCGAAACAGCTGGAACTTTCAAGTTTTATTCTAGGATTAAACGTATTTTTCTTTTAAATTTCAATCGCAAAACCTGATTGCCTTTAAAGCTTTTAAACAACATAAATACACGTATAGTACACCAATGATCTGGTGAATAAAATTACGTAGGCGGTTAAACGTAATTACCCTCCGTTTAGTTTTACGTTTTCGAAGTAGTTTGCAAATAAAGAATGGGAGGGGGGGGAGACAGTACACGCTTAGCACGTGATTAGAACGCCACTTGTTTTTGTTTTTTAAGGTTAAAATGTGATTAGTGTGATCGATGACGTAAGTCAGAAGTTTATGTTAGTGATTGCTACTCATGTGATTTCCACATTACACCCAATTACACCTACATACATTAGTAATTGTTCAGGGTCATCTAAGGTTACGAAACGTTTGTTACCAGTAGCCGTACAATCTTGATAAGATTGTAGGAAGAGAAACTGTGATAAATTCTTGTACACCGTAAGCTTATACACCGTAAGCTTATTAATGGTAAATGTTCGCTTCCCTTTGTAAGGAGACACGATTAAACATTTAGTTTTGTTTGTGAAATTTCGAAAGGTGGAAAGGAACAGTTATTTGTATATTTTCCATTAGTAAATTAGATTACTAATCTGAACACTTAGTGCTAAAATAAATGCGAAATTGACAAATTCGATAATTTCCAGCCATATGTAGAAGATAAAAATTATTTACAAGAAATGGTTAATCTCGCTGAGCAGTCGCCGTATAGAACAATATTTAAATACATACATATACTCCGCAAGGAAATGTTAATGTTCAATTTTTTCATAAAATGGAATCTGAATACGCTGTACAAAAAAGTAAAATATATCTTACTATAACGCGTTTATCGCGGATTGGGCTTTTTAATATTCTGTCAAACTTCAAACGATTTTTAGTTTAGGGTCCTTCTCTCGCTGAAGGTGCGAAGTTAATCGAGATTAACTTCGACAGTGGTGCCACTGGGTAGTAGTAGATACGGCACCGTCTCAAGATCGCATGCTTCACTGGAGATGCAATATACCCTCGTAATCCTCGTTCAAAGCATACGTCAACACTGGGTAGTGAAGGCGGCTGTCTTTTAAAAGGCGGATCTGGATTAGTGGCTACATCTCGAACGAAATGAAACATGACGTCATAGCTGAAACTTGTGATGCGATTTCAAAGTATATTTATATGAAATATTATATTTAACAATTTTAATTGTTAGACTCGTTGTAGCTTAATTAAACAAACTTGGTACCAATGAGCTCTCGTACTTCATGTTTGGCCTGGTGTGGTCAGGTAGTTTTGGCGCTCGACTCGTAACCTGAGGATCGCTGGTTCGAATCCTCGTTGCACTAAACATACTCTCCCATTCAGGCGTGAGAGCGCTATGTCACGATTAATTCCAATATTCGTTGATAGAGTAGGTGGTAACGACCAGCTGCCTTCCTTATAGTCTTACAGCGCTACATTAGGGACGGCTAGCGTAGATAACCCTCGTGTTGCTTTGCGCGATATTCAAAAGTAAACAAAACAATGAAATAACTGTCTGAACTGTGTTTGTAACCTGCTTGTTTTTTAAGTTCACGTGCTGTTAGGTTTAAAAAAAATCCAACTTGCTTGCTTGTGCGCTGAATTAAATGAGCTTAATTGAGGATCAAACTGTAATCATATTAGTGAAAAACCAAATTTCTTATTTTTTGGGGGTTGTAACATGTTAATGTGTTTCGTATGAACTGTAACCTTGATTCAAGGTGTACGAATTAGTCATTTGATAACAGTCAGGTTTAAATTCTGTTGATGAGGTCTGTTGACATGAAGTCGAAAAAAAATCGCTTTTCTCTGGCATTCGTATGCTTAATGATAGATATTTTGTAAGCTAAAGATGCAGCCAGTGCCTCAGAATATATATATATATATATATTTGACCACACCTTCATAGAAAATATCCTAGAGTGAACAGTACCATTAAGGTTCTGTGTACAGAACTATGAGACAAGGCATAATTAACTGCACTCGTCACAGTATTTGTGACAGTATATACATTGATCATGCATAACAAGTCAATTATTTTAGACAGAAGACAGTTCCTGGAATGACGATTTGCAATTGACGGCAAGTTAACTTTAGCTTTCTCAGCCGGAACACAGTAACCTTTCCAAAGTGAAGACATTTCTAGCACATGACCTTATTTACGTCACCTCTTCGATTCTTTGTAGATCCTAACTGCTTGCATCCCTTAACTCGTCTTTTTTTATCTTCATGACATACGATACAGAGATTGTTTGCTTCTAGTGTTGATTTCTTACAGTGGCGGCGCCAGGATATTTTCGTTGGGGGGCTGAGGTAAACTGTGGAGGAGCTTCCCAAAATGCCATCAATATGAAGTATAGATGATAAATTATAATAATGTAAATACCAAGGTACATTTCAGAAAGGTGTGCTATTTTGAACTGCGTTTTCAATCCAGTTTTCATTGGAAACTCGTACTCTGATTAATAATTCATTATTACAAATTAGAAATAATCTGTTTATGAAAATATGCGTGTATGTAAAAGAGGAAGCTCACCTAAATTCCACCCAGTTGATCTTCACAGAAAGGCTGGTTTCTTCATAAGTTCACATTATTCATACAGGCCAAACTGTGATTGTGATATTGTTCTTATTATAATAAGTGTGACACGCACCTGTTACAATAATGTAACTACTATATTACATTAAATTAGGCACTTCTAAATAGCCCAATTTCAAAATTCATTCTAGAATTGTTTAGAAATATTATTTGGTCAGTTAACATGTAAGGTTATTATCTAATCATAAGTATATCATTAATTGGATTGTAAGTCACAAATTTAAGTGTATGCCATAATCATCAGTACAATTTTGGATGGCTGATATACAATGCAAAATGATCTCAAAGAGGACACAATACTGGCTCAATGCTTCATAGTTTTGACCTATACACAATACACTTATACATGTAACTTGAAATCAACGTGGTTATCTAATCTTCGTCAAAGCTCAAGATAGAATGGCATTACACAGGGAGCAGCAATACAGCACATGAGTTTCAGTGCATTCAGTACGTTGCTATTGGATGCATGACACATACTTCCGTCTTAATGAAGACGTTGAGTTCTACAGATCTATGTCTCTTTGATGTTAATTGTTAAGCAACAACGACGATTGTGTTTTCCATATATTATGAATATATGTAGGTAACAATATTGGGGGGCGGGGCTGAGGGGGGCTTGGCTCATTGGGGGCTCAAGTCCCCCCTTGGCGCTGCCACTGATCTCTTAAGATTAATCAGAGTCCATGGCTAATCTAGCAACACTGAGAGAATAAAATACATCATGTTCAAGGAATATTCGATGAGAAGTGAACAAATAAAACTTTTTTTTTTTAAAAGCGCAAAATGAAATATCCCAACATCGGGTGAACAAAATTATAAGCTGAACTCGCACAATGTAATCCTGTTGCATGATCTATATATATAATAATAGGCCATGACTCCAATTTTAACAAATAAACCTGAAAAAATTAAAATATCAATATCTTTGAAAATAAAACTCTCGCTAGGACACACAGTCTCAAATCTTAATGAGAATGTTATGAAAAATGTGGTATTAAGGCAACTATTTTGTATCGCCAGTTACTAGTATTAGGACTCAAAACAGAGCTTAATACACTTATCTACGCTTAATAGCGTAGATAATCGGTTTCAATATACTGAACTAATTTTATAAAGTAGTGTTACCAACAGTCTGGTGTTCAAGTACTTCAGGGATTTTTATAATATAATTAGTTACATGATATTGTCTGAAATTTTGAAGATTACAAAGCTAAAATTTTTACTCAAATAAAAAATTACCTTCAAATTGAAACAAATTTAACTGAAGACTTATGAACTCTATTTTGCGAAATACATAACTAAGGTTGGCTAAAAAAATCGTCAAAGTGAAAACAAGACAATTACGGTTCACGGTGTGAGAAAATAAATTATTTCAATGTCTCTGAAAATTGTTATTGTGCGAGAAACACGATATTCTGCAGAAGTCAATCTTATCTTCCTTACAAACGCCCAGTGACAAAGGTTGCAGTGTCAGCAACTTAAGCCATTGCTGGTTATGAAAAACAAAGACAGGTTATCAATTACATAATATACAGTTGTGAAGAAATACCTGATGGTATGCAAGAACTATACTCGAAGAATGTTGAATAGTATTGTGATATGTAAGATTTAGGTATGATAAAAGTGAAATACTTGTAGTATATTTTTATTACAGAATGAGCTGTAGAGCGCCTTTATTCAGTTACTTTTTCACACACACAAAAAAGGTAACAGTAATTACTCGTGAAAACTGAGAGATAATACGAAATAAAGTTAATAAGTTTCTTTCTAAAATTCAAGTTTTCATTTATAAAGTATGAGAAAAAACATGTTACAAAAAGTGCGTTATGTTTCAAATCCTCATACAGTTTTATGTTAAGTGTATTTTAATCACGTGACAGTTCTGCAATAATAAAATGATACACACACTTACAGCCCTCCTCCCCTCTGAGTGACTAAAAACCGAATTTTCATACTCATGATTGGCATACCACAGATAATCCATTGTTTAGCTTTGTGCTTGATAACAAACAAACTTACCAATGTACAAGAACGCAGCGTTCAAC
The DNA here is from genome assembly GCF_004210375.1 of Tachypleus tridentatus. Taxonomy (NCBI): domain Eukaryota; kingdom Metazoa; phylum Arthropoda; class Merostomata; order Xiphosura; family Limulidae; genus Tachypleus; species Tachypleus tridentatus. Next base: position 155,396,977 of record NC_134837.1, on the reverse strand, counting down.
CCAAAATATAACATTGTTTCATCTACAAATTAATTAAATGGAATTTATTGCGTATGAGCAGATCTGCGGAAACTAATTAATTGTTTCCAGTTAGAATCAATTTTATTAATTAATCATTAAATAAGTTTCTTTAAAAGGTAGAAAAATACTGATTAACTCAATATACTTACGAATAGTTTCTTAAACGAGAGTACTGAGAACTAGTGAGAAGACGTAGAGGTCGGGAACATTTCCTTGAGACATTCCATTTACCTGGAAGTCCATGACAGTGAGAAAAATTGTAATGCATCAAACTGTTAAGGGCCTGGCATGGCCAAGCGCGTAAGGCGTGCGACTCGTAATCCGAGTACGCCCGCGTCGCGCTAAACATGCTCGCCCTTCAAGCCGTGGGGGCTTATAATGTGAGGTCAATCCCACTATTCGTTGGTAAAAGAGTAGTCCAAGAGTTGGCGGTGGGTGGTGATGACTAGCTGCCTTCCCTCTAGTCTTACACTGCTAAATTAGGGACGGCTAGCACAGATAGCCCTCGAGTAGCTTTGTGCGAAATTCCGAAAACAAACAAATCAAACTGTTAAACAATAGTTGTATTAATCACATCATCATCATCCTTTTAACGCACGCAATTTGCTGCCATCTTACCAAAAACTTCTCGGTGGAAATGGGGCACGTTTAACATAAAGCTTAAAACTGGACTTCGTTACTGACAGACCATACAAAGTTTTCAAATTTTAAATGATATGATAAATTCATAACTTGGAAAGTTGTTCCCGATATAATACTGGAATGTACATGTATGTTATACATATATATATATATATATATATATAAAGTGCTTCGTTAATTTCGATTAATTGAAACTCCGTTTACTTAATTTTGAAGTCAAAGTATTTTCACAGAAATTACGATTAACTATAATCTTAATGTTATTTGCCGAATTTGTAATCATGTGAGCCATCGAACCTATTATGATTTATTCAGCGAAATTCCTATACCTATTGGCCAATTACCACTTCTATTTGCTTTTATATGTTACGTATTACAATTTATACCTGATGAATCTCCGATATACTATATTAGGTATTGTGTGTGTGGTTTCTTAGAGCAATGTCTCATCAGGCTATCTGTTGTGTCCACCGAGTGGAATCAAACCCCTGATTTTAACGTTGTAAATCCGTAGCCTTACCACTGTGCCAGACTGTTAGGTATTATGATTTCAAATAGCCGGAAATTTTAATTTTAATATATATCAATTTTATAATATTTGCCAACAAGATTGATACACACAGTTTTCTTTTTTAGCACAAATATATTTTAATATACAAACAATAATACAATTTATAATAATGGTTATAACAAATAATGATTCATATACAAAAATTTTACAAACTTACAAATAATACTCATTCTTCTCTCTCATCTGGAACCGAATATTTTACCAACGGCTCACGACGAGCGAATTACTTCTATGCAGATACACAGGTACAGTCACTTGACGGGGAAGCTAGCCAGCTCTATTCCTGACTGGCCTCACGCGGCTTACAAAATTACTTTCCATCAAGAAATATTGTTTGTTTTTTGAATTTCGCACATAGCTACTCGAGGGCTATCTGTTATAGCTGTCCCTAATTTAGCAAAGACAAGAGGAAAGGCATCTAGTCATCACCATCCACCGCCAATTCTTGGGCAACTCTTTTACCAACGAGTAGTGGGATTGACCGTCACATTCTAACGCATGTTTGGTGTGATCGGGATTCGAACCCGCGACCCTCAGATTACGAGTTGAATGCCTTAACCCACCTGGCCATATCAAGAAAGACATCTAATGTCTTATTAGAAATTCTAATGTCCATGTTAATTCTCTGAAGTTAACCGGCTTGTATTGTTTGAAATCTGTAACTGTTCCTGTTGAAATATCTCTAGTTTTCTGATTAATCAGTTTATCACAATTATAGCATTCGAGGTTTATATTATACTAACTGTATCAAACCAAGAATACTCTGAAAACTGTCTTTTAGTGCATCGATTTATAAACTGTAGGCGAGATTGCAGAAAGTTCAGTTGGCAACAATGTAAAACATATATTATTGATTTTTACGCTAAAGAATTTTCTACAAGTATAGAGAACAAGTGGGACTTTCGCAATACATGTTTAACGATACAAGTTACATAGCAATTCTAAATATATATTAAACATAAAGATAGATATTAAAATAAATATATAGTATTAAATCCGTTATATATATATATCACATAAAAGCGTGCACTGTTTTCTGTGAAAAAGTTTGGCATCGTGTATTTTGAGTTGTCAAAGTGTACTTACAAGCAAGAATGCTACTAAGTTCTTCACTTTTAAGATTATATATTGTTTCTTCACAGTCTATCAACTTAACAAACTAAGTAGAATTTCTGTGACATTGAAATATATTCTTCCCTTGTAATTAATAAACAAATTGTATTTGTTCACATCTACCTTTTAATTTAATCCATCGATAGTTTTAATGTCGAAAGGTATTCAGTAAAAACATTCTTAATTTTTTAGAGCCCCACTTATCATTCCACTTATTTGAACCAAAACTGTACTCGTTTTAGAATTATAGCAACATGCATTTGTTCAGAATTATTATAATACTAACGAACTTGTATTTTCCAAGCTTTATGCGTCATGTTTTCGTAAAAGTTTATTAAACGTGATAACAATCAGCTTGTCGAATAAATGCGTACAGTAATTGTTTTGAATTTCGCGCAAAGTTACTCAAGGGATATCTGCGCTAGCCGTCCCTACTTTTCTAGTGTAAGACTAGAGGGAAGGCAGCTAGTCATCACCACCCATCACCAATTCGTGAGCTACTCTTTTAGCAACGAATAGTGGGATTGGCCATCAAATTATAATGCCCTCACGCCTGAAAGGGCGAGCACGTTTGGTGTGACGGAGATTCGAACCCGCGACCATCATATTACGAGTCGATGTCTTAACCACCTGGTCATGCCGGGCTGTACAACTGAACAAAATAGTAAAAAAAAATTGAGTTATCAATAGTGGCAAATTTATAAATATGTTTCAATAAACCTAAAGAGCTTGTTCTCTCTCTTTTTTTCTTTTTTTTTTTTACTTGAAAGAGTGCGTTTCGATTTGAACGTTTCGCTAGCAAGATAAATAATTAAGTATCAGTGATTTTAATGGTGGACACAGTTAATTGTGATTAAGAGAATTAACTGTTTCTAAACAAAATTTAACATCTACATCTCTCAGCTGCTTAATGATACTTTTTATGAAAGAGGTTTTCTTCTTTATTAATTTCCAAGTGCAATCAATATCCTTTAACCAAAAACAATTTCTATCATTTTGCCATTGCTTTATCACAAAGTGCCACTTTTAATCTGGACAGGTTATCGTTCGAGAATATAATCTAACGGAATGCAAAGTCAATCTCCAAAAGTAGAAACTTGCATTTTAATCAAAATCAGTTAATATTTCACAAGAGTTAAAACAGTTGGGCACCCGTATCTAATCGTACTTTTCATGTTTGATACACTAATTTTAATAATAAAAATGACCTGATGTTAAGTACGTATCCATACTATCGACATACGATTAGACGAAAACTGCAAATCATAAATAATTTCAAAACTTTGCTAGAGATTTTACAATTTATGGTGAACAAACAAAATACTCATGAATCAAAAACTCATTTTTTATTGTGTCAAAAAGAATGGTTTCCGCCTGTTTTTTATGCTAAGTCATGTAATGGAGAGAAGATACATTTTCTTTACAGCCTTCGCTTGATTGAATGATATATTTTTAATGTTAGTTTTTAGTTACCTTGATGATTTCTAATCTTACAATCTGGATTTTGCTAATCATACATGGCGAAATACTGTCATATGTTTTTCTAATTATTCTTATTATAAAGTTTCTTTATTTAAATAATTTTTTCTTGTACTTTTCAGTTAGTATCATAAGTATAAAATGGAGTTTGCAAAATGAATATACCCCCCTCAACTAAAATGTTAGGCATAGTTTTAACTTAAACCAAAAATCTAAACTTGTATTAACTCACCTAAATAAAAAACTAAGGAACTCTAACACAATAGCTCGTACGGAAAATCGATTTACTGCATTTATAACCAGGAACTACAAACTTACAGTATACTTCATTTACATTTAATGAAACTACAAGGAGAAGTTTTATTTCCTAGTATATTATTAATGGTTTAATGTCTCGTGAATTTATAATGTACTGAAGATTTTGTTTTTTCCTTCCTACCACTAAACTACTCATTTCATGATTCCTTATCGTTCTTATCTCCCCTGATCGTTCCGTTTATTCAAATTAGTGTAGTATCTGTAACTTTTGAGCTTCTGTTTTTCAGCTGACGATATAAACCATAAAATCATTTCATTTTTGTTGAACAGCTAATGAAATAAATCCAGTGGAATCAGATCCAGGTCTGTCCAGGATTTTTTTTTTAATTCTCACTTTTTTATTTTGTCATAGAGCTCTAGTATTTTTTGTAACGAAAAAGCTGTAATTACAAAACCACTGACAGAAAATTAAACTCATATGAAAAACAAAGTACTTTCAAGTGATGACAAATACTTAGCAAATATGAACCTATACTTAGGAATGGACAGAAAAATAATAAAAAATCAACAACACATACGTTGTTTACAGAAGTTTACTAGAAGTTATTCACAAACTAAACTTAGAGTATTTTTTTTTTCATTTTTCTACGCGAATTTTACATAACTAAAGTTATGAGCTTTAAAATATTTTAAGCAAAAAATTAAAACTTCCATATATGTACAACTGCTGAAAATAGGTTATTGCATACCGCTATGCTAGCAGATCGGAACAGTGGTAGCTCTAGAGAGTCTAGAGTATTATGACTTTTCAATTTCACGGTAAAAGTTTCACCCGAGTTTTCTCATTGATAATGGTTCCACTCAGTACTTCAGATCTCACACCAAAACCAGCCATTCACTAGTGAAGAGCTAAGTGAGCGAACTGTTATAGGCAACTATGGTTTCGTTGGTAAAAGAGTAGCCCAAGAATTGGCGGTGGATGGTGATGACTAGCTATCTCCTACTTACACTAATAAATTAGGAACGGTTAGCTCAGATAGACCCCCCTTCTCCTATAGCTATGTACGAAATTCAAAATAAAACAAAGATAGTGAACTTGCCTATTTCTAGGAATTAGAGATTTGGTAGAAAGTCCCTTTTTATAGGTTCCATACATATGCATACATAAATGTAGAATGTGCCAATGTATGATCATTTTAGGGGGAAGGGGTTAAAAGATGAAGGAAACCCATAATTTTAGGGATTTGGATCAATTAATTAGTCTCATTTCAACCAGTTATACACGGAATTTGGTGGAAAGATACCTTCTTGTAATGCTTAAAAAGTGGATCTCTTGCTGGGGCAATAGTAGGTTTTCGGATTTATAGTGCCAAAATCAAGGGTTCGATTGCCCTTGGTGGATACAGCAAATAGCCTGATGTGACTTTGTTATAAGTAAAACACACCCTTAAGTAGTGGTACACAGCTTTAGATGCTATTGGGATCATGTGACGGAGGCATGTTGCACTCGTTCGTGAATCTTAGTCTCTTTAATTAATGTGTTGTTTAGTTCATGTTGTTCCATAAAATATATGAAATAATGAGGGTACTGGCACACTAATGACCACTTCAAGTAGACTGTAAGCACTACTAATAAATGCTTTTCTTTGAACAAGTTAAAAATGTCAAAGACAGCATATGAAATTTGAGTGGCAAATAAACAAAACTCAGAAACTTAACGAAGCGGGAAAAGATTATTATTATTATTAGAACACTTTAGCCAGCACTTTCCAGGGTAAAAGAAATTTATGATAAAATGGTAAAAATATAGGCTTCATAAAATAAATTAAAATTACTATATCTATTTTCCCTCTCATGACCTTATGAGACGTAAGTTTAATTACATAAACTAAAAAGAAATCTCTTCTGAAGAAAAACACACTATATAGAAATAAGTAAATCTTCTGTGTTGCTGTTAATAATCATCATAAATAAGATTGACTCTCTCCTCCACCATTCCTTACTTGAGAAATTCAATAAATAAGTTATATTCTTACCTAATCACTTTTCATTTATACAAACGTAGTTATTTTTTGTCTGTTGCTCCAAAATGTAACATCTTTCACTAATTTTTCTTGTTCCATCACTTTGAAGCTAGGTGGTTTACTTAAGTTTAACAGATAGATTATTCCAAAGTTAATAGAGATAAATCTACTTTATTAATTTTAATACTTTTACCTAAATAAATCCAACAGCTGTTTTACTTATCTCATTATTAACACGATATTAAATTATGCAAATACTTCCCGTTTTTATGCCTTCATTACAGTTTTATCGAGAGAGAGAAACATTTATCAAACATATTCTCCACCATTTCATAGCAAGCAAATTGTGAAATAAATACTTTATACGTATAACCATCATCTGCTCTCTGAACGGTAACGCAAACACGTAAAAGAACAGGATGTCAGCACCTGCAAATTAAAATCGTGTCCAACAATACAGAATGTCAGCACCTGCAAATTAAAATCATGTCCAACAATACAGGATGTAAGCACCAGCAAAGTAAAATGGTGTCCAACAATACAGGAAGTCAGCATCTGCAAAGTAAAATCATGTCCAACAATACAGGATGTAAGCACCAGCAAAGTAAAATGGTGTCCAACAATACAGGAAGTCAGCATCTGCAAAGTAAAATCATGTCCAACAATATACAATGAGGTAGAAGTACTGCCAGTTTCAAGAAAAAATGAAATGAAGTAATTTATCTCATTATTCCTGACTGTAGAAATTACCTGCATGCAACTGAAATTCAGAATGGATGTGATACAAGCAATTGAAGATATGATCATGCAACTAATAAAAGAACGACCTACGCATATATTGACTACCAAAACACATTAAAAAGATCAAGTTAATGGTACTGTAAACTCACGAGATATTAAAGGGCCACCTCATAAAAAAAATCTTGGATGAGATACTAAAGACTACAAAAATACTTTGAATAATATATATATAATCATTACAGCAACAAACAACTTGCTTCTTAGGGAGAATAAGTGTAACCAGAGATAAAAGTGAGAACAATTATGTGACAGTACATCCACTGTTTCCACCATTACACTTGATGCTTAGGACTAAAAGTTCAGAAATTAGTATTAAAGCGCACAAGAGTGATTTTCAAGGTAGCACTATTGCATTAAATAAAGTCCATTCTTGTACGTAAATCAAAACGAGTCAGCAAAGACAATGTAATACTTCATTAATTTGAGGAAATCGATGATTTTAGGACAGCATTTTTTACATTACATTAAGATTACTCGATCATCCATCTAAGCTATAGGGAGTCAGAATCCATTGCTACTTCAGACAAACTTGTTAGCAAGTAAATCTCGAAAACAACCATGCTTGTCCCGGCAAAATGCTTCATAGTATTTCAAAGCAGAGGTTATATATATTGGTGTCAGCACTGACTAGGAGGTTATCATCGTTACAATTTCAAGGCTATTTTACAATACCCATTTCCAAATTTCTGTGTTACTCTATCTACTGTTATAGTTTCAAAAATAAATCACTATATTTAACTGTACTGTCTCAGGACCGCACCAATTCATCCAATGTAATAGTTTTAAGACTTTACTATTGCCCGTTATTATAGATTCAAGATTAAGTCACTGCATCCAACCGTATAATTTCATAGCTGCTTTTCTTGCATCTGTTATAGCTCCAACGTTGCATTATATTATCTGTTAAGTTTCAAGATCGTATTATTGTCAGTTCCAATACTGTACCACTATATCCATTGTTGTAATTTCCAGATTGAGTTCCCGAATCCATTGTGTAGAATTCTCTCCAAAGCAAGCTGACTATAATGTTTAGAACAAACTGTCATCAGTTAGATATCTTACTGTTAACGGTATTTTTGGTCATTTTTGTTGATTAAACTGCTGTTTATGTTGAACATTTGCCATATTTACTACAACGCTTATATAAAAAAATAAAAAGCAGATAGATAACAATGTGGTAAAAATTTTGACGCCCCTCAGATGATATTTAAGTTTATTAGAAGAAACGCAATTCTGTTATAGCCGTTTATGCTAGTAATTACTAATTATAGCATTCATTCCTTATTAAAACTTAGAAAATCTTCACATTTTCTTTAAAAAAAATTACTGGAAAGTATTGCGCGAGAAAACAAGTCAGATTGCGTTGACGTGATGTTTTTATACATTTAATACCATATTTACAAACTATGAGAATGAAGCTATTATCAAATTCTCTTTTACAATCCCATTGAAAGTGGTGTTCTTGTAAGGAGAGTACTTTTAAATCGTGTTCTGCGATACATTTATGATTGTTCCAGATACGATAGTTATTTTTATAATTATCTGAATTTTGAATGCACAGTGTGAAATTACGAATGTTTATATTTACATTCAATAAATGGTACTAAATTGTACATATTTTGATCTCACATATACTACAACCATTATAGTAAAAATGACATAGGAAAGATAACTGTAGCTATTAAAATATATAGGTGCAATAACTCAAAAATCACCAAGTTTATTGCCTTATAAAACTTAGCACAAATTACCTCTCATAGTACAGTCCACATTATAGAAAAACTCAATGCAATTTATTCCTGTGTAGTATACCAATTATGAGTCTTCCAAAGAGCATTCCAGATGAGTGCTTGAACATCTAGGTATCTCTAGTAAGGATATTTTCTAATAACTCAAGTTACTACATTTTTCATCATTTACCAAACAAGACCCTATTTTTTGCAACTTAAACTGCAAAAGCCACACATTGCTACTTAGTCCCTAAAACAATAAAGTCGGAACAGTTCTATTAGCAATTATTTACATATTATATTTAATGGTCCTAAATACACGATGTTTTACAATTTTTATAAATGTCTAAAAGTGGAAGGAAGATATAACTGTCACCTTTTGTGTTCTTATTAACTAGGAGTTCATCTGCTGCACATCTGATTCTACTTCATTTTTTTTGTCATTTGTATATCAAAAAAGTAAACATGTAATATTATCAAAAGCATCTTATTATTAATCTACTGAAACAATTTGAAAAAAGTATGTCCTGATGCAACATTACAATAATTTAAACCAGATTAAAAACGATAACATTTACATACGTAAGATATGCAGACCATAAACACCTCCTACTGAGTTAACTGCACTTTGTAAAAACAATGTTTCAAATCCTGTGTTGATTTTGGAACTGTAACTTTCATAATGATCGTGATCAAACTTATTTTAATGGTTATCCAACTGGTGCTTTACACTTTAACTTCAGTTAAGCTTCTTCCAAGGGTAATAACGCCAATCTTTTATCACACAACTCAACAGATTTCCAGAAATACTCTTACCATACATGACTGAAAGCTCAAAAAAACCAGGTCTATGCAAACCACAGGTACAAAACTTCATATGAATTGCAGTGGAGGACTTCACAAGTTTGTGGCAAAAGAGGATTGGTATGATTCTAGTTTTTTTAACGATCTTTCTCATGATTGCATCTATTGCATTCACTAAGTAATTTGAATTGAAGCTTTTGAGCTTTAGCTTGTGAACATTTTTCAACTTCAAAACCTTGTTTATTCTCTTAATGGCACTATGGTATACAAACCCAGTTTCCCACCAATAGCTTTTTCGGGAATGAGTGTTCTCTTTCATAACCATAGTCTTCACCTTTAGGATGAAGACATTGCTTTTATTTGTTTTGGTGTGTGGTTTTAGAAGCTATTGCTGTATTAGTTTTGCTAATGCTTCTACATTAAACATTGATAGCTTTTACCCTCAAAAGATTGTGTTATTCAGATATCTTTCATCAAATATTGCTCTTCAGAAAGATCAGTCACAAGTTTACATTGGCAGTACAGCAGTGATGACAAATTGTAAGGAATTTGTCACAAACTGAATATTAAAGTGCTAAACATGTTTCTTTGGTACCACAGCTCTCACTTTAGGCATGCAATTTGCTCTTTCAGTGCATGATTAACCAGCTAGCAACGACACATTTTAATAATGTTTTAAATCCTACATTTTGGGTAGAAAACTGATAGTGATTTTTCAACTGGGAGACTGATTACTTTGAATAATTCCATTTTGTCAGTTTTAAAGCACACTTCCTTCTGGTAAAGGATGTACTTGAAAATAATAAGCTATATAATGAAAGATTTTAAGAGGTAAACTAATTATGCATGTATGTGTTTTAATATATACACCCTGATATTATAATATAATATTTACTATATTTTTCTATACTGCAATGACAATCATGATTACAATGAATATTAAAAAAATTCTAAATTGTATATTACACAGCACAAAGGATTGCAAAACTAAATACGAAAATGTTACATATTACACAGATTAAAAAACAAAATAAATTGCTTTAGAATCAATTATGAAAAATCATTCAATTTTTCAATCTCAAAAATGTGTTAGGCCAAAGTATACAATGTACAACTATCCAATATTTGAAGTTAAACTACCAATTTGTTGTCTGCTAAATTAAAACTATAACAGGGGTATCAACTTACTTTCTAAAACAAATGACATAACACATCTAAAATGTACAATACAATTTAATACAATGAGGATTTGACTTTTTTCATGTCTTCAAACAACAAATACATTTCTAAGAATGTAATAATCCTGAATGAAAATTATAAAGGAATCATAAATAAACATTTGTGTACTTATCTTCAGTTGTTTTGTAGAACACTTATTGATATACATAAGTCTTAAGATGAATTAATATTTGAAAATCTTGTGGTTTAAAATCTATTGTAAGGCTATGATGGTAAAGCATTTTTAGTTTCAATTTTTAAATATATACAATCTTCAGAAATATTGTTATATTATACTCTTAGAATTCCATATACACGTTTATATTGACACTGTAGATAAATTCACTAATTATCACCACATACTTCCATCTTTTGATAATTATTCTTACCTTCTAACCACTCATCAATGCAAGCAACTTCACACAGCATGTAAATTCCATTTCCTAGCAGCTTATTAATTATCCACAATTATGGCAATGATCAAAACCTTGATTCTCTTTTAAACTAAGCATTTTCTTTTGTATACTGACCTTTGACACACATTTTAAGTACCAATAGATTTTTTTATCTTTTAATATCTTAATTTACTAATGTTCTCTCCTCAATTCCAATGATTATTTATCAACTCATATGCCTGTACCACTTTCTTCTTTTGAGAAATAAATTCTTAATTTTTAAAATTAGTATTTAGTTTCTATTTTTTTTTCTACTACACATTTCAATTATTCTAACTTCTCCATTGTTATGCCATGTAACTCAGCATTATTTCAGGTTTCATTAACTGGAGATTATCATCCCATTCTTCCAAATATTTTTTTGTTTACTAATGAGAAGAAATTACTTACCTTTTAACAGAAAGAAAAAACAAATAAAAGTTTAAGTTATTCTGTGATTATATGAATAACAATAGACATAAGAAAAAGTAAGGATTTAAAAGTATTCCACAAAACTGGCCAAAACATTAAGATATTTGTCAAAAAGATTGTTTTTGTTTCAACTTAGGCTGTTAAATTTTGTTTATTAAGCTGTTTACATTATCATGATTTTTAAAGATGATTCATATCAAAGGGTACATGTCATTTAGGAATTTTTTTTTCCTTGACCAACCACATTTTAAAGAATTAACCATAGAAGGATTATAGGAAGAAAACAAACACGAATAAAGTTATAAAAAATGCCTCTGTTATAAATTCTTTAAGATTTAGTTTAATGTCTCTTATGAAGTTCTACTACAATTTTAAATATTACCAGATGTACCTGTGTATAGATAAAAAAAATATGAATTATTTTTCTGGGTTGGCCACAAGTTTCTCAAAACACATACAAACAACAAAACAGTAATTTAACATTTTAAGTCCAGTATTTTATACAAAGGTAATTAGATCTGGAATACAACATTTATGCAAATCTTTGCTATCATCAAGTGTTAAAATATTACTAGAATAATCTTTACAAATAAAATACCATTAATAAAATGGTACCATTTTGACATGCTACAGATAACATAACCTCATCTTATCTGAAATCCATAAAAACTAATTTTAATACAAAAACCAATCTTGAAAATATTTCCAATCAAACATAACATACCATTCTCACTTTATTATATGATTTATAAAATAATATGCAAATGTCCTAGTTATACCCGAGTTTGTAAGCAAATCTTAATCATAAATTATTATCAAGTTATGATTGATAAAATAATGTCTTTTTTTGTATATGGAGATATAAATTTTCTAATATAATAGATATTATAATACAAAAATAATTTACAGATATTAAATAAAACAATTCTGATTTAGACAGTATGATAAAAACATCTTTACTTCAATATATCTAAGTGTTAAATAGTTTATAAAATTTGTGAACTGAACTATGGAAAACAGCTCAGAAGAATATCCTATTACAGCTGTAATTGTTTTAGCCATTTTATGAAATGTTCAATAACAAACAGTGAGATGCTATTACATCAAGCTAACTTAACTTTTAGTATAGTATTATGAATGTAACATACTGTCACAATTTTTTAAATTACTATTACCACCACATCCTAAACACACATTATTTTTAACCACCTCAAAAGAAATGACTGTTACCACCACTGTAAACAGTAAAGTGTCATCGCCATCTCAAGAGGCAAAAATCAGATTACCTTGACATTACATATTTGTAACACTAATTTAACAGAATGTAGTAACATTACCACTAGCTCACATATGTACTTCACTTGCTACCTCCTATGTAATGAGAAACATTACAATTACCTCAACCTACAAGATCCAGTTATTGCCATCAAAGGCATGTTACCTCTAACATAAAAAAGTTACTGAAATCAAAACAGCAAAAACACAAGCCTAAAAAGATGAGTCAAAATTTGAAAAGCTAAGGCATTGTTACTGATGTCCATGAAGTCAGAAACATGACCATGGAATGAGAAAACTGAAAAGCCTAAGTTGTTATAACAACTGTTAGCTGCTTACTCAATCACCCGACGAAAATTTTCCAAACTCTAAACATCAACGTACATAGATTATGAATGACAATTATGAAAGTATCATACACACAGCAGCACCAATTCTGTTAAATTTAAACAAATTTAAAACTTTCGTATTGACTCTTACAATCACAGTTTTGAAGAACCAATTAAATGAATGCTTCTCTCCAGAAATTTTTTGATAGTGTTATTTCAATTGTAACTGTAAAGATTAAGCTTACTTCTTTACATGTGTAGTTGTAAACTAAACAAATAACAAAGATCACCATTTTCAAATTCATTTAAAAATAAGGTCAGGAGTAAAAAATATTTTGTTTATAAACCTTCATTCATTTCTTATTACCAAAAAAGACAATTTTTCCAACATTAAAATTATATTCTAGTTTAAGGTGGAAATATTTTTATTATTTACAGTAATACATGTTTTAGGTTATACCAGACTTCATTGTTGCATGAACTTGTTTGGCAATCACCTTTGGGTTTGATCAATAACTAGGTTTAATTTTTCACAGATTAAACTTCATATGATGTAGTAAAAAAAAAATATTTTTGTCTAACAAAAGACCTATACTCAATTTTTACTTCTCAGGAACTGCTCTTTTGCAGATGAAGTTTTAGTAAGAGTGCTAAAACACTTGAAGTTTGAAATTTTATAATTCAATAAAAAGCACATATGTCTAATAAGTATTTTTGATCAAATGCTATAGCTAAACTAATTTCTGATAGAACACCTTTAGGTATCATTACTTTACTGTATGTTCTTCTACTGTCTTCAAAAAAGACAGACAGACACACACACTTGGATGTGATTATCATTTATATCATGTCTCAAATTAGGTTTTGAATCTCATGCACCACGTAAAATAGCAAACATCACTTTTGTCTGAATGTTTAAAGATGAAAAGCTTTGTCTTCAATGCTACATTTATTACCAAGATAACCTTAATTCTCACCTGAAAGAGCCATATGAAAAGTTTTACCTTTTAACCTACGAAAGCCATTGTTGCTATAAAAAGTATTTTTTCTTATTTTTAAATCTCTTTCTTTACGTGGAAATGTCTGACATTTTAAAAGTCTTATTTAAAATCCTAATAAAGTTTTGATTACTTTTTCAATACACATTATATTTTTGAAAAATTTGAAATACAGCAAACACTTGAGGTTTTTCTTTTTTTTTTTATCCCACCTACAATACCCTTACTTATTTTCAAATTACACATAAGCAGCAATAATGTGTTATCATATGTACTCGTTTCCTTTGTCTAAAGCAATATATAACTAGGTTTTATGAACTTTATACTAAGAAAAATTATTTTTCATATTGTCTGGGCATTATAAATACATTTTACAACACAGTTTTTTACAAATTTCCAAAACCAGGTCATCATAAGTCTGCCAAACAAATCCATGCACAACATGCTGTAAAATGTGAACTTGCCAGCACTTAAGTCCCCAGAAATAGCCTAAACTGCTACTGTAACGACATTCTTCAACTGAGGAATGGTTGACAGATTTGTTATCTTCAGAAAGCTTCATAATAATTTTTGAATGATCCTCAAAAATTATAAATTTCCATTTCAAAAATGTCTATAAAAATCAGCACCTTATATTGTCTAAAACAGCTTTTAAGGTACAATAAATTTCCTTACTTCACTCTAAGATTTCTTTGGGTTCCAAAACTCATTCTCAATTTCTTGAATTGGATATTTGGCTAGAAAAAATCTCACTAATGTTTTGCTTGAAATTTGTTTTCATACAATATGCACCCACACTGGTGCTTTAATTATTACAGACATAAAGCAAAGCACGTGTTTTGAGGAGATGCTGACTCTAGAAAGTGAACATGTGAAAAGAAAAAATGACTAACGAGATCTTTCAAACATTTCAGTATCAATCTTAGGAGCAATGAATTATTGCACAGTGACTATATGTCAAACTCTGGTTGGTTCAATCCCTAATGGAAGGCACAGCTCAGTTTTCATCCTGTAAGCATCTTCTACGCCATCCATCCATTTCCCCTTTGAAGAGAAAAATTATCATTAACCACATAATGAATACAAAATAATATACATTATATACATAGGTGTTTAACCAATAGAAAGTTTTAAAAGTAAGAAACCTAATAAACAATCTATAGGGTAATATTGATCAGTCAGCCATAACTTATAACACAAAAATTATCATCAAAGTAAACATTTGAAGTTATGCAGTTTTTATCATTTGAATAAAAACTTACAGATAACCCAAATTAAAGCCAGTATTAATATTGTGGTTGTCTTTTTCCACCCATCATTTTAAAAAATTTTTTAAAAAGGATGTAGTTGTATAGTCAAAATAAATATGTAAAACAGTCTCTGAAATAAAGAGGTGTAAGGGGTCCCAAGAAGTGTGCTTGTCTGGTTTCTGAAAGAGGCATTAGAGATGATAGTATAATACTGCCTCTGTCAGTTTCAGTTACTGAATTTATTACCACAGTGGCATAGGATAGCAAGATCTGCACAAGAACTACCCAAACATCTATTTTGATGGTATCATTACACTTAGGAATGATTGTTGAGTTACAACAGTTAAGACGTCCATCCTTAGAAAATTCCACATCCAGCATATGGCAAGACAGAGGTGAAAAGACTGGTGGACAGACGTAATGGAAGTGGTGATCGAGAACCCTATCCTCACCAAAAGCATGTAAGAACAATATTTTTACTGGGTATTAGATATAAAATGGGTGGACATCATCCTATGTGAATGTGCACATCTAGTTGGTCCTACTACAATACAAATGTGCAACTGCTCAAGATAATAAAATATCTAGGAAATGTGTACACAGCTAATCCTTAGGATATTTTTCCCCTTCAATCATGAATGAAGTGTACTGTAGAGAAACAAGTGAAGTTTAAAGTACAGTCAACCACAACAAACTGGTTTGATGTGATACATCTTGGACAATATTTGCACTATTGCAGTAGTGATGAATTTATTGGTATAAGGAACTTCAACAATGTCCACTGACATTTGTGGGCAATGTGACTTTGGACAAATGACTAAAGTTGTCCATTTTTTTTAACTTTCTAGGCAAACTGCTGTAGGACTACAACAATACAAAGGGTATTCATAGCATTTGTTGTCAGTCAGTTGTTCCAAAACTTAACAAAGTATTGTGCCTTTCACTATTAGTGACAGAATAACAGTTGTTTATTCCTTCTTGTTCTTATACAAGTCTCACCATATGGAGCACCTCTAAAGTCACTTCCAGAAACCAATGGAATGTGATTTTTATAATCTATTATACAAAAACAAAATATTTTGCCTCTATGTTAAATGTTTGATGATACAGAATATTTACACTACTCATATTAACTACATAAGTATATTGGGGCATCTAATACAAAAATAAATACTTTAATGAATTCATTTAGTAGCTCACTGTCACTGCAGTTCCACAATTAAGTCCATCATGATGTACACTAACATGTTTTCTGCTTGTTTTAGAACAAAGCTATATAGGCTATGTGTTGCATTCACTGCAGGGAATTAAACCTCACATAAATCAAAATTTACACATACATGTACATTAATTGAAATATTCTGAGTATTATTTCCATGATACTGGTGCAGGACTTTTTCTCATGAAATTTAGGGAGGCAGGGAGAGAACTATTTTTCATTACCTTAATTATTAATATGATAATGTATAACTTACAACAAATCAAACACAATCAGGAGTTTTCAATCACATCACTAACCATACCATCAAAGGTTGAAGATTAAAAATACTAGCTTACCCATATCTATTATCCTTTTTTGATATACACATACAGTATTAGAAAATCAAATATTTGCTGACTTCAAGGAATGTTTCATTAATAAAATTAAAAGATGATTACAAACAGTATTATGTAAAGATAAGTACTGACAACCAGTCACAGTAGTAAGTACAAGAAATATTAAATAAACAGACTACAAAACAAAAGTATGATTGAAATATAGAGCTAATAAGTTGTTTAAAAATTGTTACTGCTATCCAGTTATTCAGTACAAATTTTATATAATACATACCAGTCTCTGATTCCAAAACAGAGAAAACTATTTTCCAAGTCTCCAATAGCACATATATTTTGCAAAGCACAGAGATATTGTAGTAGTTTTAAAGCTGAAATTATTTGTTTGAAACTATTCCTGAAAATATGATTTAAAAAACTGAAATATTAGCAAGAGGATAAATTATATAATAGTTTAAGTACTACAATATAGTACTTCCTACACTGCAACTTGTGCAAAAAAAATATTTTAATGTTCCAATCAAGTCATAAAAAAGTCAAACATATTTATTACTTCCAAAAAACAAAATACAAGACTTTTGATATTCAACCTAAGACAAATGTGGTGTAAACTCATATTGGGAACATCTGATTGACAGATTGATCTCCTTTCACAAAACTAACCTACAACCAAAAGTAAGCTAAGCCTAAAAAATAAAGTTAGGATATATGATATGACAAATCAACACAATAAAACTAAAACTCATCATGACTAGTATGCACTGACTCATTAGTTTGATATGCTTACACTAGTGATGTTTTCAACCACAAACCCATTAACATGATGAACCCAAGAAAATAATACTTTGTAAACCATCCCCTATTAACTACCAATACTGTTTAGTAAAAACATTAAATGTCACAAATCAGTTGCAATGCTTTTTATGAAATGATTAGTAATAACTTCTTTGGGTACAAAAACTGAGATTAGGCAAAATTAAGATTTGAAACTCTTTTGAACTTTTTTTGCCAACTGAAGTTTCACTACTGAAAACTAAAAATTCAAGTTACTAATTATTAAGGATATAAAACAAAAAAGAACAGATATGCCAATAATCAGTGATACAAAAAACTGAAACTTCAGGCATTTAATGTAGTGTTGTTTATTTGGCATAAAAGTTCCAGTAGTAATGAGTTTGAATCTCACCCAATTTCAGTTTTAACTTTTGCAAAAAAATTGAGATGCAGAAGTTTATGTAAAGGAGAATTTAAATTACAATAAAAGCCATGCCTTTTATTTTGTGTCTCATATAACAAACATCATGTGGCCACAGCATGATTTGAAGACTATAATACAAGTTTATTCTCATAATGTTGTCTTGTGTTATTAATTAACTTTACATGTATTTTGGCAAGTATTGTAGGTTTTGTATGTTAAATAAACTTGAAGTAAAATTAAATAAACTGCCTTCAAAATCTAACTGGAATAAAGATTAGACATATTACATAACTGATAATACAGCAAATTCAGTGTACTAATGGGAGACTATTAAACATAAGCAGCAATATTAGACTTCAGGCTCAATACCAGTGTAATTACTTTAAGAAACACACACTGTTCCTACCTAATATTTAATACAGGTTTTAATAACACAAATGATTATTGATGCTTTCATGCAAATCCTTAGTATGAATGAACCTGTAATGCCATAAACTGTATATAACATTTAGAAAATAAGTGCTATTTGATATAGAAAACAAGACAAAATCAATTCTTGTGTCATTTAGGTATGCTCATTACAATGTCTTTGCAATATTATGAGTTAAACTTTAGAATGATTGATTCACAATCCATAAGTATTATTTAAAACAATTTTCTATACTTAAAAATAAATACTAATGTAAATTTTACTGCCACACTACCCACCTGCATCAGAGAACCACACAACAATGACTGGGTCTTTCTGGTTCAGAAATAAAGTTCATCTCACGAACAATTTCAGCAAACATTTCATTCACATTGCATTTGTTTTTGGCAGAAGCTTCCATAAAAGGACATCCCCAAAGTTGGGCTAGAGACATTCCTTCCATACTGCTTACCTCTCGTTGCTGTTCAAGATCTACCTTATTTCCAACAAGAATCACTGGAACACGTTCTAGATTCTTTACTCTCATAATTTGTTCCTTCATGTTCTTAATGTCTTGAAATGTTTGATGGCTAGTGATGCTGTACACAACAACAAATCCTTGTCCATTTTTTATGTATAAATCTCGCATGGAGGCAAACTGCTCAGTACCAGCAGTGTCTAGAATTTCCAAAACACAAGGTGCAGAGTCCACCTCAATTTCTTTTCGGTAAAAATCTTCTATTGTGGGATCATACTTCTCCATGAATGATCCTGATACAAACTGAACTGTGAGAGCACTCTTCCCAACTCCCCCACTTCCAAGAACAACAACTTTGAACTCCCTCATCCTAAAAACAATACATCAAAAATAAAATATCATCAGGCAATCAAAATTAACTTGTGTTAAGAAAGAAATCTGCACAAAATTTCAAATTATCTCTAAAAAATATCTGCCAAATTCATTGTTTATAAATAACCATGTGTTAGTAGTAATGTTTTATACACTAAATTTCTGACAGAATTTTTTTAGTCCCCCATATTTATATACTTTAATGTATTCTTTACATAACCTAAGAATGGTTCAATTTTGCTTCTATATTATTTTTTCAACCGATCAGCACAAACACTTTTAAAAACCCACCCATTTTTTTTCAAAAGAGTTAATTTGACAATGTGATAGTTACATTTAAGTAAAATTAAATGAATAATAAGAAATAACTATAGCTTTTACAAAACTTTTTTAATGGCCATGCACAAATCAACCAACTTATTTGGTTGAAAGAGCTTGACAAAGACCCAGTGACAGCATGTGCTAACTAACTGTGCCATTTCTGTGTTTACCTGTTCAAAATTAAAGAGAGTTACACTTGAGTCCTAGGAGATTTTGATCTGGCCCATTGCCCCATGTTTATGAGATGCCATTCAAGATGAAATTCATAATCCTACTTACAACACTGATTTGAAGTGGGGAGGCATTGAAATAAAATGTAACCAATGCAATCTTTAAAAAGTGCACATATGGACACTTAGAAGACAAACCTAATGTTTCAACTTACTAAAATTTAACTTACAATCAATAATTTATATTTGTTTTAGTTATAATATTACAAATTCAAATAATCCATTTATTGTTTTGAGCCACTGAAGTTGATATATAGAGTAAAAACACAGTTTAAAGTGCAATTTTTCAAAAATAAATAATTACTGAAGCAACTTTATACATGAGCACTGTAGTTAGATATATTGGGTCATAAATACACTTTAAAGTGTAATTTTCATAAATAATTACTGAAGCACCTTTATACTTGAACCATGACATGGTGGAAAATCATGGGTGATCTGAGTTTAACAAATAATAAATTTAACTGCAAACCTTTAAAATTAAGCTTTTAGTTATAAGAAGAAAGATACATGTGTTTATTATTGTTTACAGATGTTTTTTTTACCCATTAATTAAAGTTTTTGTATTTACTTTCTAAAAAGGTTTTAACATTTATCTCAAATTGAGTTTAAATGGTTGTTCTGCAAGTTAATCCAAAATACTGGACAACTATTCAGCTTTGATTTCTTATTTTGTAATACTTTTAATCACTAACATGTTCACAGAAGAATTTTTCCTGCAACAGATGCCAGTTTCTCCAATTATGTTGCAGGAGACTGTATAAATACTCAGTACAAGACATTTTAAACAAAACAAACATTACAAAAAGTTCTGCCACATAACCATCTGGCCATGCAAAGCCACATCTGTAGAACATATATTTAAATCCATAAGCATAAGCCTATTGAAGTGACTTAACAAATAACTATTCTAAATATTATTCTTTGTTTGGCATCTATTTAATGGTAAGCACTCTCAAAAGTAGGCATACAACTTTAACCCAGCATTTCCTATGTTGTTTTAATACGTGGTTTTATTTTCTTTCAAATTTACACCAATTCTTTTAACATTATACTTCCAACTATTTTTCTTTTCACGAGGTCTGTCTTTCTTGCAACTACACTACATGACTACTTTGACTAGTCCTAGTAAAATTAATTCTATAGTTCAATTCTACTAAATGTAAAAATTGCATGTATGCTAGTTTAAGCATTTGATTATGCCATTGAATCATT
The DNA here is from genome assembly GCF_004210375.1 of Tachypleus tridentatus. NCBI lineage: Eukaryota > Metazoa > Arthropoda > Merostomata > Xiphosura > Limulidae > Tachypleus > Tachypleus tridentatus. The sequence continues at coordinate 155,375,821 of NC_134837.1, read as the reverse complement.
TGCATCAACTACATATGTAAGGAAGACAAGTAACTTGATATTCTTCTATGTTACATGCGTGTAAAACATGTTAACATCATTAGAACTTACTTTTAACCTACATTTTAAATAGAAATTTATCAAATCTACTACACACAAAAATTACCTTTTATTAATACATTTAACATGGATGACAAATCCAATTTTCTATCAGTCTTAATGTTTACCAAACCCATAGCATCTAAATTACCCATAAATCTCTTAATATACAATTTACAAATTTTTTCCAAAAATTAAAAAAACAACATCAACCCACATGACTTCATCTGAAACTTGCAATGGCTCTGCCTTGTAAAACAATTCCACAAAATGGTATGGCATGAAAATCCTTTGCTAAAATGGTACTGGTGAAAATAATTAGTTAAATGTCAACTCTACAAATGTTTTTCTAAATTACTTTTTACAACACATTGCAAAACATTAACTAGAAATTTGATAGTTTCCTGGATCCTCCCTCATTCTTTTCTTTTTCTTCCCCACAGATACTAATTAAGTTAATCTTCCAATTGTCAGTAATAATACCAATGTAAAAAATATCAGGAGCATATTTAGTCTCTGAGATACCAAATCACTCCTAGTGAGTCAATGGTTCCTCAAAAATAAAAGATTTTTTTTAAAACACTTTTTTAAATTTGGTGTCCATAAAAGGCTTACAGCATTAATAAGTAATAAACAGAAAATGACATTACTCTTTTGATATTATTTTGCATGAATTCATTTCAGTTCATGCATTTTTCTAGCCATGTAAGCCTATACTTTATTGAGACAGGCAGTAACTGTAATAAACATTTGAATGTTAATGAAAAATCTTGCATAATGTACTTCTGTTTAATTTATGAAATATTGGATAACCTAGTACAGGATTAGAAATTAAGGTACTGTAAATGTTAAAAAAAAATTAAATGTGGGTATCAAACAGTTAAATCCTACAAGTAGAACCAAATAAATAAGGTCTAGAAAATGGGCACTTTGATTCTTTCGTTTTAAAAAACCTAGCTTTGAAAACAAATATTGTTTCCCAAAAGATCTAAATGTTAACAAAATTTCTGTTAAATGTCTTATTAACCTTTTATAACATGTATATACTTGCAATAGCCTTTAAGGTTTTTACCTAAAATAAGACTAACAGTAACAATAAGCATTATAGCTCTACTTCAACCTTCATCTTTGAATATTGATTTAAAATGAAGTTATCACTACATTTCAGCAGTATTTATAATGAAGTATCTGATCTTATGTCTATCAGTAAGACTACTTCTCTAGTCACTTGAAAAAGCACTTTATAAATACAAATTATTCTTTAATGTTTTGAACTAGTATCCATTAATATCTTTGTAATTTCTTTTTATTGCATTAGAAGCTGAAGAGCTTGAAAGCAAACCCAACAAAAACCTGAGTGGAGCAACTATCCTGTGAGTAGAATCCAGTTCAGCTAAGAGACAATCATTTTCAAAGACCCCAAGACATTACAGGTTATAAGACATACCCAATGATAACCCAAAAAGATGGACCAATGGGCCCCTAACAGTTGATATGAAAAACCACATAATTGTCAGAGTGAATTATAACCAATCAATATATACTAGAAAAAGGAGGAAATAGAAACTTCCCAACAGATAAGACATTCAAGAATGTTGATGTATAATGAACCCTCCTCTAAAGTCCACACACTTGAATTCACATTATTGTCCAAAGACATGTCCCAACCTGACAAAGAAGAATCTGTGACAAGATTGAGATAAGATAAGGGAGGTGGTAAAAGGACATTCACTGTGATATTGAAATAGTAAAACCACCAAGGTAATTCCTTGCAGAGAGGAGAGGCTCACAATCAAGAACAACAAATCCTGAGAAAAGATACACTGGTCATGCAGTGACCACAGAAGGAGGTGCATGTGTATATAGCCTAAAGGAAAGAGTAGTTTACAGGAAAGCCAGTCTTCAGAACTGAGAGAACTTCACATGCAAGATGTAAATGAGAAGCAAAAATCTTGGTGACAAGACATTCAGCTGCTTGCAGGTAAAGTGGTTAAGGTTAAGCCAAACTAAGATGAGAGTTAAAAATATGCCCAGATAAACCAAATATTGGTCAACCAGCAGCACAGCTGAGCAGTCTCTTGCAGAAGGAAGTAAATGTGAGAGAAAGTTCTGTCAAAAAAGGGGGAGAATCCAATCATTCATGTAATAATGGAACTTCAGCCTCAATCCATGAACATGGTGAGCAAATGTCCCCATGAGATGGGTTGAAGATGTAAAAAGAAGACTCAATGCCAAAAGAAAGAGCATGAAACTGGAAATACTAGATTCTAATGAACAAAAATCACCTGAAACAGTAACTTTGGTTTTCCACAGACTGGTTGAAAATGACTATCAGAGGGGAAGAAACCCTTTATATGGAACCATGGAACAATTAGAAACTGATTAAAAGATTACAATTACTAAATTCAATGCCCAGTCTTTTTGGGAGCACCTAAAAGACAAGAGTAATATCTTGGAGTGAAGATAAATGTACTCATAATGATGTTTTTGGCCAAGAGATCCAAGACCACATCTTTGAAACACTGAAAATAAAACTAATCATAGGGAGAAGGGAAGAAAACTTTGCTACCTTTTGGTCTACATATTTAGCTAACAAATAGGCTTCTAATTTGCCAGACTTGTCAAAATAGATGAGTGACAGCCATGATGCAGCAATGTGGGAGGTTTGGAAGAAAAAAGATCAGGAAGCTGGAATAGGAAAAGGAAATGTGGATTGAACAGGGCTAGAAACAATAACAAAAGGAGTGAGGTTGAGTAAGATAAGAAATCAAAGTAAATAACAGTGATTGATGCCAAGCTGCCTTGGGTCAGAAAAACCTCTGTGTGAAGAACAGAAGCCGAGTAAAGATCATGGAGTTAAGAATGAGGCAAGTTAACATTAATGAGGTGAACATTCTGACTCAACATTAAAGGAGCCAAGTAAGGAGTGATAAAGGCAGTAATACAGGCTAAAGAGGTGAAAAAAAGAAAAGAAAATGAACATCAAAAAAAACTTTTATAAAGCATGACTTAATGGCTCAGAGATAAAGTGAAAGGATTAGAGATAACACAGAGTACTAAGAAAGAGACAAAGGCATGAAAAATGGACATTAGAAAGTGAAACAATGTAGGATAAAGAATGAAGTTATTTTAATAAAACAAAAGAAACCAGTTAAATATGAATGATATTTAAATTAAAAAAGTTGTTTTAAATCTCACAGAATTATTAAATAATTTGAAAACATGTATTCAAAATAATGCAAATAAAAATAATGAAGTTATTTCATTTACAAGTACATAGGGTGAACTACTGTACAAAAATGTCATGTTACCCTTATCAACTTCAAAGTCTATTCCATATACAACAAAACACTAAAAAAGGTTCTTTAAAAAATAAAATCTGGGAAGTGAAGATAAACTGATCCACACTATTAACAAAATTTCTTGTTTTTCTGAAAAACTTACAATGAGAAAAACAGTTCTAACTATTAAACAAATCAGAGAACATTAAGATGTTGCCAATAATTGGGGTAAGTGGAAATAGTAATTTCAATTATTTGATTATTTTGGTGAAATTAATAGATTCAATTATAATTTCTATAACTCAATAGTTTGAATAACTGTAAAAGTAACAACTGTAAACACCAGTTGATTATTTTCATGACATCAATTTTGACTGATTACTTTATGTGACACTAACCAATGAAATCCAATTCTCATAGGTAACTGATTGTATCAATTATTTGCCCAGTTCTGGCAATCACTATTAAGATTTTATTTATATTAAGTAAATATGACAGTTAAACACTAAATTTAAATCTCAAATAAATCTAGCATAACAGATAAAATACACATTTAACTAAGCAAAAGTTGAAAAGGCAATGACTAAAACATCATCAGAAAGGAAAACAGCTTCTCATATGTTTCATTGAGCTAGCTTGATTAAATGAAGCACTTTCTTATTTTTATTAATAAAATACTTAATAGATAAATGTATTTTAATGACTTTTTTCTTCCTAAAACTTCTTGACCTGAGGAAAGTCCTTACTGAGCATACCTGTATCTTGGTAACCACCTTCTGTCATTTCAAATGTTTGTTGAACCTCAAATTATAATACATCTCTATGAACACTGTAGCTGTTGAAGAACAATCAACTAAATATTCAAGACTCTAATGGTTCAGATAAGTTGCTCCTTTAGTTTGTATGCTTCAACCACTAAGTGCCTGTAAATATTGAAAAAACATTGTCAATGGACTTGAAGCTTCCAGCAAGTTACTTTATTAACAAATATAATAAGTTTTGATTTTTTAAAAACAAGTTGGAATCAATATATACATAAACTAGCTAGCTATGGTAATTTAGAAAAGATTAATAATACAAAAAGTATTCATACTTTGGCAAAAGCATTCGAAGCCTGTATACTCAATTTTATTACTCATCAGATCTTCAAATTACATGCTCAAAATAATATATTGTCCATTTTATATATCTACTGCTATCATTTCCAGTGCTAGAAAGAAATCATTGGGACCACAGAAAGTTCTGTGAAAAAATTAGTGATAAGGGGTTATTAACATTTTCTGTATGCTTGTCTAGAAAAGTCACTTATGTCATTGAAAATTTGTTGAAACTGAAATTTTGATTTACTCCATAAACATGTGTATAGGGGTTTAAGGCAGCTTTGTAAATACAATAAGCTTCAATTTTGTTCAACCAACACTATGAAGTAGTTGTTTTTTATATCCAGACATTCTAAACATGGTGTCAAACAGATAAATTTTATGGCCTCCACTCTGTTTCATTATGATCACTATTATTAAGTAGTACCATAATTAATGATACTGGAAACACATTTTTAACAGTGAATTTAATATCCTACATTTTAATGATCCTTGTGTAACTGATAATGCAAATATTCCTGCTTACCTCTCTTTTTATATCAATTTCTGGATAAATTACATGCGATAGTGACAACTGTAGTCTCATTTTCTTTAAAAAAGGAGATACCACACATACCCACTAGTTCCTTAACCTTTTCAAATGCTCAGAATTATTTCAAACAGGAATATATATGGTCTTATGAAACTTTAAAGAAACTTGAGTCAGATCTTGTCTTCTACAAGGAACATACCTGTATGATAAAGAAACTAAAAACTTTGAAGTTCTCAAGAACTCCATTCAAATTTACTTATGTTTTTGCGAGTTCCAGAGTCAAGACATTTCTCAAAGGCCTTCTTCTAACCAGCCCGTGAACTTTAGGAAAACTCTGACTGAACATCTAAACCAAAGTACATCTAGAACGTTTCCAAACTTTTTGAGGAAATAATACAGCTACATCACAGTAACGTGTACTGTAACATTCGTTATTTCATAAAAGCTCTCTACAAGCGAATTCTCCACTGACTGCTCCACCAAGTATTACATATAATACTACAGACAACAAATAACCATGCACACTTGTTATTTTTCATTCAAGTCAAAAATTCATTCCTGAAATATGTAAACTAGCTATTATAAGGAATTTAATTAATGTGATGCATATAAAGAATTAATTTTTCTTCATAAGAAATACACTATCAATTTTTGTTTTCACCAGTATTGCTACAAATACACCTGACTTACAAAATAATCCAATGTTGATCTGAAATATCTTCCTGTATGTAACAGCACCCACTCTTCCTTGCCTCCTTTTTGTGAGCCACAGTTAAGAACTATGACAATGTACAGAAACCTCTCCTCACAAAAAGAGATGTACTGTGGGGAGAGGTTGGTTGGTTAGTTTGGTGTTTTATGGCACAAAACAACTAGGCTATCTGTGCCAAACATCTGGTAAAAAGTTAAAATTAAAGGAAATTTAGTAAAATTCATAAAAGGAAATTAAGGTCAAACAAAACAAAGTTTAAAAAAACATAAAAGGCATAAAACCAATATTTACATCTAGTCTACAGCATTAAGAGAAAAACTACAGTAACGCAAGCTGTAAGGGACTTTCTGTAGCATAACTATAATTATCATAACTCGCCAGGAAGACTAACACAAGTTCAAAAACCACCATTAGTCACCTGAAGTTGGCCTTTCCAGTTCTGGTTCAGAGTTATTTGATGTTATGGTCATTTACAGAAAGTAATAAAAGTTTTAAAAGACTTGTAGCAACATTTTAATTATAACTCGCCAGGAAGACTAACAGGTAGTTCAAACAGCAGTTTTAGTCACCTTAAGTTGGCCTTTCCAGTCCTGGTTTAGAGTTATTTGACATTACAGCCATTTTCTAATTTCAAATCAAACTAAATGGACTTTGATTATTAAAAGGGAATCACATTAAAAAAAGGTCTAATGTATAAATTAAAAAACAACTAGCATTAAAAAAATTAATGGCCTTTAAAAAACTAAAAACATTTCCAAGGTGAACAGTGTCACCATCACCAATAACACTGTCTAACATTATGGATAAACCTTGGGATAGAACATGTTTAAAATGGTGTTGTCGTTGCGAGTCATAATGATGGCAACACAGTAAAATGTTGCTTATTGTGATCTCAGTGTTACACAGACTACACATTGATACATCAGTCCCAGATACCAGAAAATGATGAGTTTAAAAACTGTGACCAATGACAAGTCTAGTTAGAACAACTTCATCTTTCTGATCCTTATGGAAGCAAGACACCCAAAGTCCAATAAAGGATTTTATTTGGAAAAGCTTGTTTTCACATTGCTCACCCCAAGTCGACTACCAACTGGCATGGAGCCGAGCCTTGAATACAGGACCATAGTCCATGTATGGAACAGGCACAGCAGTGATAGTGCCATGGCAGATAGATTTAGCTGCAGTGTCTGTGAGCTCATTCCTGCAAACATCAACGTGCGCGGTATCCAGAAAAACTGGATAGAAGTAGATATTAAAGAGAAATGGGGCAGTCGATTTTGAACATCACAAGAACATGGTGTGAACTAACATGAAGCAATTCCAGGGCCAGTAGAGAACTAAGCGAGTCAGTATAAATAGTGCAATTTGAGTACTGCTTAGCTTCAATGTGATCCAGGGCAAAAGAAATGGCATACAGTTCAGCAGTGAACATAGAAGCGGTAGAGGGGATTCTGCATGCAACCACTGAACCACAACAAACAATAGCAGAGCCCACACAGTCACCTGATTTCAAACAATCTGTATAAATAGGAATGGGAGGATGGTTTGAAAGATGTTTAGCAAATAACAGACAGTATTTCCAATCACAAGTGTCTGCTTTTCTTGGATGACTTAAAGATAGGTCACATTTGGGGACTGTAAGAAGTCATGGTAGGATGGGCTGACCAGTGGATACAGCAATGCTATCCAAGGACAGACACAATTTATCCAACTGTACCTGGATATGAAGGCCAAAAGGAGCAATGGCAGATTGTCTGTTCTGAAAAGTATGGTCCACTGAGGTAGAAAAACACAACCCCAGCAAAGACAGTTGCAAACGGCAGAGGTGCAAAGAAGGTTTGTGAGACTATGTATAAACTCTGAAGTTAGGAAAAGCCCCAGTGCAAAGCAGAAGTCCTTGATGACGAGTGAGGCCCAGCTTCTTTAAGGCTGAGGTCGTGGCAGAGCCATAAACCAGTAATCCATAGTCAAGTTTCGATCGAATCAGAGCACGATATATTTTTAGCACAGAACAATGATCAGCTCCCCAAGTGGTGGAAGAGACGACATAGAGGGTGTTCATGCTCTTGTACATTTGACTTGTAGCTGCTTGATTTGTGGTATAAAGGTTAGCTTACGGTCAAAGATAAGCCCCAAGAACTTTGTCTCAGGGACCACAGGCAGTACAACTTCACTGATACGGGGTTCAAGATCAGGGTGAATACCATATTGGCAGCAAAAGTGCATGCAAATGGTTTTAGAGAGACAGAAGTTAAAGCCATTTGTTGTGGTCCACTTTAGTAATTGATTGAGGGCAGTCTAAAGCTGCCACTCAATATACCTCATGATCAACAACTGAGATGAAATGTGAAAGTCCTCCACATAGAGCCAGTTTTGCAATAGTACGAGGAAGTTCTTCAATGATAGCATTAATCTTTATACTGAAAAGTGTGACACTCAAAACACAGCCCTGAGGGACTCCAAGTTCCTGTGGAGAAAAACGGAAAAGTGTCAAACCCACATGAACTTGGAATCGCATGTCCATTAAAAAATGTTTAATAAAAATAGGCAAATAGTCAAGTAACCCATATATATATATATATATATATATATATGTCTCATAAAATGCCATACCTCCATGTTGTATAATAAGTCTTCTCAATGTGAAAGAATGTTGATATAAGATGTTGTTGGTTGAGAAAGGCTTCTGTGACTGATGTTTCAAGTCAAATCACGTGGTCCATGGTGGAGCCCTGTCATCAGAACCCACACTGGGTGGGTAAAGGAGGTTGTTTGATTCCCAGAACAAAACAGGCATTAACCATCCTCACCAAGTCTTACAGAGACAGCTCGTCAAAGCAGTTGAAAGGTAGTTTGAAGGAATCTTGGGATTCTTCCCAAGCTTAGAGAAAGGTGGGACAACAGCCTGGCATCAGGAAAAACATTCTTCTGCCAGATCTGGTTAAAAACAATCAGAAGAATAGCAAGAGAAGCAAGAGATAGATGGAACAGCATTTCATAGTGTACATCATCAGGTCCAATTGATGTATGCTAAACCAATGAAAGGCTAGTTTATGTTTCACCAGTATAAATGGACCTTTATAGTCATAGAGACAATCAGCTTGAAAAGAAAAAGGTGAATGCTCTGCCCGAGTCTTGATGGCTATGAAGGAAAAAGCAGAAGTGCTAAATTCCCAGCAAAAGCTTTCACCTAGAGTATCAGCTACTTCCTGGCCATCAGAGAACAAGGTTGAGAGGGGGACAATCATATTGCCCACTGACCTTTCAAATCTTGTCCCATGTGACTTTGGAACTGGTGGTAGAAGATGTACTGGTTGTGAACTTAATCCAATATGATATTTATTTAATTTTGTTTGCTTTTAAAATTACTTTCATTTGTCTCTCTACCCAACATGCTCAAAAGCAAGGCCAGAAACCACCAATAAAATACCACTGGACAGTGACCAACCCACCAAATTATTCATATTTCTTTTAATTTAGATAACATTAGAACTACTTTATTACTGACATCAGTTGAAACCTAAATCTATTCTGTGGGTTCCTGGGCAATGCACAATGGTGCTTAGTGACAGTAGCTGGTGTTCATTTAAAAAGTTTAAGTACAGGGAGAAACAGGAATTAGCAGTCAATAGGTGAACATTTGATGATTAAAATATAGAATACTCTATGCTTTTTTGCACACTAAACAGCTGGTGTCTCTGGGGAGACAACCCCTTCATTATGTATGAAGTTAGAAAAATAAATCAATGCATATAATATTGAATTTTATAAAATATATTCATAGAATTCTCCAACTTTCAGTCAGGAAAAAAAATGTCTCAAAGCAACTAATTAAAAATATTTTGTACATAAGATTATGTACAGATTGCAGTGTCAAAAAGAATGCAAACAAGACTATAGGGATGATACAGCTATACATAGATCATCCATACATGACTTTCAATATTAACATTTCATGTTACGTTGTAAAATACACATTTGAACTCAATATTACTGCAGTTGAAGTTATCTATTTCTAAATATTGGTATGATGTTTATCAATATATCATAGTCATATCAAGGTAAGTGTTATGGTAGTGTGACTAAAATCCTAGGACTTATGTACAAAGGAATGCAAGCTAAGTCAAAACATCTTTATTACTAGTGATTCTATATGAGGTCAGTTAAATGAAATGACCTTATAACCATTTTGTACTTGCACATTTTATATGCAATGTTAAATTTTAATATTGAAAGTAATGTAGGGGTGATCTAGGTATAGCTATATCATCCCAATATTATTATTTCCATTATTTCTTGCACTGCTAATACCATTCCTATATGATTTTACATTCACAAAATGTACTGTATTACTTTGTACTATGTGTACTGTACACAAGCTTATATTAAAATAATAGTGAATTAAGTCTATGACTATGAAAGTTTTTATGCATATTAACAATTACATAATTCACATGGAGTCAATGGAGACTTAGCAAAACAAAGCAAAAGAATGACTGAGTGAGTCAGTATTCCACTGTCATAAATTTCATACAATTTTAGAAGGGCAAAAATGAGTTTATTAGCCCACAAGAATGTCCCAACTATAACCACCCCTTATTAATGCATTTCTTTATTTTTTTCTTGAACTCGTATTTTCTACCTCTACCACTCTTGAAGATGGCTCATTCCAAAAGCTAACTAACCATCAGGTTTGAACAATACTACTCTATAAACTGCAGATGACTCCTCTGCTGCCAAAATTTGAATTTATGACACCTTGTTTTTATTGTTTTCACTGCTAAACCTAGTTTATCAATACCAATAATAATCTTAAACACTCCAATCAAATCCTCTCCAGAGAAAACAAGTATATCAGAGATTTGTCTCTCCTCACAGGACAATCCCACCATCTCAAGTATAATCCTATCAGGTCTTCTCTTGAACCTTCTCCAACAACTCAATGTCCTTCTTAAGGAAGGGAGACCAAAACTGTACATGGCACTCTTAAGTGAATCCTTACAACTGATCTATACAGTGAAACAATAATATCCCTTATTCTTGTATTCAATATTTTTATAAATACTACCTAAAATCCTATTAGCCCAATTTCTAACTACAATAGACTATTTAGATGATTTAAGTGATTTTTTTCAACCACAGTATTTAATGTATTCCCATTTAAATTGTAACAATAACTTTAACTGTGAAAACCTACATACATCACCTTGCATTTTGGATAGTTAAACACCATCTGCCAAATAACTTATTGTCATCTGCAAATTTCAATATGTTGTTAGTCATTCCAGAGTCAGTCTCATTAATATGTCAAAAACAACACGGGCCCTAGCACAAAGTCCTGAGGCACACCACTTTTAACTGTGATCCAATGAGATCCAACTTCAACCACTCTCCACTCCAATTTTCTGTCCAATTTAATAACGATTCCTCCACACCCACAGATTTAATTTTTGCACACGTCTTCTGTGAGTCACCTTATCAAATGTTTTCTGAAAACCAAAGTGAACCAAATTTACAGTATTTCCTTCATCAAATCTTGCAGTGATATCCTCAAAAAATATCAGAAAATTTGTTAAACAAGATTTTCACATTGTGAAACCATGCTGGCTCTCTGACACTGTATCAAACTGTTTTAAGTGACTCTGCAATAGATCTTTGATCACACTCTCCAAAACTTTTTCAAATGCTGATGTAAAACTAACTACCTGAATAAACACCTCCCTTAAATATTGGATTAACATTTGCCTATTTCCAATCTTCTAATAGTCCTCTATTGCTCAATGATATACAAAAAATATTAGCTTGTGGTTCACAAATAAAACCTTAGTTCCTTTGGAACTCTAGGATAAAAGTTTTCTGATCCATGGTATTCATCAATTATGAGGTTCCCAACTTTTCTCTTAAATTTCACAAATTAAAATATCTTTTACATCAATATTTTTCCCTTAAAATTAAGTGCTCTGGTTGAGGTATAATGTTTGTATATTCCTTTATAAAAATTTAAGGGAACACAAAATTTAATAAGTTTCCTATCTCATAATTCTGAAATCAGCTGCCTAATATAATTCTTCACAAGCCCAATTCCCATTCTAAAATTCTGCTTACTCATAATTAACCTAAAGAATTCTCAGTGTTTGACTATCTCAGCTTACTCTCTAAATAATAAGCAGAACAGAGTTGATTAGAACTATTGATTTGCTTGGCAGTAGTATACCGATAGTGATAGTTAACAATATTTTTGCTCCTCAAAATTAAATTTTTACACCGACTTGTTTAGTTTTATTCAAGACTAACTTAATACATATAATTCACATGGCAGAACATATGATTAGGTCACTTGCAACGTTGCCACTCTGAAATAGTCAAATATGTGAAACTGAAATAGAGAAAATTACAAGCTAAAAGAAAGCACTAAAATTTAAATGTAAACAAAATAAAAAAAAGAAACTGCCTTCAATTCATTTATAGTAAGTTACTCTTACCTATATGCTTTATAGAGCTCAAGAATATCTTACCTATTCATTTCAAATACAAATCATGAAGTATTCAAAATTCAATTTTACTTGTTTGCCATTGTAATCCCAATTTCTTACTCTCCTGCTTGATTAGTCATAATGCATAACACGCCGTCTACCACAAACCTGTACTTTTTTCATGCAAATATTGTCGCACTTATCTAACTAAAACTTGATGTGATAAACAATATATTTTAATAATATTTTTTTGATATTGACTCTTTAACTTATTTCGTAGTGTATACCATAATAATAATTATTAAATTTTTAAGCTAAATAAAAGTTGAATAATATATTAACAAATAATTTAAAATAATGAGATCTTATTTTGACTTGAAGGCTTAAATCTTATGAGGAAATACTAAGTCTCAGGATACTGGACATGGTAAACTGGTGAACTAGATTTGTGAAAAATTCGAGATATAAATTCTGATAATTAGGTAGTAGTTACGGTAAGATGCATTGGTGACCGATTATTGAAAACAGTTAATTACTTAGTGGCTAACACCTTATGGTATTTAATAACTGGTTTTCATTCTTAATACGAAAGTTTTCATACTATTCTAGTTTTCTACTAACTTTGAGAGCGTTTTTGTGGCTAACACAGGCATGGTTTGATGGTTAATGCCCTAGACATACAATTTGCGGGTTGTGAGTTCGAATCTTATCAAGGGACATGTGTGAGTTTCCAGTTCTGGAGGTGTTTAAATTCTATATTTAATTCCCCTATTTGTTGAAAAAGAGTAGTCCGAAAGTTGAAGGTCGGTGGTGTTAACTAGCTACCTTACTTTTAGTCTATCTAGCTTTGAACGAAATTCAAACCAAACCAAACTTTATTCTATCACTTCAAAATTAGAGACAGCAAGCGTAAATAGCCAGGTTACTTAAGCATCCGTTTTTCAAATGGAAAATAGTGAAAAAAGCTTCTTCTACAAGTACGATTTATGCAGTTCTTGAAAATATGACTGCTTAAAAACCTTTTGCCAAAAATCTAGCACTCAGATCCCATTTCATCATATTTTTCCACCTTCGTAAAGATAATCACTGTTTGTTACACGTGTCTCCTTTACCAGCTTATATTGTAACTAGAATAAAGAAAGGCAAAAAGCAAACAAATTGTAAGATAATTTTCCCTTCTGTTGCCTTTTTTCCTGTGTTATTTATTAGTTGCTGGCTTTGTTCACTATCTATTTTAAAATGCAAATATGAAACTCACCATCGAAATATATACCATCTTATTATATCAGCAAAGGCAGGTGTAGAAATTCATGTGATTTCCTTTACATTTATACAGTAAATCCAGCTAGAGTAAGCTAATAAGAACATTTATTTTGTATTAGACTACTTACACAAATAAAAAGCATAAGCTTTTATTATAATGTGCCTTATAATAAAAGTGCAAAGCATATATGAGGAGTTAAATTAAAATAGTGACATCCTTTACACTTTTGTGAACTCCATTATATGTTAGGCCCGGCATGGCCGAGCGTGTTAAGACGTTCGACTCTTAATCCGAAGGTCGCGGGTTTGAATCCCAGTCGCACCAACATACTCGCCTTTTTAGCCGTGGGGGCGTTATAATTATTAGCTGCCTTTTCACTAGTCTTACACTGCTAAAATTGATTGAGTAGTGATAGTCTTAGGTTTAAATGATCGATAAATTACAAAGCTAAATCTGTGAGCGATAATTAAAGGTCTATTTATAAAAGCAGGTAATTGGGGAAATAACGAGAAACATATAAAGGTTTGTTTTGAATTTCGCGCAAAGCTACAGCAAGGCTATCTGCGCTAGCCGTCTCTAATTTAGCAGTGTAAGACTAGAGAGAAGGCAGCTAGTCATCACCGCCAACTCTTGAGCTACTCTTTTACCAACGAATAGTGGGATTGATCGTAACTTATAACGCCACCATGGCGAGCATGTTTGGTGCGACGGGGATTCCAACCCGTGACCCTCAGATTACGAGTTGAGAGCCATAACCACATTTCTGTTGCGGACCTAGTTGTAGAATTAAAGAGATCAAAACCTGTTATGCAGTCCCACTTTCAAGGACTTCTGCTGCAAGAAAGTCAAGTGATTTGTGACTAATACATTTCAAATCTACCATATCTTAATCATCTTAACATGGTGGGAATTAAATACAGTGGGAAAAGCATAACGCATTTTATATATTCCCATATGAAGCAAAACTGAAGTAAAAGATATCATGCAATTTCTTGTTCAATGAGTTTTTATTGAAGAATGTAACATAATCTTACCCTTCCAGTTACTAATAACAAACGTCTTGGCTGTCGCGTATAACGATACAACAAAATGTAGCAATTTAAATATCTACATTAGATGTATGCATAAAGGAAATCATGTGCCTAAAAATACTGATTTTATTAGAAGTTCCAAATGAAGATAGCCAAAATAACTTTTGACACCCTGTGTTTGGGGTAGTATAAGATCAAATTATCTACTTCCCGGATTGATTTTAGACTCTCTTCTTTTTTAAGTTTGTAATTATTGTCTAAAAAAATAAATAACCATAAAGGAGAACACTTGATTACGACGTCATGCTATTTTGGATATTTCTATATGTGAAAAGTAATGGAGAAATCAGCTAATAACAAATTTTCAAAATATAAATGTTTACTAATTAATCAAAATTGTTTATTTCTTTATTTTACTGGAAAAACTTAACACAAACTCCATAAGTTATGTGGTTTGGAAAACTCTGGCCGTCGTTTATCATTTAGAAATTGTTATATCTAAGTTACGTACTCCGAACAATTTGTCCCAGAACACTGATGACATCAACTTAGACACTTAATAAAGCCCGACCGAAAGACTTTCTGCTGTAAATATACTGCCATCTTGAAATGTATGACTCTGAGAAGGACTGTCAGTGTGATTTGAACCTAACGGTTTTGGAGTAGGACAGGAGTTGTTGTTTTTTCCAATGATCCATTTTCTAAAGACATATGGTATTTGTTATCCACTACGCTAAACTGTAGTCCATTAACGGTGAATTCGAATCTTGTTTGTTTTTTTCAGTGATAGAGTAATATTTCTTTTTCTTTCTAAATTAGGTTTTGTTTTATAAGTTGTTAAGCCAATGCTACCAATAGGCAATTTGTGCTGTGTGTAACTTGGTTATCGAATTTTTACATCATAAGCCCAGAAACTTGTAAACCGCTGAACTACTAGGAGGCTTTAAAGAAAATGTTTGTAATTTTTCGAAATGGGGAGAGTTTCTGACGTTTATGATGAGGGTATGGCAAATAATGATTGCAACAATTTATAAAATGTAGGAAATTATTTGAATGATATGAAATATGCAAAATTAGATGAACTTATAATTTGATTATTCAGTTAGTTATTTCAGGTCTGTAAATTTTTAGTTTTTTGTTCGAATAGTCTACTAGCGATGCAAGAAGTATTTATATGTATGAGAAGAATAACAACTAGAATTTCTTTTGAGGTATTTAATTATTTGTGAATTTAGATCTATGCTTTGTTGCTGAAACCATGTAAGTTACGAAACTTATAGTGGAAAAAATAATGCATTTTATTTATCAATGAATGAACAGAGCTGTGTATTATTACTACTTATAATTTTAAATTATTTACATCATTACAACACTAGTGTAAAAAACATGATTATTAAAAAAAAACAACTCAACTTCAAGATGATCTAATGTGGTGAAATTAATTAAATATAGAAATATAATCAAGAATAAAGAGAGAGGAGTATAAGAAATAACTAACAAACTAAAATGTGGTGAAATTAATTAAATATAGAAATATAATCAAGAATAAAGAGAGAGGAGTATAAGAAATAACTAACAAACTAAAAAAACCAAAAAGAACAATACAAAAAATAAAAAAGAAGACATTAATGCCAAACGAATTACAAATAAAAATAAGTTTTATCGCGGTAAGATCAGGAAAGTTATAAAAAATGTATAGAAGAATTATGCAACGAAGCAGAAGGACAAAATGATATCAACAAAGAAAAAAAAAAAAGTACAGAAGAATTACATACCAAAAGAAATTGTTTCAAATATACTTTGAGATAATGTTTTGTGTCTTAACGTATTGAATGTAGTGAATCGAGTTTATCTAGTGGTAAAAAATTAGTTATGACTTCTGACAGTTATATAACTATGGTAAAATGATCTGGCCACTGATCAGCTAGTGATCAATAGCCACCTTATCGTGTTAATCAATGTTTCTTAATTGTTTATGCTATAGTTTTCATACTATGTATGTTATTCTATCCTTTGTTTTTTTGTATTATTTGGTAAATATTAAGTTCAGTCCATGCAATACTAACGAATTAATTTAATTTTTGTATAAATTTTTATATTCACGTTCATTTATAGGCCTAATTGTACAAAAACATTTTAAACATAAACTCTGAAACAAATTTAGGCCTAACGTTTCAACAGAAATTCAGACTAATTGCATGTACGCCTAGCTTACGTATAATTTTGCTTACAATCAATAAAAAACATGTTAACTCACTAAGTAAATGAAGAAGAGAATAGATGCAACAATTTTCATTTCTGACACTGAATAGGTTTTGAAAATCAACAGAATTGTTTATTGAATTCAATTACTTATTACAGTTACTTATTCAATTACAAGTGATTACTTGTACTTATTTGTATATTAATTTCTACATACTGTACGAAGTTTATATATTTTTAATTTTCCCAAGGTTTCTGGTACGCAATATCCTTTAAATTGAGTTTTCAAGCTCTTAGCTATCAAATCAAGTTGTAAAATTGGTGATGCGCTAAACATTACCTTTAATGGAAACAGCTGTCTTAGCTTCATAGTAATGAAATGAAAATCATAAAATGCAGTTTATACACTGATAAATACCATTTAATAGCTTGGAAAGAAATTATTTTCAGTGTTTTTACTCATTGGGTACTTGACCTAATGATCATCCTAGCTGCGTATAATCATTTATAAATCTCGGAATGCATAATGATCAGGTGGTCACTAATGACGACTCAGCTAAATCTTATAGCTTCTCTCACTTCTAAATCTGACGCTTTCTTATCTGGTCTACCATTAAGCAGGACAACTATCTCAGCTTTTTCCTTCTTATCCAAATGCTTGATCAATCCAAGCACTGGACCACGTAAATTCAACATCAAATATTGCTTTGCTTATATCTGAATCTATTCATTCTATACAGTAACTTCTTTAAATTGGTTAAAGGAGTGTTTCTGATCTTCCTTGTCCGTGTCCTCAAATTTTAAGTAGAAATTTGCTTAGCCTTATCCATAGAGCACTGTAAGGGTATTATAAATCGTATTTCATGACCTTTTCGCCAACACTATACTGAGATATCTTAAATAAGCAGTAGGTCTTTTATAAAAGGTACAAGAACAGTGAGATACTGTAAAAAACTCATCCATTGGTTTCGCTCAACCCCAAGCTTTTCTATAGGTCAGGTCTACTTCAAGAATATATATCCCAGTTTGGGGAGACTCTTCACTGCCCCATGACCCACACACATTATAATTTGATAAACTAGTCTCACTTGCTGACAACATGGCTAATGTTGGCAGACAAATTTCATTGATGGCACTTCTAGTTTTACTTTTTCTCTGGGTGTCTGTGACCAGAGCTGGAGTTGAGACACTGTGAGTAGCGTAAAATTGGAAGACTTAATCAGAATCTTCTACTGCATCTTGGGCTCTCCAGATGTCAAATTACCAGACCGTTAACTATGCTTCCCTTGCACTGAAGTTGACCCTATAAGTGAAAACACCCTTTTTGTGTATACCAGATCTTGATAATTCTCCTTTCTGAACCTGTGGCAGAAGATAGAAAGAAAATACGTATTTTTGCACGATCATCAAAATTTCCACGTCATAAAAATAATGTTTTCTAGATCCAAAAGCTCTCTTAGAAAATGATCTTCTATCGAGAAACAACTCTTTCTCTTGTTTCTAAGTTCTTCGAATAGTGAAAAATTTCATTTTATCTCACACAAAGATTTTTCAAACTTATTAACACAAGAGTTTGCATCAATATACGCTTTATCATACACAGTACTTTGCAATAATGATATTCTGGTGTCACAAAATCAAACATTTTCTCCAGCTGTCCACACTGTAGTATAATCAAGAGAAGCTGAAATAATTTTAAAGCTATATTAGATAGTCGCACCAGATAACATGAAATTTTGCTTAAGATATGTGTTATAGATAATTATTAAAAATCTTACCAACTGGGTTGGTATAAAATAATATAATGAGGCTAGACACAAGGTGGAATACAAAATGAACAATCTTTGTTATACACTAAACAAAAGAACAGTGTGCAAGCTATCTGTTTACTGTGTCGGGCTCTTGCTTTCACTAGATTACTGGAGTGACTACTGACAATAAAGGCCTATTAGATTATATTCAATAGTGTTCTATACTAGACTGCCAATCCAAAGTATAATAGTTTCAAAGAAACCTTGCATTTACTCATCAATTTTTATTCTCATTACACATAAGTGAGACTGTAATTTTTATATATCACCCGAACCATTGAAGTTCATTGTTGTTAACAAATTTGCATGAAGCCCCATGGGTGATAACAACTATTAACTACTTGGAAAATAACAAAGAAACAAAGGTAACTCGAAACAAGACCAATTTAATGGTTTCTTGACCACGAGTAATGTGAAATTTGCGAATAACCAGAACAAAGAATGAACTTAAATATTATAAAACCATAAGATGACAGAAGTCCATGCTTGATTAACATATCACACCATTATCAAAGAATTATTGGACTTTTCTCGAGATTCACGGATTTGAACATAATTAAATCTAACTAAAATCTAGAAAATATAATTCTCGGTTTTTGTAATACTCATTTTCAAAGTAAATAAAAAATATGAGTCTTCATCTGGACTACTTATGAAAATGTTTAGGACACTTGGTTAATCAACATGGCCTTTTGCCTTGTGGTCCTTAGCTTTAATAGATCCTTCAGTTTGTTCTTCATGTCTTTTCCTCTTTCTTTTAATCCAGTCACTTACAAATACTGGATTAAGATGTCCAAGTTATCTTTCAGAAAGGAGCAATGCATATATAACTTACTACACTTGTCCAGGTTTTTATTTCTATCTCTTTATGGTTCTGGAAATCTGTCTCAACTCCACCTCCATTCCTGAAGACATCTCATTTTAAAATGAGATATATGAAGTTATTATAAAAGTCATTGTCAGAACCACTGGAAAAATTTAATTTATATAAAGTATTACTTAACGTTATGTACCTCTCAATCTGTTAGTTAACGATTTCCTTTCTTTGTCAAAATAATAGTTTGCCAATCCATAATTCTTCCCTTTGGTTTGGTTTATGACAAAATGTAATTGATGTTCAAGATTGCTCATCCTTATATTCCTCCTAATCTTTCATCTGGTTATTTCCTCCTTTTTGTCACACGAATAATTTAACAGTCTACTGATCTTCCTTTAGGTTTGTCTTCAGATCTATACCTTTTCTGGTTAGTAGTCAAATCTATCTCTGAGCTTGTCAAATGCCAGGTATTATGAACGTTCTGGTAGATTCTATTTACAGAGTTCACTGGCTTCTCCCTGCAACAGACCCTTCATCCATCAGTTTGTGCTTGATTATGCCAATGTCATTGTTGTCCTATGATCAATATCTTTGGAATAGCAGACATCCATAATCTTCTGTTTTACTGATCTTCATTCCAGACTCCCTTTTATATAGCTGTAGATACTTTGAGACAGTGCTGGGAGACTTTTGTCTTTCCATGTATCAACTGTCTTTATTGCCTTCTTTAACTTACAGGCTGGCACGTGGTCATATTTTAATACAATTCTGGAATTTATTATTATATTTATCTCACATTATTGCGTCTTCAGTTTTGAGATTTCAGTTGCTGCTTATGGTTACTATCCAAGAGAAATAGAATTCATAGTAGACAAATTATTTTTATTACGTATTGTTCACTGTCATCCATGACGTGTAGGACAACCCAAGTATTTTTTGTGTTAGTCAAATTCCTCTTAACAGTTTCATGGATGTCTAAGGTTAAAGGTTAAGAAGACATGTAATCGAGCAAAATACAGAAACATGTCTCTTTTATGTTAGCAGATTATTCCTTTACAAGTAGGTTTTTCTGATGTTATTCTTATCTCTTCATTGGTTTTGTCTTATTAACAGTCTCTACTCTATCGTTATCTTGATAAACTCTAACATTTTCTATATTAGACTGTTTACGTTTTTTCCACCCAACTGATTTCAAAGTTTTCGAGCTCAGCTCGATCCTGGCTCGGTGTAGTTATGAGGCTAGGGCGCTAGATTCGTAATTGGAAGGTCGTAGTATAGCAGTAAGTCTACGGATTTACAACACTAAAATCAGTGGTTTGATTACCCTCGGTAAATTCACCAGAGAGTCCGATTTGGCTTTGCTGTAAGAAAAACACAAACACAACTTATGTAAATGTAACAAAGATTCTTGAATAAAGGAAAACGTTATACCGCATTTTCTTATGTCTAGTTATAATACCTGAACGTAATTAATATTTGAAAAACAATACTGAGAGTAATTAAAATCAAGTAACCATTTAGTGCTCAGTTTCCTAAATTTTTTAATGTAAAGAAACCCGATTAACATTATTTAGTTCATCTATTTTCTGTATGGATACATCGTTCTTTTCATTGTAAAAAAATAAAATAAAGCAAAAAAGTCTGTCATGGCCAACTGCATTCTCTCTAGTCTTTCACTGCTAAATTAGAGACAGCTAGCATAAATAGCCCCCTCCATAGCTTTGCTCGAAATTAAAAAAACAAACAAATCATCGTAAAAAAAAACAATGTGAAATTTGATTCCTTCGGCAGGAGTGCCAGTCTTCAATCACGTGGTCTCAAAAATGTAAATAAAACTGACGTACTCTCGGGTAACTATCGTTTGGATGCTTTTTTTTCATCAAGTTCCAAAGTTATACGCACTCCACCTGTTTACACTTTTAACCAGTTGGATTAGTATTTTTGTTTTCGATATGATAACTGTTTCTTTCAAAAAATGTGAGAGATAAGCTCCTGGACAGCACCATTATAGCTGATCTTATTACAGTGTTTAAAGGCCGTGAGAGGTTAGTTTTCAGGTAGTCACCATTATGGTTGACATCAGAGAGAGGTATAGTATTCAGCTATAGTCATGCACCATAACATTACCCGAACGCTTGTACTGTTTTTTTTTTAATAAACAGGAAGTAGCTTTGCGAAACTTAAATACTCGACAAATGGTTCAGTGAGCATCATATTTTATCTTCCAAATTGAGATTAAATCTGTGGCTTCGTCAACGATAAATCTCTATCCTGTTTTGATTCTTCATAAAATTAAAAAAAAATATATTAACAAACAATACAGGATAACGTCCTCGAAGTGTATAGAGAATTTCAGCTGGTGTCTGGTGATAGCTTGGTGTGTACTTTTCTTACCTCTATATCCATTTCCTTGTGTGTCATTAAAGATACCAGAGGAGAGATGCCCATTGTCAATATATCTAGTAGTTTAAACTAGGATATGAAACATCTGTATTTTCTTTTTGCGGTTTTTTTTGTTGTCCTCATTGTAAAACGTCCTCGAGTTATTTAGTTGCATTTATGAGACTCCTTAGCTCCTTATTTAATCCTCCCTGAGCACCAGTTGACTTAGCCAATTTTATAGCTCACTGGCCTTTTCGGATATGGATGAATGGGCCTAAAGCTCTAGGTATATCCAATAATAACGTTTGGCTACTCTGTTCTCTCAAGAATTTTCCACTGTGGGCACAGGACATAGTATTCTCACACCTGTTTATGTCACCACCTGTGCTCCCATCATTGACTGTACAAGTAAATACACTATTATTCTAATTGACTTCCTGAGTAAAGGATTTTTGAGGTCGAGTATGTGTAGCCTGCTTGGAAAAATCAAGGTATGTGATTGTTGAATATATATTGAATCTTTTGTACACATGACTTGTGACACTTTTCCAGATGAGATTCTTCTTGAGTATGTTAAATACTGTTCCCTGAAGCACATGAGTGATTTTTGTCACGGACCTTTGTAGTTGTGGATTCTCACCTGTTACAAGACACTACACCTTCTTACCCCAACTTGGATATTACTCATTGCATTTCTCTTCTGGACAGCGGTAAGTCTACAAAATCACAACGCTAAAATCATGGGTTCGATTCCCCTCGGTGGGGTCAGCAGATAGCCTGCTGTGGCTTTGCTATAAGGAAAACAAACCAAATTGATAAATATGTCTTGGTTTTCAAATGCCTTAAAGTAGAAGGAAATTCTTTATTAATGTTTTGTATTAGCAATAGCTCTTATATACCCTTCCCAGAAGTTATCAACTGTCAATGACAGCACACTACCTACGAATGCCGATTTTAAAATGTAGTATTTATACATGTTGATCAACCATTACTTCAAATAATTTGTTGTTTTTACATGATTTGCTGATTTGTATATAAGAAATAATTTTAATATAACATACTCAGCCCTCCGTAAATTCATAGTAATTAACTCATGATGAACTATATTCAGTATAGAATATGGAGGATTATGTGCACTTGGATATACTGATGCAATGATGTGTAACTGCTGATGTGAGTTGTGGCACAACAGACTACATGTCTACCACTTGTTTATACTTGACTCTTGGTAAGGAACTAAATATTACACAATGCAAAATATTTGTACAGGGAAATGAAGGGACATCATGCAGTAAATCTTGTCAGGCACGAAACAGTATCTTGAAGTATCCAAAGTGTAAAAGCATAAAACTTGCATTTCCATGGTTTTAAAACGTCATTCCTTACTGTATCAAATAAACAAACAAATAAATAATTTGTTGGTCGATATAAAACCTATCAGAATGTCGAAAAGACAAAATATCGGTCTCTTGTTTTTTTAAAACATTATATGTTTCTTATTCTGATGCAAAACTCTTCTCGTTCCTCGGTGTTCAATAAGGGGTATCTGTGCTATTTGCCAAATACTAATTTTTTTCACTCTCTAATAGGCTCGGCATGGCCAGGTGATTAAGGCTCTAGACTCGCAATCTAAGGGTCACAGGTTCGAATTCTCGTTACACCAAACATACTTGCCCTTTCAGCCTTGGGGGCGTTATAATGTGACGGTCAATCCCACTTTTCGTTGGTAAAAGAGTAGCCCAAGAGTTGGCGGTAGGTGGTGATGACTAGCTGCCTTCCCTCTAGTCTTACACTGCTAAATTAGGGACGGCTAGCACAGATAGCCCTCGAGTAGCTTTGTGCGAAATTCCAAAAAAAAAACCAAAAAAAACAAAAGCTTTGCGCGAAATTCTGTGGTTTCATGTAATTTTATGTCGTTAGTTCCGAAGTAAAGAATTAAGTATCATACAGACTATTTTAGTAAAGTTATATTTTCTAAAAGGTCAGGTAAGGTGTTTCCACTAATTGATTGAATTAAAATATAATGGTTATTAATATAAGAAAGTTATTGATGGTAGAACTTAATAAGAGAATCTCAAAAGAAGGCGATGTAAGGTAAAAGAAGAAATAACTTGCCTTCAGTAAACTGGGGTCCTTGAATGGAATATAAATTCTAATTGAGAAGCTAGCACGCAAGATTACATACAAAAGTCGTAATGGTTTCAAAAGAGGCCCAAAACTCGATCGCTTTCGTTAAACACAACCCTTTATTCTTCTGAAGAAGAATAATGGAAAATGAACTGTAATTATAGCCAGATGCACAATGTTCATATGTGTACTGTGCGTTTTTGTAAAATGTTGGAACAAATTAAAGACTAGAAATACAATGTTAGAAATGGCGTAAAACGTGTGGATTTTTTAAAAAAGACTTACAGAATTTTTTCAACTGTCTCTAGAACTTGGAACACGCACAGATCATACAGAATTATGCCATCTGGCTACTCTTACACACATAATTAATTATCCTATGCGTCAGCCACAAATGCCTACTGGTGTGTTATCTAATTCGACAAATACGAACATGACTTCTCATTTTACGAACTAATGTATACAGAGGCTGAGTATGTTATGTTGAGTTTGGAACATCACCACGTCCAGTCATGCTCTATATGATGGCCGTGCGTCTTGACAGTCCTTTAGTATAATCTAAATAAAGCTGTCGTGTTTAAATCGCTCCAATATAGCCTACATCATTTATATAATTCATTTAATTAACGATGATGACGTTTAATAGCACTCATTTCAATAGTTTGCACAGAAATCCATAAGTACTACATGTGGCAATATAACCAGTATGTATTGTATGTGCTGGTGCGAATGCTTGTTTAATTATTCAGCTGTTTGAGATATGCAATAGTTTAACAAATATGTCGTTAGAAGCAACTTATGTTTCTTTTCCAGACAGAGATCCTCCTTAATTATGTTGTGCACTGTTGTGTGGGTCATGTTAATGACTTTTTCTAATACCATTGTGTTAGTGGATTCTTATCTGTTATAAAATTCGGCCCGGCATGGCCAAACGCGTTAAGGCGTGCGACTCGTAATCTGAGGGTCGCGGGTTCGCATCCGCGTCGCGCCAAACATGCTCGCCCTCCCAACCGTGGGGGCGTTATAATGTGACGGTCAATCCCACTATTCGTTGGTAAAAGAGTAGCCCAAGAGTTGGCGGTGGGTGGTGATGACTAGCTGCCTTCCCTCTAGTCTTACACTGCTAAATTAGGGACGGCTAGCACAGATAGCCCTCGAGTAGCTTTGTGCGAAATTCAAAAACAAACAAACAAACATGTTATAAAATTCAGCACTATTTTTATCATAGCTGCAGTATGACTTGTTACAGATCTCTTTCTGAATGGTTCTGTTGTTCCAAGTTGATCCTTTTTTTTGTTTGTTTGTTTCTAAGTGTCATTAAGAGATACACCCGTTTTATAAAATTTAAATCGCCGATCTTAAGACAACTTTATGATCTGAGATTCTGTTTAGGAAAGTGCTATTAAGTTCCTTTCTTAAAAAAAGATCAATTTTCTGCAAGATCGCACTGTCTACAAAAAAACCAAACAATATCATTATGTAGTTCTGATACGGTCTGTCCCGACACAAATTTACACGAACTGTGGCTGTCACTAGACTTGTTATTTCTTTATTGAAAGTCATTTTAAACTAATCAACTCTTTGTATAGTTAGAGTTTGTTTGTTTTGGAATTTCGCACAAAGCTACTCGAGGGCGATCTGTGCTAGCCGTCCCTAATTTAGCAGTGTAAGACTAGAGGGAAGGCAGCTAGTCATCACCACCCACCGCCAACTCTTGGGCTACTCTTTTACCAACGAATAGTGGGATTGATCGTCACATTATACACCCCCACGGCTGGGAAGGCGAGCATGTTTAGCGCGACGCGGGCGCGAACCCGCGACCCTCGGATTGCGAGTCGCACGCTTTACGCGCTTGGCCATGCCAGGCCTATATAGTTAGAGAGAGAGAAAGAAAAGAAGTTTCATTTTATGAATAGTTAGTTAATCCCAGAGTCACGACCAAACAAATAAATCATAATACCATACATTAATAAATAATTAAAAAAAATAATGATTAAATGTATGCTTGACATTTTTAAATGCATATACTTTATATTACATATTTTTCTGAAGGTTAAATTTTATACATGTGTAAATCTTTATATAACAAAAGGACATTTAAAACTTGAACAGAATTACTATTCAGAATTCTTAAAACTTTTGGTGGTATTGTGATACGAAATATATCTACCCATACTAGATAACAAATTAATTGTATAAGCTGAAAACAGTTAATTTAACTCGAAACTATATTGTTGTGGTGGTGATGACGTTGTCCATGTTAAAAATGTTGTGGATTGTATGCGTATTAATGTGAAGAAATTCATAGATAAAATTATATTTTTAATTAGTTTCTGTAGTTCATGTTTGTCTAAATACACTTTTTTAAAATTTAATGCATCATTCCACCCAAAGTAATGATATTCTTAATTAAAAATAATTAAGTTTTCATTAAAAACTTCTTAAGTTTAGATAGTTGTACGAGGTATTTTTAGTTTATATTTATACATACAAGCTAGTCAATCACTCAGGTTGTACAAAACTCGAAAACTGGGGCTTGCGGGACCGTTCTATATTATCACTATTCTCTTAGTTAAGAAAGAACAAACATTTATATCAACAACAGTAACAAAATATCCTTCTGTAAACATTGTTTAACAAGAAGTTGCAGAAAATATGTTCTTGGATGAGAAGTGAAGCTATTTTAATTAAAATAATCAATTAATGTACAGTATCTGTAGATTTTAATATCATTGCTAGTGATTTATAATTGTGATTCGCTTTCACCAAATGGCAGAGGTGAGACTTATGTCTCTAAGAACATCTGGAAAGGCCTTCTGTAAAGTTGCAGCCCTAAATGGTAGTAATAAATCATAAAGTTGTTGCTCTCTAGTGACAATAATAAAAACTATATCTAAGAATCTTTTTTTTTCAATATTTCAGTTGCTCAGAGCTAATGAGTTTGAAACTTTCAACTGTTTCATGTTTTTAACACAGCGGTAGTAAGGATTCATAGTGACAATACTAGGAGTTATACAGAAACAATCTCTTTCAAAGTTTCAGGTGCTTAAAGCGAGTGAGTTTCAAACTTTAAACTTAATTTCGTTCCAAGTTTTTTACACAATCACATTTCAAGGCGATATAGTGAAATTGTCTTTTAAGTTAATAAAATAAAACTTTTTAAATTTATTTATTATTATTGCATGTTGATAAGCATAAAGCTATACGATGGACAACCTGTGCTTTGCCACTGAAATGTAGGTATGGTAGGTAAATGATGGTAGTAGTGGTAACTTTCTGTCGTGGTCTTCTTCAAGGAGTTTTTGATGAAGGAGGAAGTGTAACCATTCTGTTTAAAACTCTCTATGATCTTTTAGCGTTCTGCTTCGATTTATGCCTTAAGGCAAATGTTTTCTGCTTTCTTGTTTAGGCATTGGATTATGCCACGTTTTATCGCGATTGGATGATAGGACTGGAAGTGTAAGTATCTGTCCGTGTGGGTGGGTTTTCTGTATACAACTGTATACAGTTGTGGTTATTTAGCTTGCTTGTTTGTTGATGATTATGTCAAGAAACGATAGACTGTTTTGTTCCTCTATTTCCATAGTGAAGTGGATTTTTTTGTCTACAGAATTGAAATGTTCTAAGAAGGCTGATAAGTTTTCACGACTGTGGGGCCAAATAATGAAGGTGTCGTTAACATAACGTCTGTAGAATCTTGGTTTTATTGGTGTGGATGAAAGGGCCTTTTCTTCAAAGTCTTCCATGAAAGTGTCTCCTAGGATTGGAGAGAGTGGTGATTCCATGGCTAGACCATTTGTTTAAGGGTTTCTTAAGTTAGAACAATGGTAAATAGATCTATGACGTGGACAGATACCTATGTTTCCAGTCCTATCATCCAACCTCAATAAAACGTGGCATAATCCAATGCCTAAACAAGATAGCTGAAAACATTTACGACAAGCCATCCATTGAAGCAGAATGCCAAAAGGTCGTAAAGAGTTTTAAACAGAATGGTTACACCTCCTCCTTCATTAAAAACTCCTTGAAGAAGACCACGACAGAAAGAAAATATCAGAAAGTCAGCACCACTACCAACATTTGCCTACCATACTACAACATTTCAGTGAAAAACTCATATGCATAGCCAAAAAATTCAACATAGAAGTCCGATGGAAGTCCTACAGTAACTTAAGGTCCATTGTGGTAAAAAACAAACAGCGACCTACCAAAGAAAATCTCAAAAACGTCACCTATGAAATTTCATGTTCCTGCAACGATACATACATTGGAGAAACGGGAAGAAAACTCACGACAAGAATAAAAAAACATAAAGATAGTACAAAACTCGTGAAAACACAACACTCAGCCATTACAGAGCATGCGACGTCAACTAGACCCAGAATAAACTGGGAGAAAACTAGAATCATCAACAAAGACAAATTCTGGAAGACAAGGAAAATCAATGAATCATTTCATATTAACACTAGTAAATCTTCATTAAACAGAGATTCCGCATTAGAGGTGAGTAACCTTTGGCCATCATCGGTTGAATCTGCAGGAAATGTCTCTTCCAATCAGAAACAGTGATAATCCAACGAATCATAACACACTCTCCACAATGGCACTATAAAAGACTGACAACAATGACACACCATTCATCACCTTAAACAAGTCAAATCAAATTACAAAGAAAACTTCCACGTAAAAGTAAATAATCTTCCACGAGCGGACACGAAGAGGAACAACAACGTTCCTGACCACCCCTGTTGGGGAGAGAATTACTTCTCTCTCTCTATGAACTAAACCCCTGCCAAGTTCGTTTGCGTTTTACACACAATGGGACAGTTTTACGCTTGTCACCGAGCAAGCAAGACGTGCCGAATTTCTTCTGCTATCGTGCTGTTCAAAATGCAAGGACCAACTATATCAGTTATCCCACCGGTCTCGCCGGTAATCGTCGACGGTCTACTGCTGCGCCTTACGCCGCTACAAGTCGCTACTTTCATCGCCCAAGCCAGGAGGAACCATCGCCCTCTCCAAGACCCGAATCCTCGCCGAGGCGGAATTCTCATCCAGCCTTCTACACCCGCTGATCAAGTATATTTATGTCAACCACGGAACACTGAAATTAACATCAGTTGTTTCCACACTAAAAGTTCTGTCAACCTTTTCTCTGTTTTCCTCAGGAGCGTCGACCCAACCATTCAACCAGACGAAATCAAACAAGCCATCAAATGTCAAGTCTAGACCAAGGTACACGCTGTACATCGCATATTCTCCAGACACACCAACCTGCCCACTTATTTCATGAAGATAGTGAAAACCTCAAAGTGTAGTGCTGAATGTATTTTACGTAACGGCTGCTACTATCACATATTTCAGTTCAGTGCCGAGCGCCCGCATCGCCGTTCTACCAACTCGTGGTCATATAAGCTTTCCAGACAACATAGACAATCAACGGACAACTTTCAACGGTCAGCCACTGAAATACCGCCAAATCCAGAACCAGCCAGGAAAAACAAGAAAGCAGATTCACGCAACTTAACTTCGACACCGACAACTTCCACTGCCAGCAGCATGTCAAGACTCAATAATCCAAGAAAGACATGCTACAGCCCTTGCCACACCTCAGTTCTAGCTTCACAAGTTTTACACACACTAACTTAAAGACAAAAGGTGGAAGACAAGCAGTTGCCGTCCATTCTACAAAGTTTCATCAATTCGTTTCTTAATTTTTCGAACTTCCTGGGAACATCTCCACCTATTGTGAAAAGATTAACAACTTTCTCTAGATTGTAGCTTTATTGCGTGAAAAATTAAGTGCTACCCTAGTCATTTATGTATTGTTGTAAGCGTGGCTTAATATCCCACCTTGAGTAACTGTCTCATGCAGGCAGTGAAGATAGCTCGTTAGTGTTACACTACACAATCTTTTAAGGTGTAGTCGTGTACCTATTAGGATAATTAGTAAACCAGAAGCGAGTGAACTAAACGTTACACAAATATTATTTATATTTACCACATATGATTAATTATAATAACAAATAATATTACACAAGGAATGTTTCACAGTAATTTGAAAGGTAATCTGAACAAATAAAACGGACATTAAAGTAACTTCAATTGTAATATTTCTTGTTGTATTTATGTGTTTTTAATGACAATCTTCCTTTTATTAACTACATTAATTGTCAAACATTACTATCAACGCTTACTGTAGCGAATATTAAAGATATTTTTTTATTTGTATAATTTTGGGTTTGTTCTTTTCATTTTTTCATGCTTATATACCTTGGATATTAAGGTGCGTCATGGTACGTAATTTGAAAACTTTTACTAGGTCTATTACTAATTTGTTGTTTTTCTCTTAACTTTTAGGCAAGTGAGGGCTATGTATCTTTCCCACGGAGGACAGAACTATGACCAGGATAAAGAAACCAGAATCAGTTTATGGTTGAGGAAGCTGCTGAGATTTGGAAGGTTACTTTCATGAACTTGAAATGCAGCTTTGCAATTTAGCAGCCACTGTGCTATTTTGGACTTTGGCTTCTGATTGAAAGTGATTACTCACAACCATCTCAGCTATTTCAGCACAGGGAAGACGGTGAATATGAGATCAAACACAAACACTATTAAACCAACTTAGATCTTGCGAGGCCTCCATATTACTCCTCTGCTATCAGTTCTTAACATTAAAATTCGCCAATATTACATTGAAGTGTCTGTAGTTCATATGAAGAAAAACGTGCACAAGAGATGTTCTCTAGCTGATATTCATAGATGCTTCGCATTCGCCAGAATGTAGAGATTATACCTCTTAGCTCTCTGTGTTCTATACTGTCGTTGGCTCAGCTGGTGTTACCTGGTCAAAATGTGAGTTGAATATTGCTGTTCTTGTTGAACTTCATACGTAACAGTAAGGTGAAATATATAAAAACATGTCGTGCCCAAAATACAATAAATTCATACAAGCTAAGTAATTCAATGTTTTTACTGGTTCTTGGTGGATCAGATCTGGATGCTGTGCAGAACCTGGAAAAGGAAAGTCCAATTGTATGACTCGAGTTTACTTCATGGGAGAGACCTGCCACAAACGTATTTTTGTGATTACTGTGTAATTTACTGAACTGAATTCAAGGGCAGATGCGATGAAAGTATTGTGACTTATGTAGTTTATGTACACTGTTTATAAGACAAAGCTTATTGGCCCGGCATTTGACTCGTAATCTGAGAGTCGCGGGTTCGAATCCCCGTCACACCAAACATGCTCGCCCTTTCAGCCGTGTGGGCATTATAATGTGACGGTCAATCCCTCTATTCGTTGGTAAAAGAGTATCCCAGGAGTTGGCGGTGGGTGGTGATGACTAGCTACCTTGCCTCTAGTCTTACACTGATAAATTAGGGACAGCTAGCGCGAAATTCAAACCAAACCAAACCAAGGCTTATTTGAGCATGGATGTTTACTTCAATAGATTTGTTTAGGGTATAAGTTAGCCACTGAAGCATCGTTTGAGCTTTAACAATATTTTGATGTGTACTGGACTATATCAATGATAATGAGATTGGAGGTAGTGACCATTAACAAAACATCAAAGTGGCCAACCACATAGAAACTTAAAAAACTATAAGTCAAAAACTATTCATTTTTAAACACCATCAAGAGTTAAATACCAACAATGATGAGATCCAACAATTTGAAACTAGCCACTGACATGTCAGAAAATGTGGGATCTTGTTAAGCACTAGTTTGTTTGAGCACAGTATTTTATGTACCTGTAATTATAATATAGATCTATATTTGAATTTTTTGTCACTATTGGATCTTGACCGTGAATTGTTTCACGCACTTCAAATTGGACTACTATTCAGTTTTGTTCTGATCATTGAAGATAAGCCATAAGCGAATGGAGAAAGTAATAGTTATCAATATACTTCATCTTCCTTAAACAGAAATATTACTGGAGGCTTTAGAGGGTTTATGCCTCTAGTTTATCGCTCATGGACAGCTAGCAGAAGTGATCTTTTCGTAGCCTTGTTCAAACGTCTGAAACAACCCTTAGATAAATAGTGTACAGTAGTGGTGTGACAATAAGTTTTCTTGCCATGTCTAGTGTGTTGTTTGCATACCTCTGAGTTAAGTTTCAGAAAATGTTATTGACATACAGAGTGTCTGGTTTTATAAAAGTTGCAATTCTTTAAAGTAGGTGTCTGTGACTTGTTGGTGATGAATTTCAACAATAAACGGATAACATAATCTGCATGTTTTAAAATAATATATATTCAAAACAAGTCAAACTTATGTACAAAAATTACTTACATTTTTGGTTATCACAGTTGTTCACAGAGCTTTAAGTAATTGCCTCTTCTCTGTCATAATCCACACAGGCAAGTTCACTTACTTCAGAACACCTTTTGTTAAGATAAATTATATTTCCATATTTCTATTATTGTAATACAAGGTGTGAAACTTACTTTAGAAATCTTTATTATATACTCTTTATGGCTAGCCCCACAATTATGCAATATAACTTCACTTTTTTACATCTGCACACTTTTTACATCATTTCTGAAGTAAAGTGGGTCTCTCTGACGTTCAGACGTTCATTCAAGACGTTTTTGGAAAGCCTACTCTGCAGAAATCTTCCAGGAGAGCTTCTATTACTCTCGCTATGTCTTACAGGTAACGTATCAAACAGTCAGTTTCTGTCGGGACATACCAGTTGCCCTTGTCAGAAACAGGTGCTAGCATCCCAATCAAATTCACAGCGACTCGGCTAATTGGCTGTTCAATGAGAGACATCTCTCCCAGTGACACTTTGGCTACCTTCCCTCTAAATATTATCCTTTGGCGATTCTGCCTGCCATTTTCTTGCTTCTAGGTGTCTTCCCATAATGAATTCATGTGCTAGCTTCGCGACTTGTGTTTAGTATTCTTTGGTACAATGATCTGTTTAACTTTCCCAGTATAACTACTTTGATAGATTTGGTATAGCACTACCTTATTGTTCTATGTTCTATAAGCCCCTTTCTTCTTTGTCTTGTGCTTGTCTTTTATCCAGGCACTGGCCCAAAATTTCTAAAATGAAGGGTCTTTTTTTCTGTACTGTAAACTTACATTCGGGAGTTTCACCTTTTAAAACTTGCAGGAGCTTGATGTTTTTCTTGCTTTTTTTTCTTAAGCTCTGATGGTGATTGTAAATGCTTCACCAATCTTCTTTCTGTTTGATTTCTCCAAAGTTCTATTGCCTGTTATATTTCTAATCACGAAGTCGTAATTTGGCCCCTTCATACCCATGGATTCAAGGTCTGCCACACAGTATGGAGTGTATACCTTTAAATGTATTATGGAAAACTTTCACTGTTTCATCAATCAGTAGACACAAATATACCTTGCTCCTCATTTGATCATCAGATACTATACTTGTTCTCACTGCTGCATCCATTGTCTCTAAATACCTTCACTTTCTTGTCTTCGATATAACCTTTACCTTTTGGCATGTTGTGATTTTATGGCACTTCTCGATGTTTTTCACATTCTCCAATCACAGCTAATAATTGATTCACTTGCTAAACTGAGCTGACCATTAGTTGTTCACTGTTTAATCATAGAAATAACATTTCTTTCTTGTGGTAAACTTAACAGATTATCTCTATACTGTTTCTTCTAGCAGCAGCATCCATAATGACAGTCACTTCTTTATTGTTTCATGACAGCCATCATTGTAGGTAACTCCAACTGCTTTATGTTGAGATTTCTGCTGTTGCTTGTAGGTAGTGGACTTGCACTCATTTGAATTTGCTCCATTTTGTAACAGATATATCATTTCTTCTGCTTTTTTGTCTATTGAATTCTTGCCAATTTTGTGGAATCCTGTTTCTGGTCATCCACCTCTAGTTTCAACTTTAACTAGTCACACTTGAATTTCCGAGTTACACTTCTTCCATGGACTTTCATATAGTGTTCTGCCAGCTACACCATCTTGATTACGCCTTTTAGTGCTCTCACCTTTAGGAACAGCGATGTGTGAGCTAAGCACATGATCATAAACTGCTCACAAAAATATTAGATCTGTCAGTCCCTCAAAACAGTTTTCATACTTGTCCATGCCAATTCACTTTGTAAAGAATCATCGTTGACAAACTGAAATACAATTTTTCCAGTATCACATTTGACTTCTCTGAGCTTCCGGTAAGAACTTTCCTTGGCGAATTTATAAAGTTTTAACAATGTCACTTTTAACTTGTCATAGTCCATCACATCTATTGATGTCACGCCTGCATACATTTGTAGGCCTTTTTCTGTGAGAGAAGTTGGATGAGACAGACTATCCAGTTGATTTTTCGCAGTTTTAGCTTTGGAAAAATATTCCATATCTCTCTAGGAAAGCATCTATGTCGCCTTTCTTTTCATCAGATTTGGGCAGCTTTGGTTTGCTGGCCCTAACCTTATTGCTATTCATAAGTTCTTCATCTTTCTATTGTTTAAGCTTTGCAATTTCAGTTTATACTCTTATTCTCTTCCTCTCTACTTCCTTTTCTCTTTTAGCCTTTTCCTTCTCTTCATTGCTTACACTATTCTTTATTTTTTTTGTTGTAGTTTAACAAACTCTAGCAGTTTGCCATCTTTGAGTCCATGTCACTCACCTCTTTAGATCTATTTATCAAAGTCAGTTGATATGGTTGAATAACGTGGTTGCACACTTCAATATTTTTGCCACTACTACAGTTGTGCATATATAGGCCCGACTTATTTCTGCTGTCGCTCACATCTTGTTCTACTGCCGCTTGCAACTGTATACTCTTGGCTAGATCACAATATACCAGGTTTGATAAAATCTCGTATTCTTTGCAGTAAGTGTCTGTGACTTGTTGGCGACAAATTTAAACAATAAACGAGCAACACTCAATCCACTTGTTATAAAATAATATATATTCAAAACAAGCCAAGTGTATATATAAAAATACATTACACTATTGGTTATCATGGTTGTATCCAGAGTTTTAAATAATTATCTCTTCTCTGTCAATGTCCATGAGGACGGTTTAAATTACTTCAGAACACCTTTTGACAAAACAAATTATACTCAGTTATCTCTGTTATTACAATACAAGCCGTGAAACTCACTTTATATATCACCACTATTCTCTTTATGTCTAAACTCAAATCACACAGTCTACCTTCACGTTTTTACTTTCATTAACTTAGTTCTTTCACTTTCTCTCTGTATCTGCACATATTATTGACACGCGACAGAAAAAAAATAAAATAAATATTTAGCCCTCTAGTAACAACAATATTACACAAAACGAGAAAAACTTAGAAGCTTCAAGTAAGATGGCGTCAACAATATTGCAAAATCTTGGTGCAGCAATTAAACTTCATACACAACGTAAGACTTGTACAGAGTTACGTTATGAAAGTTGTCACAACTATCGATTTTAAAACTATCACCTTTTAACACTGTTGTTTTGAAAGTTAAATAATCATTAAATATCAACTCACCATACAGACTAAATAATAACTCTTAAATTGAACAGTCTTGCATATCCAACACGCAAAAATATACACATGCATGAATGAATCATCTATTGAAGTTCTAATAACTGGTAGAAGAAGAATGTGAAAGTCACTAGTTCAAAGATAAGAAAAGTTTAATCCATTTGATGTATTATGGGACATATTTTGAAATGATCCTTGTATTTTTAAGCGTTTTTAGAAGTCAGCATCTGTTACATTGGTAAACATCAAGATCTGGGGAAAATGGCGGTTCAATAAACTCTTAATAATTTGATCTCTTCAATAGGTTTGTGTCCATGGTTAGATCACTTCAGTAGGTTTGTGTCCATGATTTGATCACTTCAGTAGGTTTGTGTCCATGATCTTAGAGAAAATAAAGAAACATAAGCAGTTTGTGTTTTCAGTTTGAAACAATAGAGAACTTTCTTTTCTCACTTGAGAGATGTAGTTTATTTCTTATCTGCCACAGGGTAAAAGACGTTACGTTTATATTTTTCATGGTTTTATAATTTTTTTGCGTAAATCATGGAAAGTAAGCACTAATACCTCACTGAGATGCGTTTGTTTGTTATTAAACTCAAAACTGTACAATAGGCTATCTGCGCTGTGCCCACCACAAGTATCGAAATCCAGTATTTAGCATTGCAAGCTTTCAGGCTTCGTTGAATAACTGAGGGGAGTACTATGGAGATTACATTTTTAACGAAGTGTTTGATGCTCAGCCATACAGGGATATAATACATAATTATAGAAAATGTGCATTTCTTCTTTCTGTTTCCTATATTACATTTCAAATTCACATCTATCTCTTTCATAGAATTAAGGAACAGAAGATTATAGCTTGCAAAATGTGATATCACATTATAACTGATATTTTAATGACATATTTTTTTAAATCTTTGTTTTAATTTCCATGGTTGTCTGGTCCCCTATTAGGTTAGACATTGGTGTTAAATTGCTAACTATTAAGATTAATCTGTTTTTGTTAACTTTGCATTTGCAAGACCAAAGTTTAGATATTTTACAGATTTTAAACGTTGTGTAGTACTTTTCAGATTACTTGTTATTAGGACAGGTCAGATTACGTTTAGAGATATATTTGTTTGTTTACGGTTAGTCTGTTTGTATTAATTTTTTTTTTGCAAGAGTAGAAGAAAGAAGTGATGAAGTTAGTTTGCCGTTTGTTTAAGACAATGTATCTGTGTTTAGTTTTTATATTGGATGAGTTTAGACACTTACTGTTGTAGTTTTTGTAATTAATGTATGAATTTAAGGCTTACGTGTATTTTTACATGATTCATGTTATTTCTGTTTGTATGCTGATTATGTTACGGAATGGTTACAGACAGCATTTAGTCATAAATTACTCTTATATAAAAGTTCTTAACAAACTACGTGAAGTATGAAAAAAAAATTACACCCAAGTTCGAGTCTGCTGGTTTTATTTCTGTTTCCAGCTGTAATTTACAGGTCAACAACAGTTAAAAATTTGGTCTATATACAGAAATCATTTCTACATTATTCTTTCTTATCTCTGTAGATTATAAAATCGATATAAATCATTTGCTATACACTAACTGCCATCTTCTCCTGTCCTGTGAGCTCGACGTGTCAACGTATTCTAAATTCGTTAGGGTATAGACAGTGAGAAATAACTATGAACACATAATTAGAGCTTGGATAACTATACTTTCAACAGTAATCATACAATATAGGGTTAGCAATCTGGTATATAAAACCTCTATAGTAAACAGCAGATAAACTACAATAAGATTTTCTATGAAAAATTTAAGACATATCTGTACAACAAATTCAAGGATCGAGGCTTTTGTTTTCAACTTAAGCAACACAGACTATTTAAATGATTAGCTATGCCTATGAAAGAGTATTATTTGCATTAAGTCAAAATAAATGCGTAGCTAGTAACACTTTAGAAATTGCTACACAGAGATAGATTAATAAATCGCTCTGGAAATCTAGCTTTCGTTTGAAACAACAATCTAATTCAGTGTTTATTATCATGCTTCGTTCATGTTATTTCGTGTTCTAATTTATTTTACTTAATAATCACGAGTGTCCGAATCACGACGAGTCGTTACTTGCTGTTTAACATATAAACGCTCATTAATATTATTACAGTTAAGAAATTATGAAACATGTTCATTATTACTTCGTTATAAATATTTTCAATAAGACCCTGTAGAAAAATTAGTTCAGAGGAATGATTATCTCAAATTTTGATACGAACTGATACTTAACAGTATCTTAGTGATGTATACAAGAACTTACAAGAACATCTATTATCGACGCCTTCATAGCTACTGTAAAACTAAGGATTTTGTATAGAACAGTGGTTCTCAAACGTTTTGTTCGCGGACCACCTGGTTTTTTTCTCTTAACTCAGTAGACCACAGTGAGATTTATATATTATGATGCTATTTCTATTCTGTAATCTCTTCACGAACCGCCTGAAAATAGACACCCAACCATCAGTAGTCTGCGGACTACAGATTGAGAACCACTGATACAGAATATTTCGAGTCATAAGAACGAGTGTTACTCATAACGAAACACTGCACTGTGTAAACGATCGATTATATACAAAAATACTTATAAAAATAAACCAAAAAAACACAAAAAAGCAGTACAATATAATTAACGTACATCATAACTTACTAAATCCACGTTGATAACGTATATCAGTGATTTTGAACAACGAACATGTGATCAATTAAATAACATTACGACGTTATCTCACAAAGTTTTAGTTATGAGTTTCCTTAAAATAGGTCGACATTTTTTTTTCTACAAATGAGCTTTTCTAACTATTTCTTCAATTAAATAAATATATTATACTCAATATTACCTTTACTATATAATTTTATATAAACAACGTCGGAAAATAGGTGTAGTTGATTTAGTTTTTAACATAATTTTCCTCAGAAATATCCAATGACTATAAAGGTATAACTGTTTAGTATGTTAAGACAACCAGTAGTTTTATACCTACAAGCATGTGAAATGATGTAAAACATTTATTATGGTATTTCAGTTATTTACCTAATTATCTTGATTTATTACCTGTGTTAAAATCAAAGTGATAAAAGACTATTATCTTTAACACCAGTTGTTTATATAAGGTGGGATCATCGTAATTATTTTATGCTGTTTTTCATGTCGAAGAAGTTATAATAAAAAGATTTAATTTATATTTGTATTTCCTTCCACGGGAAATAATTTCAACGTTTCTATGCTCAGCTTTCTCATTGAAGGGACGATTGAAAAATTACTGAAAAATTAAATAAGAAAACAGAATAACATAAAAATAACAACAGGATTAAAGCCTTTTAAATTAATTTTTATTAGCGAGTTGAGCAATGGTTTCCTAATGTTACTGGAAGAACAAGCTTGTCGATGAGTGTTTCCTGTCAGATAGGTTGTGATAAAAAAACAACAAAATCGAAGTAATATTTAAAACGAAAACAGACTAACAGACAAATTAAACGATAATTAAAATAATTGACACGGATTTAATTTTCTTTGACGTCTTTCGATTTTTGTTTAGTGTCAATTAATTATGTAAGGTTTTAAAGCTCTCCGATGGTTATGAGTTCTGATTCTCAAGGTAAACCACAATACATCTATAGCTTATGGAAGGTGCAACGTAGTTAGCAAATAAAAATGATACGATCATTGTATTATAACAGAAGATAATAAGTGAGGAATTCCGAAGTTTCACTGCACTTCGTATTATCTACAGCAGCATCAGGCTATACTGTAGGATTGGATAAACAAGTTATGACGTCATAAAATATATCCATAACGTCAAAATCGGAAGACTGTAAACAATGCCTTTAAATCAGCACATCTATATCCAAATCCCTGTGTTCACCCACTGTTATTGAATATAATAAATCAGCACCAACATATCCAGGAGAATAACTCACATACGCTTTGCTGTACTTATCTTGAGTTCCAACATTTTTCAGTGTATGCCATGTTGAATTGGAAGTCTTAGTCGTCAAACATCTGATTAGTATTTTCCTAGAACTTTGATTCTCAATCCTTAAGTATTTAAAATATATATGTATATATATTCTCCTGCCTACACTATTTAGCTAAATTTTTATTTCGACGTCGAAACGACCTCTGCATATTATCATCACATTACACAACATTACAGAATTGCGTGCTTTTATTTCTTCAGCGCATTTCTTAACAAAGTAACACAAAACA
Organism: Tachypleus tridentatus; assembly: GCF_004210375.1. Classification (NCBI taxonomy): domain Eukaryota; kingdom Metazoa; phylum Arthropoda; class Merostomata; order Xiphosura; family Limulidae; genus Tachypleus; species Tachypleus tridentatus. The sequence continues at coordinate 155,336,272 of NC_134837.1, read as the reverse complement.
ACCATGACACTTCCCTCTACACTGCAAGAAAGATCATTGATTGTTTGTACTCCTAGTCATCTGGAAATGTAATAAAAACAAGGACGATTGGAAAATTTCTTCGTTGTTTCGCTTATATGAAAACAGTAAAAGCAAGAAAATATTCCAAATTATTAAGGTCTTACCAAGTCGCTTTTCAGCTGTTCAGGATCAAAACTGAAAATAGTTATTTAAAATAATTTGCGGTTTTCTGCAGGCTTATACCAATCTGTTCTAATGATCAGTGGAGGCCTTAGGATGGTGGGAGAGAGTATGAACTATTGAAGAGTTTATGGTTAAGCTCTCCAATAAATATTACCTCGAAAACTCACACGTCTTCCCACTTCTCATCTGACTTTGACGGTTCAGAAAAGTGGTTTTGACGCCCATTGGAAGAGGCAGCTTCCCCTTCTAGCACCTTGCGGGTGCCTCTGCTAATAATTAAACAAAATAGTTATATTAATTAATGAATCT